>NC_142925.1:12852500-14072500 GCF_054131065.1 Drosophila arizonae | reverse complement strand
AATAAATTAAATGTTTTCGCTGCTTGCGCAAGGCTCAACTGCGACTGTAATTGAATACCATTTGTGGATAGGTATATCAGTATATGTGTATATAAGTATGTATATGTATATAATTTGTATATTTATGCCACCTATTTTGACCCAGCGCACCCCACTTCAACCGCGGCTCAGATCGATGGCTTCATTTGCTAATTTAAATTTATGAATTTATGAAAGAAAGAGAGAGAGAGAAGAGAACAACAACAACAATAACAACTCAATGCGCCGCACGCACTTTTGAATTTGCTTAAAATATACATTTTTCCCAGCCTCCTCCCAAAAAAAAAAAAAACCTACATCACTTGCTTACACACACTTTCACTTTTCTTCTGAGTATTTAATCAAGTGTAAATAATTGCATCATTCTGCTCAAAGGGAGTCGATTTCCTTTGTGTGTGTGCGTGTGGAGGGCTCGCCCTCCTGCTCCGCCAAAGATTTACTCAAACTCTGGGGCTTGCGGAGACTCTGTTATCGATATGAGAAGGAAAACCACAGACTTGCCACTGCCACACCCACAGCCCGCCCACAGCGACTTAAGCTGAGATTCGATTGGTCTCTTTTCAAACTGTATTTTGTATTTTTGCATTTAATTCGAAATCAATCGCAAGCTGAATGAATTTCCAAATGTTATTTATTTATGAATGCTCGCATTTTATTCCCTCCGCTTCAACGGCCTTTTGTTGTGCAACATGTGTGTGTGTGTGTTTATGTATGTACATGTATACGTTTGTGTATCTGTGTGCGAGTGTGTGTTCAGGTCTCTGCATATTTTATGCAGATTAAATAAGTTTACAACTCAACAACAACATCAATAGCAACAGGAAGTAGAACAAGCAACAAGGCAGCGCAAGCTACTAAATTGATCTACTAGCCAATGCCCTGTAAATTGAATTTGATGTGAATTTGACTGCTTGAGGGAATGATATGGTAGTGGTAGTATAATGTTCTGCTTGTACATATGAACCCTCATTTATAATGGCAGACGAGCAGATACCCTATAAATAGTGATAATGGATTTGATTAATAGTTAAAATAATTGAACTGTTACCTTGTCTTTTACTATATATACGCATGTGTAGATCAACTCTAGCTAGGAATTTTCGACTACTATATACCCTATATATAACAAAAACTCTAAAAAATACATTTGTCGGGGTATATTTGATGTATTATTTGCTCACTTTGCCATTTCGCTCTTCAACAAATAAGAGTTGTAGCATTCAGTGATCGACGAGCAGATACCCTATAAAATTATTTTACATAGAAATTCTAGTACGAAGTGCTGATCATATAGAACTGATATGCTATAAATAAGTCTTATATTATGCATACAAAAATGTTGATAAGAAATGCCTGACATATAGATACCCTTTAGTAAGTCACTTATACATATAAGAATTATTTTAAGTAATTTTCATAAATCTTACTATGGAACTGGCTTCTATACCTAGCTGTAACAAAGGCTTGCTGAAAACCCATATACCCCTCAATGCCTCACTATCAGTGAGTTGCTGTTGCTGAGCACGAGTTATAAATCGAAGTCCTGTTCATACATTGAAAATGAATATTTGATCTGGAATGCAAACATAGGAGTTGTGAGTTGCATGATTGTTGAGCTTCTGCTGCACGCGTGGCCTGTGCGGCAAGTGTGGCAAGCTGCTCTGGCCTGTGTGGCAGCTAGCTGACTGGCTGACTGACTGACTGACTGGCAGGTGGCATTTATTGAGCCAGCTCCAAGTCCTAATTGCTGCAATGCTGGCGCGTGCTACCCAAACCGGTTTTTGGCAGTCGAAAACTGCAGCCTGCCCCACCTGCCACTTGCCACTTGCCAGTTGCCCGTTGCCACTTGGTGCAGCAGCTGCTGCTGCTATTGCTGTTGCCTTAGCCATTGCGTATGCCGTATCTGTGACAACCGCATCTTGTGGAAAGTCTTTTGGCTTATCGCCGCATCGTGTGAACTTTGCTGACGTCTTCTGCTGACGGCCCGCCTCCTTCGACTTCGACTGCGCCACTTTGTCAGCGTCTGCTGCACGCTTTGTGCCACGCATCAGTTAACTTGAGACTCGGGCGGGAGTCGAGCTCGTCTTTGCACCTTTTGCACGACCTGTCCAGTTGACGTGTGGTTCCGCTTCGCCGGCTTGCCGCTGACCCCAAGACGCAGCAGTGGATCACATGTGAGTGTATGTGTGTGTGTGGAAATCTGTGTGACGCAGCGGCATTTGCAGTGCTGGGAACTGATGGGAGAAGAAGAAGAAGTCTTACCTTTTAATTGCGACAGAGAAAAATTCGTTCGTAATTCGTTCGCTCGTTCGTCTGCGCAACAATTGCTTGGGAACAGCAACTATGTAGGTGCAACAGCTAAGCTCACTTGGTCTCCCACTCGGGCTTACAGAGCCGGGCGGGCATTGGTTCGCATCGGGTTTCACACGCCGACATGCTTGATTGGACATGCGGACATGCAGCTCGGACGGCACACAGACACCCCCATTCTTTCAATCTGCCGTCAACGTTCAACTCATCCTTACTCATTCGATTCGGCTCGGTTCGGTTCGGTTCGCATTGTCATTCGATTGCGCAAACATTATTTTGTGTGCGGAGATTTCTGGTAACTCGACTCCTGCTAACCCTTGCCCGGCCGGGCACCAGCAGCAGCCGCAGTATTATTGCTGGGGTGACTTCCATTGTCATCTCTCCCACACACACACATACACACGCTCTCACTCTCTCTCTGTCTGTGTGTGTGCTTTCAGTAATTTGGCCAAACAATGCAAATGCTGCCCGCGTTGGCAGCTCAAACGGCAATTAAAGCAAACAATAAGCTGACAAACAACTCGCCAGACACAATTGTCATTCGGTGGTGCAGCCAGCAAGCAGCAAGCAGCAACCAGCAGGCAACAACCACAGGCTCAAGGCGGCTGTGCAGGTGGCTCGCCTAATTGCTGCTTGGCAAAGTTCGTTGTCTCAGCTTCAAGGTTATTTTTGGCTTCCTTTGATCAACCCCAGCAGCGTGCGAGACGCTGCCTGGTTGAAGCTCAAGCATATATATTGATATTACTTTTATAATAAACGATAATATATAAATATATGTGTGGCATATAGGCTGTATAAGAGGGCAGTTTGAAAGCTTGCTTAGGCTATTCAAAAAATATTAATCAAAATATTAAATAATTTATTTTCTTCTTTCCCACAATTTTATTGTCTTTTCTCTTCAATATATTTTCTGCCAAATATAATTAAAGTATATAATATGAATATAAAGTAGAAGAAATTCAGAAAAAATTACAATAAATTATTGTCTGTTTTATTATATTGTTAACATTACTTATCTTCAGTATAAAATTGAATATTTACTGCCAAATATTATCAAAATATTAAATAAAAATATAAAGTAAAATATTATAAAAATTTATTATTATTAAAAACATATTGTTTTATTTTCCTACCTTATCTCTTTATTTATTATTACTGTTAGTCTCGTATGGATTAAATCCATGGAAATTAAAATAAAAGAGGTTATAATAATAATAATATTTAATAATAATTAAATCAAATCATTTATTTTTTTTTTTCCTTCAATTTCATTCATATACAGTTATGTATATATTATATAGTTTTATGAAACAAATTGAACCTGTAGAGCTCTGTTACGGTTAACAGCGAATTGACGTAATGTGCATTACAGTAAAGCCCACATAATCCAGATCTTAACTCATGTGGGCATTTAATAAAGTATAAAATTTGCATATTATGTATTATTAATATTACACAGAGCACACAGAATAAAAAGCTAAAGGGATAATAAAGAAATAAAATAAATAAATATAGTAAATAGTTAAATAAAATAAATATAAAAAATAATATTATTTATTTTTGCTATTATTTTATTTATTTACTTATATTATTTTATACTCATATAAACAATATGATGCTAACATTTAAATGGAATTGCAATGAACTTGGACGTTCAAATTCCAATTCTATATGTTATCAAACAGGAATTTTAAGAGCTATGAGAAATTTTAGTGATGTATTTATTGTCACCTATAAATTGCGATAACTCGAATAGACATATATAGAAATATCAGAGCTGCCATATTTCTGATGAGGCTAATCAAGTTGTCTCCTCTAAATGGAAGTTTATTCGTTTTTGCCTCTTAACAATGCTGCTTACTCTCTCTCACTCTTTCTCTTTCTATATGTCTCCCTCTCTCTCTCACACACTCACTCTTTTTTTCTGCTAAAGACATCTTCATTGAAGCATTTTGAGTTTTGCATGCCTCAATTTTTGGCAACAATTCCTACGATAATAACAGCCATAATTTAAAAATTTGCCTGTGGTCTTCTCCATCTATCTCTCTCTCTCTCTGTCTCGCTGTCTCTTTCGCTATATCTCTGTCAAAGCTCGCAAGTGTATGAATATTCGGGAATGAAATTTTCGTCTGTTAATGGCATCAGTTTTCGCAGTGTTGGCCATATCAGCTATTTCGACCAGCAGCAAAAATTCTTGAGTGCCTGCTTGGCTCTCTGGCTCTGGCTCTTGGTCTGGCTCTGGTTCTAGCCACATGGCGTCTGACTGCGAATCGAGGCGGGTGGCACGCCCACACTAACTGGTCGCCCTGGCACTGTTGTCGCACGCACCACTTTCACTATGGCCGGAAATTTGCTGCATCAGCAGCGTATAGGAATTTTTGGTTTATGCCCCAACACACACACGCACACACACACGCACGCACACCCACATGTGCCTACCTCAGGGGCGTACCACCACAGCCCCACTGTGCTGACACCCCAAGGCAAAGTGGCTGCTGCCTTTGGCTGCGCACATATTAGCCATGTTGGGTTTACTTTGGTTTCGATATTTCCGCCTTCCCCATTTGTGTGTGTGTGTGTGCGTGTGTGAGGCTTTCAAATATGAAATTTATTCAAGTCACTCTGGTTTAATGTTTGGAAATGGACAGCAAATAACTTTGAAAGCGCTACAACAACAACAACAACAGCAACTAGAAGTTGAGCTAGAAGAAGAAGCAATGCATTGAGCCTGAATTGAGAATTAAAGTTGAAATTGAGCTAGGGCTGAGTTTTGTCCTCTCAGCTGGGGCTGGAGCTGGAGCTGGAGTTGGAGCTGTGGTTGGGGTTGATAATGATGACAAGCTCTTGGCCAAATCGTTATCAATGCTCAATTGATGAGTTTATTGTGCAAATATAATGCGACATAGTCGAGCATTAGACAGAGTCTTTACTGTACCTTGAGCCCAAACGAAATTTCGATTTAACTCGAATGGTTTTTTTTAAAGATAAGAGCGAAGATAAAGGGAATGAGTGTGTGTGTGTGTGCGTGTGTGAGTGAGAGAGCGATACTGAGAAACCGAGTTCCAATTATCCATTTTCCAATCTTGTGAGCCTGCTTATGCGGCAGCCTCGACAGTGCCCCGCCCACTGGAGACATTGGCGCATAAATTGATTGGATGATGTCGCTTTTTATGTCGTTTGTCCTTCGATATCCTGCCGTCGACGTCGTCCTGTCGTTGTGCTATTCTGTGAATTTCATAAGCATATGCGATGCTGCGTGTGTGCATGTGTTATAAATAAATCAGGCCAGACCAAGGGCAGCAATCTTCTGGGCGCTGCTCGTCGCTTAAATCAGCTCAGCCTGGGATTTCTACAGAGATTGCCATTTAATAATAATTCCCCTTGGCAACGTAGACCCCCACCCCCGACTGGGAGTGACTTTTAGTGGTCAACACTTGCCACTTGCCAATGTAATTTCGGTCTTTGCGTGCGCCTCAACCAAATCATTTTCCCAAGTCGCTGCGACGCATGTTCAAATCATTTGAACGCCTAACAATGGCCGCATAATTCGCTCCCACAATTGTGTCTGGGCAAGTCGACAAGGGGCCGAACAAAAAAATAGGAGTAACAAACATTTTTTTAACAATTATAATTTTCACGTTTCAAGCTAAGTTTTGCTGCTCCCATGTTGCAAATGGCAGCTGGCTAATTGCTACGCATGAGCCTCATGTCTTTTGCCCCTCTATGTCTGTGTGTGTGTGTGGGATGAGTGTTTGCACGAGAGTTGTGGCAAAAAATCTGCACCACTGAGAACCCTTCTTTTTTCTCTGAAGTGGGTTGCAGTTTGTGGCCACAGCGGCAACAGGTTTGTTGCACCACGATGACCACTTTAATCAAACGAAACACTAACAGAATAGACCTTATAACTACTTTACCTGTATCTACCTCTCCCTCTCACACCCATTTCTCTTTTTCTCTCTCTTTGCATCCACTCAACAATCGCATTGCATTTCAATGGCTGCCTCAACAAGTTTCCCAGTTGTGCAGCAGTTCAAGTGCCCAAAAAATATTGCAGCAAACATCATTAGAGAGTTGCACACAAATATTATTTAAATAAAGTGCTGACTGAATCTCGGGTAAAAGAAGAGCAGGAAGCCGTTGTATATATTAGTAATATGAAATGGTGTTTTCTTGCAAATTTAAGCTGATAGAAAATTCTACTTATTGTAGTGGACATAAAAAACATAGTTAATATGAATATATAATAATGAAATATGAAATATGATATATAATATATGTAGATGTGTACCTCATATTTCACATTTCATTATTATATATTCATATATGTATGTGATATTAGCTTAAATTGGATACACTTCACACACATACACACACACGCATTTTGCTGCTGGCCAATCTTTATTGCATAGCTTCGCTGTTTTTTGGCCTTGTATTTCACTCTTACCTGCTTTAATCTTACGGACTTTTTAATAATTTTCTGTTCTAGTTTTGGCTTTTCACTGCTGCAAGCTACAATAACATACAAATTAAATTAAAGAACGAAATTTTTTTTAATTAAAAAAAAAATTACAAATATTTGTTGAATTAAAATAATTAATTGTATTTATTTTAATTGAAAATAATTTTTAAAAATACATTTATTTTATTTACAATAAATTCTGTAGTCTGTATTTACTTATTTTTTAATTTTAACTTTTTATTAATTTTTGTTTTAATTAAAAAAAAAGAAAATAAAATATTTATATTTAATTTAAATTTACCTTCACTTTTATGAAATTGATTTATTATTATGAGCATATCTCTCATATTTTCTTAATTAATTACTTGCTCTGTTAACTCATTATTTTTATTTTCTTTACATTCTTATATTCTTTACCCATAAACAGTTTGTTAATGTTTATATAATGTTAATGTTTGTTATTACCAATTCATAAAGCATATCAGCTCACATATATGATGAGAATACGTATTTCACGTCTCTCGAGTTCCATGCAATCATCTTCTGCTTCTGCTGCTGCTCTCCATTTATTTATTGGCTGCCGCATGTTGCTCTATCTCTCTCTCTCTCTCTCGTTCTCTCTTGTTGCTCTCACTTAATTTAGTCCTGTGGGAAATTGGCAAAGGCGCGCTGCGCGTTGCTGCGGTCGCCACGAGCCGCAAAATATTCATGGTTAATGCATAAATAAAATTAGTTGTTGCAGAATTCTTGCTTTAAGCGCGAGTTACCTACGATGGCAGTCCGGAGGCTGTGGCAGGCAGCCTGGCTTGCCGCAGTTTCCAGCTCTTTTCTCTTTTTTTTTTTGTTTACTATTATTTTTATTGTTTTCTCAAGTTGTGTGGTGGCAGCAGTTAATGTTGCACTAGACCTGCGGCGATGTTGCTGCTGGGCGCAGCTCGTAATGCGCGTTGCGCCAGCGGCAACTGCAGCAATTGAAATATATCAAATCTTATGAAACATGCCTCCACTAAGATGTAATGCAACGACTTCAGCTGGCATAGAGGTTAACTGTAATATATTTGCAAAGTTGCAGCGCCAAGGACTGGAAAGGAATGATGCCAAGTCGAGAGCTGCATGCGATTAATTGTGCCATATTTTGGGACAGCTGTCTGAATGTGACTGAAGACGCGATGGCTTAGCCAAACAGTCGCAATGTTTAGATAGAGCCAAGAAAAGAAATCAGGGTACAAAACAGGAGAAGAAAGGGAGAAGTGGAAGCAGGCGATGCAATCGCTGCAATGTGTCCAATCGAGCGTAGCATGTGCTGCAGTTGCACGTACAGCCCGAAGGAGCAGCAGCAGGAGCAGGAGTCGACCATGCACCATTAGGCGAAAAGGTCGCGCAGCTATTGTTATATTGCATATGCAGCAGGAGAAGCAGCAGCAGTAGCAGCAGCAGCAGCAGCAGCAGCAGACATTGAATTGAACCAACAATATTTTATAACGAATCGAGTTGGGCATGCAAAGCACGTTGTTGACAGCTGGGCGTGGCCGAGCCAAGGTGCCGCATGCCACAAAACTGCGACAGTTTAGCTGCAGCCTATTTTGGCAGCAAACGAATGGCATAAATCTAAGCATGTGTGTGTGTGTGTGCGTACATATGGGCATATAAAAGATGCGCACGATTCCAGGGCCAGTGTGAAAATCATAATCATCAAATTAACGCGCAAGCGACTCGCACGAAGGAGCCAAAAATTTTGCTGCCAGGCTCAAATTGGTGCTTGGAGCATTGCCGCCCGAATACGACGTGAGCATTTAAAGCAAAGCGAATAAAACTTAAGTGCCAAAACAGACGCAGAGAGTGAGACAGAGCGAGAGAGAGAGGGAGAGGGAGAGCGCGAGAGAGATTGGCTGGCTTCATGTATGTATGGCTTGAGTTAGGCCACTCAGGTGTCCCAGACCCTCGTTAAATCCAATCTGCTCTAGCTTGAAAGGCTGCTTAATCAGCGGCCGGGCCATGACAGATAACTAACTGGGCCGTAACTGGGCTCGAGCTGGGCGGGAGTCAGGCATCATCATCGTTTGACTGCGTCAGCGTCATAAACAGCGACAAGGGGTGCATGACCCGCCCCCCTCTCAAAAAATACACCCAACAATTCTCTAGGCTCACCCCCTCTCTCATCACACATTCGTCACATGGTTAGTTCAACAACAGCTTCGGTAGCTCCCATCGCCATCGCCATCGCCATCTCCATCTTCTGGGCTCCCGCTTCAGTTTCAGCCAGAAGCGGTTGAGGCCATCAAATTTCAGTCATAACAATAACACTGATAGTCCCGCTCGTAAAATAAAACCCTTTTTGTCCACTGTCGCAATGTCAGGGCACTGAGGCCGGGATTTGTGTGTGTGCGAAATGTTCTCATATGTAGTAAGCATGTGTGTGTGTGTGTGTGTGTCTCTGTGTGTTTGTGTTTGTGCGTGTGTAACTGCCATTCCATTTCCAGCTCCAAAAACAATCAAGAGCCCGCGCGTAACATAACAAAAAACAACACGCGTTGCACATACACTTGAGGAAAAAGTCGAGCAACAAAGCCAGAATTTCTTAAGCTCCGAAATTTATACTGCATATGCCTTAAAATTGTATTTGTAGACTAACCCTTAAAAACTGCAGGGGAAATGTTAAAAATTAAAAAAACGTATATAAAAATTTTTTTTGAAAAATAAATTGTTAAATAAAAAGAGAAAATTTTAGTTATAAATTATAAATAAACAAAAATAAATATAAAATTATTATAATTATTAATAAATTAAAATAACATAATACACATTATTAAAACATTATCATAAACTTAAAATACAAAAAATTATGTCTAATAAAATACAAAATAAAAACAAAAGAATAAAAAAATTAAATATCTCTCAAATTAATAAACTTAAAATTTAAAAATTAACATCCAATAAAAAAAATATAATAATAACAATACATATAACAATATATATTAAAAATGATATATCTAACAAAATAAAAAATAAATTCAAAATTGGTTCAATAAAAATCAAATTAATATCTAAATTTCACAAATCAAGCAAAGAAACTAATTTGAAGAAATATTTTGTGGTGCCGAAAGGCCATAAAATAAGGAAACAAGTCAAGAAAATAGAAAACTAAATTAAATAAATTCATCAAAAGAAAATCTCTTGCAGCACTTGGTCTGCTTCCAAAATATAGTTTACTCGAAAGCTATCAAATGATAAAATATTTTTATTTATTTTTTAATAACTCAAGCGTTTATTACTTTTGAGGTACACTTGCAATTTGGAAAAATTTATTTGCAGATTGTAATAAATTCACAAATTAAACAAAAAATTATTCAATCAAATGACATCAAAAAGATTGCCCAATTATTTTAGCATCAAAGAAACTTTTGCTTGCTGCCCGAACAAATTTTTATTTGTATTCAAATTCTTATGAAAGTTTCAGTTTTTATTACCCAATTTAAAACAATTTTTTTTCTTTCTCTCTTTTAATGAAATATTTCAATTTTGTAACAGGCTCTTAACTTCATTCATTTTTGACATATTCGTTTTATGTAACTTTATGTAACTTAGTTGAAGAAATTTCTTATTAAAAATTACTTACAATAATTTATTTTTTAATATTTTATAGCATATTTGATTGGCTTGTAAATTTGTGTAAAATAGTTTTTAGTTATTTTTTGGCTTAATCAAATTGATATCGCTCACTGCTTTTGATTTGTCCTCTGTAAACTCGCTTTTCTCAGAGTGCACAATGTGAAATTGCTTGGCGCTTGGGACAGCGACACAAAGCCCCGCCCCGTTCTCTGCTTGGCCCCGCCCACCAGTGCAGTGAGTCGAGCGCGGTCAAAAGGCGACGCCTAAAGCATTTAAATCCTTTTCGCACTTTGGCTGTCTCCGCTTGTTGCGTGTTTTTCCATCAACTATTTCCGGCCGCAATACGTGTGACACGTATATGACATATGAAGTGACTATGTGCGTGCGTGTGAGTGTGTGCGCGAGTGTGTGTGTGTGTGCGCGCGCTTGTCATGCTTCAATTTGTGTGTTTCATGGCGCTTTTGCCATTCAATGTGCCAAGGATGAAGCGTGTCTAATATACCCATCGTTTCATAGCTAAAAAAAAAAACAAGGAGAGGAAGAGTGTGGGAGTGGGAGAGAGAGCGTAGCAGAGGAAACCCATTTCCTCTCGCAGGCCGTAAAATAGGAATTTACTTTATTAAAATTTTTCGCTTCAAAAATATGGGACAACAACAATGGCAATGAGCACAAAACAACAAGCTACGCAAATTTGTTGAAAATCCAAATACACACGCACACCCCACACCCACACATACACACACATACTCGCACACACACACACATGTGCCAGAGCTCAAGTTCGCCAATGATGCGCCGCATCATGAACGAGGTAAAAATTTACTCAACTATGAACTCTCGCTAAAACCAATGTGTATGTGTTAGAGAGAGAGAGAGTGTGTGTGTGTGTGTGTGTGTGTGTGTGATGTCTGTAAAATAGGCTCAAATTTGCGTAGAGAGCGTGCGTTGATGGGGCAAAGGTTATGACTGCGCCTGCTGCTGGCAAGGGTTTTCGCCCGCGTGGACTCGGGTTCAGGGCTCGTATGTGAACCAGGAGAGAAGCAGGAGAAGGGGACAGGCACACGCAGAGGCCAAGCGGACAAGCAAAAGAAAGGGTACGTGCGAGAGAGAGGGAGAGCGGGCGAGGGACAAGGCTCGACTGCGTTTGACAGTTTCATTCAGATAAAGTCGGGTTGGGCAGGAGGCGAGCTCGGGTTGAAAATTTATATAAATTGACAGTAATGCTGGCTGCTTGCTGCTGCTCAGAGCAACAACAACAGCAACAACAACAACAATTTCTATGCTAAATTGCGCGACAACATTGACAACAACAATGCAGCAGCAACAGCAGAAGGAGGAGGAGGAGCAGCAACAGCAGCAGCAGCAGCAGGAGCAACTTTTCGTATCGCATTCTTTTCGGCTCGACAACGCAAATTATGTACGAAAAAGCAAAATAATGAAATCGTAAAGAGTTGCCACACACACACACACACACACACACATAGAGCGGATGCCAGACAGCGCCTAGGCATATATAATCTCTACATAAAAATATATAAATATATTTATACATATATAAAATATATTATATTTAAAATTCATTTCAGTTTCCTGCGCAGACTTCGTGTCTATGCAAATAGTGAGCATATTAATCATTGTCTTGGGCCCTTTTCTTATGGCTGCTCCTTTTGCGGTCGACAAGCTCTGTCTATGTTGTGTAAACGAGCCTGGCGAGGTGTTTGCAGGTAGACTTTGTTCAAGCGCTACTCTATTTGAGCTATAGTTGGACTATAGTCGGAGTAGCCTTACCCTGCCAAGCTCTACTTAATGCCTTTTAACACCGCAAATAAAGCATTTTGCTTTATATCCAGTCTCTCTCTTTTTTTTCACTTAGCATTTCAGTCTCGCTTGACTCGTGGTATTTAAAACTGCATTTCGACGCTAATAAATAAACAGCTTCTGCCTCTCTCTCTCTCTCTCTCTCTCTCTCTCTCTCTATTTATCTCTCTCGGATTCTTTTTTGCTGGCCATATGCGCGCATTCCTGTTGTTGCTTCGCTTCTCCTACTCGCAGATTCGTTTGAAATTTATGAAAGCTTCGCTCCACGGTTAAAGTGCACTGAGCGCTGCGGCACGGCCTCCGCCGGGCACTAAAACAACTGTAGCTGCCTGATGGCCGCGTTAAATGCTTTTGTTGATTCAGGGCTGCTCCTGCTCCTGCTCCTGCACCACCTCCTCCCCTTTACACAATTTAATAGTTTTGGCTGGCAAGAAATAAACTGCTCGCTGCCTGGCTGCCTGGCTGGCGACGCTGAATGCAGTCCGCAATAAGTCTTGGCAAACAGTCACCGGTACTGAACGGACAGCCTCCCCACGCGCCTCCTTCTGCCCAGCCACGCCTACAATTGGCTTTTGTGCGCTGCGCTGTGGCTGGTAAAAATCTGTGTGTGTTTGTTTTTCATTAAAAAACTTTTCATTCAGAGCGGTCAAAGTTCGCCTCGGACTCCTGCTCCAGTTCCAGCTCCGACTCCAGCTCCAATTCCGATTCTGACTGCAACACTCTGCGGCAGCTTAGCGGCGTTGGCGGCCGTAAAGGCATTCAGTGACAGCGCGGCCAGTGTCCTGCGTCCTATGTCCTACGTCCTGTGTTATTGCGGTCAGGATTTGCTATTTAGGAAAAGTCTCTGTGCTCATTGCCCCATTGTCTCTCCATGGGACTGCGGGCGGGCTTTCATTGTTTTTTTTTTTTTTTCAGTTTTTCTGTTTGCCCGACTGGCTAAATACACAATTCATAATTTTCAGCTGCCATAGAAAGTCACGTAACCAATGAGTCGCCAAAGACTCGAGCCAAGCATAACAAAACCGCCATGACAATTAATCCAGCATCTCTCTAAGTGATCTGCTTCTTTACTTGTTTTCCATTACAGTGCTGCTGGTGCTGCTGCTGTTGCCCTCGAGCTGCCACGGGCAGCAGCAGAAGTTTCGCACCACGCCCCACGATCTGCAGGTGCTGGAGGGTGCCGAGGCGATGATGCGCTGCGAGGTGGCCAATGTCGCCGGCGCCGTGCAATGGACCAAGGATGGCTTTGCACTCGGCTTCTCGGCCGTAATACCCGGCTTTCCGCGCTACTCTGTGCTGGGGGATCGCAAACAGGGTGTCTACAATCTGCGCATCTCCAATGCCTCGATCAATGATGATGCCGAATATCAATGCCAAGTGGGTCCAGCGCGCCTCAACTCGGCAATACGGGCGAATGCCAAGCTCACTGTCATATGTAAGTATATAAAAATCATATAGATATATGTATTAGTTGTAAGTCTTAAGCTAGCAGGAATTGAGGTGAAGAAGTTTTGATAAATACTCAAAAATTGGTCTGTACTTGTTTCAATCACATTTTATATATGTATATATATATGTGTTCACATAAATAGCAGTGCTCTGGAGCTTTGACTTTAAAGTTGATAAATCATATTAAAAAGACCATAATTGCACCAATATTTTATAAACTTATGAATTTTTTTGTACAAAACAAAACTGTTAACATTTGAAGATGAAAGCAAAATCTCCCAGTTTCAACCAGGTAGTGAAAAAGGGATTTTTTGTGCTGTTAATAAAAACAGCAATAATATCAATAGTAAGTTATATTAATTAGGCAGCTATTATTATTATTATTTTATTATTTTAATTTTTAATTAGGCAATTATTACTATTATTATTTTATTATTTTAATTTTTTTGAATACATTTTTGCATTAAAATACACTAAATAAGAAGTTTACAAATCTGTCAATAGCAAGTTAAATTAATAAAACAATTATTATTATTATTATTTATTTATTTATTTTTTTTTTTTATTACATCTTTGCATTAAAATTCAGATCGACAGATTTCTATAGCAAGTTAAATAAATTAGAAAATTATTATTTATTTTATTTTTTTTTAATACATTTTTGCATTAAAATAGACTAAATAAGAGGTTTACATCTGTCAATAGCAAGTTAAATTTATTAAACAATTATTATTAATATTATTATTTTTTTATTTTTATTATTTTTATTATTATTATTATTTTTTTTTTTTTTATTTTATTTTATTTATTTAATTTATTTATTTATTTATTTATTTTATTTTTTTTTTTTTTGTATACATTTTTTGAATTAAAATACACAAAATTATTGCTGTAATTTTGTATAACATAAAAAAATATATTATATGTACTTTTATATATTAGAGTCGGGCAGTTTCTTTTTATCATCCCGAATGCAACATTTTTTTTTATACAAAATATTTTCATAAATATTTGATATATTTTTATATATTTTTGCATTTCGACTTTAATCTCAAAAATCGATTAATTAATTTTTTGTGTTTGTTGGTTTTCAAATAATTTACCATCATATTTATACCCAAGTGCGTCTCTTGTTGTTTTTACATTTATCAGGAGCTCGCATAGTTTTTGTTCATTTCAAACTGAAAATTCAGTTGGTAATCGATTCAGCTGGAATCGCATTGGCAACTGCTACATCCATTTGTGGTCTGATGCTAACTGGGATTCTCTATTTCGCTTTTTTCATGTTGGCTCTGCATCTCTCTCTGTCAATTTCTCCCTCTTTGGCTTGCTCTCTGGTTTACGGCATCAATTAATTTCTGTAATAAATACAATTCCTAGCGTAGAGTTCTCGTTGCGTCTGTGTTTGTTTCCTGCTCATTGCACCTATAGCATTTTGCACTTGCATATTTAAATTGTCACGCCGACTCGCATGCGGGTGCTCTCTCTCTCGCTCACCCCCTTAGTGGGGGCGTGGCTGGTTGTCGCTGCCAACATTTATTGTCAGCAATTTGCAAAGCAACAGCAACAGCAACAGCAACTGGAGCAACAGCAACAACAATGAGCTGAATTTAGCGCAGTTTATTGCTCCAAGGAGTCAGCTCGGAGGAGCTGTGACACTGTCACAGAACTAAGTTCAGCTTGGGGCGGGAATCGAGACAGATAGAGAGAGGGTGAGCGTAAGGGAGATAGAGTATGCCAGTATGAGATGGTTTAGCATTTTCAAATTGAACCGAAATGAATTTATTTTTGTTTGATTTTGCTTCTTTTTTTTAGTGTTGCCAAAGTGTGAGTGTGTCTGTGTGCCTCTGTCTCGTTGCATTGTTATTCCGGCTGTCGTGTAATCACTTTGAAAGTGTGGGCACTCCTGTTGCTGTTGCTTCTTCTTCTTCTTCTCGCTTCTGTTGTTGTAATCACTCAAGAAATTGCGCTACATTTGATGACAGCGATTTTCATTTCCTGTGCTTAGTTTGGCTGTCTTCTATTCCACGCTTGCAGATATGCCCCGCCCAATAGCCGCCCACTTCTATAATGGGCCATGGCAACGGCAGCGACAGCGACAAGGCTGCTGCTGCTGCTGTTGTTGTTGTTGTTGTTATCTTGCCCAAGGCTCACACGCACTCACACACACACGCAGACACACACACATATACATGCGCATGCCTAATGACGTTTGTTTAGTTAATTACGCGCCATGAGCTGTGACAATGATGATGTGTGCCAAGGAGCCTTAGAAAACTCAAAGTACAAAAATATATAAAAATAAAATAAAAAATATACTCGCCACTTCCACTTAGAGAAAAAGTCTTGTGAGACGTGGGAGGTAATGCAATATTCTGATTTTTTTTATTTAATGAGTAATCGTTAGGGAGATGTTTAAATGGGTGAGACATATTCTTTAATTTAATTTAGAGCTTGAAAACAAAGAAATTGAAAAAGAGTTTAATGGAAATATGTGAAAGGAGTATATGCAATAGCTTGATTTCATTTAACATAATTTTCTTTTACTAAGTTAATTATTCTGACGATTTTGTTACTAAACTATTTTTGAATTTAAAGAAAACTATGCTTAATATATTATTTTCATGCATATTTTTCACTAAGATTTTTATTACAATTATTTAATTTTTTAATGAAGCCATGTTGATTTTTTTTTAAATTATAAGTAGCTTAAATTATTTTTTAAATTTAGTTTTGCTGCTAAATATTTTTTTTTTAATTTTACATTGTTTTAATTATTTATAATTTGTAATTTGAATATATTTATTAATAATTTATACATTTTTAAAACCAAAAATTAATAAGTTTATATATTTGTAAAACCTTAAATTTAATAATTAATAAATTAATTGATATATTATTCATATAGGTTTTTTCTTAAAATAAAAAAAACATTTATAAACACTTACGTATAGAAATGAAAGTAGATTTGGGCTTAAAGAAGGAAATCCATGCTGAAAAGAAATTATCTATATATGTACATGATTAATTTAAAGGAAAGGAAAATAGGTCAAAACTTACAAGTTTCAAAAGAGTTAAGAGTTAACTTTGGAATTTTGGGCTACCCAAAAAGTCTTGAACTGGGAATTTTAGGCATAGCTCTGGGAATTTCAATCTCGACTCGATTAGCGTATAATAATACGCTCGGCATTTTGTTCTCTCAGTGTATGCTTGTGTATGTTTGCCTGCGATTCATATAAGCTTGTTAGTTATGGCTGTTGTTGTTGCTTTTGTTGTTGCTGCTGCTGTGGCAAAAGGTCGTCCGGCGGCGCCTCTGCCCCACCATGAAGAAATGTTTGTCATAATTGTCGGTACTTGTGAGAGTCCAGCGAGTCTGCCCCTAACTTCAAGCTCTCTGGGTGGGTGGCTGTACGTGTGTGTGTCTATGTGTGTGTGTGTCTCTTTTGTTCTATAATGGCATCCACTATGTTTCACTGACTCAAATATGTAGCTATCTCTGCATGTGTGTGCGTGTCGTAGATGTAAGCAAAGGTATGTCCCGTAGGCATCCAAGAAAACACGTGCGACATTATTGCAGCAATTAGCCAAGGCAAAATGTAGACAAATGTGTAATAATTCAATTAAGTTCAAGTAACATTTATTTGATTTATTTATTAAGCCAATTGCCCTCACCAGTTCGATGCGATATTGATTAATGCCAGCATTGTTAACATGATTTCTGTGATTTGAGCCAGCTTAGCATTAGCTTGACACTCTTTATCAAATCAGTTGATGTCGAAGTAAGAATTAATATTCAATTTGAATGTGAAATTGCATTTGAATTGCATTTAAATTGTATTTCAACTGCATTTAAATTATTCATTTATTTAGTTTCTGTCAAAGCCGTTGAACTGCTTTAGTTGACGGCGTGATGAGCTGAGGTTTAGTAACGGTCTGTTGCCTTTATTAGCTGTTTATGCCATGAGCCTCGTCAGTTTCCCTATATTATTGAAACATGAGAGAAGATTGTGCCGCAAGCCAAATGAATTGAGTTGGACTGCAGATTCGGTTACATGCCAGCACGTGGCACCCATACACGAGTCCAGCTCAGCTTGTATATCTATTCTTGTGTGTATTTCGTGTCATATGTTTGACCAGCAAGGCTTTCGCTTTCTCATGCATCTTTGTATTGATTATGCCTGAAGCTAGAAGCCTGCCTGCCTGCTGCTCTGATGAGATTTAATGTGCTTAAATACATATAAACCAGATTCTTTGTTGGCTATTTGTATGTGAATGTAACAATTCATATTTGTTTATATGCAGATTTGATTTATATTTATACAACTGTTATATCAGCTCGGCTAATTCCTCAACTTTTAATAAACTACACTAAATTGCACTCGATTGCAATACTGTTTCGCTTTATCTCACTTCCTCTCTCTTTCGCTCTTTGTCTGGCTGGCTGTCTTGCTCTAATTAAAATAGCATATGCTATGTAGTATGTAGAGACCTAATGAACGAACCTTTGTCATTCGCAAATTAAATTTGAGACACTCCAACGAGAGGCAAACGCAAAAGTTCTTTTGCAACTAATTTCAACGTACGCTGCCCGCTTAGCCAAAACTTTCATGGACCCAACACACACACACACACACACACACACACACACACACGCACGCACGCATACTAGCACACACACTTGCACACACAGGTGAGGGCGCAATTAGATTATAAGTTGGCATAGTAAAGAACTTTTGCACACAAAAGTCCACGTGCAAATTTATGGAAATTTAGAAAATGTTCGCATGCCATTAATTTTTAAAAACGCAGCCAAAAACACATATGCCGCAAGGCGACCATACCGAACCGAACAGAACCGAACCGAACTGGGTCCAACAAAACTTTTTACTGCCAACGCATTGGGACCACGACCAGAGCCTGAACCTGAGCCAGGGCCTGTGCCTCGGCCTCTGCCTCTGCCTGTGCTTGGGCTTGGGCTTGGGCTTGGGCTCTGGTTGGAGTCTGGGCAATGGCGATTCAGCTGCTCCGTGCCCTGGCACAATGGAATTCCAGGCATGCACAGCCCCCAAAAAAGCAGAGCTGCCTTTATAAATTTTGAATACAAAGCAGCACTGCGAACAAAAATGAAAAAAAAAAAAAATGGAAAAGAAGCAAAAAATAGAAAAGGAGAAACAATTCTTTTTTTCATACATTTTTTTTTTTTTTTTTTTTTTTTTTGCTTCCCTCTGTTATGCAATGCCGCCTGCACTTCAGAATGGAAATGGCGCTGGGATGGGGCCACACACTTGGTGCGCTGACACTGGCAGCCAATAAATGTGCTTTAATGATTTTCAAATGCTCCAAAATTTCTGGCATTTCCGCTCATTTGAGTCGAGTAATCGCATCGTAATTGTCGTGCAAATCATCAAAGTTTGGGGCTAAACCCTGCCCACAGGGCGTGAGCCTGTTTGAAATATGGCCAAACATTTATTGTTGTTCTTTTTTTTGTTCTTTGTCGGACCTTAAAGTCAGGGCCAGCGACCCATCGACTCAGCTCGGCAACCCACTCAGTCACTCAACTCACTGGGGCTGTCTCCAGACTCCTCCCGACAAAACAGTTGACGTCAAATGGAAAAATTGCCAATTCTTGTCCTGCAAAAATGAAAAAAAAAAAAAAATAGGAATGAAAAAAAAATAGAGTCGAGAAATATTTCAGCGCATAAAACTTTTATGAGGCGTACTATTAGTGGGTTAGCGGGCTGAGCTGAGCTTCAGCTTTGCCTGAATTCATGGCAAATTGCACTTTGCTGCTGCTGCTGCTCCTCCTCCTCTTGCTCCTGCTGCTGCTACAGCCCAACAATGGCTGCATAAATTATTTGCAGCCAGGCACCTCGCAGCAGCCCGCCGTCTGACCTGCTGCTGCTTCTGCTACTCCTGCTGCTGCTGGGGCAGTGCATAAAATTTAATCAACGAATCGCTGCAACGCTCGTATGTTTGGGGTTCGATAGGGAGAGGGGTGAGTGAAGCTTACCCACCTGCATGCCACCTGCTGTGGCACCTTCTCTAAGCTCGTTCATAATCGCATGTAACGCCAATTGTAAGGACAACCTTCGCATTCTTCTAGCTCTGCGTCCTTCCTGCTCGTTCGGCTACACTGAATGATTGTCGTTGTTGAATGCGCCTCGCACATGTCAATAATCAAATACAATTTGCATACCAATCAACAATGCATATAGCTGCTCGCCTCCTCCCCAGGCCCGCCTCCTGCCAACCCATCAAGTGTCGGCGCTCGAGAGGACCTTCAGCGGCACCCACTCCAGCTGCGTAGGTGCTCAGTGCGCGTCGTCGTCGCTGCCTCAGGACCTACAGCAGCTTCTTGTTACAAATCGAACTGCATTTGGAACGACTTTGTACAAAAGCTGATTCATAAAATGTTTATAAGGGCATATAAATTCCACTTTATGCCCTATAAGTTAGAGTTCAATTTAGTGAACTAGCTCAATCTGTAACATAAAACTTGGTTCACTCATTTGAATATATATATGATCAGCAATAGGAAAGAATTTTTCTTGATTAAGTTCATCAAATTAATAGTTCATATATGATTAAATGACTTATTAAAAAGTATTGTTTAGAAATGTATCACATCGCTCACTAAAAAAGCAGAAAGAGTCAAGTAGTTGATTTTAGTAAACCGTTTGATCGAACTGGTTCATAGGAATATCATCATATAATATACAAGTACTGAATGTTGGTAATGACCATCAACATAGTTTAAATCAAAGTAGTTAATTTACGAATGGTTCAAATGAACTAGTTCAAATGAATTGGTTCAAATGAACTGGTTCAAATGAACTGGTTCAAATGAGCTAGTTCAAACAAACGTGTCCTGGCTCTAGCTTTACCTGAATTTAATTATAACACCCCAAATCATCAGAACTGGTAGCAATCCCTCATCGAGCGTCGCCATGCAACGAGCGGATCCACTCTCTGATGTAAAAACAAGAAGTATAAATTTATGAACTTGTTCAAATGAACGTATCTTGGCTGAACTGAATTTACTTATGTCACCTACCCGCCCGCCACCAACATCAGGGCTAGCAGCTCATCGATTAACAGCTTCTGTTTTGAGCGCCGCCCCGCAACGAGCGAAGAAACAAAAAATTGGAAAGAAGTGAAGAACAAGGAAGTGTAAATGTATGAAGTAGTTCAAAGGAACTAGTTCAAATGAACTGGTTCAAATGAACTAGTTCAAATAAACGTGTCTTGGCTCTAGCTTTATTCCACCTACCTGACCGCTCCCTGCATCAGGACTAACAGCAACCCCTCATCCATTAACAGCATCTGTATCGAACGTCGCCCAACGAGCCAATCCACTTTCTGAGGTGAAAAACAAGAAGTATAAATTTATGAACTTGTTCAAATGAACTAGTTCAAATGAACGTGTCCTGGCACTAGCTTTATCTGAATTTAATTATACCATCTATCCGCCCGCCCCAAAGCATCAGAACTGGTAGCAATCCCTCATCCCTCATCGAGCGTCGCCCCGCAACGAGCTGATCCACTCTCTCTGAAAACAAAAAGTATAAATTTACGAACTTGTTCAAATGAACTAGTTCATATGAACTAGTTCAAATGAACGTGTCCTGGCTCTAGCTCTAACGGAATTCAATCTTGAATCTATCTCAAATACATTAACCCAACTCTTTCATATTGTTCCATCCGATGGTCATGATTCAATCATTGGTCATTAATCAATCAATACCTCAGTAATTCCAAACGTTCACATAAAGAGTATCTCAAATTCTCCATGTCGAGCACATGCAACTTTTCTGTTACTTTTAACTGTGCAACACGCGCGCAGCGCACAACGTGACACTGCGTGGCTGCTGCAATATGGCAAATATTATGAATTTTCAATGTTCCGAAACCCTTTCGGTGCCCGCGGATGTGCCCCGACAGCCGCAACGCTGCTTGGGGCGTCCTTGCGACACCAATTTGCACAGAAGAGCCTTCACTTAAGGGTGACGCTGTCGACGAGGACAGATTCAAATAAAATATCTGGTATCTATTTTTCGAGAACGAAACGACACGTTATATTGCTTGACAGCAAAGCGAGAGAAAGAGGGAGGGAGAAAGAGAGAGTGAGAGAAACGGCTGAGCAAATGAGTGAAGTTAACTGAAGTGCAGATAGTAAAGCGAATCCTATATGAGATGCCCGATTACTTGCATTCCGTATAGCTCGAAGTACTGAGAAAGGTAGCTTTGAATTTATATTAATATATTATTTGACAGCAGAGAGAAGCGCAGAGAGAAGCGAAAGAGTTTAGCGATGTGACAGTCAATTATTTTATATCAAAGTTGAATGATTTAATAGATTACTAAATATATTACGTATACGTATATTCAACAAAAGGAAAAAAGTAGCAAACTTTACTCTGATACTCTTTTTTTTTACATTTACTCACATTACGTATACGCACTTCTTACAGAACCTTTATTAGTTTATCTGTTTTGAGTTAAGCTAACCCTGTAATATCTGTAATTCAATAGACAATTAATGTCATCAATCTGTTCCACACAAGTCAAGCAAAAAGGTTATTATATATCACATATTAAGTATACGCAATGCCAAAAGTTAGTTGAGTTGACTTTTTTTTCGGGCATGATATTTCTTATGCGCGTTGTTGAATAAAAGTATGCGAAGCGCATAGAGAGCTGGATAAGGGAAATTGAGTGCCGCGAGCATAAACAACCTTACTACTACACACACGCGCAGCCACACACACGCACACACACACACAAGTTCACGCCTCAGTGTCTGTGTTTTTGTTGTGCGTCGCGGGATTTTGTGTTTGTATATTTGATTTGTGCATAATAATTTGATGCGCCCAAAGCCAGGCAAATAAAATTCACAAACAACGCGCGCGCAAGCCAGCCTCGAGGCACCGAGGGCATCTCCGACCAGCGCTGAGGCTATCAAATGCAGTAAGCCCGAGCAGGAGGCGCAGAGCGGGACGAGGGCGAGTGCTCGTCGCTCGGACGGACAGGGTGTTGATTTTATTTGGTAGCAACAAAAGCAATTACCTCGACATGGTGGCTTACACGGTGGCGGTGGCGGTGGCTTTGGCTCTGACACCGCGTCCCAACTGCTTGCCACACACACCCACACAGACTCATTTTGCATGCAACAACTTCCAGAGCGAGCAGCAGCAGCAGGCAACATATGTTGCATGTCAAAAGCGCCCCAACTGCGCGGCTCCATACACATTTCACTTTAACTTTCTGTGTAGCAGCATTTTCTTATGCTACTCCTCCTTCTGCTGCTGTTGTTGCTGCTGCCGCTGCTGCTGCTGCTGTTGTTGCTTCTGCTACTCACAGAGAAGACGCAATGGCTGCCTACTCCTTCAGGTGGCATTAAAATAATGCACACGTGCACTTAACTTTATCCACAATTGTTTGTTTGTATGTGTTTGCTGCAGTGCCCCATTGTTAGACAGCCTTAGCCCTCACTCTCTCACTCTCTCTTAGTCTCTCTCCCTCTCTCTGTTGGCATGTTTGCACAAATATTGAGACTCATACTTGAGCACATTAACGGGCGCTGCTGGCAGACGTCAGGCTGCGGGCCATCCACTACTTTGGCGGCCATTCAACCTGCGACTGCAACCGCCAGCCAACGCCATAACGCCACAACAATGTCGTCTACAATGGCTGCCACGCCCACTTCCCACACACACACACACCCACACCCACCCACTGGAATGGCCAACGTGCTGCATTGTGGCATAATGAGCGAGCATTGCCGCTGGTATCGCTCTGGTTGGCTTTGTCATTGTTTAGCTTAGCTGCCACGCCCACCTCCCACAGATGTATGCATTGTTTGCAACAGTTGTTGGATTCAAGCATTTGAAATAACAACAGTCGTCTAATCACTTATGCTCTAACTCACTCACTCACTCTCTCTCTCTCTCTCTTTTGCAGCGCCTCCTTCGTCGATCGAGATCAAAGGCTACAGCCACAACTCCAAGGTGGAAGTGCGCGAGAATCAGGATCTGACGCTCACGTGCATCGTGGCCAATGCGAAGCCGGAGGCACAAATCGTTTGGTATCGCGGAAATGTCGAATATAAGCCAGGTTGGTAAAGAAGCTAATAAAAATAATACTATAAATAGTTCTTGAGCTATCACAACGTGTTGATTTGATTTTGGTAGTCAATCATTCACTAATAGTCAATCGAACAGTCCGTCAATCACTTGATGTGTCTCAAAGTCAATCTGTCTATCAATCAGTCAGGCAGTCAGTAAGCGACACTCTACGAATCTGTTAAACAGCGAATCAGTCAGTCAATCAATCTCATGGTCAATCCTTCAGTCAACGGTACTCAATCATGCCATCAGTCAAGCCGTCAGCTTGTTAACCTGGCAAGCAATCAGTCAGGTAGTCAATCAATCAATCATTCACTCAATTAGTCAATCAGTCAAGTCAATCATCCCTTTATTCATTATTAGTAAATCAATCAATCAATTAATAATTAGCCAGACGGCATCAGGGCATCAATCAATGCATTCTTGCAGTCTTTCCATCTATCAGTCAGTTCATTTCAATCACCCTGTCAGTCCATCAGTCATTGTCACTCTGTCAGTCAGTGTGGCATTCACTCAGTCAGTCATCCAATCAGCTAATTTGTCACGACTAACACATTTATATATTTTGTAGAGAAAATATTCACTTAAATTTTCTTATATTCACATTATATACTAATGTAATGGAAGGCTGGCGCAATCAACATCAAGACACACACACATACACAGCAGCACACCTACACACACACACGCACACACACACGTATATAGAGAGAGCTCGTGACAAGTGTCACAACACTAAGCCATCAAATTTAATGTCCACTTACACAGCAAAATTCCGTCCCGGATCACCGTATCCAACGCATGTGTCTTCTAATGGCATGCCCAGACCTTATCCCACCTACCCGCCCGCCCCCTGCATCTGGGCTGGCAGCAACCCCTCGTCCATTAACCATTCTCATATCGAGCGTTGAGCTGATCCACTCTGGTCCACAGAAAAAAAAAAAAAAACAAAAAAAAATTAAAGAGAAGTGAAAAAACAAAAAAAAGTGTAAATGGATTTTAGCTGGCGGCAAGGCAGATCGGGAGCCTGGGCAGCCCTTTGACTGTCAACCAGTTTTTGGGGCACATGTGTGTGAGTGTGAGTGGGTGAGGAGCAGGAGCCGCCCGTTGACTTTCTGCTTGATGACGGTGCTTAAATAATAATTTTATACCCTAACAAAACGGTTGCCATTGCCGTTGCTGCTGACGTTTTGCCTTATCTCTTTGGCCTGTGTCCGTTGCCTCTGTTTGTGCCTTGTCATTTCATTGCTGGCCAGCTAAATTGGAATGGTGGACGGACGATGCTTTTAAAAAATATGGAAAAATGCAAATGTAAAAGGCATCGCGATGTCCCGGCCAGGACAACAGGCCATGGGCACCAGGCAGGAGCAGGAGGCAGTATCAGCAGCAGCAGCAGGAGCAGGTGGTAGTAGCAGGAGCAGGAGGCAGTAGCGCAGAGGCATCATACGGCGCTTAGTCGCTTAGTCGCCTTCACGACATTTAATTTTCATAATGATTATGATATGCAGCATACATATAGGTGAATGGATGTACGTGTGTGTGTGTGAGAGAGTGTATATATCTATATATATGTGTGTGTGTGTGAGTGGGTGCTGTGTTTCCATCAGTTGCGTCTCCGGCTGTCATTTGGCGGCTAACGAAATCATTTTAACACAACTGGCGCGTTAAAAATGCTTAAAATGTGAAACGCACAGCGAGGACGACGACGACGACGACGACGACGACGATGATGATGATGATGATGATGGGAATTTTTGGGCAAACAAACAACACCAACAACAACAACAAAAAAAAACTGGGAGGGGGAGTGAGTGGGAGCAAAAGAAAATAAGAAAATTTCGCAAAACAGCGTAAAATGTAGGAAAATCCGCAAAGGAAATGCGGGCAGGAGGTGGCAGCGGCAGCGGCGGCGGACGTAGTGCTTGGACGTAGCTGTGCATGATGAATTATGTTTACGACACAATATGTTGCGGCTGGACATGGGCACGGAGCCTGGTTACGCTCAGCGCCAACAAAAAATGAATAAGAAGACGACGAAGCAGAAGCAGAAGAAGAACAAGACTTTACGACAATGTGGTTAACGGCTCTGCAACATCATTTGCAAGCTGTCAGTGGAGCTCGCCACGAGTGTGGCTCAGTGGCTCGGCGGCTCGGCGGCCCCGGGTCGTTTCGTGGGGCCAAGCTCATATGTCTGCTCATTAGTGTTGGGGCAACAACATTTTAAGCAATATTATCTGGTTAAACCAACTAAAAGAGAGTGTGGGAGAGAGGAAGAGAGACAGAGAGAGAGAGAGAGAGAGAGAGAGCAAGAGTGGGCAAGTCCTTGCAAATATTTCAACTACATCGAGCTATTGGCAATTTATGACTTGAAATTATGTCACAAAATGTGTCGGGCTTTATTGTTGTGCTTGTCAGCAAATATTAGACGCACAAAATATGCGCCTACAAATGAATTCCAAGGGCCATGAGAATCGCGCAGAAGGGCCGACGGGGGAGGTGCGACAAAACTTCATAAAATATGCGTTAAACTTTATGACAAGGACCTGGGCGTGGGGCAGGATACTAGCTGCACGTACGCGAAAATGGCGTGCAAATTTTGCAATATCCAGTTAGAGGGAATAGCACCCTCCACACAAACACACACACACACACACATACATCCATGCACGCACACCCGCCATTTTAATTTTCTTTGTATAGAGCTCGCTGCTGAGTGCTGCTGTTGATGTTTTGTTGTTGTTATTATGATAAATCGCAGACATTTAACGCAGCGCACAAGAATTTATAACACACACACACGCAGCACACACCCACACACACACACCCATACAGCTGCATTTTTGGAAGTTTGCTTGTTGCGTCATTATTTATGGCAATGCGTGTTGCTGGCCCTGCCACATGCCACAGTTCATAGTTACTGCAAAGGACAGGCGAATAAACTATACAATCTATGCATCTTCATATACAAAATTCTTTTCATCTTGACTGACTGACTGGCTGACTGATTGACAATCATGAGTACAAGGCCAGCTTGATAGCGGCAGAATGCGCTTTGCCTTTTGTTATTAAATTCTAGAGCTGTTTGTATGAAAATTCATTAAGTCCGAGTTTGACTTCACTTGGAAATATATTTTACTCTACAAAAATTTAAATCTATAAAATGTAGATAATAAACTTTTTGTTAACTTTCTATGCAACATCTTTGTCCTTGTCTCTGGCAATGAAATTTAAAATAAAAAATAAATATTTATATATAATTACTATTAAAGAAAATTTTATTTATTTCAAAAATTTGTATTTGCATAAATATATTTTTAGAAAAATTAAAAATATATTTATACTTTAAATACAATTTATACAAATATATAAAACAAGTATATGAAATCAACACAAAATATATATTTAACAAATATCAAAGACAAATGCCAAAGCCACAGACTCTGTATAGAAATCTTGCCAAAAATAACACAAATTTTAAATATTTTAATTTTAATAATATAATATAAAATAATTATACTAAATTTATAGTTTATTTAAGAGATGATTCAACTTAAACACTATTTTTTTTTTTTTTTATTCAATAAATATTTTAGTAGACTTAAGTCGACATTTAGTAGGTCTTTCTGTTGGGCATAGACCAAGTATTATTTCTGAGCATTACCTGCCCCTCCATCTCACTAAACAAACGCCATTTCACGATCGAAGAGGCAGCTGCCTGGCCTCTTCCATTTATTAATTAATCGCTCAATCTTGTTCGCAGCTCAATAGGCTTAAAATATTGAAAAATGGCAATTTTATAAATATAAGAAATAAATTTTTTATTTTCAGGATAATGTGTAAAAAATTTATTTTAATATATTTTAATATAATATAAAATAATTAATAGTATAAAATAATTAGTAATAATAAGAATATCTATTATTTTTCCATTTACTTTTATATCTTCCTCTTATGTCACTTAAACGCTTTCCCAATCTCATTTCCTCTCTTCTGCTCTCTGCTTCACAGAAAAACGGGAAGACAAGGTCGAGGAGTCCACGCCCAAACGCTTTACAACCACCTCGAGTCTGAAACTGAAGCCCGGCGCGGATGATGACTACACGGAATACACCTGCCAGGCCAAGCACAAGGCTCTGTCCCCGGACATGCCCATGCGTTCCACCGTGCAACTGTCCGTGTTGTGTGAGTAATGAAATACATATATACACAGACACACACACACACACACGCATATGCACATACATGTATATGGATGCAGCTGCTCAATGGCCGTTGGTAGGCTAACGGCCTGGCCTGGCCTGCCTTTTGTATGGCATGTCAAATATATGCGTACTGCGAAATGCCAAATGGCGACCTCATTAGCCGGCTCAAATGGCCAAGTTTGCAATACAATTGAAATGCTAGCCGCGCACACTTATGCCAAGTGCTCACCTCGATGCCGGCCATTTGTGAGCCACAAAAACGAGGGACTACAGAGGGGGTTAACACCCCCTCAGGCCACCTCTCTGGCCGCTAATTGCGCAATTGGTGCGCGTATTAATTAGTTTTTAAATTCTAATGCGACGACCAGCTGCTGCCTCTGCTGCTCTGCTGCTGCTCTGGCTGCCGCATGGGGTCACAGGTTATTGTGTGCGATGTGTGTGTGCGTGTGGCACAAGAGGTCACAACAATTGCGTCGCATTTCAAACTTCTGTTATTGATTGCCAGCTTTGACCAGCGGTAACCAAAGTAGGCAGCTGCCCAGCCCTCCACCTGTCCACCCCCTCTCTCTCACTCTCTCTCTTTCTCTCTCTCTCTCAGACACACCATATTCAAATTAATTATGTTTGCTATTTATGCATTGGATGCTGTTCCGGCTGCCCTGGCACTGTAGCTGCCTAACTGTGTAGTTGACCACGAGGCTATTATTGGTGCTGCCATTCATTTAGCCACTTCGTGCTCTTTGGCCAATGCCGGCACTGCTGCCAATGCCTGTTGACAAAATAGATTGAATTTGAATTTGAATTTGAATTGCCCAAGCAGCTAACAGGCAATGCACAGCCCACATTCTCTACTAATTATTATGCCTTTAACGTGCGCTGAACGAGTCATTGCAATTATCGTTGATTAATCATTGCTAATGCATCAGTCGAATGCCAATTTCAGTCAAGTCTGGCTGGCTGTCGGCTGTGCAAGGTTTTATACTAAAAATTGCCCGTAATTGTAGAGGCTAGGCTATATGGAACACATATTTACATATGTATGTACGTGTACATAAATGATTGTTTTTTTTTTTTTATCGGTCAGCTCTTATCTTGTAGAAAGTTAAGGAATTATTTCAAGGAATCATTTATTAATGTGGGCATAAAAATTATTTATTTCACTTACTTAATTTATATTCCCACACACTTTTCATTATACTCTATATTCAATTGCTATTCCTGCAGTAGTTTTCATTTTGTTCTTCAAACTTTCTCCAATTCAACTGCAAAAGATATTAATAATGAGGAAAGAGGAAAGCATCTCCGCCTGAAATTTAATAATATTTTAATGATTTCTTAAATATCATATCTAACCAGCCCTTAATGTTCTTACATTTTTTAGTCAGCCAGTCAAAATAAAATAATTCAACTGAATCATAAGGGAAAGGTTAAAAACCTTTGCTAAATAAATGAATCCTAACAAAATTATATACATTTATTTGAAAGAATTTGCAAAAAAAAAAAAATAGAGAAAAAAAATTTAAAATTGTTTTCATTATTAATTTATTAAAATAATTTTTAAATTTAATAATCATGGTATTAATTTAATATTTTATTTTTAAATTAATATAGAGCAAAAAACACGAAGCAAATGGAATGTCATATCAATAAAGAGCTGAAATTGAACTTCAATTAGGACTCTAAATTGTATTAAAGAAAAAAATCCTATTTAATAAAATTTTAACAAAGACTAAAGAGAAAAATAAAAGATCATATCTAAATTCTATTAAAATATTAAATTAAATTATGGATCTAGTTATACGTAGGACTCTGTAGTTATAAGGACTTTATTGAATTAATTTAGGACCATTGTCAAGTCTGCTGATTCGCTTTAGTCTAGCCGAGCTTACATAATTCTGTTGCCAACTTTGTGAATTGAATTCGGCCAAGAGCTGTAAGAAGTCAATCAAATTTAATTACACTAAAATTCCACTATATCCGACCAAACTACACCGAACTACGCTGAAATTCAATTCAAATGCTCATTTACGCCAAAGCAAGGTGAGCTAATTGCTTAATTGTTTATCAATTGGCGCTTCATTTGGTTCAAATAAAAATTGTAGCTGGGGCAGCTGCCAGAGCGAATATGAGATAGATGTGATAGATCCGTTTTAAACGCTATCAGCCACACACACAAACACAAAGAGAGAGAGTGCGTGTGTGTGTGTGTGTTGGCTATAAATATTTATACATCTTAATTGCGGCTACACTTACGCGTATCTGTGGGACATGCACATTGCCGTGCAGTTGGGCCATACATATTTGCTCGCCTCGGTGCTTAATTATGCGCTATTATTGCAGAGCAGCAACACCACACCCCCCCTCCCCCTGCACCCACCACCCTTCTGACCTGCTGCCTGTCAAGGACCAGTCCGCTGCTGTAATCGGATTCAGTTGGCCACATGCTGGGGCCATATTCATGGGCGAATCCCCCACGCAAACGATACTCGTACACAATATTTTAAGTGATATTAATTTAATTGTGTGCCGCTACATATAGTCGCTCTCCCTCTCTCACAAACTCCTTCTCTCTCTCTCTCTCTGTGCCTGTATAGATTATGGCTCAGTTCGCGGCCTCACTTTAAAGCACACATTGCGTATACGCACCTTTGGCCAGCTGGTCAAAAATGTTGTAGAATCGCTTCAAACCATTTGAATTGTTTTTGTTTTTGTTTTTAAGGGCGTTTAAAGGTCGTTTTTTTTGCCCGTGGTATTTGCAATGTGATTAAAACGCCCACAAAACATGCAAAATTACAGACACAGCTCAGGCGAATGCAATGCAGCTATGCCACGCCCTCGCTCAAACGCGCCACAAAAACAAAAACAAAAGCAAAAGCAAAAGAAATAACAAATAAAAAGCCAACAACGGCGGAAATCGACGAAAATAATGCATTTTAACCACATAAACGATTGGCGTGCAAACACTTCAATTAAAAACGGCGCACGAATTGTGTTGCATATGCATATGGCCGTGCCACATTTGTTTTAGTGTAAATTGAATTTATTTGCGGCAGACGCAGATACAATTAAATATGCAAGCAAATAAGCCCACACAGACAATATATATATATATATATATATATATGTATATATATATGTATGTATATTATCCATTATCCTGTTACATTATAACGGCTCGCGCTTTAACAAGTCCATTTTACTATTTCATTTTCTTTTTTCTTTTCTGTTGCTCCACAGATCCGCCGGGACCGCCGTACATTGAGGGCTATTCACCCACTGAAACGCTGCGGCGCGGCCAGACGGTGGAGCTCATTTGTCGCAGTCGCGGCGGCAATCCGCCCGCACAGCTCATCTGGTACAAAAACAATTCACAAATACGCATGGCCTACAGGTAGGTGGAGCAGCTCGGCTGGCGGTGCTGCAGTTACTGTTGCCATCATTATCTATCTCCATCCATTTGCTTGCAGAACCTCGGGCCGGCTATCGGAGAATATCTACACGTTCACAGCCGAGGCGAGCGACAACAAGGCGCGTTTCCGTTGCGAGGCGAGCAACGTGATGTCGCAGACGCCGCTCAAGGCGGAAGTTGATTTGACTGTGCTATGTAAGTGCAACCACCCATACAGCCACCCATACAGCCACCCATTCAGCCACCCAGCAGCATCATCAAAGTGAGAGCCAGCTGCCCTTAATGCTCTGCCATCAGATAATTTGCGTGTCCTGCCGGCTCGAGTCGACTCGAGTCTCGTTATGCAGATGGTGGCAATTGCCTGCTGCTGCTCCTGCTCCTCCTGCTGCTCCTGCTGCTGCTGCAATGCCTGCTCGTTGCGACTCCTTTGCATGTTTGCCTAATTGTATTTCGTTAATTTTCATATTTACACACTCTGACGCCCACACACACACACACACGCACACTTATGCTTACACTCAGTCTCTGTCGCTGGTTTGTGTCAACAGTCGTCCTTTGCAGCATGCCACTTGGCACGCGACTCAAAGCGAAAATAAGCCTGACAAACTCTGACTCGCTCGCACTCCCCACACTCCCCCTCTATCTCTCTCTCTCTCTCTCTCTCTCTCATACACACTCGGTGTGCGCTTTCTTTTGCAATTAAGCTTAAGTTTGCACTCTCATCCAACAGCAGCCACCCGCACCCACTTGGCTTTGTCAAATCAAGCAATGCAAATTCTTTTCAAGTGCCAAATAGCATAAACCCCACCAAGGTCCACGCCCACGCCCCGACCAAGCGTTGGCCACGCCCACGCCTCTCACAACAATTGCAATCAGGCTGTGGGGAAGGCAGCGCGAGTTTCGTCTGGCCAAAAAACGTCGTTAGTCGACGTCATTTGCATTTGCTGTTGCTAAAGCATCAAGTCCTCTACTCCACGGTCTGCTCTGTAAGAGCCTCCACACACACACACACACACACACACACACACACACACACACACACACACACACACACACTCACACACACTTGTCTGTGTGTCAAACATGCAAATGGGCTACTTGAGGGCATGCGCTGCGTATGCGTGATATTCAAATTTGAAAGCGAGGCGAGTGGCCGTTGCTGAATTGTCGCTGTTTAGCGTTAGTTTACCTGCATAATGAAAGGCTGTCAGCACGTGCCCAGCCAGAGCTAATCCTCCGCACCAGCAGCGCCACGTCTGCCACTCGGACATGGCCAACTTGTCCGGCCAATCAAATTGGCTCTTGTTACTTAACCAGCTAAGCTAGCCTTTGTTTACCTTCTTCTTTTTAGCCTCCAAATATGCCACATTGAGTGGCCAGCCAACTGGCTCACACACACACACACACACACACACACACACACACACACACACACACACACACACACACACACACACACTCACACACACACTCAACCATTTTGACTTCAGCTGCGCTCGCTCTTCGCATTATTTATGTATAACGAAATGTGGCACAAAATGAAGACGTAGCTGGCATACACATAGAAATTCCTGACCCAACGCACGCCTCACCCCTCGTTCCGTACCCTGCTCCAGCAGCAGCGTCTCATGTGTGCTCGGAATGAAGATGTATGGCAAAAGATGCGAGAAGTTAAGAATTCATAATGTTTATTTATATGCGAAACATATCGAGCCGAAGTTTTCTCCATCCTTTTTTTGCATTTTATCCCTCACTCTGCCCCCGTTTGCGAATTGGTCCAGCGGGGCGTATGCGTAATATATGCACAGCTGCTGCTGCTGCTGCTGCTGCCTGCTGCTGCTGCTGTCTGCTGCTGCTGCTGCCTGCTGCTGCCTGCTGCTGTCTGCTGCTGTCTGCTGCTGCTGCTGCCTGCACTTATCCATCAAGAAAAGTAGCAGCCAGCTGCAGCTACAGCTTCAGCTTCAGCTTTAGCTTCGACTTCTGCTTCAGCTTCAGCTTCAGCTCCTGCCACTTTCGTTACTGGCATTAGGTAATAGCTCGCCAAGGCAGCGCCTCAGTCGCCTGTCACTCAGTCACTCAGTCATCATTTGCATTCCGGCAGCTAGGCAGAAGCGATACGCCGTCTCACTCACACTTGCCCCCTCCCTCCCCCCGACCACACCCTGCACGTGTATATAAGCCGTGCGGCATGCCACAAGTGAGGCACTGGCGCAGGCTTATTAAATATTAATGCCATGCGAAATTACTGCTGCTCCCCTACAACACACACACACCCACACACACATACGCATAAAACCTGCTGCTATCTATAATCCATACATCTTTCTTTCACATACAGTCGCACCTTCGCAAGTCACTGTGACAGGACCGACGGAGGCGCGCGTCGGCGATGTGGTGCCGCTGATGTGCACGACAGCGCCATCGAATCCGCCCGCCGAGATCAAGTGGATGGTGGGCGGACGGCAGATACGCAATGCTACCTCCAAGACGACCATCAGCCCAGAGGGTGAGTTGAACTGCACTGATTGAGCTCGTTTAGAGAGAGAGAGAGAGAAAGAGAGAAAATAATTTGCTAATTATCTAACTTTTGTCGTTCATTGCAGGCGGCTGGACCACCAGCTCGAACATCACCACCATTGTGGAGCCCAACAAGCGCTCCCTGGTGGTCATCTGCCACGGCCTCAACATGCAGCTCACCGAGAATGTGGTCTCCACGCATACGATTAATGTTCTGTGTGAGTATTAAGCAGAGATTGCTCTTACCTTAAACTAAAATAAGCAACAGCTGTAGTCGACTATCTATATACCCTACATCAATTTTTACGCTGCTTCGCTTTAGCTGTCGTTCAGCGCTCGTTTCGCCTTTTCCCCTCAACTCAGCTCAATTTGTTATTGACACGCTTACGTTAAGTTTGGGGTATTCAGTTTCAGTTAATTTTTTTAATTTTGGTGCGTTCATCGGTTGAAGATGGTTTCCCACCTGCCGAAATGCCTGTCAGAGTTTTCGCTCGAGGAGCCAGCTGAGAACGTCGCGGATGTGCAAAAGAGCAAGTCCGTCGGCTACAAGAAGAAGAAATCGAAGAAGCACACGCCCAGCAGGCCAATGGGCGTGCAGGAGTTGGCGCGCTACACAATGTGGCGCGAGCATCGGGAGCGTTTGATGAACATCGTCAGCGAAATCGATCAATCCCCGCCAGCCACACAGGCGGTGCGCCAGACCCGTGTGAATGCGCTGCGCGAGGAGGCGCAGCAGTTTATGCAACGCACCAAGGAGAACATTCACATGCTGCTCAATCTCTCGCAGACGATGCGCACCCACGGCGCCATCGATCCGTTTCGGCACGATGCGCCGTATGTGATGTCCACGGTGCCGGCGACGATTAGCGATCTGGAGCAGCTGGAGCAGGATAATTTCGATATGGGCAAGCGTCTGTTGAGCATCGGCAGTGAGATCGACTCGGGCCTCAGGGCTGATGGGACCGTCAACAAACGGGACTCGCAGCCCTTTGTCATGCCCGATCGCGCGATGGCCAAGTACAAGCCGTTCAACATCAAGCTGCCCTCGACGGACAAGGAGCGCTGGCAGCTCTTCCGTCCGCGCATCTACTTCGACATGTATCTGAAGGACGCCCGTCCGCTCGGCCGCATCGTCGTCCAGCTCTACACGGAGGCAGCGCCCGTGGTGGTCCTGCAGCTGGTGCGCGCCTGCATGTGCAACATGCATAGCAAGTTTCAGATCAAGCGCCTCTTTCCCAACCTCTGGCTGGACGTCGAGCTGCCCACCGAGAACAACACCGCACTGAACAGCCCCTTGGAGTACGATGGCAAGATCATTGATCATGGCTCCGGCGGCTATGTGCTCTCGTTTAGCAAGAGCCATCTGACGGGCTTCGGCGACAGCATTCCCTTCTCCATCTCGTTCAAGCCGCTGCATGTGGTGAACGGCTCCAGGATCGGCTTCGGCCGTGTCGTCAAGGGCAGCAAGATCTTCGAGTGCCTGCAGAGCTATGGCAACAAGAATGGCACCCTCAGCCGTGGCCTCACCTTCACCGACTGCGGCGTCCTCTGAGCGCCACCAGACTCCACAATTCCACAGATACCAAGTCAGTTCCTGTTTCAGTTCGGTTTCAGTTTCAGATCCACAGCCAAATTTGATGCATTCAAATAAGTTGGACAGGGTAAACCTAGCAGCACGTATCAGATGTCAAATTTTTGTCGTTTTAGTCTGTGTCTGTTTTAATGTCAGTCTAGTTTTAAAAGCTAACCATATAGGGTCATAGTAGGGATACATAAGAATAAAAAAATTATTTAGCTCAAATTTATAGTAACATTCTTTTACCGTTGTTGATAAGAAAACCCCCGTTAACATTCAAACGGCCTATCGATGTCTCTGTACAAGTTTCCACGTTGCCAGTCGATCACCTCGATGGGATCAGCAGAGTTCAATGCGATGCAAACAGCCGAAGCGGCTCCCAAGCCGGAGGCCAAGCCGAAGCCAAAGCCGAAGCCCAAGTTCAAAACTCTGCTGGAGAAGCAGAAGAAGCCCAAGGTGAAGATGCACAATGCCGGCCACATGGCCGCCTGGCGCGAGCATCGGGAACGGGTGCTGGGCATGACAAGCGAGCTGGACACGCGGCCGCCCGGCTTCCAGGCGATCCGGGTGACCGGTGTGATCACGTTGCGCCAGATCGCCATGCAGTTCATGGAGCGCACCAGAAAGAACATCCAGATGCTGGTCGAGCTATCAAAGACGATGCGCACCCACGGCGACATCATTCCCTTTCGCTATGATCGGGTCTACACGATGTCCTCGCTGCCCTACACGCTGAAGCAACTCGATCGCCTCGATGTGGAAAATCGGGACATTGGTAAACGGATCAAGGACGTGGTAAGCGGACTCGACACGGGCATCGAGAAGAAGAACAGCCTAGTCAAGAGGAAGCATAAAGCGCGCGTACCACCGTTCCATATGCCCCAGACCGGCCTGGCCAAATACAAGGGCTATAACATTACGATGCCCAGGACGGACAAGGAGCGCTGGAATCTGCTGCGTCCCACCATCTATTTGGACATCTTTCTCAAGGGTTCACGTCCGCTGGGTCGTATCGTTGTCCAGCTGTACACGGAGGCCGCTCCCGTCGTAGTGCTCCAGATGGTGCGGGCCTGCATTTGCAACATGCACCAAAAGATCGTCATCAAGCGACTATTCCCCAACCTCTGGATGGATGTGGATCTGTTGGAGCATGGCAACCCTGACCTGAGCCAGTCCCTGGAGTATGACGGCAAAATCATTGATCATGGCGCGTCCGCCTATGTCCTCTCCTTTAGCAAGGAATATCTCCAGGGATTTCCCAAAAATGTCTCCTTTTCCATGTCCTTCAAGCCCCTCAGCGTTGCCAATGGCAGTCGCATCGGCTTTGGCCAGATCATCCAGGGCAGCAAGATACTCGATAGCCTGCAGTGCTACGGCACCAAGAACGGCAAGCTCAACCGCAGCATCGTTTTCACCAGCTGCGGCTTGCTCTAAATTCATGTAAATGTACGAAATTACCAGTGATCAAGTAATATGCGATTCGTGTTTAGTTTTTTAGAAATGTCAGTTAGATGCATAAGTAAATTTCAGAGTGTCATCTGAGTGAATTTTTGAAGCGTTATTTCAGATGCTTCACCATGCTTGGATAATCCAAATGAGGTCCTTTACATTTTTATGCTAATTATTAATTATTAATTATTATTTTGGCCGTATTCAAAATTCCAAAACCAGAACAGACCATTCAGAGCACAATTTCAATAAATTTGAAGTAAGCTATTGGGTTTATTTTTATTATTTTTTTTTTTTTTTTGAGGGGTATATTAAGTAGTCGTAATATGCATATGCTATACCTAAAGTATCCCTTGAAAGAGGATAACAAATAAATATAAGTTAGAAGTTTGATTAGGCATAGATGGACAGGGCAGCTCTTCTATATCTATAGACAGCTTAATATGGACGAGAAAGAATGAAAGACGGAAAGGATGTTAGGCCTGCAAGTAGTCTAGAACAGGAAGGACTTCAGGAAAGTTGTTCAGTAGAAAGAATAACAAAAAAATATTTATTAATAGAGATCTTCATCAATGAGCACAGAAGAAAGTGTTAGACAGGAGGGAATAGAGGATAGACAAGAGATTAAAGCATAATAGTTTAGGAGAGTAATTGCATGGAAACAATAGACAATATACCTCTTAGCAAAATATTCCCATATGATGATCAGATCCAGCTACTTTCCTTTGTCATTCTTTCGCCTGTCAATCAAAAGACCTCAGATCTGTCCAAGAGTTTTACTTAATCTAAAAATAGGTCAACTTGGCTTCAGCTCAGTTAAGAATAATCAGCTTCTTGCTTACTAAATATTTTATTGCTGGCATAATTATTTGAATTAAGAATTCTTAGGTAAAATTATTTTTATCTGTTCCACTCTTACAATCGATCTCATTTTTCCTCCCTCTTTGAAGGGATAAACCTGTTCTGCAGGCTGTTTGGCAGCATTGGAGCGAGCTGTCATTAGCATCACTCAGAGTTTGAGTTCCAATCAGTTGGCAGCAGAGCGTCAACGCCTGTCAATTTGTTAACTAAACTAGTTGCTGCTGTTGTTGCTGCCTCATGCTGTTGGCTCATGTCCAGCCTCATCTCTATTTGCCACGTTACAGACGGAGGTGTCTTAAACTCCATTATGCCATGTTCGACGTCACTCTTCATTTGGCTCAATTATAAGCGGACAGAGTGAGGAAAAAGCGCAAAACACGAGTACAAGTCAAACAGAAAGTGATAGAGAGAGAGAGAGAGAGTGAGAGAGGGGGGGGCTATAGGAAACAAGCCATAGAGCTCTGACAGTTCTCACTTCTGCTTAACAAGATGGCAAACCAAGTTTTGGTTACAAGGCCCACTACACAAGGCTTATTAATAATTGCGCCATTCTCTGGCCAATTTCTAGTTTCAGTCTTTGACTTAGCCAGCTTGGCTAGCCAGCGGCAGCGGCAGCGGCAGCAACTGGTAAACAAAGCCAGCGACCACTTGAAGGCCCAGCTGGGCTGCTGGCTGACTTATGTTGTTGCTGTTGTTGTTGTTGTTGTTGTTGTCGTCCACGCGTCCTTTATGTGCAGCGCTCCTGCAGCGCTAATTAATTTTTCTGACCAGCATTCACAAACAGCGGGGGCGGAGCCGCAACCCGACTGCGAGATTTACATTTATTACCCATACCCCAGGCCCGGGGCCACTCTCTCTCCCACTCTCTCTGTCTCCCCCTTTCTCAATCTTCCTCTATCTCTCGCTGACAGGCTACAGCTGCCAGCGCTGGGGGCATGGAATTGCTCCCCTTTCGCTGGCCCGCCAGCTGTTTGGGATTTTAGGCAAATTCAAGGCCGTTTTGTGCCTTGTGTGAATACATACATATATATACATATATATTTCTACATATATATATATTGTACAATATATGCTCTGGGCCCTCGAGATGCTTGTACTTTATGCGCGGCAAATTAAATAATTTTAATTTTTATTGTTTGGGCCCTGCTGCCCCCACCCTGCTCAGCGGTTGGTCCTTGGCTACGGATTCCACTTTTAGTAGGCCATAATTTGCTGGCCAAGTTTCGTTTTTTCTCTGTGTGTGTCTTTTTTCTTCTAGTTGGCCAACATTTGTTGTTTTTCTTTGTCCTTTTCGCCATGCTGACGTTTTTTCGCCTCTCTATCTATTTAATTTTTTTGCTCTTACTTGCAGATCCGCCCTCTCCGCCATTAATTTCGGGCTATATGGAAGGACAAATTATACCAGCCGGGTCGGTGCAAAAACTCCTCTGTGTCTCATCGGGCGGCAATCCGTTGGCAACGTTAACGTGGTACAAAAACGACAAACGGGTGAGTTTTTCTATTTCTCCTTGTTGTTTTTGCTGTATATATAGAAATACGGGTACGGGTAAAGGAAATAAGAGTATATTGGTTTCATTTCTGCAATGTGAATGCATTTTGTGGCTAATGAGACGATGAGTTGACTAGACTTGCGGGAGTTGATATATATTTATATATTTTAATAGATCATTTTAGCATTGAAATTTGTAATAAAATTTGGGCAATAGCTAGAAATAAATAGAGTCAAGAAATAAATAAAGGAAGAGAAAAATTAAATACATAAATCAATAAATACAAGTAAATAAAAAAAGATTAATAAATAAATAAACAGTCAAGTTTATAACAAATAAATAAATTTAGAAATATTCAAATAATACATAAAAAAATATAAACAAATAAATAAATGAATAAAAAAATAAAAAAATACAATTATTAAATAAATAAACAAATCGATATATAAATAACTGGTTTAAAAAATTTAAGAAAGGGGAAAAAATTGAATAGGTTCATAAATAAATAATAATAAAAAATAAAAATAAAATATTTAATAGAATAATAAAATAAACATATAATTAAATCAAAACAAGACCATAGACAAAATAATTCTAGTCGAACGCGCATTACACAGTCAGTAAAGCGCAAAGATATTTTGCATATGCAGCAGAGCACACACACACACGCACACACAATAGAGATAGAAAATGTAAACACACACACACACACCCAGTTGGAGTCGTTATGCTATCAACAGCAGACAAACAACAAACATGCGCCAAACAATAATGGCGCTATTGTTGACCATTTCCGCTTCCGGTTTATGGGCTGAAAGTGCTAATAAGGCTGAAAGCGCAGCTGGAGATGCAGCTGCAGCTGGAGCTAGAATTGGAGTTGGAGTGGAAAATGGCATTTTATCTGCAGCTACTTTAATGTCAGCGCGCCGTGCATATCCTTCAGCACCTTTGCATAACTGATGTTGATGCTGCTGCTGCTGCTGTTGCTGCTGCTGTTGCTGCTGCTGTTGCAATCGAGCAATTGTCGCTGCCTGGGCTAAGCTCCAAAATTAAATCTTTAGCTGCGTTTGGCTGCAGGGGAAGTGGCCGCAAATGCGCCAGCTGTCGAGCTGCTGTTGCATACTTATGGGCGCTGTCGGGCTGTGGACGGTGGGTGGTGGGTGGTGGGCGGTGGTTGGTTGGATGGTGACTTCCTTCAGCTGTAAACTTGATATGCAACAAAAAGGCAACTAGCCACCGTCGACTGCTGCTGGCTGGCTGTCACAGCAACGGAAACAAGCAACTGCTCTCTCTCACTCTCTCTCTCTCTATCTCTCTCTTTTGCCATCTTTATCACCATTGCGGTTTGCTTGCCATCTATCTCAGCCGTAAGGCGCCGCCTGCGGTGCCCGGTGCGGCTGCTCATCTGTGTGCGCGCAAATTAAATGATATTTTATCAACAAAATTAAAATGCGCTGTGTTTTATGCTCGCAGCTCTTAGCACTGCGCCTGCCAGATGCTCCTCCAGCTATTCGCCTGTCTGTCTCTCTGTCTGTGTCGCCCTCTTTGCATATGCAGCACATGGCCTCGAGTTGTTTTGTTTTTAACACACTTCGTGAGCTGCTTTTAGCTCTTAGTATGCTATATTCCATACCCTCTATATATGTATATAGAGCCATAGGCGAAACTAGTTTGCAGCGAACAAACAAGGATGTACACAATATTCCAAATTGGTTTATATAAGAAAGAGCGAAGAGAGATATCAATTTTCAACTGAAAAAAATATATATGAATATTGTTTATGTTTGTCATTGCTCTATAGTGTACATATTATCATCGTCTTTGACTATAAATATATAACGTTTATCATAAATTTTTTGAGCAGAACAAGCTAAAGGCACAGCAGGTTAAGCAGACATTGCAAATTACCAAATAAAATAAATATACACAATAGTCTAGACTGGAGTATACAAAAAAAATATATATAAAAATATGTTCTTGTAAAATATTATATAAATAAAAATATAATCTTCAAAAAATAAATTCTTCGAAAAAATATATAAAAACATGTTTCTAATAAAAAATATATACAAATATATTCTAAAATAGTATACAAAATATATAAATATATAAATTTCTAAAAAATATATATAAATGAATTCTTACAAGAAAAATATAAAAATATACACTTACATGTATATGTAAAAATACATTTTTATAAAAAATGTATACAAATATATTTTACAAAATGTTAAAAAATATATAAATATATATTTTTCTGAAAAATATATAAAAATAAATTCTTGCAAAAAATAAATAAAAATATATTCTTTTAAAAAATACATACAAATATATTCTTCTAAAAAATATATATAAATATATATTATTCTAAAAAATATATAATAATTAAATTCTTCTTCTAAAATATATACAAAAATATTCTTCTAAAAAATTATAAAAAAAATATATAAATATATATATTTTTATAAAAATCAATCAATGTTTCTAAAAAAATATATAAAAATTATGTTTTTCTAAAAAGTATATATACGTGTATTCATAGCTCAGATATATTCATTCTTATAGATATATGATCTTATATATTCACTCTGATTCATATGCATATAAACAAGTCTACACATATCTAATTTGGCTATATTTTATGCCTTCTGCCATTTGCGTTTGCAGATCAACTCTATAATTCGGGCGGCCGACAAATCAGTTTCGGCCGAAATAACTATTTTGGCCAACGTCACCGACAACCAGGCGCAATACCGTTGCGAGGCCTCGAACAGTGCCACCGAGATACCGCTCTTCGAGTCCACCACACTGAGTGTGCACTGTAAGTAGTTGTTGTTGTTACTCTTGTTGTTGTTGTTGTTGCTTGCCCCAAGACACAGCGCTCACGCCATTATTATCCGCTGGCTGTGCTTACAGTTGCGCCAGAGACGGTAAAAATACGCATTGAACCGGAAGAGCTGAAACCTGGCATGGAGGCGACCATCATTTGTGACTCCAGCTCAAGCAATCCGCCGGCAAAGCTGTCCTGGTGGAAGGATGGCATATCCATTGAAGGTACGTACCATAAGCAGCGCACATTTTGGAAGTTTGCCCAGCCGCCAGGGCAAACGCAAGGGCAGGGCATGGCATGGACTTGGCGGCGCCGTTGTCAAAATGGGCAAGCGCCTGGCTACCCAAGCTGATGCTGATGCATTTTTTAAAGGCGTTTCCACGACAACATCCGGTCTGGTTGCCAGCCAGCCAAGCCCAGCCCCGTCCAGCTCTGCGTCCAGTCAGCTCAGTCACTAAAATAAAATCACGCCCATTTTGTCTCTTTCATTGGCTCCTGCTGCTGCTGCTCCTGCTGCTGGCTTTGCTTTGCAGGCATTAATAACACGTCCAAGCCAGGTCTCTGGGGCGGCACAGTCTCAACGCTCGAGTTCAGGCTAAACATCACCCAGGAAATGAACGGTGTGGTCTACACTTGCCAAAGCGCCAACGAGGCACTGCAGCGCAGCGTGCACGAGGCAATCAGCCTGAATGTCCTATGTAAGTACGAGTCTAGCTCATCTCGATCTACTAATTGAGCAATTAGACTCTGTCTGAATGCCAAAGCCCAACAAAATTGTGCTAACTGTAATTCTCAATTAAATATCTGCGCCAACTCAATGGACATGGACATGGAAATGGAAATGGAAATGCAAATGTAAATGTAAATGAAATCCAAATTGTAATTCAAATGGATGCACATGCACACATAGATCCTCCCAAGTTTGTGCCGCCGCCGTCGTCCACATCGGTGGGCCTGGAGGGCGAGTCGTTGCAGGTGCCGCTGCAGGCGAACGCGAATCCAGCGCTAATTAGCTACACCTGGACTAAGAACGGCACGCCCATACCGCAGGACACCAGCGGCAGCGTCTCGGCCGGCGAGCATCGCATCTTTGCCGATGGCGCTGTGCTCAACTTCACAAAGCTGCACCGGGAGGACTCGGACATCTACACCTGCACGGCGAGCAATTCGCAGGGCAAGGCGAGCATCAATATCACAGTCGTTGTGGAATGTAAGTGACCTAATCCAGCTGACTGGACTAGAAAATTCTTAAGCTGCTCTACCTTCCTCTCCCCCTCTCTTTACTCTAACTACAGACGGCACCACCATCAAGTCCGTCTCGGAGAACATTATTGTGAATCCCGGCGAGGATGCCATGCTGTCCTGCAGCGTTGAGGGCAAGCCGCTCGCCGAGGAGCACGTGAAGTGGGAGCGCGTGGGCTACGACATGAAGGCCAAGACCACGACTACGTTCACCAATGGCACCGCCTACCTGCACATCAAGAACGCCCAGCGCGAGGATGTGGGCAACTTTCGCTGCGTGGCCGACAATCATGTGGCCAATCCGACCAATCGGGACGTGCTGCTGATAGTCAAATGTGAGTGGAAACGAGGCTAAATATATTTCTGTATCTTTTGCAATGCTGAGCTCCCTCGTTGCAGTTGCTCCCGAGATCGCCAAGTCGCCGACGCTGCTGCGTGCCGCGAGCGGTACGGGCGAACGGGGGCGCTTGCCCTGCCGGGCGCAGGCGTCGCCCAAGCCGCAGTTTATTTGGCGCCAGGACGGCAAGGATCTGCCCATCAATCATACGTTCAAGTATGAGCTGGAGGAGCGCAAAATAGACTCGCTCACCTACGAGTCCTCGCTGATTGTCGAGAAGGTGGCGCCCGCCGACTACGGCGCCTACGAGTGTGTGGCGCGCAATGAGCTGGGCGAGGATGTCGAGACGGTGCGTCTGGACATTACCTCCCCGCCAGAGCCGCCGCTCAGCCTTAATATACTGAATGTGACCCACGACACGGTCACCGTGGCCTGGACGCCAGGCTTCGATGGTGGCCTGAAGGCCTCCTACCGTGTGCGCTATCGGTATGTACAAGCAGGGCCCAGCTCCTGCCACTCCTCCCGCTCCTCCCACTCCTCCCACTCCTGCATGTCGTGTGCTTGAAGTGCATTCCATTGCAATTACTGCGAATGTCACGTGCACTAATGAAATTGTCCCTCATGCGTTGGCTATGGAACCTCTCCAACATTCTCTTTCTCACACACACTATATCCCTCTCTCTCTCCGTCTCTTTCTCCCGCTTGCAGCATGGCAGACCGCGAGCAGTATAAATATGTCGACGGACTGCCCAACAGCCACAAACTGACCATCGGCGGACTGCGCATGAATACGCTGTATCTGTTCTCGGTGATGGCATGGAACGATTTGGGCCAGAGCTCCTACCTGCCGGATTTGACGCGTGCCCAGACCAAAGGTAAGCCCTCCACTCCAGTCGTGGCTCCTCGCGTTCGTCCACTGATTGATTGATTTATGCGTGCACCGCCCTTTGGCATTTATGGCCGGCGCTCGTTTGCCTGACAATGAAGTGAACACAGCGAGCGACTAGGTCTATTTCCTCTATTAATTCACACCACCCCCGCGCGCCACCTCTCGGTGTGTTTTCTTCACTCAATCAATGATCTCTCTTTCCTGCAACGCTGCGTCTAATTGGAATCGTATTATGGTGACAACGACAACGTCGCAAACGCAACCTAAAACATGAATATACATTGGATATGCGCACCACCACCACCCGCCACTGACACCACTAACTCCACTGACACCACCGACACCACCAGCAGAAGCGCCGCCACCCTCACAGCCGGCTTCGTCGCTGGGCGGCGGACCGCCAACCACCAGTCAGACACCGCTGGGTGGCACATCGGGCATGCTGCTCGTTGGCGTCGCAGCGGGCATTACGGTGGTGCTGCTCAACGTATTTGTCATCGGCTGTTGTCTTCACAAGCGCAACGAGAAGCGCCTGAAGCGAGGTACATCAGCAACATCATCATCGAGACTAGGCTTTTATTGTTGTTGTTGCTTTCATATATGAAATTGATTTTATGATTGACAGACTGAGTGATTGACAAGCAGCTGCTCTGAAGTTTTAATCGTATGATGAGCCAAGTAATTTAATTGGTTTAGAGTGAATATGTTTTCTGTTTAATGCAACTGACTAATTGATTGATTGATTGATCGATGTACTGACAATGTGCGCATTAGCTTATTAGTTAGAGCTAATCAATTGAGTGCTTTGACGTTGATGGCAACATAACGAAAATAATAGAAAATTCTAGATGCCTTAAAAACTGACTGAATGATTGATTAAGTGACTGACTGATTGATATACATTATATAAATTGTATAGTATGAGCTAGATAATTGCATATTACACAGTTTGCAGGATTTTGAAAGCAATTCACTCAAATTCTGAAAATATTTTGTAAACTGATTGATTGTCTGATTGATTGAGCAGAGTGACTTCTTGAACACTGCGCAGCCTTATTGATTTTGTGGTTGATTGACAATCAACGCCATGAGCTTAAAGAATTAAAGAAAGTAAAGAATTTGTTTTTCCTTAACTACAAAGATCCTGTAGTATTTACGAAATTTCTCAGCTAGCTGTTTGATTGACTGATTGACAATCAACGCAAAATTTCACATTCGAGCTCAATATATACCTGAAATATAGATTTAGAGCTGCTGGAAATGTAGTTAATCTTGAATCTTTAAGCTGATTGATCGCTTGGCCAATTAAATGAGCCCAATCAAGTAGAAGCCTTTCTAGATTGAACGATAGATACCTGAAAATCCCTTTCGGCCATGCAAAAACGGAAATCGAAATTGAATTGAGCAGAGTACTCGATAGTTGTGGCAGTAACTCGCAGATGGCTATAATTTAATTTCCATTTTTGAACTGAATACAGTTTCGCTGTGCCGTTGCCCGTGCCGGTGCCCGTGCTGCTCTACGGTTGGCGTTTCTACGTGCCGTTGCGGTCAGCGTCGGACGGCGCTAATTTCATTTGGCCCCGTCACATGCTGGAGCTGCGTTTCCGCGTGCGCGCCATTGTGACTCCATGGCTACGTGATTTGCGTCACTTTTGCATGGGTTCCTTAACCGTACCCAGAGTAACAGGCGGCTCTGGCCTGGAAGCAGAGCGCAACCACACAACCGACCCACTCCCCACTCGCACCACCCCGTACCGTCCCATTTGCCTCCGAAGCGCTGCTGCGTCATTTTTATTACAATTTCTCATTTCAATTTTTGTTCATTTCGAATTTATTTATTGTTTTATTTTTGCAAGCATATTTTCTGTTATTATTATTTATTATTATTTTTGTTTTTTTTTTCTGTGTTTATGTTTTCATGGTCTCGTTTGGCTGGCTTTGGTTTATTTTGACTTGCTGTCGCGACATTTTCATGGACCAGGAATTGAAATGATGCCAGCCGAGTTAACGGAGGACTCCAGCAATACGCCGAACCTGCTCATCATTGCCATCTCTCTGGCCGCATTCGGATTTCTGCTGGTCAATGCGGCGCTGGTTGCCTGGTTCTTTGTGCATCAGCGGCGCAAAAAAGGTTCGTTGACATGTTTCAGCATGTTTGAGTTTCGATTTATATTTATTTGGATTTTGTTCTGTTATACTTGTATATTTTTATTTACTTGCATTTATTTGTTGTTGTCTGAGAGCGTTGCCAATGTAAATTCAACTCTTTGAATTCATGAAATGCCAGAGATATGGCTGCTTATCCTTCGAGCTTGAAGTTGAAGTGTGGCGGCATCCAACAGCCACTTCCGTGACACCATAGGAAGCAAACGCGTTGTGCAACATCCGCTGCTCCCAGTGGAACATGAACGTGGCCTGTTCACTTTATGATGCTCACTAAACAATTTCCTGCATCTACATAGATGATATATACAGAGAGAGAGAGAGAGAGAAATGGGGAGAGTGAGAGGCAGACAGGCTGAAGTAGATAGAGATAGATAGTTAGATAGTCAAAGGTGGCTAGCGTATAAATGGGTCGGGATATCGTATATGCGCTTCTTGTAATTTCCGCGAGAAAACCAAAGCTCGAGCGTGGCCAGAGGAAGCCAGCGAGCCAGCCAAGCCAAGTCAAGTCAAAGGGCAACAAAAAGAAAATAAGGAAAGCGAAAAACAAACCGCTCTGAGCAGTCAACAAGAATATAATGATGACAGAAAATAATGATGCATCCTGGCAGCGGACAGCAGCCAGCAGCTAGCAGCCAGCAGAGAGCGCACGACCCCGAGGTCCATGCCAAGTGCAACTGTTTATTGAACAACGACGTTGGCAGCCACCTCGTCCGGTTGCCCCCATTACCCCCAGTTGGCCCCCTCTCTCCACCTATCCACAGCCCATCCCATCGCATCCCATTTGGCCGTTGGCGAAGACAAATGTGCATCGTTTTCTTAGCTGAACGCACAATCTTTCGGAAATCAGATTGCTCTAGTCCATGCACAGGCAAGCAGGAGCAAGCAGGACAGTCCGAGAGCGGATAGAGAGAGAGAGAGAGAGAGCATGGAGCACGTGTTGGAAGTCCTGCGTCGCCTTGGCTGCCTGCCGCTCAATTTGCAGCTAAAGCTGCAGATTGTTTATTAATATGGAATTATATTTCAACAGGCCAAGCGAACGAAATATAAATATGACTCCCGACAGACCCGCAGACAAATAGAGAGTCGGACAAACTAGCGGACGGACAGACCTAACGACCTATCGACCCAATCGACTATGGAGCATCGAGAGAAATGCAGACATTTCTTGGCAAGTCAGGTCTCAAAGACAAACCCAGCCGGAACGTGCAGAAAGTGTTGAGCTGAGGGAGGCGCACAATTTTGCCAAAAGCGCCGCAAAATTTTCGAGTTGGCCAAAGCATGAGCCGAACGTTTGGCCAGGCATGCTAACCAAATTATTTTTCATTGAGCCAAATTTAGTGGTTTAACACGCAGAGCGCTCCAAAGCAGCAGCAGGAGCAGCATTAGGAGCATCTTCTCAATCAGACTCGAGTCCCAGTGCAACGTAGCCAAATTATGCATACGCATTTGTACGTGAGCTCCCCTAAGACGCGGCATTCCAACTGCCAGATGTCCTTCGCAACAGTTTGTACAACTATGCTGAGTCTTTTTCCCTCTCTCTCCCTCTCTCTCTCTCTCTCTCACACACACAGTTGTAATGCATGCTCATATACTTTTGGCAAACATTTGACTTATGAGTTGACTTTTTGCCCGCCAGCTTTTGACTTTTGACGGTCTAATAGGTCGCCTTGTTTATCAGCATATGAATACAAAGAGCCAAGGCATAGAAGACGACTTCTTTTGCAAACTTGGCAAAGTGTTTGCCTAACTGTGTGTGTGTGTGTGTGTGTGTGTGTGTGAAATTGCTAACTAGCTAATTAACTGTTTGACTGATTGATCATCACAATAAGATTCTTAATTAGCTGAAAATAGAAGTGATAATTAAAGCTAATGAATAATGAATGAATAGTTGAAGGAACTTCAGAGGGATCAAAGGTTTCTCTACAAAGTAGAGTGGAACTTATAGAAAATTTTGATTGACTGATTGATGAGTAAAGCATCATCAAAACATTCAATGCTAAAGACTATCATTGAAAATTATTTGAAGTTTATGATCCTTATACTCGTAAATTACGGATTGACTGATTGTCTGATTGATTCATCAAGATGCTAAAATCTATTGAGGTTTATTCAACACCCAAACTGAAAACTTATTGACTGTTTAATTGATCGATTGTTTGATTATCTGATGCCTTGACAATTTATTAAAGCTAATGAAATGGAAAAAGGGAAAGGGAATAGTCAATTCCTAGGAATTTTAAATTTTGATCAATTTATAGACTAATTGATGAACCAAACGTTCATCTAAACTCTCAATATTAGAAAGCTGCATGGCCGATTGATAATTAATTGAGGCCTATGTACAAAATATACCTACGCGTAATTCCAGGAATATTCCGACTGGTTAGTCAATTGATTAATTAAAAGGAATTCAAACTCGAGAAATTCTCACAAATTGATATTTGATACCCGCTTTTGTGCTAATATAATTATGATTATTCTCCAATTCATAAAGTTGATTAAGGAAAGTATAAGCTCCTTGAAATGACCAAAAAAAAAAAAAAGAAGAGACGAAAGAAAAAGCGCCGCCAGCTCTCGTTCAGCAGGATCTGGCGCTGTATCCTTTGTTTGCATCCTCGAATTCGGTCTGTGTGAAATGTAGGCCAAGATTTTTTGACATTATGAGCGCGCGGCACTCTCTAGCGGAGCATGAACTACAGCCGCAGGACATAAATAAGATATTTTTCTTAGAAATTCAGCTTGCTTTATTATACGGATACGGAAACGGGTTGCCTGTGCTTGGCTAGAGTCGGGCTTGACTGGGCTGAAGCTAAGGCTGGGCTCTTACCGAGTAGTACTGGCAATTTCTCTCTTATTTCCAGTGCACAGTTATGTTTGAACAAATGACGCGCTTGCATATGGATGCCAGCGCCGCCCACCCACCGAATACCCTGCACAAAAGAAATTCATATTTCAAGTCTTAACAGCCGCTTGTTACAAGAACTGTTAAGCGAGCCAGAAAGCTGCTGCTACTCCTGCTGCTCCTGCTACTCCTGCTGCTGCTGCTGCTGCTTTCAAGTAAAGTAAAAAATAAAAACTGTCTACCCCAACAACATTTTTATGACAATGTTCGGCTACCCCGCCGCCTTCGCCTGCCTTCCATAAGCCGATAACTGACAATGCCCAAAAGCATTTTTTCTTCTATTTCTTTCTTTTTTTTTTTGGCCATAAAGGAGTTGTCAGGGAAACTGGTGCGTCGGCCAGGATGACAGCGGTCGGCAGGCTGAGGCGGAGAAGGAGAGAGTGGGGCAGAGTGGACAGCTTTTAGCCTGAAGATAACTCTGCATATTTCAATGTTTTCGCTAGCGAAACTTGACTTGTGGACTGCCTGCCTGACTGCCTCCTGCTCGACTCCTGCTTGCCTGACTGCCTCCTGCTCGCCTGCTCGACTGCTGTTTGTTTGTTTGTTGTGCTCGGCCCTTGGATATGCATTTTTAATGTGCATTTGCGCTTTTGTGTCCAAATGCCGCATGACGGAAAAGAAATTCATCCGCCTGAAACCAAAATATGAACCCGAAAAACCCAAACTCCCGACCATAGCCACGAGAGGAAGTCATCCGCACGGAGATACTAGCTAAGAAGATTTCGCTGTTGCCCGATAAACTATGCCAAAAGTCTGCGGTTGGCAGCTGGTCGGCGGTTCGGCTAGGTCATTGTACTCCAGTGGACATTGGCAATGCCACACACACACACACACACAGAGAGAGTGAGAGACAGAGAGAGAGAGATACACACTCATATATCATTCTCATATGAGTTTTGTGCAGAATGCCATTTCTAATGTTTATTGGCTTTCGACTGGGCTTTAGCTATGAAGTGTGCGTAGGGGAAGGGGAAGAGGGAGAGAGAGAAAGCAAGAGCCTGGGCCACAGAGTTGCACTGAGTGGAAATTACAAGACTCGCATGGGCTTGTGTTAATTTGAGACTGGCAACGGCATAGTCAATGATGAAAATTCCAAAAACCAATGACAAATGGACAGCTGAGAGAGAGCGAGAGAGAGAGAGAGAGAAAAGGAGAGGAGGTGAAAAGTGGATGCGACACCAGTGAAAAGTTTTGTGCCAACGTTGCGTTTGCCAGTGGCGATAAGCGTGAACTCTCTACTCACTGTTCTCGGCTCTCGTCTCTCGTCTCTCGGCTCTTGGGTTGCCGCCCCCTCCTCAATATAAGCGAAAAACCGCTTGACTTTGACACTCTTTAAACAATTGACTATGGACCCCGACTGCGAACGGGCCATCGCATCTGTTGAGATAAGCGCACAGGCTGTCAAACAATTCGGCGCCATCGCCGCTGTCCAAAACTTTCAAAGTTTCCTGCTTGCCACAGATATCTGCCACATACTACATGCCACATCTTTTTCGCTGAGACTTAAATACATTTTGCTATTTGCAATATTTGCGCCAAGTGTCATGCTGCTGCTCGACAGCTATATATACCCTGTAAATGGGAATAAGCTATTGTAAAAGATGGATACTGTACTATTTAAAGGGTTTGAGAAGAAGAGGGGAAAATTAAAGTGAAGGAAGATGATTGGAAAAAGTGAGAAAAAAATGAGAAAATAAATGTGAAGAAAAAAGAAAAGAAAATGGAATAGAGATAAATGAAAAGTGAGGAAATTATATGAGCAGGAAATATAATATAAAGGAAAAGCAAATTGAATAGAAAGAATAGAAAGGAAATTATATGAGCTGGAAATATAATATAAAGAAAGAAGTGAAATGGAATGAAATAAAGAGAGAAGATTCCATGTTTTAGAGGAGAAGGTACGATAGAGAATATAGGTGTAGATAGATATAAGAAATCAAAGTAAGTATAGAGGGAGAGAAAAAAAAACAGGCAAAATGTAACGAAACGAAACGAAATGCAACGAAACGAAAAGGGAAGATGAAAATAGAAGAAGCAGGCGAAAGAATAGAGTAAGCAAAAACTAAGTAAAGAGAGACCACGAAACACCAGAAAGGAAAGAAAAGATGAGAAAAGACAGATGAGAGAAGAAGAAAGATGAGAGAAGAAGAAAGAGAAGCAATCCATACCAATCTCAGAAATAATACAGAAGTCACAAAGTCTCTCAGCTAAACATATGCCATTCAATGTATTTCTGTTAACTCCGCTCCATTTTCTCTCTCTCTCTCTCGCTCAACTGCAGCGCCCTCAGCTTATCACTCCCTCTCTATCGATTATAGGGTATAGCAACTGCACAGTTTGTCAATAAGTTTGCTCAACACTTGTGATTTCGAACAGAAGCTTTACTCACACACACGCACACACACACGCCCACATAACTGTGAGAAGTCAAAGAATAACTGTCGCTTATATTTTCATCTCTCTTTTTTTTTTGGGTCCTGCTCTACCAGCAGCTCCGCAGATTAAGAGAAAAACCTTCAAAGCAGACGTCCATGTCAACGGCCACGTCATTAACTGACCTGACGACCGCAAAAGCTGTCTAAGCCGTGTCATGCTCGTGTATGTATGTATGTATATACATATATCATGTACATATACATATATCTTTATAGGAACCAAAAAAAAACCTTCGCTTGCTGTCCAGATTTTTCGGTCTGTCGTGGCATAAGTGCAAAATTTGTAATCTCTGTGTCGTTGCAGTCCTCGCTGTTTGTATGTGTGAGTGGGTGTGTGTGGGCTCTACAGTACAGTGAAACCACCACATCAACAACAACAACTGCTGGCACTGGATTATTAGACGAGGCAAGGCTTTGTCAACGCTAAGCCCGCCAGCTAACCTTTAATTCCATCTGTCTACATATAGACGGACCCTCCGCTTGCTCCACATGGAGAAATGTTGAGCTTCGGCATTCGACGTTCGATGTGTGTGTGTGTGTGTATTTATGACTTGTGCATTGATTTCTAATGGACTCCATTAGATAAATTTGTACCTGACTTTCAAAATGGAATTTATATTGGCTCTATAGAGCTCTCTCTCCCCCTCTCCCTCTCCCTATCTCACTCTCTCTCTCTCTCTATCACTAGCTTAGTTCTCGCCTAAGCATTCAATTGCCAGCCTGATGGCATTCACTCAATAATTTCCAGGGTATTTCACACATCAACATCTGTACGCACCACACATTCAGTTTCAGTTAAAGTTAATTGTGGTTTGTATTTTTGTTGTTGTTGGTTTTTATTATTTTTTATTGTTGCCGCCACGTGTCATCATAAATAAAGTACATTAAAATGGCTGGCAAAGCAAAATATTTGTAATTCACTAAACTATAAATGCAATCGGATAGTTGAAAGCGAAATGCGCGAGCCGCCATGTGGAGTTGACTGTGGAGCCCTCTGACCTCTGACCCCGGGCCACATGTTTTATTTACAATAAATACGCAAAGGTGTCGACGCACAACAGTCAACTGGGATATGAACCGCAATTGACGGCGCGCAATTAAATGTAATTTACATTTTGTAATTCTGTTCGAGGTAGAAGAAGAAAAAACAGAAAAATAAATTACAAAAAAAAACTTTAATAAGCATATACAAAACCATATGAAAGGAAAATATCAAAATATTTTTCAGGCAAAGACAATCAATAGTAATAGCAATAAAAATAGCTCAAAAATTGTAAGAGGAGATGTGAAAAGAAAGGAGACACAAACAGGAAAAGAAGAGAGAAGAACAGAGGAAATATATGAAAAGGAGCGAAAAGAAGAAAAAAAGTAGTAAAATAGAGAAATGATAGAAAAATACAAAGCAAAAAAAAAATAATAAAAGAACAAGTAAGAAAGCTCTAGTCGAGACTGCTCGACTACGAGATCCCCTGAACCCTTGGAGCAATAGATATTTCAATAATTTTTCGCGTCTTTCAGCTTACACAAGAAACACGCACACACACACCCACAGGCATACATACACACACACGCATACAGACACACATACACACACACACACGCAAACATACACAAATGCATACACACACACATACACATACACACACACATACATACACAAACACATACACACACATACACAAACACATACACACACAAGCACCCACGCATAAACGCATGGGCTGCAGTGTGCGCTTACTATGAGAACTTAATTGTTTAATAACTTTTTTTGTGCACGTACGATCTTCATGAAACTTTTAGATTATGATTATAACATGGATATGCATGTAATTGCCAAAGCCCAAGTCTCTAGTATTTGAAATACGCTTTTTACAAAAGTGAGGGTGAGGGGGTGAATTTAAGGGTGGGGGGTAAATTTTAACAAAAACCGAAATTGTATAAATTGCATATAAACATACATTAAAAATTTGGAGACTCTAGCAATAAAGGTGTAGAAGATATAATTTTATAACTGGTTTTCGATAAGGTTTTTTATCGATAAAAAAAGATCGGGATAAGTTATCGAATTTTAATGATAAACTTGATATGCGCGCTGTAATTACGGACATTTTAAAAAAAGTCTCTAGCTCTTATATCTTCTGAAATCGACGCGTTCATACATACGGACAGACGGACAGACGGACAGACAGACGGACAGGGCCAAATCAACTCAGCTCGTCACCCTGATCAAGAATATATATACTTTGTGGGGTCTGCCACGCCTCCTTCTCCCTGTTACATACATTTCAACAAAACCATTATACCCTGATTTCCCATTGAAAATGGGTTCAGGGTATAAAAAGTATATAAGAAAATAAGAAGAGGAGAGAGGGATAAAAGATAGAATAGAATAAAAAAATACAGTAAACAAGAGATAAGACAGCACAGAAGAAGAGGAAACGAAAGAATGAAAGAGATAGCACAACAGATAACCAAAGATCTAAAATTATAGATGATTTAGTATAAGTAAAAACATGAGATTTTTTCAATCTACAAAAAGCTTCACCTTTTCACGTTTGCTTGATCAAAGAACAAAGCTCTGACTGCTCAATCATCTACAAAAGCAACAACAACACTTGCAATATATTATTAAATAACAATTTGTATATAAGTATGTATTTTAATATAAAATTTCACCTATATATATATATATATATATGTATTCGAATATATTCTTACATAATTTTTCCAATATTTTCTTTTTTGTTTTTCCCAACATGTAACCTGAACACCTGAACCTGCTTTCGCTTATGGATATATGAAAACAACAAATGCACTCAACGCACACTTAACGTCACGCACACACACACACACACACACGCACGCACATTGACTTTGTATAAAACACGTGTTAACCATGTGGCGCGGTCATTTTGTCGTTGCCATTTGTGAAAATGTGCCATGAATCATTTAATGGCATTTTATATACAAATTTAATTGCATTTCCACTCTGGCCCCCCACTCTGGCCCCCACTCCGCATCGCCAAAAACTGAACATCGAATGCATTGATTTTAACCCTTGACCACGGCCAACAAAATCCACGTTGGCCACGCTGCGCCAAAATGTGAATAATTTAACGCAATGCACGGCCCGTACCGGCTGGACCCACTGAAACCCACCCCAATGCTCAAACCCCACATCCATCCACTTCCATTGCCCCCAACCCCCCGCTCTCCCCGCCCTTGCCACATTTATTTCGGCCGCCGCTGGCGCAACATTTGCTTGCGCTGCACTTTGACAATCTTTGCTATTTGCATTTGATTTGCATTGCCTGAAACTATGCCCACTGGCATTGCCACTGTCACTACCGCGACCGTCACCACCACCACCAACACCACCACCACCATCGGCACGACCACGCCCCTGACATTTACAACAAACACCCGCTATATCCGGATAACTCGCACTACCCATCTCCCCCACCCTCTCTCATCTGATTCTGTTTCTCTTCTTGCTGCATCCTCCCGTCCGTGCGGTGTTCCAAATGACTGGCGCACTGCGCACCACCGCCCGCACCACCGCCCAATCAATTTTCGGCATGTCACTGCCAATTACACCTTTTCAATATTTGCGCCGCATACTTTCTACCCTACCTATGCCCACACATACTTTTTCTCCTATATTTTTTTTACTGCGCTGAATGTGTCTGTGTCCTCTGACATGCTGTTACCCCCCCCCTCTCCATCTCTTACTCTGTCTGGATGTGGCGCATCCAGTGGCGGAAACTACAAATCAACCAGGCAAAACGGCGACCATCGAAATGTACGCGCCCAGCTCGTACAATGACACCGTCACCGGCGAGACGCTGTCCAGCGTTTCGGAGAAGAGCGAGTCCTACTCCAATGAGGGCAGTCAACCGGAATATATTGTGAGTATGCCGCCACTTTTTAGCCCGGCTATAATGCCTTTTTTTTCTGCTCTGTTCTGTTCTACATGAATATGCAATTTGTGAACGCGATTGAGTACAATGGATCCCAAAAAAAAAAAAAAATTGTCTGCTCGGAACAGAGCAAAAAGAATATGATACGCCCGTCTTAAGTTATTGCCAGTCGCTTGAAAATTACAACTCTGAAGGCCGGAACTGGGAATTGGCTGGGGTAGCGAACATGTTTGACATCGAGGTCGCCGGAACTGCCAGCCAGGAGGCGGGCAAACCGGCTGGCAAACGAGCAGGAGGCTGGGGCAGGGGTAGGGGCAGAAGAAGGCCTTCAGCCGGATGCTGGCAACCGGCAACTCGGCAGCCGGCATCTAAGACGTTGTGATTAATTACGCTCCGCTCGCGCTGATAATGATGAGCCACGGCATCGTCCTCCGTATTGGGCCGCGTAACCAAACCGAATTCCGAGCGCATTGCGAGCCGAGCGTAGGCAAACAAACAAATCGCTTCAAATTATGAAAATCATTTATTATGCGCGTAATCTGCACTTGCCACAAAAACTGCCGCCTAATGTTGACTGTTAACTGTAAAACGTCATTTTGCCGACCGCCCTCCCCCCTTCTCTGGCCAAGGGGCATGCCATAAATCAAAGTTGCGTATACGCAGCGTGCGACGCCCTAAACGAAGGTGTCGCGCGCTGTCAATTCAACTTTCAACGCCTTCCGCAAACAAAAAAAAAAAAGAAGAAAAAAAAAACAAAAAAAAAAGGAAAAAACAGAAGCTTAAGTAGAGAGTAATTACGAAAACACGAAGCACTTCACAAACAGAACAGCGACGTGGGCGGAAAGTTCTCAGCTTTTACATGCATTGCATTTATACTGCCTGTTTGCCCACTCTATCTCTCATACTCTCTCTCTCTCTCTCTCTCTCTCTCTCTCTCTCCTTCTCTCTTAGGACGAGGCACGCAAGAAGGCGGCATCGACATATCTGGTTGAGAGCACGGACATGCCACCGCCCAGATACCAAAAGGATGGCACACTGCCAGCATTATATCCAAATAATATGGGTAAGTCAAGATCTAGCTGACCAGATAACAGATAATGAATGTGCAGGCTGCAGAAAAAAAAAATAGTTTAGCTTGGGTAGTGCTCGACTAGCAGATACCCTGCAACTGTAGATTGTTATGGTGAAATTATTTTATTATTTATTTATGTTTTTCTTTATTATTATTCTGTTTATTTATTATTAATTATTAATTGTTTATCATCTATTATTTATTTTTAATTATTTATTGTTTATTATTTATTATTTATTATTTATTATTTATTATTTATTATTTATTATTTATTTATTATTTATTTTTAAGATTTTTAAATATTTAAAATAAAAATTATGACTAATTGGGACAAAAAGTCAAGCAATTAGAGTTATTATAAAATAATATACCTAGCCCTCCATATAAATTTAGATCATAATGCAATTTTCCAAGCGTAATTGTGACATTAAAATGTGAGCGGTCACGATCTGTGCATGAGATCGCTCTGAGCAGGAGGCTTCGGGATTTTTTCGGTTTTGATCTCTATTCGTGTGAACATCTTTCAGAGAGCGATACGATTGTTTAACGAACACAAACCTCGCACACATACCAATACAATCACGAGCTGAACCAAAAGGTCGGGGGATATCCAAAACGGAACGAAACGGAACGGCTGCTCTCTGAGTGAAAAGACACAAGAAATAATGAAAGAGAAGAGAAGGGGAGCAGAATACAAATGGAAAAAGTATCTGTCTTTTTTTTTTTTCTCGCTCCCTCTTTCTCTTTTTCCCTCTCTCTCTCTCTCTCTCATTTTCATTTCCATTCAATCTCTCTGTTCCATTCAGGTCTCTAGCCATATCAGTTTACAAGAACTACAAACGAGGCTAGATCGAATCAGCTCGTCATTCTCTTTTCATTCACTCGTTCGCCTTCTTCTATCAATGAGAGACATTCAAAAAAAAAAAAATAAACAAGCTACCCGCCATTGCCATGCCCAGGGTATAAAAGCGAAACTAGAGCGAGCCAGAGCAGAGCACATAAAAAGCATTTTAGATAATTAACTTTTGGATGCGGAAAAAAACCCCAAAATGTAGAATAAAATGAAAAGAATAAAAAGCCCCGAACCAAGTTGAGAGTTGCACGCGCTGTCAGCGAACGTCAAGGCAAAGTCCTTGCTGCAGTTGCAACAGCAACAGCCAAGGCAAAGGCAAAGGCAACTGCAACTGCAGCTGCAGCTGCAGCTGGAATTGCAATTGCAGTTGTTGCCTGATTTGATGGCAATGATTGCAATCAGAGCTAAAAATAAAAGCGATGTAAAAACGGATATCGGCCAGAGAGAGATGCGCTGAGCAACTAAGTGCGCGAGCGCCCGATGAAAATTCAATTTGAGTGTGCAACATCTCCATCTTAATTGTAATTGAGCAGCAAAGTTTTTGCCAGTCTTGATTTTCAATTGACTCATGAGAGGGTCTGTACGTGTGTGTGTGCTTCTGTCTTTGTGTGTGTGTGTGTGTGTGTGTGTGTGTGTGTGTGTGTGTGTGTGTGTGTGTGTGTGTGTGTGTGTGTGTGTGTGTGTGTGTGTGTGTGTGTGTTTGACCACATCCTCATGCTGAGGCAGTCGCCAGCTAGCAGGAGCAGGAGATGGGGCAGCAGCAGGAGCAAGAGCAGGAGCAGGAGCAGGAGCTGGAGCTGGAGCACTAGCAACCAAATCACGTTTCGGCGCTGTGCTAATTTAAGAGTGCGTCAGAATTTAAGAATATCGTTCATCAAGCCGCATGAAAATGAAAAAATAATAAAACTCAATGATAGACAGAGAGAAGAGAAGAGAATGAGTGGGCGTGCGAGTAGGAGAGAGTGGAAGGGAAAGGGAGAGGAAGAGGGCAAGAGCCAAAAGTAGAAGACGCAAGAAAAAACAATGGTCGTATTATAATAACATTTCCGACTGGAAAGGCGACGCAGACGGCGACGTAGACTCAGACTAAGATGGAGACTCAAACCGAAACAAAGACGGAGACGTAGACGGAGACGGAGATGGAGACCGACCCGGAGACATTGCTGAAAGCATCTCACGCAACTGCATTTCAAATGCAAAGCGCAAAAATAATAAAAATACATTAGCTGCAAACTTTTGCTTTTGTTTTTTTGTTTTTCTCCCTCTCTCTCTCTCTGCATTTTGCCACTCCCCTCTCAGCCTCGTGTGCCCCGCCACTGTCGCGCTTCTCTGCTCGCTGCTGAATATCAAAAATACAATTACCTTATGTCAACGAATTTCGACAACTGAAGGCGCCAAGTGGAGCATACTTCAAAAGTGTCAGCAGCAGCAACAACAACAACAGCAACAACATCAAGAAGAATACGAAAAAATATGTTATTAGCATGCACTAGACGAATGCTAGATACACTTACCAGCATAGAAGTATGATGGGTTTTTCAATAGATGTGCGCAATTATATGGAAGAAGTTAAATTCTAGATCTGATTAGCTGTTTGTTTATAGGATATATATAGATATGATATTCTTGTCATATCCATGAATTGGCCAAATACGAATATTTCGATATCGATCACTATAATTGAGCAGCTGCTTAAGTTATCGATAACATTGAAATTGAGCTATAATGGAAAGATTTTTCAAGGAGTTCTTAGGACCAACATGAAAGTGAATCCTATAATAATATAGTGATATATCATATACTAAAGCCGAGGGCGCCAGTTGTCATATTAGCTCTAATCTCTCTCTTCGATTGAGATGCGATTTACTAAAATATTCGAAATTCCACATCATAGAATTATTTGCTCAACTTAACCCAAAAATAAAGCATATTCAATATCGTATGCCTGCCTAGGTTTTGCCAAAATAAATATACCATTTGGCAGTGTATGGCAAGAGCAAAAACATTTGATAGCGTTTGACGCTGCGAGACAAGGACTTGCCACAGATAAACTCAGATGGAGATGGAGCTGGCGCTGGAGACGGAGTCTCGGCTACAGTGCGCGTAATTATGTATGCGACTGCGTGGTATAAAATAAAAGGAAAAAAACAAAAATGAAAGAAAATAAACGAAAGAACAACAAGAAAAACCGCACAAAAACACGAACACGGAACGCGCTCACAAAAGACAGGCGAGAGGAACGAATGAAAGGAAAGGAAGCAGAGAGAGGGGGAGAGAGAGAGAGAGAGAGAGAGCGAAAAAGATGTGAAACAAAAAATGGCTCGTGGCATAAAAATTAAAATGCTTGCCGGAAGCTGAAGCTCAAACAAGAGCCGTAAGCATGCGGAGTGAGGAGTGGAGGGGGACGGCAGATGGTAGTCAGCATACGCATACACATGTGCATGAAAACACACACATGCAGGCATTTGCACAACTGTCTTGTTGTTAGTTGTTGCCACCTGCTGCTGCTGCTGTTGCTGCCTCAATTGAGATCAAATAATAGATGAGCAACAGCAGCAGCAACAACAACAACAACAAAACAAGCTAGCTTTGTCGCCTACACCCAACCCAGTCCCGCCTTCTCCCCCTTTGCCTCCCCCAGCTGATGGCCATTGCATTTAAGCCAAAAAGCAAACTGTGAAGCGCATTTTTAATGAGATACCATTGAAAGCGCCACCCTGTTAATGAGCAAGCCGCACGAAACGGATAGCCCAGCCCGGTGCGCGCGCCATCTGCGGGCGATTTGCCGAACTACAAATGTGCAAATATGCAACAGCAAACAGTAAATGAACATGATGAAGGGGAAGAGCGAAGAAGAAGAAGAAGCAACAAACATTAAATGAAAAGCCAAGCTCTGTGAAATTTCCATAGACTTGACTTGGTCAGCTTCAAGCGAAACAGACAGAATTTTAATATTCTCGTATACCCTTGTTATAGGGGGGAGTATTTACTGTCCTTGCTAATGATAAGGAGTAAGAATTTGTGTTTATCCATGTGTGAAACACCTGTTTTAAGTTTTGTTGCTAGAAAATCGATATGGAAACAGGATTTTTGGCTAATCAATATAAGCATCTACTAGGCTAATTAATATAACCAGTTATAACCAGCTATTTAATTTTTATTGCAAAAGCGTACAGGATGGTACATTCGACGGGTCCATCTGACAACTCTATATCATTTCACAGACTCAAGGCAGCCATTTCAGGGATTAAAGACAGTTTTTGTTTTTCTTACAAAAACAAGTCCATTGATTTTTAAAAAACATTTCTTTACCTTTACTCAAAATAAACGCCATCTACAGTGGATTATTGGTACTACAAATGTGTAAATACACGTAAAATAATTGGAAGCAGCTGTAAATGAACATTCAATGGAAACATTGATCCAGTTGCGTAGGTTTTTGCCCAGCTCCAGATTAAGTATGGAATTTGAGTAATATATCTGTCAATATACTCTATATATGAATATCATACTCACATCATATATAATTTATTGCAGTTTACAAAATATTATGTTCCCCTCATTCTGTGCTCAATGTACATATATACATATGTATAGCGCTGTTCATATGAATAGTATATATAAATATATATACATATACATATATGTATATGTATAGAACCAATCGCAATACCTTGTATTTCCTCATTAACTATGCACAATACACTTTCGACCAAATAATTGCCTTTCAGCAAGGCTATTAATATGAAATGAGTGCTGCTTGTTGATAAATGTCTCTGTGTGTGTGTGTGTGTGTGTGTTTCTCTCTGTCTGTGTGCTACATATGTGTTGCATGCGTGGCATGCATAGCTAGTTCGTTGCAAGTATCTGGCCAATTATGTGCATTACATATGCACAAAAGTGAACTTCTGCTTCTGCTTCTGCTGCTTCTTCTTCTTCGACTAGTTGTTCTGCTTTTGCTTTTTTGTAGCTGCTCTGATTTTGATTTAGCTGTAACTGGCAACTGGCAATTGGTTAGTGCGGTTTCAGCTGCTGTTGCTCTTGCCGCTGCTGCTGATCGAAAAATCAATAATTCATGAGCACAGCCCCGATGCTGCGAGCTCCTTTGAAGGTGCTACTACAGGCTACTACCAGCAACGCCACCACCCACTTCCGCCCCCACCCCCATCCCCACCTAGTCAAGGCAGTAATACACTTTGTATTACACACGCATACACAATACGCATATGCAAAGTAAACAAGCCACAAAATGAACATGGGAGCCACGTAAGCAGCTCAGCTACAGCCATGACCTCCCTCTCTCTCTCTCTCTCTTTCTCTCTCTCTCCCGCTCTCTCTGTCTCTGTTGCACAGTTTTTCGTTTCCTCTGTGGGGCGTCTTCGATTTGTCTGCTTGTTTGGCAATGCCACAGCCCGCAGCCTGCTCAAGTTTCTTAACAAAATTATTGTTGCCTACATTTGAGCGTACGCTGGAATTTCAGCCAAAATAGGTGTGTATGGGTGTGTGGCTGTCTCTGTGTGGGTGTGCGTGTGTATGTGTGTCTTGTTGTCTAAGTCTATTTTACAAAATTACAAATTTGTTGTGGCTTTCACGCCTTCACGAATGACAGCCAAATTTGAAGTGGTTAAAGCTTTGCCCTGAGTATGTCTGGGTTTGTGTGAGAGTGTGCGTGCGTGTGTGTGTGTGTGCTAACAGCTAACTTGTCTTATCATAAGTAGAGGCCATAAATAGCCAGCAATGGCAGAGCTTGTATGGGTCTAGCCAGTGATTTGCCCAGTTGAACTTATCAGAGCAACACCTGAGTCTCTTATCACCTGCGAGTGCGGCTGCAGCTGCAATTAATGGTTTTCGTTTTATGCACTTCCAAACGTTTGCACAGCAAATGAACCAGAAAGCAGCAAAATGTTGCACCTACGTGAAAACGCAAACGCATGTCTAAATGGGCAACGATGGGGAGCAGGAGCAGGAGCAGGAGCAGCAGCAGCAGGAGACTAGAGACAGGAGACAGGGGAATCGCAATGCAATTCGAATGTTGAATGGAGACTACGTGTGCATTTACACAGCTCAATGTGTAGTGAGAGAGTGTGTGCGTGGGTGTGTGTGTGTGTGAATGTGTGGGTGTGTCTTCTACCGAAAAGTCTTTGCCATTTGCTTGGCTTGCCTTGACTGTTACTCTTCTCCTCGCCCTCTTTTCCTTTTTTCACTCTTCGTTGCAAATGCGGCTATAAATGTGTCATTTGCAGCAAACAAATTGCATTTGTGCTGCAGTTCATCTGCGGTTGCGCTTGTGCGCTACGTGCAACAGCACGAACTAAATGCATAATACTCGTTTATGGTCTCAAAACCGCTGAATTTATACAAATATCGATAGTTTCGACGCTGCCAAGCCACAATTTATATAATTTATAGATGCATATCTCTGCTGAGAGTGGATTGCATGCGAAAACTTGTTGAAGTGGGCGGTAAAAGTGAAGGAAATATAAGTAAATATATATACGGGTTTTTAACTTTAAAATAAATATGTAGAACATTGCGATTAACGCATAGAATAGATCAAGAATGAAACAGTCCATGATAGAAAACTTTCTCAACTCATTAGAAGATTAACTAATATACCCCAAACCCAAACTGAACGAGCATAAGAACTCAGCTCTTGTCTTGAAGTAACATAATCATAAATTACATGCAACCTCTGAACTATTCACACATAACTAATTAAATCTCTCCCTCTCTCTCTGCTTACAGCCAATGCCTGCACATTGCCACATCCGCGGCACAATAATGGCCATGCCGCATCCATTGCCGCTGGCCATATGACGCGCGACGATCAGATGCTCATCAGCAAGGGCGTCTATATTCCGTCCCCATCGCCAGCACCGCCGCCGGACGGCTCCTATTACAATATGAACAGCGAACGATATCTATCGTATCCCCCAATGGTAAGTGCATGCAAAAGCATTTCGTTTCTTATCTGCAATTCTGTTGCCATATCACGCCTGGTCGCTTCCTTAAGACTCGACGGGATTAAATTCAGCTGCAGCAGTAGCTGAAGCTGGGATGCTGCTCCTGCTGCTGCTCCTGCTGCTGCTGCTGCTGCTGCGATGTTAATTGCCCGCCCAGATCCGTAATATTGTTCCTTTTAGCGCTTATGGCTAGTCACGGCCATGGATTAGTTCGCGCAATTAGTTGCAGTTTTATGCACGTTTCCCAGCTAAAACACACACACACATATATATATACACACACACATACAGTTGCCAGTCAGTCGCCTTAACAAATCCTACTCCATTTGCATCTCACTGCGAACAAAGGGGCGTGACAGGAGAGGGAGGGAGTAAGCACACATGCACAGACACTCACTTGTACACATACAGGCATACACTTGCAGAAAAAGGGAGAAAGGTAGAAAGAGATAAGAGAGACGAGTTAGCGCAGTTTTTTAATCGAAGTAGACAATTATATATATTTTCAAGGAATTCGGTTAAATCTTAATTATCAGCGTAATTTTTTTTATCACGAAATATATCTAAAATTTGAAATAAAAAAAATGACGCTAGGCATACGTAGGCACTTTAATTTAGCTCAGAAAAAAATTATGAAAAATCCATAGATGAAGCATTATTACTTAAAAATATTTTTTTAAATAATGTTTTTTTTTTTAAATCCATTATAAATTTTAAACAATTTTTTTAATGATAACAATATTTTTTGTATATTTTTTAAATAATACAAATATTTTTAGCATACTTTTAAAATATTAAAAATATTTTTACTATTTATAAAATATTTAAAATATCTTAAAGTTCCCTTAGTTTAGTATAAAATACTTAAAAATATTAAAAATATTAAACTTTAGTTTAATATAAAATACTTTATTATATAGGCAACAACATTTCTCAAAACTCAAAGAAATTTCTGGTATTTACAAATTTCTTCGAGTGTAAACCTTAATATTTCTCAATGAAATATAGCATATAAAGTAATTTTTCTAATAATCTCACTCGGAATACAAATGCAAACATTAATTTCTCGCAGTGCACATACTAATGCACATGTAAGCCATATACATAGACGTATACACAGAGATATATATTCGATCAGACTGTTGGGATAGCTGCCACGTGGCATGTGGCATGTGGCAGCTGCCAATGCGCTGCGCTGGGCTGAGCATGGCTGCCAGTTAACTCGGTTCGACTTTTATAATCCGCGTGCCGCATGCAACGCTCCAAAGACAAATGACAAACTCAAATGCATTAAGCTGCAGCCCAAACGGCTGAGCAGGAAGCGAGGGCGGTTAGGTAGAGGCATGGGCGTGGCAGCATAGCAAACCCGAACGAGCACAGCTGCTGTTGCTTTGTTGTTTGCTGCTGCTGCTGCTGCTGCTGCTGCTGTTTGTACTTGCTAAAGTAAACATTATTTTCTCAAGACAACAATTTAATATTACACATACGCAGCGTGGAGCGCGAAACGTTTATGATGACAAGCTCCACTCGTATTTCCAACTCTCGGCTCTTAAAGATCCGTTTCAAGTTGTGCTCAGATTTTCATATCTCAAACATGCGTTTGGCATTCATTTGTTGCCTCTAACCGATTTCTGTGGCATGCCACACGCTATCTGACCAGGTCGACAGCGAACGGCAGAGGGAGGAAATGCCAATGACAATGCCCACATGACATATCTTTGGCATCTACTTGTCGCATTAGGGTAAACCAATATAAATTCCACAAATTCACAATAAACAGGGCAAAATCAATTTTCGAAATTTATTACCCACGTTCCCCATTTGGAGGTAGCACAACTGCTGCTCCTGCTGCTGCTGCTGCTGCCACGGCTAGTGCTGTTAAAGGGGTGTAAATGTGACAAGTTAAGACGACACTCAATGCGTCTGACACGCCAAGCCCCAGACCCAGACCCAAACCCCAAACCCAACCCCAGCCCAGCTCTGACCCAAGCCCAACCCCATTCGCCTGTCAGCTGGCATTTTATGTCGCTGTGAGGCCAATAATTGTATAAATTAGATACGAACGAAATGCAGTTAGTGGACAGGCAGACAGACAGAGAGACAGACACTCTCTGTGTATCCCTAGAGGGCTCTCGCCAGCTGCACACACACATACAGAGAGACGCTCGTTGGCCTGTCTAATGGCGACTAATGTAATAATATTTATGCTAGCTGCTGACCATTTTTATGGGCTTTATGCTTTATGCGATTTGGCCAGTTACTCAATTTCAGCAGCAGGACCAGGGCGATTTTTTGTTTACTCTGGATAACAGTTAAATGATGAAGAGCCGTGAGAGATAGAGACAGCGAGAGAGAGAGAGAGAGGGGAGAGTGGGAGAGTGAGAGAGTGAGAGAGTTTATATCTGAGGACAGCTGCAAGGCTTTCTCTGCCACAATTCTCTATTGCATGCACACACATGTTCATTCAGTCATTCAGCATGGGACGCAAAACCTTTTGTTTGCGGTTTTTAGTCAACGAGGGAGAAAAATTCAATTTCGGTTTAGTTGGCCAACAATGGCACTTTATATATGTATGTGCAAGTGGGTGTGCGTGTGTGTGTGTGTGCCTACACACGCTCTGGGAGTAAGGACTGTTGAACGCCTTTTGCTACCCACACACACACAGTCACACACACACACACACATATAAGAAATGTTTTGTGGAGCCAAATTGAATTATTTGATAAACATCATTAGAAAAATTACAAAATATATAGAGCACTCAGCATGCGGCAACAAATCACGAGAGCCAAGCGCAAGAGAGAGAAAGAGAGAGAGGGAGAGAGGGAGAGTGAGAGTGAGTGCGACACAGCTGCGGTTTTATTTTTTTGTATTTCTTAAACATTTTCCCAGCACTAAATTACTTTTTCGGTGCACAGATGTCCAGTCGAGGCCACCGAAAACCTAAATGAATAATAAAAACAATTTTTGTTGTAGTAAATCAAATTAAATTTCAATCGCATGCTTGACAGCTAACAAAAAGGATTCACTCACAGTCGCCGATGACACTTCAGCCAGTCAAGCGAAACGAACGAACAACAACAACAACAACAACAAGCAGTTGGACACAAATGTGGCCACAGACCACGGACCACGGACTGACGCTGCGTATACGCAATGTTGCAAATGCCACAGATTCAGCTTATTTAACAATACTAACAAGTTTCTCTTCCCCGTTTTTTATAAGCTCCTCAGCCCACAATAGAGCTTAAAACTGGCTGGTCTATCAATGTTATTTCTAACAACATTGAAAAGAAATAACAAATGCTCTAGCTGGGAGTGCTCGACGGGCAGATACTCTGCGTGGTGGAGCTGAAGGGGCTAGATTTCCTATAAATATGTGTAGACCGATATATAGAACTTTTTATTTAATTTTGGGGAAAAGAAATTGAGTTATGCTAAATAGAAAATACTTATAAAATGTTTTGTCATAGCGCAAACAATTTAAGCAATTTTTATTTAAATTTTTTATTTTATATCCATCACAAAAGCAAGAATTGAAAATATCGATATTTATCGCTCACTACAAATTAATTATCAAAATAACTTATAACTTATATACGTATATATATTTATTATATAAATATAATATATATATTTAATGTATACAATTAATATATATATTATATATTATTTAAATACTGCTTTCTCAATTTAACTATCAAGATTCCAATCAGACTGAAAGGACTCAACTATATCAAATCAATTCATCATAATTCAATTCAATCCTAATACAAAACTTATATACCCTATAAGCTCTTGCACAACTACTACTGCCTCTTATATACAGTTGCAAAATACTATTATAGCCAAAAACCAATTTCAATAGGTTTAAGATATATAAATGCGAAACTTTTGCAATCACCCGCAACACTTTGAGCAGAGTTCTTAAAAACCCTTTTTTACGCCAATTTAAAATAAGTTTATATATATAAATTGAACTAAATTAGGAAGGAAGGTTGAATTTTAAAAAAATATCCAAATTAAAAAATGCATTTAATTATTTTGAATTAAATTAACAAATTATTATTATTAAATAATTTAGTGAGAGACAATGAAAATTAAAGAATATATTTAGAATCATCTCTATCACATATATATACTTTTATATTCCTATATACTTATACAATTCGTGTCAATAATAACAAATATTTTGTAGCATTAAATCAACTTTAAATTGCCATGGATAAACGAGTTTTACTTCATTTTTTAACATAAATAAATCCTTCATTGCTGACATACATCAGCTCAACTATGCCAAATGCCTTGCTGCATCGGCAATTCTTACGATTGAAGTGAGTAAATGACATTTGGCCTATTGCTATGCTAACACAATTAAAGGCCAATGAAATTATCGAAGCATTTGCCGAATTTCATTTGATTAGGCTTAGTTCAAGTGCACAGGGTATACATAGTATAGTATAGTAAAGATAGTATAATCGAGTATACAAATATATATATATATATACTTAAATATAGAATGCTTTGCAATTGTGGCCAACGCCCAGTTTTCGTTGTGTTGTGTGGACCCACATGTGTAACTATTTAAGCGGCAATTTGTATTTTATTGCCAATTGCGTTCTGCATGTCCGTTTAACAACAACAGCAACAACAACAACAACAACAACACCATCAACTGTTGAAAAACTTTGTATGGAACAGACAAAAGTCGTTTCGTCCCGCCGCTCAACTGGTGTTTGATAAGTTAAATGCTGGCTGCTCTGTCCCATTTTAGATATTCCAGCTGTGTGTGTGTGTGTGTGTGTGTGTGTGTGCGAGTGTTTGGATCAGGCTGGCTCTATAGACTGGGGGCTATCTCTGGCAGCAACTACGTGGGCATGTGCAAAGTGAACTCGTCCAACTTAACTATGGCTCACTTTGTTAGCGAGTTTAGCACAGTTTGAAATTCAATTAGTTTTTTGTGCGGGCATTGTCTCTGTCTCTATCTACAACTGTCCATCTCTCTCAGTCTCTCTGTCGCCCTGTCTCTCTGTCTCTTCGTCGCTGTCGTGGACAGTTCGAAAGTCAGCCAGTTAGTTGTTTAGCATCGCGCATACGCACTGTGTGCCCACTGCAAAAGGCTCAGCACGGCTCGAGACGATTTGTGTTTAAAATTCAAGGCTCAGAGCAGCTGATGTCGATTAAATAAATAACCGAAATATATACTAGCTCGCTGGCTGTATCGAGTCGTGTAGTGTCCATAATTTAATTTTAGCTGAGAACGCGGCGTCCTGGCGCCGCATTCGCTGGATTTAATGTGTAAAGTTTGATGGCTCTTTGCGAAAGGAAAATGGGCATGCGACAGGAGCGGGCGCAGGAGCAGCAGCGGCAGCAGGAGCAGGCACTGGCTGCTAGTCATACATTTGATATTCTATTTACGCAAAATGAACTCCTTTGCCCTGCTGTTGCTGCCGTTGCTACTCCTGCTACTCCTGCTGCTGCTGCTGCTCCTGCTGCTGTGGCAACTTTAACAATAACGACAATAATGAGCCGTGCCCCGCCCACAATTAGCGCCCACTTGGCATAGAGAGGCACGCGAGCCACAGGACAACAAAGCAGACCTTTAAATGCCACACCAACCAAAAACTTTTTCAAGTGTGTCAGAAAGAGAAAGGAAGGCAGCGGGACGGAGCGGGGGGCAGCGAGAGTGCGAGTGAAACCCCTTTACAGGCCATGCTGATTCTAGCTAGTGCAACAAATTGCTGGCGCACAAACTCAGCTCAAAAACTTTTCGTTAAAGACAATTTAACTTTGTAAACTGATACAAAATGTTCGCCTTGGTATACTTAAGTCCTTTTATCCACTCTCCTTAACTACCAATTCCCATGCCACCTAGCCCAATCTCTTCTACTGTTAATCAGTGCCAGTTAACGTGTGTATGTCTGTGTGTGTCACAATATAATAAACTGTATCTATAGTTATCAAAATAAAAGTACTTTGAGATATTTGTGATTCATATTCAACTATAGCAAATGACAAAGTCGAAAGGAATTTTAATTAATAAAAGTTATAAATAATGCCTAGCACCTGTTGGCAATGCTTATTTATTATATATATTTATAAAATTCTATCTTTTTAATTTTCTATACAACTTTCAAAGCTATTGAAAAATTGAAAGAAATTATTGCGGCATATTTGTTGCTGCCTGCCTGCTGCAGCCTCAGTTGCTCAATATTCCAATTAGGCAAAGAAGTTGAGTTTGCTCTTCTTAAAAAGTTGAAGCTGGCGCGTTCAACTTGCTGCAACTATGGCAAATGCTATTGCGCAGACCGGACCTGGCTTTGCCTCTGCCTCTGCCTCTGCCTCTGCCCGTGCCTCTGCCCCTGCCTCTGCCTCGGTACGAAACAATTTTCCAACTGACACAAAGTGTCATGTCAATCGAAGTAGAAGATAATATTTCCAACTTCCAAGCAGCAACAGCAGCAGGAGCAGCAGCACCAGGAGCAGGAGCAGGAGCGGGAGCAGCAAACACAAAAAAATTCAACACATTTTTAGCAACTTGCAACGCGCAACTTGCAACTTGTCTGCAACTTTGCAACATGCAACTCACACGCAGTCAGAGCGAGGCAGCGGCAGCCGGAGACGTTTGCTATTCTCCTGCTGCGACGACAGTTTACAATTATCGCATTGTTAGTCAGCCGCTCTGCAAGCATTAAGATCAATTCACAACTGAAGTAGGCAAACTTAGCGCAGCATACATAATATAATATGGATGGTGGCAAATGGGAGCAATAGGAAAAGAAAGTGCAGTGAGGCAATAGAGAAAATAGTTCGATAAAATGGTATTTATGGTTTTCATTTGTAGCTACTTGCATGCCCTTAGGTATCACTGAAATAGGACTGCCTATGCCATGCCTAAAGTAGTAGCCAGAAATAGTAGTATACACGGAAATAGTAGTATCAGAGTATACACATATATAGAATATAGTAATATACGCAGGAATAGTAGTATAAACAGAAATAGTAGGACACTCAGAAATAGAACTTTACATAGAAATAGTAGTGTCAGAGACTACACAGAAATATAAGGCCACACAGAAATAGTAGTCTGATAAAAAATAGTAGTATACTCAGAAATAGTAGTATACACAAAAATAGTACTGTAAATAGAAATAGTAGTGTCAGAGACTACACAGAAATATAAAGTCACACAGAAATAGTAGTCTGATAAAAAATAGTAGTATACACAGAAATGATACTACTATCTCAACAAAATAGTAGTATACTTATAAGTAGTAGTATGTACAAAAAGAGTACCATATATCAGATATAGTCGAATCTGAGCATACATTGAATATAGTAGTATGCACAGAAGAATTAGTATATATCACAATAGTAGTATGCTCAGAAATAATACATAGTATCAGAGAAACATGAGTATATATCAAAATAATTCCACAGAAATAGTAGTATATAGCTTGTACACATAAATGCAGAGAGATAGGAGCATTTACTACTATTTTTTGTGGTATTCATACTATTTCAGTGAACTCTTGTCGTCAGATATGCTTATTCACCCCAAGTACAATATCGCTCATTCAAAGAGCTCCATTTTCAGAGATTTGCCTTCGCATTCCCTTTCGAGTCCCACCTGCTTATTGACAGATTATACGCCTCTCTTGGCAATTCATCAATTGAAATTCTCTTGAATTTACTATGAAATTTTCTTAAAAAAAAAAAAAAAAAAAAAAAGAAGAAAATAAATATGCGTAATCGTCAGCTGCAGCTATTATTTCGCCGTTCTCCTGGAAGCTGAGCGGGCCAAAAAAAAAAAAAAAAATTTATATATATATATATATAGATAAAAAACTTTTGCTAGAAGTCGACAAAGGCGTAACAAAAGCAGAACTCGAGCCGTTCACTGCTGCTCACTTTCTTCTTGGCTTGGCTATCTCTGGCAACGGTTAAATGAGAAAACTTTGGAATTCCGAGCTGAATTCGAGGCGGAGCAGGCGGCGACTGCACTGCGAGCATAGGCTATGCATAATTATGAACTCTAGCCGACTCTAGCTGATGCTCTACAATGATTTCTTTACTCTTCTCGTTGCAGGAATATCCGACTGCGCTGGACTTTAGTGCGCCGCCGTTGCCGCTGGCGCATCTGCAGCCCATGCAGCCCATGCAGCCCATTACGGTTACCTCGCAGGCGGCGCTGCTGGCGGCGAGCAATGGCGGCGCCACGCTGGTGGGCAATGGCAGTGCCACAGGTGGCACGCTGCGGCGCGGCATCTTGCGCGGCGTGGTGGGCGTCGGCGTGGGCGTGCCACCGCCAGATGTTACGCATCACACCTCCGGCTCCGCCTCCGCCGGCGGCAGTGGCATGCAAATGCTGCACGATCTGCATCCGGTGAATCTCAGTGCCACCACGCTGACCACGAGCACCACGCTCAATGGCAGCATGACGACAGCATTGCCGCTGGCCACATCGACGCTGCCCCGCCAGCCGCACGGCATACTCAAGGATCCCAATCGCAATAAGCAACAGCAGCAGCAGCAGCAGCAGCAACAACAACAGCAGCAACAGCAGCAGCAGCTGCTCAATGCTAGTTTAGTGGGCGTGCCCGTCTCGGGGGCCGTGGGCAGTTTGCAGATTCTGAATCTGAATCCGGTGAGCAACGCGGCGCTGGGCAACAATCTGCTAATGACTACGAGCGCCACCTACGACCCGGCCACGCTGAGCAGCTTCAATGCGAGCGCCGCTGGCGTCGGCGCTGCAGTCGGAGCTGGCGTCCAGGTGGCCTACACAGATGCGGATGGGCATCTCGTATAGCTGTAGGCCGAGACTGGGGCCAGCTCTGAGTCCCGGTACTAAGGATGGCGCCCAGTCTGTCCAAGCATCTACACATATACATATACATACAGGCATACACATCTACACAGATATACATACTATATCTATACATATATATATATATAACTAACTGTACTCCACACTCGACTCGTAGCTAGTTTAGAAGCTTTCCCTCTCTACATTTAAATGTGTGTTTGACTGTGTGTGTGTGTGTGCGTGTGTGTGCACAGAAGTATATCCTAGATGTGTGTTATACGCCAGGAGAAGAAGTTAACAACTGCAATTAGCAGATACCCTGTGAAAGGATAAAAGCTAGAAAAGCTTTATGTGATGACTCTAGCTAAAAGATTTTACTGCTTCTATCAGAATAATTATAGGGTATAAATAAATAAAACAAATGATCATTAGGCAGATACTCCTTAAAAAGTTAACAGCTTGGGTAGTCATGAAGGAAAATGGAGGAAAATGTAGAGAAGAGATAGACTATGACATGGCTTCTGCTAGCTGCAGCATACACCACATGATAAATGCAGTACAGGGTATGCAAGCAGCAAATGCCCTGTAAGGAGTAAAATCAATATGTAGAGAGTTGTATGCTACCCCATGCGATAAACTGCTTTGCAGAGTATAGACAGGACTTCAATTATCTTATTTAAAGAATTTACATACCGTGTAAAACGCCAACAACTGAGGTAGCTAAGCACGAAATTTCATTTCAATAGTGTAACGTCAGGTTTTCTGCCACTTTCGCCTGCCTCGCATACCCCACTCGCCCCCTTTGGGATTGCAGAGTATTGCCAGTGCCCATTACCTTATTCAAATCAGCTACAGAATTAGTTTATGTAAATTTTTAAAACGATTCTCACTTGCCCATAAGACACTGCACGCTGTTTATTCAGATAAACAAGCCCCAAAGACGATCTCATGCCGCTGACCAGTTCGTCTGCTCGCATCTCCATCTGTCTCCGTCTGTCGCTTTGTCAGTCCGCTGGAGGATTTGCGTTTTGCTAATTAGCTTTCGCAAGCAGCAATAACAGCAGCCATAACGAAAAACTTTGAGCGGGACGACAGCAAGGGCAGCAGGAGCAGTGGCAGCAGGAGCAGCAGCAGGAAGCGGTCAAAATTTTTGGGAAATTAGTTCAGTGGAACGAACGACACAAAGAGCCGCGCAGCCGTTTGACAGCTCCCTGGGGCGTGCTCAGGCCTCAAGTCGATGGGCACGTGATTGCGCTAGAGGAGCGCTCACTGGGCGTGGCCAAAAAAAAATGGAAAAGTTAAAGCGAACTAGTTGGGAGTGCACGACTAGATGATACCCTGAGACTGAAACTGAAACTAAAACTGAGACAGACAGACAGACTGGGACTGGGACTGAGACTGAGACTGAAACTGAGACTGGGACTGAAACAGAGGCTGAGACAGACTGAGACTGAGACTGAGACAGAGATAGAGACTGAGACAGGCTGAGACTGAGACAGACTGGAACTGAGACCGACTGAGACAGAGACTGGGACTGAAACTGAGACAGACTGAAACTGAGATAGAGAGACAGGGGAACAGACGAATAGACAAACAAAAACAACGGAACTGAGACTAAGGCAGCAGGAATACTTCAAACGGGTGCAGACGGTCGACCCATCTATACATCATGAAGTCTGCCACGCCTCCTTCTGCGCGTTACATACAAGCAGCAAGAAGCGATTATGCCCCGCTATCGCATTTGCCATTAGTTCAGGGTATAAGCAGAGCGCAAACAGTTGACAGCAGCTGCAGGAGCAGCAGGAGCAGCTGGAGCAGTGTTTGAGCGTTTTCAGTAAAAGTGCTTGAGCTGATGCTGGAAGTTAAAGCGCCATCTTAGCGGATGGGGGTGTAGCTAGTGGAGGCAGCTGCCACGCCCAGTTGAGATTCACATTATGTGCAGGCAACGCAGTTGTTTTGGCATATTCAAAGGATTCATTCGCCTGCTTGCGGTGCTTGCGATCTATCCATCTGCTTATAGGTACCATTATTGTCTTAACCCACCAACCGCACCACCAGCACCACCATCAGCCTTTGGATGGAGTCTTAAGTGCTTGCCGCACATTTGCTGCTCGTCGCAGCCCAGCGAGCGTGACATGCTCATCTTGGGGACGCCATTAACTTCTGCTAGCCGCGCTGGAGCACATCATGACAATTCTATTATGTGGAGCATCAATGCAATGCGAGCACCCTTAGCACCCTTAGCACCCTTAGCTGCCTGGCATCCTTTGCCAAGGGCAAATCTAGATGACAGAAGCGATGTCAGTCTGTGTGTGTGTGTGCATGTGCCTCTCTCTCTCTGTATGTGTGTTAATTAATATTCATCGAGCTGTAATTACCAAGTCTCTCACACTAATGCAGTCGCAGATAAACGCAGCTGCAGGCAAAGCGAGCAAAAAGAGAAAAAAAGAAATCCTCTTCGTCTATTCGATTGACTGACTGTGCTGAGTGAAAGTAATTAAAAACGAAATTAAATATATTTCGAAATTCAATTCAAGCCAGAGCAAAGACAAAGAAATTTGCAAGCAGCGCAACTAAAAAGTCGAAAATTCACCAAAAGCAAAGCAATCAGAGAGGCCAACAGCTCAGCCATGGACTATACATATCTTTGGGCTGATGAATGTCTGAGACTGTTTGTATGTGTATGTATGTATGTTTATCAATTTGAAAAGGCCCTTGCATGCTCTTGCAGCCCGCACGATTGTCACGCCTGGCGTTTGCTGTCTGCGTTCGCCTTTCGCCTTTCGCTGGGATTTCCGCTATTGAATAATTGTGATTGCCGTTCCCAGATAAAAGTTAAATGAGCAGGAAAATAAATAAAATTATAATGGAGCTTAATGCCCACGTGAGGGGTATGGGGTACTGGAGCAGCACGCACTATATACTTGGTACACTTGAAGAAAAAACCTAGCAAGATAGTACACCAATTCAATACAACTTTGTCAAAAGAAAAGTAAAAGCATTTCAGCTACACTTGGAAAAATAATCTAGCTAGGTGTTTAAACGAACTTTGTCAAAATTAAAGTAGCAGAATTTTACTCCTTTGGGTGTGCCCTTACCAGAACCAGAACACAACCCCTTTTTCTCTGAGTGTGCCCAAGTTTGACTGTATTTATGTTTCGAGGCAACGTATTTATTTAACGTTCAAAAATATTCAATCCATAGTTTCTTGCTTCGCTATAGACGTCCAAATTTCGAACCATATGCAGACAGACAATAAATGGAAATACTTTTTGGCACGAATAACTTGCAGTGAACATAAATATGAGCAGAAATTTTGATATAACATCTAGAATGAGTCACACGCACACACACCCACACACAAGCACACAGAGCTAAACATATGTAAAGCTTATACTCACATAGGTCTGCCAAAATTGCATTAAAATAAAGAAAAAACGAAAAGGAAAAGCATTTAAAATAAATTCTAGAGATAAGTAGCTAAGCGAACTAATTAATTAAACACAGGAAGAGAGAGTGAACGGAAAGGGGAAGAAATAAGGAAAAGAGAGAGAGAAAATCAATAAACTGGTATGAAAAAAAAAATAAGAAAAGAAAAACAAATAAAAAGTTAGAGCAGGAATTTCGAACTACTCAATCAATATGCCAAAATTTAATTTGTACAATAAAAAGCGAAAACTAAACTAAGAGCGAAAAAATAACATTTATGTAAAAGGACAAATGCAGGTACACACACACATACAAACAAATACATACTTATATATAGTAAGAAGACAGTCATACAAGCATAATTAATATATATATATATATAAAATAAAAGTAGTATAAATTTCACATCTCGTACGTGTAGAACTGTGTGTTGTTGGACTAATTGTCTCAGCTAAACCCCTAAGCAAGCTGTTCCCGAATAACTTACATAATGTGTGAATTAACATTAGAGTCTAAGAACATTTAATCACCACCAAGCGATAGAGCGAGAGAGAAAGAGGAAGGGAGAGTGAGAGAAGGGAATACAAAAATTCCAATACTCAAAGTCTATCAGTGTGTCTCACGCATATACTAACTATATATATATAATGATATATAGTCTATATATATATATAGATTATCTTGCTGGTTTTTTAAACGTATAACTATCGCACTTGATGAATATATCTCGATTATAATGGCATGTAAAGCATATGAGCATAGATTTTTATACAGCGAAAACAGAAGGAATAGAAGAGAAAAACAATTACAAATACGGCAATCGGTTGATATCGACTGCATAATACTCGTTCACGTTTAATAAAAGAGCTAGATTATTTAATGGGAGATCTTTAACATGCTGTTCTTTTATCATATATATAGGAAACCTCTAAAGAGGTTCTATTATAAAATTTTATCTCTTAAATTCAAAGATCTTTTAGACCTTACAAAAAAAGACAAAAATTAAAAATACCTTTGCAAAATTTCTAGACTCTTTCTATCATATTCTATATAAACATGACAACAGAACACATATACTCTCTATACACAACGTGAACGAGTATTCGAAACTAAAATGTCTTCCCCGCATAATAGAGAATACTTATTTGTGTGTGTGTGTATTTTTAAGATGGCTAATTAAATTAATTTTAAATTAATTTATAAACTTAACATATAATTCTTTCACATACACACACACACGCACACACAGTGACAGCTATGGTACGAGCATGTATTTATTTAGTTTGTAATGCTAACATATGAAAATGGGGGAAAACTAAATAAGACTTAAGCACAAATTATGTTAAATTATTAGAGGTAAATATATGGATAAGTTTTATTATTATTACAATTATTATTATTATCATTATGATTATTATGCTTATATTGTAGTTAAAAGCAAGGCCAAAGAGATTTGTTAACAAAGCAAATAATTATTTACCAATTGATTCAAAGTGTTTTCTACTTAATTCGGGCCGAAGTCACAGTTATAACAAAATAAAATATATAAATAAAAATTCTCTTGTTAATACAGCATATGTAATATGTTTAAATGTAGTTTAATGGAACCGAAAGGACAAAAGACTTGAAATACTGAATTTAGTTTAATTGTAATTCAAAACTCAAGCAACGTAACTAGCATACAGAACAAGAGAATGGAGAATGGAGAAAGGAGAAGAATGGAGAAAGCAGAAGCTACTCATAGACATAGATAAAGAAGCTAAAGAATAAATGGGAAAATATATATAACCAAAAACGATTTGACTATTGTGAATGTTTCTTTAAATGGTGATGATAATGATTTCGATTACATTTATGTAGCATCTATGCAAAATAAGATACAAACATAGCTAAGCTGTTGTACAGAAGCCAGAGATTAAAACAAAACAATAAGAAAACAAAAACAAAACAAACAAAAAAATTAAAATTAAATATAAGTTTATTTGCTAAAAAAAGAAACAAAAAAATTCGGAAAAAATTGAAAAAAAAAAAAATATATATATATAAATTAATTTGATGGAATGGGGTTAATGCATATGAAATTTATTGCATTTTTAAGAAATCTGTTAATATATGAATACAAAAGGAAGAAAACAAACAAATAAAAAACAAAAAATAAAATGCAATGCATTCACATTTCAATTCGAAGAGAACTATTTAATGGTGAAAACTTTCGCATCAATTTTCATCGAGCGAAAATAACACTAACACACGCTGCGAAACAAAAGAAGGACAAAAGGAGGCAGCCAGGCATCCTGCCAGGAGGACGTTGAGAGATTGAGGCAAACAAACGTGTGTGTGTGTGTGTGTGTGCACGGCTGCTCTGGCAAAGAAGAGGCTGCGAATTTGGGGGTTCGGGTGTGGAGGGGGGGGGGCGTGGCGTAGCGACGCCCTCAAGAAAGTATCCACTATTCGTCTTACTTGCGTGGTGCGGCGCAAAAAAAATTGAATTCCTTGTTAAACTTACGAGCTGGCATTAATTTAACAGCAGCTCCCAGCAGCGGCAGCAACAGCAGCGGCAGCAGCAGCAGCGTAGCCCCAGTTTCAGATTGCGTATACGGCCCATTGGACATGTGATGTGTGCGTGCATTATTTTTACTCTCACTGTGACTTTATGATGCTCGTTCGATGCTCCTCGCCACGTTCCGTACGTCTGGCCAAATCGCAGCTCGTATTTCATTTAAATTGAACTTAATTAGTTCCGCCAAACTGCCAAAGAATGCTTTAACAGACACACCCACACACACACACATACACACACATAGTCTTGGCTTTGCCCAGCCATCGATAAAGCACTTTGAGGTGAAGATAATGCGCCTTTGGGCTGCTCTTTCAATAAATAGCTGACGAAGTGCTCGCTACTCTGGATGCTTGCAGCCTTTGCGCAGCTCTAAAAGGATTAACGCGCGCCCCAAAGAAAATTCGCCTTGAAGCGCGCGGGCAGTTCATCTCTTTGAGTAAATGGAAAAGTTTTGTTAGTACGCCACCTTGGCCAAAACTTTATCCACAGCAACTAGAGACACACAAACAACCAAAACAGCCAAAAAAAAAATATCAGCAGAAGCCAAGCTGCAGCTGGTCAAAATCAGAGCAGGCAGCGAGACAGGCAAAACAAAAAGGCCATTTGCCATGGCTCTGGAAAAGTTTTTTGTGGGCATAATCATTGTCACGGCCATTGTCGAGGAAATTTACAAATTATCATGTCCAACAAAAAATTGAACGCGTACCAGAGACACTGCCAAATGGAGGGGCACAGCGCATTCAAAAGAAAGGTAGGCGAAATAAAAATATATATATTTATATATAAAGATAAAAAATGCATTAAAACATTTTGTTGCACACTTTTGAGCAGGTGAGAAAAATAGTGGCATGGAACCATTTTTTTTTTTTTTTACTTTAGCAGATTCTTTAATTTGTAAAAATACAATAATTTAAAAATTATATAAATAATATATATGTACATAATATGATATATATACATTATTTGCTTATACACTAGAAAAAATATACAATTTAAAACATTTTTATTTGTAAATATATACATCATCAAAATTAAGTAGGTAATAAAAAAAACCGTTTATATAATTCAATAAAAAAGTTCTTTTGAACATAAAATAAGCTGGTCTACTTTCATTTCAATGGCAACATTTTAACGAGCTATGAAAAAAAAAATGTAAACAATCGACGCACAAATAAAATACATATTTATTACATCGACACACGAGGCGACAGCTGGCGAGCCGAGGCACCAGGTGAACAGAAATGAATTGGAGGAGGTCAAAATGTTATTTAAGAGAGACTTAACAGCGTGCTGTTAGTGAAGGCGACATAAGCAGCGCATGTACAGAATAATGTTAGCTAAGAAAGTTATGTTATAATAACAGCCAGCTAACATGGAGAGACAAAAGAAAGACAAAATTTAAAAGGAGAAGAATAAATCCGATATATCTGTGCCGATTTATGAAAGACTGTTGCCTGAAAGTTAACATATATAATGCCAAGAATATGTAAGATATAGGTGTAATACATACATATATGTATATGTTTTATATGAAAAGCTAAGTCTAAGGAAATGTGACATATAAAAAACTAGATTTACATTTTATGCTATATATACAAACATATCTATTCAAAATGTGGGATAAATAAATTCCAAAAAATATGAAATAATATAAAATAAAATATCAAATTTTCATCTCCATAAGTTGTTTGATCAAACATTTCAAACTCGTAGCAGTTAAAGTTCTTAAATCATTTATTATTTTAAATGCTTTTATAAACTGCCATTTAGATAAATATTTCTGGCCGTATTTGCTTATGAAACAAGCTTCGAGTAAATAGTCTTAAATGCATGGATTAGAAGTCAGTGCCATATAGATGCAGTCGGCTGGAATGAAATCACGTTGCGCTTGCATAAACAATTTGTTATACTTAGATGGGATGCTGTAGCTGGGCATTAGCCAACTGGAAACTGGAAACTGAAATCTAGAGTTACGCATATTCATTCCGGTTTGCTCTGGCTAAACCAAAACAAAGTGCGCCAAGCACCAAACACGCATCGCAAAATCCTTCATTGTGGCTGAGCATTCTATGCATGCATAGCAGAGCTGAGTAGAGCTGAGCAGAGCAGAGCAGAGCAGAGCGTAGCGTATCCTTATTTGCAACGCAAGTCGGGCTTTTGTTTGGTGCCTTCGCAAAATTCATTTCGAGGCATAGAAAGATTTTAATATGCAGCACTTTATCGCTGCATTGCAGTGGTGGGCATCAACCAGCCACACACACACACACACACACACACACACAGCATCGTCGAAGGGGGCTCACACACATGGCTAATTTATGCTCAAAGTTGGCTCAATGTTTATTCTTACAAGGATGAAGCAAGGGGAAGGGCAAAGAAGGCTGCAAAAAGGATTTGCAATGCACAATAATTTACATTACGCATCCTGCGCATCATAGAATGAAACTTTTCAACTTGAAAGAAACTTATATCAAGCGCTTCCAATTGAATACATCACACTCACTCTACCTCTCTCTCTCTCTAGCAGACATTTACATATGAGTGAATGTGAGTGTTGAGTAACGTTTTCTTGGCTGCCATTTCATTCATTAAATCATCATTTTTGCCAAGTTCAAGTTGAATGAAATGAATGTCTGGGCAGGCATTTAAAATATGCATATAAATACATATATTAAGACTTGTGTTATTTTTATCAAGTCTATTACACAGTTCCCATATTAGATATGTATGTGTCTTGGGCACTTAGCGAGCCACTACTCAAAAATAAGTTTATACAAGAAACAATTTGCTGTGGCTGAGATGTTTATGTTATTTCTGTTTAATCTATACGAAGTCAGCTAGCAAAACAGCTGTTCCAAATACTTGGCCGAACAGCGGCCTCTGGCTACAGGCAGTGAGAGGGAGAGAGAGAGAGAGGACCAAAAAGGTGAGTGAGAGAGCGAGAGCGAGAACACGAGCGAAACTGACAAGCAACAGGCAACAAGCTGCCAGCCGACAGTCGCCCATTCAAGTGCCACGCCCACTCAACCCACTTACACGCCGAGAGCAGTGCTTATTGCCTTCGTGCAACAGTGTGACGAACTAATGCGAAAAGACATGAAATGTGAGCTAGAAAAGTTGATTGTTTGAGTCCCAAATTAAAACATGATTATAATATAATAAAACATTATTAAAAACTAATTAAGTCAAATTAAAAATTAATTATAATTTAAATTAAATAATACATGCTTTCATTAGAAAAAATATTAATATTTTTAGGTTTAAATAATAGTAATTAAAGTAAAAATATTATAATAAATAAAAATATATATATATTTAATAGAATAAGTATACGTAACAAGTATGCATAAAATATTATTTATATCATACCGTACTTAACTATATATATTAGAATATAAATAAAAGCTACTTACTTGCGTCACTGTGCAGTTGAATATATTTTCGCAGTTTTACTGATTTGATGATGGCTAATTGACGTCTTTATATTCAAGGGTTATGATATTAAATCTTATTAAACAGCTTCATCACACTAGTGCACATCATATGCATAAAAGTTCAACTAACTTGAACCACTGTGCAGTGAGATAGATTTACCGTTGCCGCATGCTGCGTGCCGCAATATTTGGCGCTTGGCGCTGGGCGCTCGGCCGCTCCGCCGCTCGTTCGCTCGGCATTTGGCAATCGGGACTTTCGTAGCGGCCGTCGCCGAGCAGCCGACTCTGCTCGTCAGTCTAGAGAGTAATATCGACACGAAAAGTAAGTTGGCCTGTGGGTCCGTTGGCCCACAGCAGCTGTATCGAGTATAGAATTTATAAGTGGGCACACACACACACCCAACTGCAACTTATGTGTGTGCATGTGTGTGTTGGAGCTCGTGGAAATTCGTGGAAAATCCATGCGTGCGAGAGTTGAATTCCAGCGCGTGTGACATTCCAAATGAAAATCCATTGCATAAGAAATGCAATTCGAATGAAAAGTGCTCGTGAAAATTATGAAAAATGTGTGAAAAACGCCTCAGCGAAATTCAAATTCAAATTCTGTGCTAGTTTTTTGTGGCTGCCCAGGTCTTTGCGTGTGATATTTTTGGACATGTGTGCGCTCGTCTCTCGTCGCTACTTCGGATGGCGTGTTCGGGCCCCGATGATACCCAAAAATAAACACACGACAGTGCTGCAAACCCGATTGAAGATTGAAAGAAGTAGCTGAGACACACACACACACGCGCACATATACATATATACATATATCTATCGAAATCTTTAATAGATATAGATATAGATTATAGTTGGTGCTAGTGCCGGGTATACAAATCTCAATATATATCGTATATGGATGCTGCGTTACCCTGCGTGCCATCGGACCCTGGATTACCGATGCACGCAGTGCACAGTGTCCCAGTGTAAAGCAACAATAATAAGAAGTGTTCTCAATCTGAAATATAAATAAACATATATGGCTATATAATATAGAGACATATATAATAGAACTACATCTATATATCTACAAGTTGAATATCATATTCTAAATCTAAATTGACTACCCATACATACACATATTCCTAATGTCATGCTCTGATCTTTCGAAAGAATGCCTCAATTTCAATATATCTATTCGAATACATATGTTCTGTCTGCGTAACATGCGCATATTTGCGGCTAAGAGTCCGCAGTAAATTTTGGCATAGCACCAAAGAGTCGCAGCGATTCTTGAATCGAATCTGCCTATTTATACAATTAACAAACATCTGAGGCAATTGGGAAAACACGCGAAAGCGCAAGCCAAAGCAAACTGACAAATGACAAACGACACAGAAATCACAACAAGGAAAAGTGGAGGAAAAACAAAAGTGAAAATTAAGAAATGCCGGCAAAGGAAAAACAGCTGAGCGAACTTGGCAAGCCGAAAAGCATATGACATACTATGAAAAGACCCGACGAGCCCTCCACGAGAGCGTGAGCGTGAATGACAAGAGAGAAACAGAGAGAGAGAGGGGAAAAAGAGAGAGAGGGAGAGAGAGAGAGAGAGAGAAGTGAAACTGCTCTCTACTGAACGTTAATCTATTTTTACAAAACCCAAACAGAACAGAATTTTGTAATATTTCGTTCATTATTTATTTATTTGCTCATTTTGATGGCAATTTCTTAATCAGGCATGAAAACGGAATGTGTTTGTATGTGTGTTTGGTAAGAAGATTATTTAGTTTGAACCTCTTTTAATCCACTTAGGGACCTGTTTGAGTTACCCGGTCACATAGACAAAGAAATCGAAATACTACACAAATAATTGCATCAATCTCTGTTTGGACGCTACAGTCGTTGCGTTAACCGGCAAAATGGCTGAAGCGGAAGGTGGCTCCGAGCAGGATGATGTTTCATTCTTGCGTACGGTAAGTACTCAAAAAAAAACATAAAACATAAATATGAATTTAGGAATAAGAGTGTGCAAGCTGGGAAAGTCCATATAGAAAGTAAAAGTAAAGTTAATTCCTTGAAAAAGATTAGAATCCTTATATGAGAATCACGAAATATCATCAGATAAGCACAGTTGTAAATCGAATTTAATCGATAATTTTACAGCTTTGGAAAGATAGAAGAATAAGCTCAATTTTGTATATCTATATTCGAGCATGCTTAAGCTATAGAAATAGAACTACTTTTGCGATTATAACTATAGACTATGCTAACTGTTAAACTTTGAGCTACCAAGAAAACTTAAAACCTTAAATCGATTTTGACAAACAGTTTAAATAAAAAGGCCAACTCCTTCTGGCCGTTTATCTTAATCATAAATAAATATACTTCATAGTCTTTCCTGTTACATAGTTTATCGCAAGATCATGCTACTCTGCTGAGTCATATGCAATGGGTATGAAATGAAATCACATCGTATGAACAATATTGGAAAACATCTCAAATCAATTACGTTCAGTCAATAAAATATTAGCGAGGATTTCACACAATTGATGTCATAAAGCAAACACACCCACACCCCCACAAACACACACACACACAGACACACATGTTAGCTAGGACTCCATAAAGGATGTTGGATATTTATGGGCGCCGACTTTACAGACAGACAGCGCCAACTTTCTTTATGGCTGCCAATAAATACAAAAAGTCAGGTCCACACTTTTCAATCACAGCAAATTTTTAAGCTCTCGCCAGATTTGTTTGCTTCACTTTACATAAACGCAAGATAAACACAACAGAAGAGCTGGATATACATATCTGTATGTATATCTATATATCTATCTGTATGGATAGATATATCAATGACTACACCTGACGCCGAAAATGACAGTCATTATGTGTGAATGTGTTTGTATGGAGGAGCCGCTGCGTCTGTTATAAATAAATGGCATCAGTGACCAGCGACTTCCACTTGGGCACTCCTCGTTCGCTCGTCCTTGGGCAAGCCTTGGCGCTCTGCTCGCTCGCCAGCCTGCCCCTTGGGGCCAGAAGGTCAGCGCCGAGCACCTGGCTGCAATAAATAAACACATTCCTTGCTATGCTTTGTATCCGTATCTATTTCCTTTTGCTGTTCCTGCCCGCCGGCGCTCACTCGTTGCTCAAATTCAATAAATATGCTCCGCATATACATAGTATAGGCTCTGGCTGGACTCTAAGTGTTTTTTCACTTTGACCATTTTGATACGCTCGACGCGGTTGGGGGATTCGATTTGCTGTTTTCCCCGGACAGCTACGCCGTGGGAGCAATTTTTCCTTATGCTCCCTTTGCTTCTATTTTTTTTTTTAGTTGTTTGCCGTTAAATTAGACTTAACGATAATTCTTTCGAATTTATAGCAATGCCTGTATTTACACTCCTCTCTGACCCAAATAGGTCGAATTGAGAATTTAATAGGTGGAATTTTAGATGTAGTTATGCTATTAAGAGATCTTAAGTTTTACAAAATGTTTGCCCAAGATGGGAGACCTAAGTTAAGCAAATTGCATCCTTTTTTCTGGCTAAGAAAAATGCTTGTATGGAGGAGTGTTTAATAAGAATATTGTAGTAGGTCTGAATCTATTGCGATATTAACATGATTGTTCTATAGGCAACAAAAGTTTGGAGAGATCTATGAGGATTGTACTAAACTTCTACTAAACTACTTTAAAAATGATTAATTTTCATCCATTACACGAATTTCTTACCTAAGTAAGTCTTATGTTCTATTCAGATAACAAAACGAAAAGAATCGATATTTAAATCCCAACTTAGTAGGGGTACATAGAGCTCCTTCGTTGTCTTTTAAGTATCAAGAATATTGACCTGAGGACACTTGAATAGGCGAAAAAAGGGATCTAGTCACAGTGACTTTTAGATATTATTATAATCAATTACAATATAAATATAGATATAATATATGATATTATAGATATATGAGCTACAGAATATAATCTGATTCTTTTCCACTAATTACTACCCTAGTCTGTGTATATATATATACACTATTCCATAATCGAATAAAGAGCAAAGGCAAACCATAAACTAAATAATCTCCTAGATTATATTTATTAGACTTGGATCAAATTTGTTACTTAAATGTAATCTAACCACAATATATGTTGCTTGACAATCAAGCATTCATTAATTGTGCATTACACTGCACAAAAACAGTAACAAAAGGTAGGCAAATGTACAGCTTCAGGGCTGTTGTCTCTAAACAGTTGACCAGGGTTAACTTCTGCAATGGGGCGATTCGTTTCGATTTAAATTATGTAAATTGTTCGATTCGAAATCCATTACCGTTCATTTAACTTGGACACCAGGCACACACTCACACACACAAACACTCGTAAGAGTAGACAACAATTCGGGCTGTACATCCCACTTAGCTGACTTTGGGAACGTGAGTCTGGGTGTTGAGATCCGTTTGTGTTTGTGGCTGTTGCTGTTGCTGTTGTTGTTGCCTCTATTGCCTCAATTGCCTCAAATTTGGCAACATCCACGTAAACGCTCAATTTTGCATCGATTCATCGGCCTCGTTTTGCGTGCGGCATAGCTTCTGGTTGAATGGACGCTTGGGTAAACCAATTGGAATTTGCTATTTCGCATGACATGCCGTCGGTGCTGATGCCTCCGCCTCTGCTTCTGCCTGCTGACTGGATGCAATCAATAAGCACTGTGATTAATAAATTTGATCTCTCAATTCACAGGAAGATATGGTCACGCTCTCCTGCACAGCGACGGGCGAGCGTGTCTGTCTGGCCGCCGAGGGATTTGGTAATCGGCATTGTTTTCTCGAAAACATTGCCGATAAGAATGTGCCGCCCGATTTGTCGCAATGCGTCTTTGTTATCGAACAGGCGCTGTCGGTGCGCGCGCTCCAGGAACTGGTGACTGCAGCTGGATCAGAGACCGTAAGTCCCCCTAACTGTATATTAATAATCACAGAGTCATTTGGCACAGCATGTGTTGAAACCGTCTTCGAAATCAAAAGCCCACACGAAAACTTATTGAATTATCAAGTCTACCTATTCCTCACTCTAAGTCGTATGCTACTTTCGTCTCTTCCTCTATCCAATTCCTGGTCCATAATTTGGTTTTAATATATTATCAAAATTTGACTATATACATATATATATTATTTACCTTCTGCATGTTGATTTCACTACAATTTCCATTTCTATTTTCACACAAATTGTAACCTATCAATTTTTCGGTTCTTTTTCAAAATTTTTCTAAATACCCAACAGGATAGTCAAGTTGTAAGTATACAGAATGTTCTTTTGACTTTAAAATCGCGCCGCTTTCTCTATACTTTCTTTATATATAACTATAACTATCTTGCTGTATCTATTCTATTTCTATCTCACTCTATCGGTCTAATGTAGTATTTGTTATTATTATTATTATTATTATTGCTATTATTGCCACTTTGCTTCACTGTCTCGTCCAGCGGGCTTCAGCTAGTTTAAATCTATATATAACTCGCTCTCTCTCTCTCTGTCTCTCACTCTCTCTCTCTCTCTCTCTCTCGTTCTCTATTTCTGTCTCTTTGTATATGTTTTTTCTACGATTTGTTAAAAATCAGACCGTGGAATCGATTGCTCTTTACCGCATTTAACAAACTCATTGACATGCTCATTAAGAGCGAATCGCTAGCATCGCATTCTCAATTAACTTCAAGTGCGACTCTCAACTACACAAATGCTAATTATCAACACTTTGTCCCAGCGTACACTCAGAGAAAATCGAAGCTCGAATGTATATATAGATTTAATCACTTTCTTGGATTTTCTCTGACTGAACCAAATAAAAAAAACCCTTTCTCCACACACACACAGAGACACACATTGTAGTAGCGTAGAAAGAACCAAGCATATACCTTCTCTTAATGCGATTAAGACTCAGCTGTCGCTAGCTTACTACTTACTAATTACTATTCAAATCTACAGGGCAAGGGCACAGGATCCGGCCATAGAACCCTGCTCTATGGCAATGCCATACTCCTGAGGCATCACAACAGCGACATGGTAAGCTAAGCACTGAGAGAGATGTGACACGATATATATGTGGATAATCCGAAATGAATTTAATTATAATGTAACCCACGGAACAGTATCTGGCCTGTTTGTCAACATCGTCGTCGAACGATAAGCTCTCCTTCGATGTGGGTCTGCAGGAGCATAGCCAGGGCGAGGCCTGTTGGTGGACCGTACATCCGGCGAGCAAACAGCGCTCGGAGGGTGAAAAGGTTCGTGTGGGTGATGATTTGATTTTGGTGTCGGTTGCCACCGAACGGTATCTGCACACAACCAAGGAGAACGAGCAGTCCATTGTGAATGCCAGCTTCCATGTGACCCACTGGTCCGTGCAGCCCTACGGCACCGGCATCTCACGCATGAAATACGTTGGCTATGTGTTCGGCGGCGATGTCTTGCGTTTCTTTCATGGCGGCGACGAGTGCCTGACCATACCCAGCACCTGGGGCCGTGAGGCAGGTCAAAAGTAAGCCGCAACTTAAGTCCACACTGATTCAATTACAATTACACTAATGCGACTCCTCAACAGCATTGTCATATACGAGGGCGGCGTGGTCATGGCTCAGGCACGTTCTCTGTGGCGCTTGGAGTTGGCGCGCACGAAGTGGACGGGCGGCTTCATAAACTGGTATCATCCCATGCGTATACGTCATATAACGACGGGACGCTATCTGGGCGTCAACGATAGCAACGAGCTAATCCTCGTTAAAAAGGAGGAGGCATCGATTGCAACGACGACTTTCTGCCTGAGGCAAGAAAAGGACGACGAAAAGAAAGTACTCGAGGACAAAGACTTAGAAGTAATCGGTTCGCCGATCATCAAATACGGTGACACCACCGTCATCGTGCAGCACTGCGAGTCGAGCCTGTGGCTCAGCTACAAGAGCTACGAAACGAAAAAGAAGGGCGTCGGCAAGGTGGAAGAGAAACAGGCCATACTCCACGAGGAGGGTAAAATGGACGATTGCCTGGACTTCTCCCGCTCCCAGGAAGAGGAATCGAAGACGGCGCGTGTCATTCGAAAGTGCAGCAGCCTCTTCACACAGTTTATAACGTAAGCTATCTATCAACTCCCAAATATACTGAAATACATATATTCTTCCATTTTACAGCGCCTTAGAGACCCTGCAATCCAATCGTCGACATTCAATATTTTTCCAAAAAGTTAATCTCAACGAAATGGTCATGTGCCTGGAGGATTTAATCAATTACTTTTCGCAGCCAGAAGATGATATGGGTAAGCAAACATGGAAGCCCTCCAAATAGCATAAAAACATTGTTTCCTTGCTCACAGAACACGAGGAGAAGCAGAATCGTTTTCGTGCCTTGCGCAATCGCCAGGATCTGTTCCAGGAGGAGGGCGTGCTCAATCTCATTTTGGAGGCCATTGACAAAATTAATATAATTACCTCGCAAGGCTTCTTGGCCAGCTTCCTGGCCGGCGACGAGACTGGTCAGAGCTGGGATCTAATCTCAACTTATCTCTACCAGCTACTGGCCGCCATCATCAAGGGCAATCACACCAATTGTGCCCAATTTGCGAACAGCAATCGCCTCAATTGGCTGTTCTCCCGCCTGGGCTCGCAGGCATCCAGCGAGGGCTCCGGCATGCTGGATGTGCTCCACTGTGTGCTCATTGACTCGCCCGAGGCGCTGAACATGATGAGGGACGAGCACATTAAAGTGATTATATCGCTGCTCGAGAAACACGGTCGCGATCCCAAGGTTCTCGATGTCCTCTGCTCCCTGTGTGTGGGTAATGGAGTCGCGGTGCGCTCCTCGCAAAACAACATTTGTGATTTCCTGCTGCCCGGCAAAAATCTGTTGCTGCAGACCTTGCTGGTGGATCATGTGGCGAGCATACGTCCCAACATCTTTGTGGGACGCGTGGATGGCTCGTCCATGTACCAGAAGTGGTACTTTGAGGTGACCATGGATCACATCGAGCAGACCACACACATAATGCCGCATCTACGCATTGGCTGGGCCAACACCTCCGGCTACGTGCCTTATCCGGGCGGAGGCAAGAAGTGGGGCGGCAATGGCGTCGGCGATGACCTCTACTCGTTTGGCTTTGATGGCGCTCATCTGTGGACAGGAGGACGCAAGACGCTTGTAGCGGACGCTTTGCCCGAGGAGCCATACATACGCAAGGGCGACGTCGTTGGTGTGGCCATTGATCTGTCCGTGCCGGTCATTACGTTCACCTTTAACGGCAACAAGGTGCGCGGCTGCTTCAGGGACTTCAATCTGGACGGCATGTTCTTCCCGGTGATGAGTTGCTCCTCCAAGCTCAGCTGTCGCTTTCTGTTTGGCGGCGATCACGGCCGTCTGAAGTATGCCCCACCCGCGGGCTTCTCGGCGCTCGTACAGTGCCTGATGCCGCATCAGATCCTAAGCTTGGATCCCTGCTTTTACTTTGGCAATCTGAGCAAAAATGTGCTGGCCGGTCCCTGGCTCATCGAGGACGACACAGCGTTTGTGCCGAAGCCAGTGGACACGACAGGCGTGACCCTGCCCAGCTCCGTGGATCAGATTAAGGAGAAGCTCGCCGAGAACATACACGAGATGTGGGCTCTGAACAAGATCGACGCCGGCTGGACCTGGGGAGAGCAGCGCGACGACTACCATCGCATACATCCCTGTCTCACACAGTTCGAGAAGCTGCCAGCTGCTGAGAAGCGTTACGACAATCAACTAGCGGTCCAAACATTGAAGTAAATAGCAGCCAAAGATTGAAAAAGACTCCAAATCGAATTATGTCCATTTCCATTACAGAACTATCATCTCTTTGGGCTACTATATAACCATGGATAAGCCGCCAGCACGCATACGACCCGTGCGCCTGCCCAACGAGATATTTATGCAGGCCAACGGCTACAAGCCGGCACCGCTCGACCTGAGCGCTGTGACCCTGACGCCCAAGCTGGAGGAGCTCGTCGATCAGCTGGCCGAGAACACACACAATCTCTGGGCACGCGAGCGCATCCAACAGGGCTGGACCTACGGCCTAAACGAGGACTCTGAAAATCACCGCAGTCCCCACCTGGTGCCCTATGCCAAGGTCGATGAGGCCATCAAGAAAGCGAATCGTGACACTGCCTCCGAGACAGTGCGCACCCTGCTGGTCTACGGCTATGTGCTGGATCCGCCCACCGGCGAAGGCACCGAAGCTCTGCTAGCCGAGGCACAACGCCTGAAGTTCGCCGCCTTTCGCACATATCGCGTGGAACGCAACTACGCCGTCACCTCTGGCAAATGGTATTTCGAATTCGAGGTGCTGACAGCGGGTCCAATGCGCGTGGGCTGGGCACGGGCCGATTGCTATCCGGGCGCCATGTTGGGCAGCGAGGACACCAGCTGGGCGTTTGATGGCCACAATGTGAGTATGCAGGGTTCTAGGTTTTCCGATTGTAGGATGATTGGTATATTATGATGAGCGAAGGTTCCATTTGTGGATAAATGTGCTGTGATGTCTAGTTCACAATGTTTGGTTCGACTTTAATGCAAGCTCAAATTCAAAACCCTCCAAACATGATAATGATTATAGGTAACGAAAATGCATGCCGGAACGATCGAGCACTTTGGTGTTCGCTATGAGGCTGGTGACGTCATTGGTTGTTTCATCGATGTTAAGGAGCAAACCATCAGTAAGGATCCTAGCTGCACTGGCAACATTAGCAACGTTGCTTTACTTATTGAACTTTCGTTATGATCGAACGCATTTTGTTTAACTCTATTCTATTTTACTCAACTCAACTTTATTTTTTTTTACTATTATTATTCAATTATTTGTTTTCTAATCAATACATTTTTTGTTATATATAATTTAGCGATACTCTCATATCTGATCATTAACCAAACAAGCAAACAAACAAAAAAAAATACAATACGTTTAATTGGGGCTTTGATAGATCATGCGTTCAATTGATACATTTTAAACATCAAATTACAACTTTTTAGGAAGAGAAAGTCTACGGTGGCAACAGTGAATCGTTTGGTAAACAATGTGGACCCGGGGATATAGTCGGAGTCTTTTTAGATCTAGCCGATCACACAATTAGTAAGAATTGCTTCTGAATGCTCGCTCGTTTGTTGTAATGTAAAACAAAACAGAAAAAAAAAAAAAAAACTAAAAATGAATTGCCCCCAATACAAGATTTGTACATCCGTGCTTTTGATATCTACTAAATGTCCAGGTCCCTGCTATACGACAGCTAAGTACATATCCAAACCATCTCAGCAAAGCTCCAACGACAGCCCGACAGCAATTGAAAACCCATAAACAATGCAAATTTATATCAAACACTTCGAACAGGGCATCACATATCGTACTTCATAACAATCGGAGAATGTTATATACAAAAAGAAAAGAAAATGAAATTTGCATTTTTTTAGAAGTATTTTCTAGACCATTTTTGATCACTTTCAATTTTTTGTTTTTTTTTTTTAAGTCCAACAAATGTCCCATGCCTTAACACCTGATTTTTATTACTTTGATCACAAAAGCCTAACTATTGCATAATATATCGAAGGACTACCTGAGCAAAAGGTGACACATCAGCTCATCTAAAAACAAGAAAAACAAAAAGCTTATTAATTAATTCGATTTGCCTGTAAATTCACAACCTTAAGATTTGACTAATCAATGGTTGAAAATGAAATTCAATTTCGCTTTCAATTCGTCTACTAATACATATATATACTACATACTATATACAAGAATTTGGCATGATATCTAACAGCTGAAACTGCTTTTTCTTTTTGCGCCAACTAATCGGATGAACTGCAAACAGAGAATTGCAAGCCATCTAATACGCACGCATTTTGCATAGGATTTTTTTCAATGTCATTTTGATTTTCTAGTGCGATGCGACTTTTAGATGAATTTTGATTTCTATTTAGAAAGTCAAGGCATTAAGGATCGATTAACTAGTACGCACCAAACATTTTATGATCCTGCGCAGATTTCCGCCTGACTAGAACTCTTAATTTATTTAAAAGCAGCTTCGTTTAGATACTTTAATATGAATATAATCGAAATCGAATCGAAATATCGAATGAGAGTCTGATCAAATATTACCATCTACACAGGCTTCTCGTTGAACGGAGAACTACTTATGGATGCCTTGGGTGGCGAGACAACGTTCGCCGATGTCACCGCTGAGGGCGTGGGCTTTGTGCCCGCCTGCACCTTGGGAGTGGGTCAGAAGGCGCGCTTGATTTATGGCCAAGATGTGGACTCCCTCAAGTTCTTTACCACCTGCGGTCTGCAAGAGGGCTACGAGCCCTTCTGTGTGTAAGTATATAGAATAGGAAATGGGATTCTGATGGAACTGTAATTCACATCAATTTACAATTCACAGCAATATGCAACGCCCTGTTACGCATTGGTATACCAAGGATCAGCCGATTTTTGAGAATACCGAGGAAATGCCCGATTGCCGCATTGATGTGACGCGCATACCTGGCGGAGCTGATACTCCGCCCCATTTGAAGATCTCGCATAATACGTTCGAGACCATGGAGAAGGCAAATTGGGAATTCCTGCGTCTCTCCCTGCCTGTCACCTGCATGAGCGACTTCATCAGTGAGCAGGAGAAGGCGAGACGCTGGGAGGAGATCAAGCTACGCCAATATCGCTTGATGCGCGAGGCACAAGAGGCAGCCATCCAGATGCAGACCCAAAATGCTGCACACATGGATCACATGCTCAAGTCCGGCTTCAATATGAACGACATTAAGGGCTTGACGCGCAATTTCGATGATCACACCGAGGCAGAGGCCGAGCATATGATGCGCGGTCCACCACGACCACCACGCAAAGGTTCGCTCACCCGGAATATAACATTTGAGACCGACATGACGGCTGCCTTGGACGAGATGCAGCGTTCGACCTCCGTATTGGACATGAATGGCCTGGGCGATGATCTAGATGACAAAAAGAAACGTGGCCGCAGTCCGTTCAAGTTCTTTTCGAAGAAGTCACGCGACCAGAGCCGTGAGAAGAATGGCTCGAGAACCGCAGACACATCGCTGGAGCGCAGAAACACGGTGGCCCATGGCCGAAACGTGGTTAACCAGCAGATGACAACAAGAACGCCAACGTTACGTCTAAATAATGTGAGTAGGAAACAATACCCCTTGTTATACATATATATACATAGTTATTAATTCTCCCACTTTAGGCCGAAATACCGCCCAGTCCAGTGCCTCAGGGACCAAAACAATTGAGCTCCACGAATTTGGGCCAGCCATCAGTCGAATCGTCTGGCAATGAGATGTTCGATGCCGAGTGCCTCAAGCTGATTAACGAATATTTCTATGGTGTGCGCATATTCCCTGGCCAGGATCCCACCCACGTCTACGTCGGCTGGGTTACCACCCAATACCATTTGCATAGTCGCGAATTCAATAAGAATAAGGTGCGACGCGCCTCGGTCTACATTGAGGACTATTATGAAGTGCCCATTGAGCGCATCGATCGTCAGAGCTGTTATGTGGTGCGCGCCGACGAGCTGTTCAATGAGGTAACCCAAGACGCCTCTGGCAAAGGTGCATCGCAGGGTATGTTTGTCGGTTGCTTTGTGGACACGGCGACGGGCATAATACGCTTCACCTGCGAGGGCAAGGAAACCTCGCATCGCTGGATGATGGAACCGGACACCAAACTGTTTCCGGCCATTTTCGTCGAAGCCACCAGCAAGGAGATCCTGCAAATTGAGCTGGGACGCACACCAACCACGCTCCCACTGTCGGCAGCCGTGCTGCCCACCAGTGACAAGCACATCAATCCCCAGTCCCCGCCTCGCTTGAAGGTGCAGTGCCTGCGTCCGCATCAATGGGCGCGTGTGCCCAACACCTCACTACAGGTGCATGCGCTGAAGCTGTCCGATATTCGGGGCTGGTCAATGCTCTGCGAGGATCCTGTATCAATGCTGGCCCTGCACATACCCGAAGAGGATCGCTGCATCGATATATTGGAGCTGATTGAGATGGATAAACTGCTGTCCTTCCATGCTCACACTCTCACGCTCTACGCTGCGCTGTGTTATCAATCAAATTATCGTGCCGCGCACGCGCTCTGCCAGCATGTCGATCAGAAGCAACTGCTCTATGCCATACGCTCGGAGTATATGAGTGGACCACTGCGTCAGGGATTCTATGATCTGCTGATAGCGCTGCATCTGGAATCGCATGCCACCACAATGGAGGTATGCAAAAATGAATATATTACACCGTTGGGCCCCGAGCTGAAGGAACTTTATGCTGAGGATGAGATGCGTCACTCACTTCGTTCCCTTGTCACGGAGTCTGTGCGTCCGCAGTTGCGTATGACGGAAATCACGTAAGTGCTAAGTGATCTAAGCTAAGTTCCTTGGGTAGCCACACTGTCATAGTTTATCGTATTTACATACTTGTCCATACTTTCGACGACGAGCCTTAAGTATGAATGGCTCGATCGTTCGATGGTTTGTTTTAGTCATGATGCACCTGTGATTTCCTCATAACTCATTTTATTTCCAATACTTTTAATCCAACAAAAAAAACAAAAAAAAACAAAATATATAAAAACAAAAACACCTGCACTGATCCAACACTCTATGCACCATCAATCGAACCGATACCGATTACCGATCACAACAACAACAACAACCGTTCCACCCGTTCAGTCCCCCTGTGATTGCAACATCTAGTATGCCAAGTGTTTCCAGCGAACCGATACCCAACATCGATCAGTTGTATTCCCCGAAGTTCCCATTAGAAGTAGTCAGAGAATTTGTAATGGAGGCACTCAAAGATGCTGTGGAAATAAATCAAGTGCATAACCGTGATCCCATCGGTTGGACCAACGAGAATCTATTCTTGTAAGTATAGTGCATCCATATACACATACATTCCATATTTAATAAATCTCCTTATTAACTCTTATAGGCCACTCATCAAGCTAACGGATCGCCTACTGTTAGTTGGCGTCCTTACTGATGAGGACGTACAAAAACTATTAGTAATGGTGGATCCAGAAACTTGGGACCCCACTTTCGAAAGAGGTGGGAGAGAAGCAAATGAAATTATTCTATATTTATAATATCCCATAAATGTTACATAACTAATTGGTTTCATTCGCTGTTTGCAGAGGGAAAAGATGAGCACCGCAAGGGTTTGCTCACCATGAAAATGGCTGAAGGAGCCAAGCTACAAATGTGCTACCTATTGCATCATCTATACGACACACAGCTCCGGCATCGGGTGGAGAGCATTATAGCATTCTCTCACGATTTTGTGGGCGATCTGCAAACCGATCAGTTGCGCCGTTATATTGAGATTAAACAATCCGATTTGCCAAGTGCTGTTGCGGCCAAAAAGACTAAGGAATTCCGTTGTCCACCCAGAGAACAAATGAATCAGATTCTTTGCTTCAAGAATCTCGAAGCTGACGATCAGGACAATTGCACCTGTGGTCTTGAGTTGCGCAGTCGCTTAAGCGAATTCCACGACTCTCTAATGCAAAAGGTATCGCTGAATGCGCTGCAGGAGCCGGATGGTACTGAGACAAATGCAATCGAAGAGATCAAAACGGGACCCATAACAAAGATCTACAATTTCATCAATACCGTCAAGGAGCTAGAGGAGGGACCCAAAGAAGTGGAGGAGCCTGAGAAAAAGACACCTGAAGAGGTTTTCCGCAAAGTTCTAATCAAAACCATCGTCAGCTGGGCTGAGGAATCACAAATCGAGAATCCAAAATTAGTTCGCGAAATGTTCAGCTTACTGGTACGGCAATACGATACGGTCGGTGAGCTGGTACGTGCTCTGGAGAAGACCTACGTGATCAACAATCGCGCACGAGATGATGTGGCTGAGATGTGGGTTGGCTTAAGCCAGATTCGTGCATTGCTGCCCGTACAAATGAGCCAGGAAGAAGAGGAGCTGATGCGTAAGCGCTTATGGAAACTGGTAAACAATGCCACATTCTTCCAGCATCCGGATTTGATACGCATCTTACGTGTGCACGAAAACGTAATGGCCGTCATGATGAATACTCTAGGCCGTCGTGCGCAGGCACAAAGCGATGCTCCCGCCCAGACCGAGGGAGCTGAGGGCGTGCCCTCAAAGGAGAAGGACACCTCGCACGAAATGGTTGTGGCTTGTTGTCGCTTCCTATGCTACTTTTGCCGTACCGGACGTCAGAATCAGAAGGCCATGTTCGATCACTTTGACTTTTTGCTGGACAATGCGAACATATTGTTAGCCAGGCCCAGTCTGCGTGGTTCCACCCCATTGGATGTGGCATATTCGAGTTTAATGGAGAACACAGAATTAGCTCTGGCACTTAGGGAACACTATTTGGAGAAGATTGCAGTTTACCTGTCCAGATGTGGATTGCAGAGCAATTCTGAGCTGGTCGAGAAGGGCTATCCCGATTTGGGCTGGGACCCGGTCGAGGGTGAACGATATCTGGACTTTTTGCGCTATTGCGTTTGGGTCAATGGCGAGAGTGTCGAGGAGAATGCCAACCTTGTCATTCGTCTTCTTATCCGTCGTCCAGAATGTTTGGGACCGGCTCTAAGAGGAGAAGGGGAAGGTCTCTTCCGTGCAATCGTCGAGGCCAATCGTATGTCGGAGCGCATATCGGATCGTTGCAAAATGCAAGACGAGGCCGAAGGCACCATAGCTGGACTTAATTTTACCCATCCCCTACCAGAAGGCGACGAAGATGAGGACTATATCGATACAGGTGCCGCCATATTGAATTTCTATTGCACACTTGTTGACCTGCTGGGCAGATGCGCCCCCGACGTGTCTGTCATCGAGCAAGGCAAGAACGAATCACTGAGAGCTAGAGCTATTTTGAGATCTCTTGTGCCACTGGAAGACCTTCAAGGTGTGCTTAGCCTAAAGTTTACACTCACCCAAACTGCTCCCGGTGAGGAGAAACCAAAATCGGATATGCCATCTGGCCTCTTACCCAATAACAAACAGAGTATTGTCCTCTTTTTGGAACGTGTTTACGGCATAGAGACACAAGATCTATTCTATCGGCTGCTCGAAGACGCTTTTCTCCCAGATCTGCGTACAGCCACAATTTTGGATAAGAGTGATGGCTCAGAGAGCGATATGGCATTGGCCATGAATCGCTATATTGGCAACTCCATTTTGCCACTGCTTATCAAGCACTCAAAGTTCTATAACGAAGCTGAGAACTATGCAAGTCTCTTGGATGCCACGCTGCACACGGTCTATAGGTTATCCAAGAACCGTATGCTAACCAAGGGACAGCGAGAGGCAGTATCCGATTTTCTAGTAGCGCTGACGTCACAAATGCAACCTGCCATGCTCTTAAAGCTATTGCGCAAGTTGACTGTTGATGTATCCAAGCTATCCGAATATACGACCGTCGCACTCAGGGTAAGATCTATACTCTTGACCCACTTTAAGAGAATCATTAACTAATCAGATCTCTCGTATTTATAGCTGCTCACACTACACTTCGATCGCTGCGCTAAGTACTATGGCTCGACTCAAGGCCAAGGCTCATATGGAGCTTCGTCAGATGAGGAGAAGCGTCTAACGATGCTTCTCTTCTCAAATATTTTTGACTCGCTGAGCAACATGGACTATGACCCGGAACTGTTCGGTAAAGCATTGCCCTGCCTAATTGCCATCGGCTGTGCCCTGCCACCAGACTACAGCTTATCGAAGAATACCGATGAGGACTATTATGGCAGACAAATGGGCGCACCAGATCAGCCACAATATGTGCCAAATCCAATTGATACGAACAATGTACATTTGGACAATGATTTGAATTCGTTGGTTCAAAAGTTCAGCGAGCATTATCACGATGCTTGGGCCAGTCGCCGTTTGGAGGGAGGCTGGACATATGGTGAAATTCGATCCGATATCGAACGCAAGCACCCACGCCTAAAGCCTTACAATATGCTCAGTGAATATGTACGTAGTATACATATATCAATATCAATCAGCTCGACTTCTAACTTCTAATGGGCATACGACTCATCGCTAATCGACATCTCATATCTATGCATATTTATATTTCTCTATTTATATCTAATATTTATTTACACATCCTCACAGGAGCGTGAACGCTACCGAGATCCGGTGCGTGAATGCCTCAAAGGTCTTTTGGCCATTGGCTGGACCGTTGAGCACTCTGAAATCGATTTGCCACTCAATCATCGTGGCTCGACGCGTCGTCAATCGAAGCCCCAAATTGTATGTATTATAACAGTAATAGACTAACCAAATATATTTTTCCCAAAAATTGATTTCATTAACGCCATTCCAAAAATTTCTTACGCTACCAATCACGGAATATCCCTATCAAACAATTGGCCACTTCCACACCTCCACATTCACTTGAAAACCCTTTGGTGCTTACACAAATAGCATGATTTTCAGAATGAAGGCAACCCCTTCAACTATAATCCACATCCTGTGGACATGAGCAACCTGACGCTCAGCAGAGAAATGCAAAATATGGCCGAACGTCTGGCCGAAAACTCTCATGATATTTGGGCGAAGAAGAAGAACGAGGAGTTAAATGGATGCGGCGGAGTTATACATCCACAATTGGTGCCCTATGACCTGCTCACCGACAAGGAGAAGAAGAAGGATCGCGAGCGCTCCCAAGAGTTCCTCAAATACATGCAGTATCAGGGATACAAGTTGCACAAGTAAGGATTATGATAGCTCTAGGATGTACATTTATGAAACTGCAATGATCATAAAACCCTAATTCTTTGTAGGCCCTCGAAGGGTGGCGCTGTTGAGGAAGGCGGTGCCACACAAGCTGCCGTTGAGTTGCGCTTCTCCTATTCACTGCTAGAGAAGCTCATCCAATATCTGGACCGTGCCACCATCAACATGAAGCTACTGAAGCCATCGACCACGTTCAGCCGACGCAGCTCCTTCAAGACGGCATCGCGGGACATCAAGTTCTTCTCAAAGGTCGTGTTGCCTCTAATGGAGAAGTATTTCTCGACGCATCGCAATTATTTTATCGCTATTGCCACGGCAACGAACAACATAGGCGCCGCATCGCTAAAGGAGAAGGAAATGGTTGCCTCCATATTCTGTAAATTGGCTGCTCTGTTGCGCAATCGCCTGAGCGCCTTTGGGCCTGATGTGCGCATCACCGTGCGCTGCCTGCAAGTACTGGTCAAGGGCATCGATGCCAAGACTTTGACCAAGAATTGCCCCGAATTCATACGCACATCGATGCTGACGTTCTTCAATCAAACTTCTGATGATCTGGGCAACACGATCATGAATCTACAGGATGGCAAGTACAGCCATTTGCGTGGTACACATCTAAAGACCTCCACGTCACTGGGCTATGTAAATCAGGTGGTGCTACCGGTGCTAACTGCAATGTTTGATCACCTGGCTGCCTGTGATTACGGTAGTGATCTGCTGCTCGACGAGATTCAAGTGGCCTCATATAAGATTTTAGCTGCCCTATATCACTTGGGCACCGATGCGACACTGACACACGATCGCAAATATTTGAAAACGGAAATCGAGAGGCATCGACCTGCCTTGGGCTCCTGCTTGGGCGCCTACAGCTCGTGCTTCCCAGTTGCCTATTTGGAGCCGCATCTCAATAAGCACAATCAGTACTCCTTGCTCAATCGCATTGCAGACCATTCGCTGGAGGCCCAGGACATTATGGTCAAAATGGAAAGCTGTATGCCCAATTTGGAAGCGATCCTCAATGAAGTGGATCAGTTTGTTGAGTCGGATAAGACTTATGCCGATGCACCGCACATCATCGATGTTATATTGCCGCTGCTCTGCGCCTATTTGCCATTCTGGTGGTCCCAGGGTCCGGATAACGTGAGTCCAACTAGTGGCAACCATGTGACCATGGTCACCGCGGATCACATGAATTCGCTGCTGCGCAATGTGCTCAAGATGATCAAGAAGAACATTGGCAATGATAACGCGCCCTGGATGACACGCATTGCGGCCTACACCCAGCAGATAATCATCAATACATCAGAGGAGCTGCTCAAGGATCCATTCCTGCCACTGGCGGAGCGTGTCAAGAAGCGTACCGAGAACATGCTGCACAAGGAGGACAGCATGCGAGGATTTATAAAATCGGCCACAGATGATACTTCGCAAGTGGAGACGCAACTACAAGAGGATTGGAATTTGCTTGTGCGAGACATATACTCATTTTATCCGCTACTCATCAAATACGTGGATCTGCAGCGCAATCATTGGCTAAAGGATAACATCCCTGAGGCCGAAGAGCTGTACAATCATGTTGCCGAGATCTTCAATATCTGGTCAAAGAGTCAATACTTCTTGAAGGAGGAGCAAAACTTTATATCGGCCAATGAAATTGATAATATGGCTCTGATAATGCCAACGGCGACGCGACGATCGGCCATATCCGAGGGCGTGCCGGCAGTGGGTGGCAAGGTCAAGAAGAAGAAGAAGAACAGAGACAAGAAACGTGACAAGGACAAGGAGGTGCAAGCCAGTTTAATGGTTGCCTGTCTGAAGCGTCTACTGCCCGTAGGCCTCAATCTATTCGCTGGTCGCGAACAGGAGCTGGTGCAGCATTGCAAGGATAGATACTTGAAGAAGATGAACGAATACGATGTCATAGAATTCGCACGCAATCAGTTGACATTGCCTGACAAACTGGACCCATCCGATGAGATGTCGTGGCAGCATTACCTCTACTCGAAACTGGGCAAGACTGAGGATCCAGTCGATGAACAGGCCTTGGAGAAGGTGAATGCCAATTCGAATGAGAAGGGTAAAGACAAGACGACAGAGACCGTTGATCGAATTGTGGCCATGGCTAAGGTTCTGTTTGGCCTGCATATGGTAAGTAGACGGGGAGAGGGGGTTCACATTCTATACCCACATATGGTATTGCAAATACATATACTCTGATACAAGTCTCTTTCCTTTCTCTTGTATTTTATATACACATATATGTGTTTATTTCTCAATACCAACTGATATTACTTACTTATATACATATCTATATATACTTTTATACTTATAATATACTTTCTCAATTTTGCACTTTTTATTAACTTTTCTTTTCGATACGATTTGCCCCAAATAAATCTATAACGTACATTTCAACGACATATAATTTCCAACTGCTGACCAAACCGTGAACGAAACAATTACAGATCGACCATCCACAACAGCAGAGCAAAAATGTCTACAGGAGCGTTGTGTCAATACAAAGGAAGCGTGCCGTAATCGCATGTTTCCGTCAGACATCGCTACATTCTCTACCCAGGTTATTACCGATATATTCACTGCATTACTAATACACATGCGTGCGCACGTTTAAACAACCGCTCAAGCTGATGGGCTCAAGTGTGTGTGTGTATGTATGTAAAGTAACGGTACTTTATATGAAGATCAACATTTAGTTATTTAGAAAACGGGCTCTATTTACTTACATGCATACAAAGCTTTAGTTAAAACATGGAACCAAGCGTTAGGCCTTTACACAGATTTGAATTAATATGATTTTTTTAATTTACATCACATTCCGCACTTTGTTTTTCTTTTTTTGTATTTCGTTCACCCACTGATTTCAACTAACGAAAAATGTACTAAAACGCAATACCACTTAGTGTGACCGTAGTGCTGTAACTCATCCTTCTCTTTTAATATGTATGTATGTATTTTTATGCTCTTGCTTGCTATTGTACCGCTCCATATAGGCATCCGGCGCCAAGAACAAAACAAAACGTTGGAGTTCCAAAATTTCGGTCGCTCGACGCCAGGCAGTTATATCAAGCTTACGCGCCAAGCATCTATATCGTATGAGCAGGTGGTAGCCGCAAAATACTAATATCTTATACGAATACACATACATATCTTATACATCTATACATATGAATATAAGTGTGCAATTGATTGCAATTATGTATTTCTGTTTATTTAGTATTTAAGCTCTTGCAGACTGCTGTATTTAATATGTACTATGTCCATGGTCACTCTGTCCACTGTCCACACATTAAAATTGAATATTTTTCCCAACAGATCTGCAAGGGTTTTGTTGAAAGTTCGGCGTACCGATAAGCTTTTATTTCGTAGTGTTTTTTTTTTTTTTTTAGCAGTTTAACTCGAATACTAAAAGCATGCCACTTGTGTTAACGTTGTTCAGATTCCAATTGGAATTAATAACGATCTCTTGTTGCCTGCAGACATCGTGCTTGCAATATTTTTGCTCGCACCTACTACGAGCAATGGCTGCAGGAGGAGAACGTCGGCCAGGAGGTGATGATCGAGGATCTGACGCAGACATTTGAAGAGTCGGAGAAATCTAAGAAGGATGAAGAGGAAACGGACGGCAAGCCAGATCCGTTGACTCAGCTGGTGACCACCTTCTGTCGTGGTGCCATGACAGAACGCAGTGGCGCACTTCAGGAGGATTTACTGTACATGTCCTATGCACAAATCGCAGCCAAGTCTTGCGGCGAAGAGGAAGAGGAAGGTGGTGACGAGGGCGAAGGGGGCGAGGGCGGCGAAGAGGGCGAAGGCACAAGTATTCATGTAAGCTAAGCGAAAGTTCTGAAAATAAATACTAAATTATGTACTGACTAATCCCAATCCCAATTGTGCTTGCAAACTAATCTTATTTGAATATACAGTGCCGCATGTCAAAACTAATGGTAAATATTGTAACATTCTGATTAGAAAATTGAACTGAGAGTTGATTTATAATATAATTAAGCTCTATCCGTTCCACTAACAGCTACGTCTTTCTTACATACCCAATATATAATCCAATTTCCAATCTTCTAAACAGGAACAAGAAATGGAGAAACAGAAGCTACTGTTCCATCAAGCGCGTCTGTCGAATCGTGGCGTTGCCGAAATGGTGCTGTTGCACATATCCGCCTCCAAAGGTATACCTTCGGAGATGGTCATGACGACACTCAATTTGGGCATCGCCATACTGCGTGGCGGCAACATCGACATTCAAATGGGTATGTTGAATCACTTGAAGGAGAAGAAGGATGTGGGCTTCTTCACTTCCATAGCCGGGCTGATGAACTCGTGCAGTGTGCTCGATCTGGATGCATTCGAGCGCAACACAAAGGCCGAGGGTAAGTGCTCCTTAATGATTTTCCTTGCTGTGTGAACCGGATGCAATCCTGCTTGACGTTTGCCGAGCCCTTAACTTATAATTGATTATGATTATTACAATTATTATTAGTCTTATTATTATTATTGTGATTCTGGCATCATCACGTCTCATGCTGCGCCTTATTCTAAGTTAAATTATTGATTTCGTCTCTCCTTCCAACTACTTTCCCCCCAAATCATCCAACATATACACACGCATGCCGTTTATATCCCGTATCCCGTATATATGTATATGTACCTGATCCCCGCTATCGTTGTAAAAACCAAACCACAAAAACAAAGAGTATATTCCAAGTGCGGGTGCAGGTCTTGGTGTCGGCTCGGAAGGCGCTGCGGGTGAGAAGAATATGCACGATGCGGAGTTCACGTGTGCTCTATTCCGATTCATTCAGCTAACCTGCGAGGGTCACAACTTGGGTAAGTCGCTCAGCAACGATCTGGGAATCAATTCATATATATACATTTTCTTTATCCTTTCTAGAATGGCAAAACTATTTACGTACCCAGGCGGGCAATACGACTACGGTGAATGTGGTCATCTGTACGGTGGATTATTTGCTGCGTCTGCAGGAATCGATTATGGACTTCTATTGGCACTACTCCAGCAAGGAGATCATTGACCCAGCTGGCAAGGCGAACTTCTTTAAAGCCATCGGCGTGGCTAGCCAAGTGTTCAATACCCTCACTGAGGTCATCCAGGGTCCGTGTACCTTGAATCAGCAAGCCTTGGCCCATTCCAGATTGTGGGATGCGGTCGGCGGCTTTCTATTTCTATTTTCGCATATGCAAGACAAACTCTCGAAGCATTCGAGTCAGGTGGATCTGCTAAAGGAGCTGCTCAATCTACAAAAGGATATGATCACCATGATGTTGTCCATGCTGGAAGGCAATGTTGTGAATGGTAAGTCTAATATATACTATTTCCATAGCAATATCACAAATATCTTCCCAAACTTTCTCAGGCACAATTGGCAAGCAGATGGTGGACACCCTTGTTGAGTCGGCTAGCAATGTTGAGCTGATTCTCAAGTATTTCGATATGTTCCTGAAATTGGCCGACTTGATTGAGTCGCCCAGTTTCCATGAGATTGATATGAAGAACGAGGGCTGGGTAATACCCAAGGATTTCAGAGACAAAATGGAGCAGTCCAAGAACTACACACCGTAAGAGTAAAGAATCCCTGTGAGATTAGACAACTATTTAACATTCGTCTTTTACCTTTTTTTCCAGGGAGGAAATGGATTTCCTTTTGGCCTGCTGTGAACGCAATCACGAAGGCAAAATAGATTATAGAGCCTTTGTCGAACGTTTCCACGAGCCATCAAAGGAGATCGGTTTCAACCTGGCTGTGCTGCTGACCAATCTCAGTGAACACATGCCCAATGAGCCGCGCCTGGCGCGCTTCCTGGAGACCGCTGGCTCTGTGCTGAACTATTTCGAGCCGTTCCTGGGTCGCATCGAAATCTTGGGCAGCTCGAAGCGTATTGAGCGTGTTTACTTTGAGATCAAGGACTCGAACATCGAGCAATGGGAGAAGCCACAGATTCGCGAATCGAAACGCGCCTTCTTCTACTCGATTGTCACGGAGGGCGGCGACAAGGAAAAGCTGGAAGCATTTGTTAACTTCTGTGAGGATGCGATCTTTGAGATGACCCACGCCTCTGGCCTGATGGCCACGGACGATGGCGGCGGCAATGTGAAACGGGATACGGCCTACAGTTCCTACATGAGCGAAGAGGAGGAAGAGCGCGCCGCTCGCGATCCGATTAGACGCACAATAACTGCTGTCAAGGATGGCCTGAAGTTCGGAGTTCACATGCTAAGTCCCTCAAACATCAAGCACCAAATTGGAGTTATGCAAACAAAATCGATACCTGAACTGATTGTTGGATTCTTTAAGATAATCTTCTATATGTTCTACTACACGGGTTACGCCCACTACTGTGTGGTGCGCTATATCTTTGGCATACTGTTGAATCTGATGCGTGGTCCCGCACCCGAGCAGGAGGATGAAGTGGCTGTAGTTGAGGAGGAGACATTTGGACGTGCGCTGCCGCCGTTGCCGCTGGAGGAGCCACCGGGCCCGGTTCAAGCATTCGGCTTGGACATAAACAAAGAGGAAAACGGCGTGTACAAGGTGGTGGTCCACGAGTCGCCAGCCAGCTCATCTGTGGAGGAGGGCGGTGAGTCTAGCCCAGAAGATGGCGCAGCTCCAACCGGAGAACTAGTCGAAGGCGAACTGCATCAGGAACCCATTTCAATTGTCGATATGCTCGGTGGTGAGGCGGCTAAGAAGGCAGCTCAGGAGCGTCAGGAGGCGCAGAAGGCCCAAGAGGCAGCCATGGCATCCATTGAAGCGGAGGCCAAGAAGTCATCGGCAGCACCACAAGAGACACCAGCGGTGCACCAGATCGACTTCTCGCAGTACACGCACCGCGCCGTCAGCTTCTTGGCTCGCAACTTTTACAATTTGAAATATGTGGCGCTCGTCTTGGCTTTCAGCATTAACTTTATGTTGCTCTTCTACAAGGTGACCTCATTCAACGAGGAATCAGAAGGATCGGCCGAAGAGGAGCTTATTCTGGGCTCTGGCTCGGGTGCTGGTGCTGACATGGCTGGCTCTGGTCTGGGTGGCTCGGGCGATGGGTCGGGCGATGGCGATTTCGAAGACGATGACATACCGGAACTGGTGCACGTGGATGAGGACTTCTTCTATATGGAGCATGTGCTGCGCATTGCCGCACTGCTCCACTCCCTAGTATCGCTGGCCATGCTCATCGCTTACTATCATCTAAAGGTGCCGCTGGCCATATTCAAGCGAGAAAAGGAAATTGCACGTCGTCTGGAATTCGATGGTCTCTTCATAGCCGAGCAGCCGGAGGATGATGACTTCAAGTCCCACTGGGATAAGCTGGTCATATCGGCCAAGAGTTTCCCTGTCAATTACTGGGATAAATTTGTCAAGAAGAAGGTCAGGCAAAAGTACAGTGAGACCTACGACTTTGACTCAATCTCGAATCTGCTGGGCATGGAGAAGAGCGCCTTTACGGCACAGGAGAGCGAGGAGACGGGCATTCTGCGCTACATCATGAACATCGATTGGCGCTATCAGGTGTGGAAGGCTGGAGTCACCTTTACGGACAACTCCTTCCTCTACTCACTGTGGTACTTCAGCTTCTCGGTGATGGGCAACTTTAACAACTTCTTCTTTGCCGCCCATTTGCTGGATGTGGCCGTTGGCTTTAAGACACTGCGCACGATTCTGCAGTCCGTAACCCACAATGGCAAACAGCTCGTTCTGACCGTGATGCTCCTGACGATTATCGTTTATATATACACGGTGATTGCGTTCAACTTCTTCCGCAAGTTCTACATACAGGAGGAGGATGAGGAGGTGGACAAGAAGTGCCATGACATGTTGACCTGTTTCGTCTTCCATTTGTACAAGGGCGTTAGAGCAGGCGGTGGCATTGGCGACGAAATCGGGGATCCGGATGGAGATGATTATGAGGTCTATCGCATCATCTTCGACATCACATTCTTCTTCTTCGTCATTGTCATCCTGTTGGCCATCATCCAGGGTTTGATTATCGACGCTTTCGGCGAGCTGCGTGATCAATTGGAATCGGTCAAGGATAATATGGAATCGAATTGCTTTATTTGTGGCATGGGTAAGGACTTCTTTGATATAGTCCCGCATGGCTTCGATACGCACGTGCAGAAGGAGCACAATCTGGCCAACTATATGTTCTTCCTGATGCATTTGATCAATAAACCGGATACCGAGTACACCGGCCAGGAGACGTACGTGTGGAATATGTATCAACAGCGCAGCTGGGACTTCTTCCCAGTGGGCGACTGCTTCCGCAAGCAGTACGAGGACGAACTCTCTGGCGGCGGCGGTGGCGGAGGCTGAGCTCTTGGGCTCCACTTAGTCGCGTTTTTACTACAATTTCTATGATGATCGTTAATATCTCTATTATAATATTGATATATGTTTGAATTCTCTCAATAATAAATCATATTCTAATTAATTTAAGTATATATTTTACATACAATACGGATGCTTGACCAAATAAATCGATTCATTTTTACCGAAGTTGAAAGCAACGTCAATTCATTGTTATATACTTATTTAATTTTTTTTTTTATGAAATACACATTGATAACATCAATAAATATAAAATATGTTAACTTATTTATAATAACAAATCACATAATTTAATGTTTTTCTTTAAATTTCATAAATTTTTGTTTGAAAATCACAGCTACTTAATCCATGTTTAACACCTAAATTTGGCTTAGATAAAAATTAGTTACATTCTAATTGCTTGGTGGACATTTAACGAGCATATTGTTCATATCTTTGTGCGATATATATATATAGTATATATATACTTTACAAGTGCCATTTCTATATTCTAATTCACGTTCAATTCGATTTGCCTTTTAGGCTAAATTTTGACTAGCGAAAATTGTATAATTGAAAATAATATAGAATAAATACAACGAAAATTGCAATAAAATATCAGCAATCGAGTCGCTTCTTCAAGCGAAAGAATTCGGCATTATCGATGCTATTCATATTGTCCATATGCAGATTGCGAAGTGTGCGCATGTCCGCCAAGCGATCCTCGATATCCGTATACATGCGACGGCAACGATAGATGGACAATGTCTCCAAGCATTCACAGTTCACAATTATAGAGTCGATCGTGTGATCCGTCAACTGGCTGCAGCCGCTAATGTCCAGCGAGCGTAGCCGTTGCAGTCTCTCCGTAATTATCTTAATGCCTTGATCGCTGATGTTATAGCAGTCGGATAGATCGAGTACCTCAATGGCTGGGCAGTTGTTGACTAAGGCTTCCATGCCCAGCAGTGAAATTTGCTGGCAATTCGAGAGCAACAGTTTGCTGAGCTCAATGTGCTTGAGGCCATATTTCAAAGAAACATCGCTGATTTTATTGCATCCCCGCAGATTGAGCGATCGCAATCCGCGCAGCTCTTGTATGTTGTGGCCCTCGAAGTCCTCCTCGTTGATCAGATTCATCTCGTAGGCCGCAAACATTGCCTGCTTTCGTTTCGCATCCCGCACAATCTCCTCCTCCGCCTTGCTGCGCAACGATATCTTGATCGACTGCAACGAGCCGCTGAATCCATCGGACGGTGGGTAGCTGTTTCCTATAGCAGAGCTGCGATTCAGCTCTAGCTTAGCTATATTGATGCCAGTCAAAGCGGCATCTGTTAACTAAAAGAAAATAGTAATCAGTCAATAAATTATGCCTAGGAACTCCCTTTATATTCTCCACTCACCCGACAACAGCTCTCGAGCGAGAGCTCTCTCAACCAGCACAGCTGTTGGATTATGAGCTGCATTACCTCATCTGTGACAGCATTGACGCAATGATTGAGATGCAGCGTGCGTAGAGCGTGCAGATTCCTGGCTATTGACTTGATGGACTCCTCACAGATGGTCAGATAAGAGACGTTCAGCTCCTCGAGGACATTATTCTCTGCACTAGCGATGCCCTCTATTATCCCACTGCTATTGATGCCATCGCAATTGGATATATCGAGCAGGCGCAATCGAGACAAATTGCGTAAGCTTGCAGCGCCTGTATTCGAGATGCCGGCACATGCATTGATCTTCAATTCCTGCAGCAAGGGATTTGCCTGAACGATTACCGCCACGCAATCATCATTCAGGCACATCGTCGACGACAGATCCAGAACTCTCAGTTGAGCTTGAGTGTAGAGAAAGCTGCGTATGGTCGAGGCATTCAGTTGCCTGCAGCCCGCCAAATAGAGGCGTCGCAGCTGCAGCCCGGGCTGAGCCTGTTCGTCGGCCTTGCTCAGCTCAATAAGAGCCATTAGCGAGTGGCCGATGAGCGTGTGACTGAAGTCGAGAGTGTGCAGGACTCTCCGCTGCTGGCTGATCACATTTTGTATGTATTTGAATGTCAGCACCGATTCACTGGGCGTGCTGGGCTCGTTTGGATAGAAGCGTCGATGGATGGCGTTGTGAAAGGAGATCTGACAGCCGGACATATTCAGCAATTCCAAATTGGGCATTAGGGCTGTTAATCTCAGTAGTATAGCATCGGTTAGATATTGATTTTTGCATATTGTCAATTCTCTGATACCAGCCAAATGTGCTGATATCTCATTCAAGTCACACGAATTGCTATCCAAAAACGTGGCGGACATGAACAAAGGCAAACATCGTGTCACCGAAAGGATTTGCAGATGGGGCAACAGGCTCAATATGCCATAGAATTGTTTGTCATTCAGGTCGACATTATCCAGGCTCAAGGAGTGCGCCGACTCGCCAATGAATGTCATCAGCTCCTGCACCTGACCCAGCGTCACATCCTCGAACAGAAAGTGTCGAAATCGTCGCTCACATCGCATCAAATCTAACGCAGGACTATGTTGATCCGATAAAACAATCTTCGAGAAGCGTACGCGGGTGCGTGCGATGAATTCAGTATGATATAGAGCGCTTCTCCAACGTTGACAGGTCGTGCCAGCTGCCAACAAATCCGAATAGCCCAGATATTTATATATATGCAGAACAATCTGTATCAAATATCAAAATCATTTCATTCATCAGCTGACTTTCGGTCACGAGGAACAGAAACTGCTTTTTAAACAATGGGCATACCTCTAGGGGCAGATCACTATAGCTGTAAAGGCAATAGTCCAAGGACGTCATTCTATAGGTATATATATATTTATATATATAAATATATATATAATTTTTAATTCCGAATTCCAAGCCCCAATAAACTAACTTTTAGTTCGACTAGACCAACACTAAACCAACTAGAACTATTAGGCAATGTGACCGTTTGGTATATTGCAAGAAATACCACACATTGCCATTGATGGTACTCCTAAAAGAAATTTTTAAATTCAAGCAAAGATCGTTACAATGCCCTTTCAAAACCTCACCTCAAAAATGGAAAAACTTAAGAAAACACTGTAAAAATTTAAAACGCGCCAAAAGTACGCAATTGAAATACCTTGAAAAAAAATTCTACTGAGCCAAACCAGTATTTTTTAAGCACAGCTGTTTTACGTCTTTCGCGATATATTTTCTTTTATTGCTGAGGCCACACTTTGTCTATGACATCAGTTTCAGCTTTGCTGTCCAATTTTGATTCGTAAAACTTTCTGCAAACTTGCGCAAAATAGCAACTAGTCAATAAACTGTCGAAGATAAGTAATCGCAGTGCCCAACATAATGGCCGATCCAAAATTTCAAAACCTGCCCGGCATTGTAAGCTACAAAGTTAATGAATTACTCATAGAAATCAGCTTTTACATACATACATATTTTATATATATATTTTCTTTAGGCTTATGACCAGCCGGATGTTTTTGAGACTCCCGACGATCCGGAGGTCGACACGTCCGACTACTATGAAGAGGAGCCAGAAAACGAGGCCATTGAGCGATTGCACATTTCGCCAAGCATTGCCCACAAACGTTTTAGCAACGCAACGCTTGAGGGAAACGTCGACTTCACGGATCGGATTGGACGTCGCTTGTGCCGGGGCTATGATGTTCGAGGCGGGGAATATGAGCTGGTGGGCCTCGGTGAAAAGGAGACGCCAGTGCAAAAGTGTCAACGCTTGCAAATTGAAATGAACGAACTACTCGATGAAGTGGCCGCTTTGCAAGTAGATAGAAAGATTGCCGACGAAGAGAAGAAATCCTATGATGCAGTCGCTACTGTGATAAGCACAGCCAAGAGAGTATTGGATACGTTGAAGCTTGAGCAAGTGCTGGGCAAAGAGCAAATGCCCAATGATAAGCAAGTGAAAGCACTTGTCGCACAAGTCGAAGAATTTAAACAATCGGGCGTGCTAACGGCTCTGCCCACACCTGGCACGGATTTGGCAGCGACAGCACGCATAGCGAATCTCGAACAGCGTCTGCATCAGCTGGAAAAGGCTGTAGGTGCACAGCCCGAGAAACTCAGTCGCCTCACAACCGTCACTAACACATCCAATGTGCTCGAGGCGGTCCGGCATTTGAGCACCAAGGCTGCTCTGCTCCAGCCGGACAAACTGGATGCGATTGAGCAACGTCTGACTACATTAACTGGCAAAATGGATGCAATCGCCGAAAAGTCCAGCGGCAGCACACAGGACGCCAAACGTGATCAGAAGGTTGCAGAGCTCTACGACCTGGCCAAACGTACCGAGCCAGTTGTTGAGATGTTGCCACATGTTATTGAAAGAATGCAAGCACTCGAAGCTTTGCATAAATATGGTAAGAAATATATGTGAATCAAATATATGAGTGCCGATTTCATAATTTATAATTACCTGTTTGCAGCTAACAACTTTGCTAAGATCATAGCGGAAATCGAGCAAAAACAAGGCACTATTACCACCAGTTTGGTCAATAATAAGGAGCTTTTACATTCTGTGCAGGAAACGTTTGCTCAAAATTTGGAAACAATCAATGCTAAAGTCGCTAAAGTTGAGCAAAGAGTTGCCGCTGTAACTAAGGCTAAATAAATAAGCTCAATATAATAAACATGTAGCACACATCTATCATTATAAAAATTATATATGATATATATTTATTTGTATCAATAAAGCAAACGCTTCAAATTTCATTAAAAATAGACAAAAAGATTGATTACTTAGGACAACGCACACACACACACACTGACGTACAGATCACCCACTCGCACTCATTAAGAATAACAATCGATTCATCGATATTTATTTGTTTGCATATCGCAAATTCGTTTGTACTTCGGTAACTGTTTTCGATAGCCGCATATCGATTGTGCCACAGCTTATAGTTCTTAAAACGGATTGGAAAAAAACTATTTATATAAAATTATAAATCATTTATACATATTGTTTTTATTTAACAATAAAAAACAAAGAAAAAGAGCTGCGTAAGTTGACAAATATTATCAGTATCAATTTACACAATGTCGCATGCTGCAGCAGTTGGCCACGCCAATGTTTTTTGAAGACGAAAAAAGTGATGACGAGGCGCGCTCCAATTGGACGTCCCATTACAATTCGCTTTAAATTTCATTAAGTTAATGTAAACGAATTTGTACTTGCAGAGCGCAACAATAATGAAAATCAAAGAGCTGCAAAAGACGGTAAACATTGCCTGGTCGCCAGCGCAGCAGCAACAAATCTTGTTAGCTGCCGGCACAGCGGCTCAGCAATTCGATTCAAATGCAAATGCCACATTAGAGATCTATTCGCCGAGCATTGGCGATGCTAGCTATGATTTGGAGCTCAAAGCTAGTGTACCCAGCGACTTCAAGTAAGCACCTATCAGGTTCTATAAATATATAGTAATTAATAAATAAAAATATCCTCCTTAGATTTCAAAAGCTGATTTGGAGTCCTCATGCAACGCATGCAAATGGATTGATTGTGGGTGGCTGTGAGGCAGGCCACATCAATGTCTACTCGGCTGCTAAGATGCTGGCCAACGAGGAGTCATTGGTGGCAAGACAGGACAAGCACACTGGCGCAGTTAGCGGCTTAGATTTTAATCCATTTCTAAACAATTTGCTGGCTTCGTGTGCTTCCGAATCGGAGATTTACATTTGGGATTTGAATAACCCAGTTACTCCACTCAATCCGGGTGCTAAAACGCAACCACTTGAGGATGTGAAGAATGTCGCTTGGAATCGGCAAGTGCAACATATCTTGGCATCAGTGTTCAGCACTCGCTGTGTCATTTGGGACTTGCGCAAGAGTCAGCAGATCATCAAGTTGTCCGATACTCAGTCGAGGGTTAGATGGCATGCCATTGAATGGCACCCGGAGGTGGCCACCCAAGTCTGGCTGGCCTCAGAAGACGATCAGGCGCCTGTGGTGCAGCTGTGGGATTTGCGTTATGCCACCGCGCCAGCAAAAACGTATCAGATCCACGACCGTGGAGTTTTGGGCATGTCCTGGTGCTTGCAGGATACTGACTTGATGGTCTCTTGTGGCAAGGATAATCGTATCTACTGCTGGAATCCCAATACTAAGATACCTGAAGGCGAAATCCTTTCAGAGGTGGCCACCACAGCCTCTTGGTATTCAGATGTGCAATTCTGTCCACGCAATCCAGCGTTGATAGCCAGCGCCAGTTTGGAAGGTGCTGTTTCTATATACTCCCTCAATGGTGGCACACACCAGCTGGTGCAGACATCGGAGAAGATTGCCGACTCTTTCCCAGGCATGGATCAATTTGCTCAGGCTCCGCTGCCCCAGCAGGCCACGCAAGTTGTCTACCATGATTTGTCGCGCGCACCCAAGTGGATGAAACGCCCATGCGGTGTAGCCTTTGGTGTGAGTATAACCAAGCATCTGCCCTATTGTATCCAACTACTTCGAGTTTCGATTACAGTTTGGTGGCAAATTAGTTAGCTTCAATAATTTATCGAAGACGGTGACGGTATCCCAGCTGACCACCGAGCCCGAGCTCGTGGAACGTGCCAATGCCTTGGAGGCGTCTCTGGCCGAGGCTGACTATGCCGAGTATTGCAGACAACGAGCAGACAAGTCTGCCGATCAACACGGCCGCTACATTTGGTACTTCATCAAAGCGAACTTTGAATTGAATCCAAAGGAAGAAATGCTCAACCTGCTAGGTAGACACGTCATTCATATCGAAATACCATAATTCTCATATGGCTCTCATTTGTACTCCCGTTTTAGGCTACAACAAGGAGGACATCGATGGCAAATTCACCAAGTACATCAAAGAGACCGAAGAGAGCAACTCGCAGTCTGACGTGGATACGCTCACAACTCGCATATCAACCCTTACACATGTGAGTTTCCGTTCTTTGTTGTCAGCTCTTATCTCTCTATGAGCATATAAACATATTATTTCTTGTCCCATATTACGTTATCAATATTTGGGCATTGCTTCAGTTCTGTTCATCTTGCGTCTTGTATATTTCACTGATAACCAAGTTTTTTTTTGTCATGCTTGCCCAACTTTCGGTGGCTTTGTAGAGCGATTCATCTGAGGTTGAATGCGATCAAAGCACCAACTCAAGCACCGATAATTCGGTAAGAAATTCGATGCGCAAGAAATTCATTAGCAAAATCTCACTCTCAATTATTGCTAATAACAATTACACTCAAATTAGTAGCTGAATTAATTTATATACAATTTAGCAAACGAACGACAATAAAACACCATTTGATGGCTCGATTGATCAGCAGACCTTGAATGATTATGGAGCTGCAGCCAGGCCGCAATTTAAGATACCCAGCGGCGATCGTAAGTGAATACACTCAATTTTATATATAGATTCATTAAATCATTTACTTTGCTGACAGATACCGACAGCTTAATTACGGAGGCCATACTCACGGGCAATGTGGAGGCAGCTGTCGAGCTCTGCCTGGAGGCACAGCGTATACCGGAGGCTTTGATCATCGCCTCGACAGCGGGCATTGAGACTCTGACACGCACGCAGACACGTTATTTGCTGCAGCAAAAGAACGAATTGTCGAATGTCATCTCGGCCTTGGTCACGCGCGATTGGCTGGACTTTGTGAATCGCTGCACCGTGGACTCTTGGAAGGAGGCACTGGTTGCTGCCCTGAAGCATAGCGAGCGCAAAGTGGTGGACATATGCGAGAGACTCGGCGATCGCTTGCTAAACGAGTCCAGCAACGGCAGCATCGAGTTGACACGCAATGCCATGCTGTGCTATATCTGTGCCGGAAGCATTGACAAGCTGGTGACTGCCTGGTATCAGCTAAAGCAACTGGAGCAACAGAATCAGAACTACAAGTTGAATACGAACGAGCTGCAGGAGTTGGCCGAAGTGGTGATGCTGCTGACCAAGTCATTGGAACAGCAGGGAATTGCTGTGGATCTAGCCGGGAGATTTGCAGGCTTCATATCGGAGTACAGTGGACTACTCGCCTCCCAGGGCGCTCTGACCGCTGCTCTGCAGTATATAACCACATTGAGCAGAGCTAATGCGGACAGCGAGGAATTGAATGAGCTGCGTGAACGCATCAGCAAAGCGGTTAGTGTTGACCAGGTGCAACCTACAGCAGCAGCAACTGCAACTCCTATGGGCTATATGCGGCAAATGGAGCCTCGTGGTTCCTTCTCAAGCCCAGCGAATTCAATGCTCTATAATCCATACAATCCAAATGCTGCTACGACAAATGGCAGCTGGCAACAGCCAGCAGCACCGCCGGCACCGGCCCCCTTCCAGCCAGCTCAACCACCCACACAGATATTCAATCCGCCACAATTGAAAGCTGAACCACTAACGCATCCGCCGCGACCACTTAGCAATGCCAGCTCCTCGAGTGGAGCTCCGCACGCCGCAGCTACACCAGCAACCGGACTTCACTCGCGATCTAAATACGTCCTGGATCCTTCGGTGGCGGCATCAAACAATCCCTATGGCATGGCCTACAACACAGTGCCAGCTCCAGCTGCTATTCCTGTCTCGCAGCCGGCCCCAGTGCCGCTGATAAATAATAGCAGCGCCTTCAACACCAATCCTCTATCTTCGGCTCAGCAATATAATCCAACTCCATTCACTGGGGCCCCTCAAAACAATTACCTACCAGGTGTTGCACCCATTGAGACAATGCCGCCTGCAGCTGCACCGCCACCACTTGTGCAGAATATACAACGTAATCCAACTCCTCCACCCGGCTGGAATGATCCACCAGCTTTGAAATCTTCCCGAGTGGTAAGTACTGCAATTTATATATTTGATATATGCGGTATATCCATGATAAACTCTTGAATTTTTAGCCCAAGCAACGACCAGCAACAGAATCTGCTGCAGCACCCATATTGCATCCACTATACGGCAGCGATCCCAATCAAAATCCGAGCAGCTATATGGATCCTAATCAATATCAGGTATTCTTTTTCCAATATTTGTACAAAATTATATGGATATCGAATGCAGGGTATCTCCTACCCGTATACATGTTTCATTTTATCAAGCTTAGCCTAAAACTAATTCTTTCATTCTTTCTTCAGCAAGGCGCTCCACCTTCTGGTACATCGTACTACAATCCTGCTGCCAATAATAATCCACAGGCTTTTCCGCCACAGCAACAGCAGCAAATGAATTTCCAACCATCGGCTGTGCCTAATCAACAACAACCACAGCAGCAACAATTCTGGCCTGGGCAGCCACAACAACAGCAATCGTTTGGCTATACCGAGCAACCTGCTCCGGTACAGGAACAGCGTCAGCCGGAGCCCGTTAAGGAGAAGCCACCACTGCCAGAGGAGTATATTTATTTGCAAACCGTTTTGGAGGAACTGAAAAACCAGTGCTTGAGCGCAACTAATGATGCGGTAAGTAGACGACAAATTGTCCCTAGACCAATTTTATTAATAAAATTATTGCTTTACAGCGCACCAAACGGAAATTTGTGGATGTGGTGAAACGCCTGGAAAATCTCTATGATTGCTTGCGCTATGAACGGGTAAGCAAACATATAAAATTTTATGTTGAGTTTTTGATCATATAAAATAATTGTTCTTTATTTTTTCAACAGCTCACATCGGGAACGGTGCAACAACTGAATCAAATTGTGCAGTTCATACAAATAGCCGATTATAATAATGCCCTTGCGGTGCACCAGCGCATCGCGTTTGGCACGGACTTTGCTCAGTGTGCGGGTTTCATGCAGGGCCTGAAAGTCTTGCTACAGTCGGCATCGGAAATGAACCTGGTTCTGCGCTAGTTGAGTGGATAAATGTTTTCATTATATGATTTAATTGTCTGTCTAAATCAAATTCACCATTATATATGTTTGTTTTCTAATTTCATTTTGTGTGTACTTCTCGGCTTTTAGTTGATGCAGTTATAATTATTATATGGTACTAAAAACTATTTCAAAACAAATTAAAAAATTATATAAAAATATACACTATATATATTATAATAAAAAAAAAACTCGGAATTTTTTTTTTACAATAGCTTCGGCTGATTGCGTATGTTATCCAAGTCCAGCATGGGCTCCTGGCTCCTGGCCTGCGGCGATGATATTAAATGCTGATGATGATCGTAGCCCATTTGTTCTTCGGGCAAAAGACGATATTTCTTGAGATATTTATAGGAAGCATTAGACATATTATTCGGACTCTGGTTGAAATTGTCAATGGCGCGCAATGGCGTTCCATTTGAGACCACCTCGTTACCAGGCTTGGGTGAAACACGCAAATCCTCCATCAATTCGTTGATTTGTCTTTGCGGCAAATACTTCAGGGCCAACTCGTTCATGACCAAAGTTTTGTCCGTGCTTGATTTGACGGGCAACGCGGGCGATTGTTTACTCTGTGGCGTATTGCAGCGATATCCGGTGGATTGGGCTATTGGAGGTGCAGTACGTGGCGACTGAAATTGTGGCAAAGCTCTAGCCGGCAGCTCCTCCTCTTCGACTATATAATCGTGAATAATGGGTGTAGTGCGCTTAACCATTGCAACATTGCCTAAGAATCGTTATATATAATAGATATCTAGTCTATGAACACCTGTATTCAAAACTTACTTTTAGCTGGACCAAGAAGCACACATTGCGAGCCAGTTTCTTTGAATGTCTTTGCGCTTGGCAGTTGCTGTTGTTGCTGCTGCTGTGCCAGGGATTCGCAGAGGCGTCTTAACTGCTGCTGCTCCTGGCGCATAGTTTCCAATAGTGTCAGTACTTCTCTAATATCACTTTTATCTATTAAGTTGCCAGACTCTGGCCTATGATCCTTGACAGCAGATACAGGTTCTGCTTCTGTTTGGGTGCTGGCACAAATTGTAAGTACATCATTTGCAGTTGCAGTTGCATTGGAGTTGGACAAGCGAGGGGTAGGAACCAGTTCATCTGAGGCATACGTTTCGCGTGGATAATGTGAGGGAGCAGTTGTTGCATATCCCCGATTTAGATTGCTAGCTTGCTCTGCATCGAAGGCGCGACTGCGCGGTAGAAAGTTATACTCATTTCCGCCAACAACCCCACTGATTGCTACGGCTGTAGCAGCGGGTGGTGTGGCTGGGCCTAATTCAGTGGACACCACTGGAGAAAAGTTGACACGAGGCAATACTTGCTTCTTCCACGAAGCGAAAGTTGCAGGACGTTGTTGCTGTACCTGAGGTTGCTGTTGCTGTTGTTGTTGTTGAAGTTGGGCTTGTTGCTGCGGCGGCGCCTGCCCGAACAATATCGAAACTTCAGGCACTGTCGGCTTAACAATCTCATCAGTGTGGCCCAAAGGTATAGGTGCACTTGGTCTGGGAGCCGCTCGTGGCAGCATATCTTCAGTTTCAAACATTTTTAATTCTTATTGAAATTGAATTCGGGCGCGACAGAAATTGCGCTGCCCAAGCGAACAGGGCTGCTATTTTCCAGGGCTGGGCACACGTAAAATTTAACGAATTATGACACCGCAGCCCTGCCAGCTGTCTCTTTAAAAAAAAGAATCGGACGATAATTTTTTTTTAACAATAATAAAAATTTTGCAGACAAAAGCAACTATCAGGCTAGTATTTCCTCCAAGTATTTCTTTAGCTGAACGACAAATACAAACATATAATCATTTAAAATTGAATTCAAGCGCGAACTATGTATGTGACTGCAATAACAACCAGAGGTGTTATTTACTAGGGCTGACAAAATGTCAAATTCGACAACAAATTAATTGTCTTACTGCTACAGCCCAGCAGCTGTGTCATAGCACTGTCATAGAAAACAAAAAATTGAGAGAAATATAAACATTCAGAAGCAAACAATTTGAATAATTAAATAATATAGCTAGTATGCCATTATTGGAGAACATCGATGCCATGCCTGTGAACACGCCACCTGCGCCAACGACAGAAACAAACGATACACCCCAGAACCCACCCGTACGTGAGATCACACAAACGGATCACTTAAATAAACGCTTGTTGAAATCGTTGCTGGACTCCATGAAAACTACTACAGAACCGGAGAAGGAGTCAACTGAAACAGAGTCCAGTAATAGTGACTTCGATGATTGAATCGTCTATATATACATTTAATTATTAAGTCAAAGTTTGGTCATTATTTAACTACAACTAATAAAATGATAACTATTTGATCTTTTAAATACGACGGCGTTTGCTGCTTTGCATGGGTGGAGGTGTGGTCGAAGGGCTAATAGATTCATTTGACATCGAACCACGAGTTCGTTTTGCAGGTCTTTTCGGCAAATCCGAGAGTTTCGCCGGCATCTTCTTTTCGGTGTCTTTCGATTGAGCCACTGGAAGCTTAGTGCCTAAAATTTGATTGATATAGAAATATACAAAACTAGAACTTACAATTGGTTTACGTGACTCACTTTTACTATTGCTATCAATAGCTGCAGCTGGGACCGTGGCCCCAGTGGAAGCCGGTGTATCTGTGTTTTCTTCGTTAGCGTTAGCTCCAATCGTCTTTTTATTTACGAATGTGGCGTAATCCTGTTCCGGCAAACAAAACTCACGCTCTTCGTTGGGAAATGGCAAGCCTTCAAGATCATCTAGTTCTTTTAGTTTATACATTGTACTTAAATGTCTCCAGATTATGTCGCTGGGCATTTCACGGTTAAGCGATTTTGAGAGGCGTTCCGCTATGCAAGACATGTAGAAATGTTTGTTTATACCCACAGGTCGCAGACCTTCCATTGCGTGGAAGAGCTGCAACTCCTCTTCAGCGGACCATTCGTCCTTCGCCATCATCATTGCACTAAATTCGGGCATCCAGGGATGGATGCACGTGCGTACCCGCACTCACATGTAGTATACCGATATTTTCATAACACGCAATCGATATCGTATAGCGCCTACACGCAGCCAACTTCATGTTTCATTGGTTTGGGTGTGTATCTTTTTGTTCGAGTCAAACGAACTTGGACCTATTTTTCGGAAACTGAAAAAAAGTTTGACATAAAGCTGGTAAATGTTGCAGATATTACGTTATTAAATTGTAGTTGTGCTTGTGTGTGTTCTATTAACTAAAACTGTTAGTTTTAAGCAAAGATAGACGTGTATATGTAGTCATATGTATGCATGTATGTGTGCCTATTTTTGCATATCAGAAATAAAATCAATCGAAAGATTGAGAAAAAAAAATCAAAATATACTATATTTGGATGTGAAGCCCTATAAATGCAATCAACTAGAAATCGCGCGTGGTGTTATGATTAAAATGAAATCATATATAACCAATAAATTTATATTATTGTATTTACATACATATTATTGTATTTACATACATGCATACATACGTACATACGTATGCACTTGAATGTGAACGTAAACTTGGAACTAAAGAACCTATTTAACGAGCAACTACAACTTTTTTAAAGCTACCTAACACAATTCTCTCTAGACCTAATACTTCTTTTCAAGCTGTCCAACTTCCTGTGTATATGTACTCAATGTCGTACCCACTGTCCGTGCCAAATGTGAAAATTCAAAAACATATTTTAAAACAATATATTTTTTGGCATTTGCTCTGTTTTTTCTTACTACATTTACAGCGCGACCCCTCCATTCATCCAAAAACAAGAAAAAATATATAAATAAAATAAAAGCAATCAAGACAATTTCAAAAACCTCACAAGCAGCCAAATAAGCACACAATCACCAACTACACTTACTGTATTGTATTTGCATATCGTATCTGAGAACATTTTCAACCATAGGCCTATCCGAGACAGCCGTGATGGACGTAATGTCATCTTCCCTACAACAGCAGCGCATTGTCGTTGAACAGCTACGCCGGGAAGCTGCGATCGATAGGCAGTCCGTGTCGGTATCGTGCGATAAAATGAAGAAGTATATATCGGAGCACGAGCAGGAGGATTATCTGTTGACTGGCTTCACCAGTCAAAAGGTAAACCCATTCCGTGAGAAGTCGTCGTGCACTGCTCTTTAAGCAGGTTTTTATGGATGGATCGATGGATGATATATGTATTTCGTTTTTAAGTTCTTTATAAAACACAAGCACCCAAATTAAATCAGATAAATAAACTTGAACAATAACAAAAGTCGACACCACCAGCTAAACATGAATATCTATAGAAAACACCAGCAACAACAAATTACAAATACATATTACAAAAGCAATATTATAGCAAAACAAAAAATTAAAGGGGTCTATTAAATACCTATAAAAAGTAACAGAACAAACAACATAGCAGCAACTGAAATTTTAAATTCTTCAAGTATATAAACCTTGGAATTTATTCGGAAAATATCAGCAAAACCTTCTTTACCTATATATATATATATATAAATATATATAGTGACGCATCCAGTGTACACGAATATCCCAACTTGAAGGACAATTAAAGTGCGGACTATATAGCAACAACTACCTATGAAATCTATATCTAAATAATATATATAACAACTTCAAATATATTTATTAAAACATAGTACAACACACAAATAAATGAATCACAAACCAAAAATTCGCAACACATTTTTTTCGCCCACTTATTTAAAAACTAATCTGTTCACGTTGTTAAGCATACTCGAATTATGTAGTATGCTATAATCAAGAAAATTAATATTATAATTAGCCTTTACAAGTCCCAGCTAAGCGGATTCAACAAACTATATATGATTACTTTAAAAGCTTTAAAATCAGGCAAGCAACCTAGATCAGCTTTAGTGAGTTTAATTATCCAACGTTTTTCTTAGCAAAAAACAAAATATTACAGCAAAAAATCGTTGCAGTATTGCAATATATAAATGCAAAAATATATATACTAATATATATCTAAAATGTAGTCTTTCGTCTTTTTGATTATTAACAGGCAATTCATGCCAATATTTTATAATGCAATAATGAACGATAATTTATATAAATTTAAAATTTTAATCTCTATGAAACTCGCAAGTGAAGTCGAAAATTGTTTCTTCAATATTCAATTTTTCTAGATCAAATTTTAAGTATGTGTGATTCTATTATAAAATTGAGCCAAAAAGTAAGAAATTCACTCAAATTACTTGCATACAGTATTTGTTTTCAGTAATAACTTTGTTGACTTTGCAAACACGTCTGTTATCGAATAAAACTATCAATTGATTTGTCCGTGGTTGAGCCTATATTTTTGTAAAGGATTAACAAACCGAAACGTAATTGGCATGAATGGCAAAGTATATATATATATTAAGCTGAGTTATTTTTCTACACTCTGAAATGGTAATGGGCATATTTGTAGGGTATTGGAATGTGACAAAACGGTTCTTCCTCATAGAAGGGAAACATTCAAATTTCCATATTCACCAAATGACATTTCACCATTGGAGCAGCATTGAAAGTTCCATACTCCTCACCTCACTCACCACAGTAAATGAAGTGAATATAAGCGCTGCATTGAAACTTGCATATTCACCAAATACCATTTAAAATCAAATAAATAAATAAAATTTAATATTAAGATAATACGGATATGCTTTGTCGACAAAGATATTACAAATTAATAATTTATCGGTTCTTCCATTATGGTATTTAAGTAAAATATTTAAAAATGGGATCACACATTTTTCAAAAGGAAAGAGAAATCATTCTCGATCGCTTCAAATAGATTTTGAACTCTGTTCTGCTGTCGTGAGCATTCAGCAGAAAATTGTTCAAAATTGAATTTAAATTCCCCACTCGAAGAGCGGAAGGTTTTCCAAACTTTTAATACCAAAACTGCAGTTGGGTTAAAAGAAAATTTTCAAAAATATAAAATAATAATGAAAGAACAATTTTCGGTTCATTGATTGTTTCATATGAATATCGCATTTCTAATGCCTTAATTTAATTTGTTCATGAATAAAAAAGAATTCAAGTTTGCTGGGAAACAAAGCAAAAAATATCCAATGGAGCACGGATAGTTTTTGTTTTGTTTTCCACTTTACAAACATTGAATCTTAAAAGTAATATTTACAACTGTTAAAAAGAAAAACAAGTCAAAGTTACAAGAAACTTATTGAATATATATTATAGCACGAATACCCTAGAAAAATGAGATAACACTTTAAAAACTTTATTAACTTCAAACTTTGAAAACAACAACGATATCGTATTTTATTCGAACCAAAACAAATATTCAATTGTATCTGATATAAGTATGCAATGTACTCCAAAAAAATCAACAAATAATCGTTTGCTTGAATTCCAAAAATAAAAAGCTTAGATGAGTTATCTAGCGGAGACAAAAAAGATTCAAACTGTCTTTGATTTCAGTGTTACCAAAACGAAAACCTTTAAAAATATCTATAAACAAATATAGAAAGCTTTTATTTTGCTTAAAATTTTTAAGTAGAATATAAAAACTTTATATGAATTTAGATTTATCAGTTTATCCAAATGTATGTATATATTTGAACCCTCAGGTCACTTTGAATATATATACATATATATTTTGTTTTTTGTATATAAGACAAATAGATTTTTTCAGTTTTTAAGTTTTAGTTTATTAATACAAAGAAGCTGTGTGAGTGTGTTGCATTTTGTTGTATGTGTGTGTGTGTTTTGTTAATGAAATTTATAATTTCCAATGTGTGCCTACAAAAATACATGTAAGAGCATTTGTTGTTTGCCACTAAAATAATGAAGTTATAGATTTTAGCGAAACTTAAAATTTTTGTAAGGTTTTCAATTTGGATGATGATTTAGCTCTCATCATCGCTGCCAGCGGCCTGCCTTGGTTTTGGTCCACCGGCCCGCTTGGCCATGATGATCTGATCCACTTTCAAAATGGTTGTAGCAGCGCCCACGGCATACTTGAGACCCCAGAATTTGGCTTGATACAGATCGAAGAGTTTCGCTTCGACAGCATCGATGGTGGTAGCTTTTTCAGCTTCGATGTCGAAGCCAATGTTCTTGCCATTCTCGGAATTGTGTGCCAGGTAGAGTTGATTCACAATATCTGTGCCATTGGAGCCGGAGTTTTCGGCCAGAGCTTTGGGGAAGACTTCCAAGGCGTTGGCAAACTTGCGCACTGCATATTGATCAAGCCCGGGCAAAGTGTCCGCATAAGCAGCTAACTGTGTGGCCAGTTCGATTTCAATAGCGCCCGCACCTGGCAGATAGCGTCCATCACGTGTCAGACATTTGAAATTGTTGATGCCATCATCCATGGCGCGCTCAATATCATCCATGAAGTTATCTGTAGCACCACGAATGACAATGGTAGAAACGCGTGAATCCTTGCCTTCATTTCTAGAAAATATTAAATATACTTTTTACTTATTTTTAATTTCACAATGGGCATATGCGATGGTTACCTGAATGCCACAATTGTGGTATCGCCCAGCTCCTCGACGCAAACCTTATCACAATAGCCCAACTCTTCCTGGCTAGGAGTTGTAATCCTTGGCAGCACTGTGGCATTCACGGTACGACTCAAGCGACGTAGATCGAATTTGGAATTCAAGCGAACGGCCATCAACCCATATTTGTTTAGGAAATGCAAAGCCATATCTCCAACCTTACCACCGGAAACGACAACCTTAACACCTGTATCGGCAATGGCCTTGATTTGGTTCTCCAGCAAACTTTCCTCGCCGGATGAGAAGTTCAATAGCTCATCGGCTGATTTGATCAGCACTGTGCCCTTTGTCTCCGTTTGAATGATATCGACTGGACAGGAGAAAATTACAATTTTCGCCTTTTCGGCAGAGGTGACATCACCCTCAACGAAGCGCTTGAAGACCATGCCGCGTACAACCTCTGATGCACCCAATCCACTGCCCAAAATCTTACAGATGCGTATGTTGTCTACATTGAAGGTGCCCTCATCGGGCAATATTGAGACGCACGCCTTGCTAACCAAATCAGTAAGGAAATCCTCCTGGCCGTACTGCTTCGACATAATGGCCGAGCGAATGACCTCCTTAACTTTGTCAACATTGCGATAGTCTTCAATTTTGTGACAGACTAGAGTTGGCAGTATCTCTAAGGACTTATTCAATGCCTTCTCATAGCCGTCGGCTATTTCGGCTGTAGTTATGCCCAATCGGAGCAACTCCTCCGCCGACTCGAGCAGCGCACCAGCCAGCACAACAACAAAGTTCGTGCCATCACCCACCTCGGCGTCTTGCATTTGACTGGCCATTACAATCAGCTTGGCAGCTGGATGCTCAACATCCAGCTCCCGAATAATGGTGCCCGCATCGCTGGTCACGAACTGTTTCTCGATGTGATTGATGATCATTTTGTTCATGCCATTTGGGCCGTAGGCGGAACGCATTGTCTGTGAGAACTCCTTGCAGGCAGAGATGTTGCGATAGACTGCCTCCTCCAGACCACTGTACATCTAGAAAAATTGCATACATAATGGAATTAATGCCTTGTAAATGAACATCTGCGATGACTAATCACGCGCTTCGAAAAAACACACCGACGGTTCTTATTATCCCAATTTCAATGAAATCAAATCTAATTTCTTAATTTTCATATGTATTTCACTTACCCGGGCGCCATCCTTTAACATTTGCGCCACTCCGGGTGCTTTTGGTACAGATAAAGCCATTTTTATTCACAGATATTTAACAAAACGCGAAAAGCAGCTAAAGCAAGTCAATCAGTCGGTAGTGCGCTTAACCTCAAAGTCTACTCAACGAAGTTTCTCGATTGCACACTGGTTCTTAACAAAAAAAATACTGATTTCGTGCATTCGATAATACTGAAAATGTATTTCTGTGCGTTAATCGATAAGACAGATTTAATATCAAATAATATTAAAGATCTTAAATGACATATAACTGACATAAAGACTTGTTTAATTTTTGTTTTAAATAAAATTAAATTTAACAGTTGTTTTCAATTCCAATGTAACCGTAATCTACAATCTCATATGATAGTAGATGTTCTTGTATCGCATAAAATTCACTTACTCCTTATTATAAATGATGTTTGCTCTTAATTCACATTATTTGTTAAATTATAGAATATAAATAATTTATTAGAATTTGAATATTCTTATCAAAAAATAACGCATGCCATTGCGCTTTTGTATTTATTAAGTATTTTTCTGGGGGAAATATACATACTAAAAAAATTATCAACACACTTGGTCGTTTTTAATGTTTTGTTACCGAACACTGGATCTGGTGTTTTCTGTTCCAAACGATTTGAAGCGATGTCGCTGGTCAAGAAGCACGTGTTGGGATTCTCATCAAATGGTGGGAAACTGTTTGCAGTAATTGATGAACAGGGCACCCTACGAATATGGGACACCGAGTCGAATACATTAAAGCAGGAATACACACCGAACTTACAATTAACCGGTCATTGCACGGCGCTGGCATGGTTATCAATAAATGCACAGCGTACAAAGAAGTCTCGGAAATCTCTGCAACTTAATGATTCCACAACTATCGGTAAACATTACATAGCACTCGGCACATCTAAGGGAACAGTTGTGCTCTTTTCGGTGACAGAGGGAAAGGTATGTGGAATACTCTTAATTTTAATGAGTTTTAACTAATTACTTTAAATTTCCTTGTAGATCGACCGAGTTTTGAAAGGCGATAAACACGATGGTGCAGTCACATCCATTGCCTACGACAATGATGGACATCTTTATACTGTGGGCTCAGACGGTCGCGCAATAGTGTGGTCCGCAGCCGAGGAACGCTCTATTCGGCAGTGGCCGGTTGGACCCGAGAAGCCGTTAAATGTTGCAATTCTGCCAAAAAGTCGAACTCTGGCCGTTGCATCGCGGCAGCTGAAGGTTTATGATGTAGACAAGAAGGAGTTGGTGGAAACATTCACCGGACATTCTGGCGAAATTAATGCAATCAACAGCTTTGAATTCAACGACAATGAATACGTAATAACAACGGCCAGAATGGAGCGTGTCATTTCCTTCTGGAAAATTGATAGGAAAGGCAGAAACAAAGCTTCGGTATGCACGCTCCTAATGGAGGATGTGGCACACAGTTTGGCGTGCGAAGTGCGCGATAATGGACAATTGCGCATAGCGAGTGTGACACGCAATGGCAACATTCACATCTACTTGCTCAACGCGGAAAGGTGAGCTATCCCCACATATAATGTGTTTGTCTTATATTTACGCCTCGTTTCTTGTAGCATCTCTGCTGAGAAATATGTTAAGCCAAAGGTCTCGCTGCAAATTGCTTCGGATGGCGCTGAGACAGTGGAGCCGATTCATGCTATCGCCGCTCATTTTGTCGAAGATGCTCAACGCTCAGAAGAGATACTCTTCGGCTATGGCAGCCGACGCCTGCTGCAGTTCGAACGTTACACTCCAAACTATGCTGAGAAACTGAATGTTATCGTTCGCACCGAGCCGAAAAAGTTGTATGCCAAGAACAAGCGGAGTGAGCAGGGCACACCAGCTGCTCTGAAGGCTCAAGTACCAATTGTGAGCCACAAAGAGGTGGAGTACAATAGCGCTTTGCCCTTGTCGAATAAGAAGTTACGGAACGATGTGCCCATGGAGGCACGGTTGCAGAATTTGTCGCTCCAGGCCATGAAGTTGCCGGACGGCAAACTGCAAAGTCAGAGCAAGACGCAACTGTTAATGCAGGCTCTGCACAGCCAGGATCAAGAGTACGTTAGCGAGCTTTAATTTAATATATGACACCAATATTCCTTTTCCTTGTAGGATGTTGCGAACCGTATTGGCCTCAGACGATGAGAAAACAGTGCAACTAACAATTGATCGCTTACCCCTGGAGTATATAGGCCCGCTAATCAACGAGCTGTCCAAATTGTTACAAGGCAAAGCGGCGAGGTGAGTAATGCAAGTTTAATTTTATCATTAACTAATACATATGTAAATATTTGATTCTAGTGTAAAATGTGCTCTACGCTGGCTACAAACCTTGGCGACAACACATACAAGTATCATGATGTCCGAGGATAAAGAGGAACTGCGCGATAAGCTGGGCATTTGCCTCGGCATTGCGGAGCAACGTCTACTTTGCATTACGGAAGCCATGCAGTAAGTCTTACAAGTGAATCCCATTATCTCAATATATCGATGCTATAGACACCATCTGTGCATACGTTCTAGTCCTTAAGAGAACCATAGAAGAGAAAAAGTGCTGTCTCTGCCATCTAATAATTATAAATACTAATGTACATAAGCTATTTAGCATATCAGCATTTAGCAGCGAATAATCCGATATATGCATGGTTGATTGCCTATATATCAGTCCGTATGTCTGTATGTATATCTGCCTCTCTGTCTGGCAGTCTAAGAAGAGCAAGGGACGAATAAGAGAATAAGAGATCATTAGAGTTGTCTGTATGTATGCAGGAGTATTCATTTGGTACTTATATTTGAGTAAAACGAAGCTAGAATGATTGCAGTAGCAGAGCGTGTTCCCATTGGTCGGTTAAAGAGCGACTGAGACGAGCCCTACCTGACGTCGGGCTCAACATTTGAGCGCATTAGTGTCTGAGTGAAAGTCGCCCTATATAAAGGGCAACAGCTGCATCATTTCTTCAGTCGCCCAAGCCTGCCTAGTGGGGTCAGTCGTGCAGTGCAGTAAAGTGAAGTGAAGTGTGTGATCGTTCAGCTAAGCATTAAAGACTTCGAGGAACTACTTGGAGGAAAGTCTTAGAAGAAATACTTGGAGAAAAAATTTAGAAAAATTCTAAAAAGTACTTGGAGGAAAAACTTAGCAGAAATTCTTATCGAAACAACTCAGAAGAAATATTTAGAGGAACGACCTAGAAGAAATACTTATTTCGGAACTCAACAGCTGGCAACACTGATACCACCTTAGCTACGAAATGTCTGTAAATGTTCCCAACTCCCTTTCAATCCCAACTCAGTTACAATAACTTAATTTTTTGAGAAAAGTGCTTCTCGTTTAATGGAAATATACGTATGTGTATATTCAACATTCTTTCTTGTCAGCAATATTATTCTTTGGCTTGTCGGTGGTACCATGACGACACTCACAGATCTCCGCATAGAAACTTAACTTGTTATGCAAGATGGTGTCAATGTAAAATCTTTGAAATGTATTCGCTGGAATCGCCCGGTCACCCACAGCATAATATAGCGTGCGAAATCCTTCGAAACGATATGTTATCATCACTGGATAATAACTCTGCATGATACTCGACACAGTAATGATGAATCGAATCTTGGCCACGGCCAAGGGATTGGGACAGCGTTGCGTGGGCCGCGAGAAGTGAGCATCGACAAAGTAAATGGAACCCTTCAGAGGCACATGGTGATGTCGATTATTTGTGAGGACCACACATTTCGTATTTGGCGACAAATGCCATTTGGCGATAAAGTCCCGAATAACAGCCAACACATTGTTATACTCAAATTCACCGATCTTCAGCCACTGCTGCACGAAATCACTTGACGCCTCGCTTAAATTCATTGAGGGTGTATTCGGTCCCTGCATGTCGGAGTAATTGTAAAATGTCACCGGGTACTTGTAGCAAAAGAGCCCACGCGGATCAGATTGGATTATTTTAATAGCTGCACAGATGGTTGCATCAATCATATCGTAGACGACTTGAATATCTGCATGATCGCCCAGCGGCATCTTGCACTGGGCAACGGACTCAATCAGCTCATCCGCTCCGGGAACCCTACTACTACGTGCCGAATCCGTGGTACCTGACGACATATTGCCAGTTGGTTTTGTAATTTTACTAAAGTTAATACAAATTTTCTAGAATAAGAATGGCGAGAATGGCAATAGATAATTTTGTGGTATTCGCTAACTACAGAGCTTTCGAAATATAATATTTATGTTCCTTAACAATAGTTTATTGTGATTTTCAATTGCTTAAAATTGTATAAATTTTGTTGTATTTTAGAGTTTCTGGTCGAGTCAACTTGATTATAAGTCAAATGAAACGGAATGCGAACAACGATTTGAATTCTCAAAATGCTTTAATCATAGATGAGGATCCAGGTATATTATTTTTTAATATTTATGTGAATTCGGTTAATAATAAATATTAATTCTCTAGAAAATGTCCCGCAAACAGGCGAAAAGAATTGGAGTGATTTGGAGGAGGAGGAGGAGGACCCCAATCAAAACAACTCATTAGATGATGAACTAATGGAGGCCGATGATGATTTGGCGGCCGATGATGATTTGGCGGCCGATGAGGAAGATCTTATAGAGACACAGAATTCTTCAGAAGGCGATGATAATGAAGAAGAGGACTCAGACACAGACGCAGACACAGATGCGTCTGCGGGCTAAATATCTAGTTCCGTTTCTCCTGCCCAGAAATAAATAAAATACAAAAGCTTTTGTTTCAAATACATTTTATGCTTTAAATTTCATGCACTTTTCTTTCTTTTTGTTTTTTTAAACTGTTTTACATGTAATTTAACTACATTCAACAACAACATATATACCTGTGTAATATAGTGTAACTACCGATAGTGAGATAATTCGCCAATTTGCAAACAAAATGCGTTATGTTTATAATTCCAATATGCATGCAAATATAGTATAGTTTGAATTTTGTGCCAAAGAACAGAATTTCGCATAGCGTGTATATAAATAAGTAAAAGACGTAACTGTCAAATTTAGGTATGCGCGCGATCTACTTCCAGTTGGCTTTGATGAAATTGATTAAGCCATTTGTGGAGCTATCATGGCTGGAGACCTCTTCGCAGTTATCCAGCTCTGGCTCAATGGCCTTGGCCAGCTGCTTGCCCAACTCGACGCCCCATTGATCGAACGAGTTGATGTCCCAAATGATGCCCTGCACAAAGATCTTGTGCTCATAGAGTGCTGCAAAGTAAATTAGGTAAACGTTATTCTAAAGATCAATTAGATTATTTATTTATAGTCAACTTACCAATCAATGCACCTAAAGTGAAGGGTGAGACTTTCTTGACCACAATCGAGTTGGTCGGGCGGTTGCCAACGAAGACCTTATGGGGCAACAAGTTTTCCAGCTCGTTGCCGCACAGGCCCGCCTTGGAGAGCTCATTCTTGGCCTCATCGGCGGTCTTGCCCATCATAAGCGCCTCCGTTTGAGCTAGGAAATTCGAGAGCAATATCTTGTGATGTTTACCACCGGCAATGGGATTGTGCGTCTGTGCTGGTGCGATGAAATCGCACGGAATCAAGCGTGTGCCCTGATGTATGAGCTGATAGAAGGCATGTTGGCCATTTGTGCCTGGCTCGCCCCAAACTATTGGACCCGTATTATAGCTAACTTTCTTGCCCGATTTGCTGACAAATTTGCCATTGCTCTCCATATCGCCCTGTTGGAAATATGCGGCAAATCGATGCATATACTGATCGTATGGCAGCAGAGCGTGCGTCTCGGCATTATAAAAATTGGAATACCAAATGCCAAGCAGAGCCAGAATAACGGGTGCCTACGAAATGTGAAAATTCCACTATGTTAATTTATATTTAATTACATGTAAAGATTTTCAACGCTTACATTTTTCGCCAGTGGTGCAGTGCGGAAATGAGTATCCATATAGTATGCACCCTCGAGCAGCTGTTCAAAGTTCTCAAAGCCAATGGACAAGCAAATGGATAAGCCAATGGCAGACCAGAGAGAGTATCGTCCGCCCACCCAATCCCAGAAGCCGAACATGTTGGCGCTGTCGATACCGAACGCGGTTACCTTTTCCTTGTTTGTAGATAGGGCAACAAAATGTTTGGCTACCGAATCCTCCTATGAAACGAATTGCATTAATTAATCATTTACATTAATAATGTAAATTATCTCTCATAGAATTAGTAAACTCACATCCTTGGCATGCTCCAGCAACCAAGTCTTGGCCGAAGTGGCATTTGTGATCGTCTCTTGTGTGGTAAAGGTCTTGGACGCAATGATGAACAGCGTTGTCTCATAGTTGACCTTTTTCAGTACCTCCGCCATGTGGGTGCCATCGATGTTCGATACGAAATGCGAGTGCAAGCCCTTGCCATAGGGCTTCAGCGCCTCGGTGACCATGAGTGGACCCAAATCGGAGCCACCGATGCCAATGTTGACCACATCGGTGATTTGTTTGCCGGTGCAGCCTCGCCAAACGCCAGAGATGACCTTGTTGGTGAACTCTTTCATATGCGCCAACTCAGCGCGTACATCGGGCATCACATCCTTGCCATCAAGGAGTACAGATTCCCCGCCGCGATTACGCAAGGCCGTATGCAAAACAGCACGATTTTCGGTTATATTGATGTGCTGTCCACCGAACATGGCATCCCGTGCCGTCTCAACGCGTCGCACCTTAGCCAACTCCAGCAGCAGAGGCCATACTTCCTCATTCACGCGATTCTTTGAATAATCCAACAGAATTTCACCATCGTTGGGCGTTGACAATCGCAAACTAAATTAATCAAAAACAAATAAAATAAAATTGATTCTTAATTGATGGAAAGTAATTTGTTTGACCTTAACCAAGTTTAAATTGATATTGGGATATGGCAATGAAAAAAGCGAAAGTTGAATTGCAAATACACTTGCAAATATTGAAGTAATATTAAATGTAATATTCGACGATTATTATGAAATACTTCATAAAACATACGGTTTTTTCTTATTTTTAAAATTAGTAATTATGGTTTGGGAAACACATTGTTTAGAAACTGAATAGTAACTATTCGCAATACTGAGCCCTTCAGGTATATCAATTAACAATAAATAAATACATTGACATACAAAAATAAATATTCACATGTATGTATATACTATATGCAATTTTCGGTATACCTATGTACATATATGTAACAAATTTGATGACGATATCATAATACTCCTGCAAGGGTATAAAAGTCATTGCTGTGACCTTAAGCAAGGACAAAGATAATCTGATAACTTGACGTAGAGTTATTATATATTAGATTATCAAAAACGTTACGGCATTATCGCTTATCAATTCTTAATATCGAATAATTATCCAACACTTTTTCCCAAAACCAAAAGCTCAGCGATTTGACCGCCTAATTAATACATTCAAATAAATGTGTGTATAACATATACAGATATACGCATACACGCATAGAAAATTTGAAATCTAGCTGTATCGGCATTCATTAATGTGTGTGTGCGTGTGTGTGTGTGTGTTTGTGTGCGACTATAGATAACCGTAAGAACTCACCTGTATTTGGAGAAGCGTTTAGGATCGTTGATAAACAGGTCCTTAATGATGAGCTCTTTGTTATGGAGGTCATAGTATTCCTGGAGTTTCTTGAAAATCGGCTCTTGATTAAGCGGGGGCAGTGTACCAGCCATTTTCCTTTCGAAGGTTTTGTTAACACAAGTTGACACAAACAAAGACAAAATTCAACTGCACAAGCAAGAGATGACACTTTACTTAAATGTGATTATAACTGAGTCGAGTTCACTACTGCACAGCTTCTTTGATAATCGGTATTGGGCAGCACGGCCCACAGCGTAGCTCCACAAAAGCGCCGTTTTTATACTAATTGCCGATATGGTACCGCAATGGTAGTCCTTTTCACCCACCCGCCAGCTGCTGGAAATTTGTGCAACTTCAATGTCAAATGAAAAACAAGTTGCGGTGTTGCCACACTGTCAATATATATACGGTGCCAAAGTAAAAGAGCCAATTGTATTTGTGAAACTGTTCAAATTTGAATTTTACTGAATTCAATATATATCAAGATTTTGAAAAATATTAGTTAATTTTTATATAAAAAAGAAAATAGAAAATTTTTGATATTTATGTTTTATAAAAATGTGGCAGCTCTGTGACTAGAGAGCTACCAGTTGAAGCATTTAAAATTTTGTAGAGAATATTTAAATATTTGAAGAAAAGCTATTACGCTATTCAAAATCAGTAATGGTTATTATTATAAATATACTGATTTAATTTTATATGCTGCCTGATAGCTGGAAAAGCATTTTTCTTAGTGGAATTTTATTCAAACAGTTGTCATGCACGTCGAAACGTGTGTGGCACCCTTCTACACTTGTTGGCCATTCATGTCGTAACGTGTTTGTGTAGGCACTGCACCAGCATATGAACAACCCAACACTACAAAAAGATGGCGACGCGCTCGCTACTTGTTAATTAACAGTGCCAGTTGTTATTTTTTTTTTTTGTATATTGCTTTTAAACCTTAAGCGAATGAAATAAATAAAATGTAAACAACAAAAACGCGAGACTTGAATGCAGAACGAAACCATAATGCACTGCGCCTGCACAACCGAGAGTGAAGTGAAACAAATTCAAAACGCTACAAAGGTAAATTGAGCAACAAGTAGCCAAAAATGTTTAAATTTATGTGAGTCCCGAAAACGATAAATAATGGCATTCGAAATGTTCAATTGCATGCTGCTAGTGACTAGTATACAAAATACGTGCACAAGTTGCACAGAAAATTCAATGCACACGTAACCTTGTGAATACGCGTAATTCGGTGGCACTTGCAAAGGCTTTGGCTTGGCTTGCATTCGATATATTTTTTTGATTGAAAAGAAAAGTTAAACTGTCGTTTATTTGCAGTGCACGATTTAACAATTGAAAAGGACGTCGGGTACGTCAATAATAAAAAGAAAACAACACGCAACATGGACACAGAAACGGGCAGCACCACCAGCAGCAACAGTAGCAGCAGCAGCAGCAGCAGTAATTCAAGTAGCAGCAGCAGCAATGGAAACATTGCCTATGCCAGCACAGATGTCTCCACCAATCATCTCAACGAACAGCCACAAACGAAACGCCAGAAAATAGATAAACAAATACATTTGGTGGCTGCCAAATCGCCGCCGGACATATTGGCAGCAGCTGCAGCGGATGTGATGGATGCCAATGGCAACAATCGGAGTCATCTGTTATCCTCATCGCTGTCTTCGTCCTGTTCCACACACTCGCTGCCCAGCAGCACAAACAACTCGCCGACAACGACTCCCAGTAATTCGCGTGCCGCCTCCTATGCGCAACTACTGGGCGGTGTCCAGCACTTAGTCAACAATATCTTGCCACAAAAGGGCAGCGAAGGCGTTGCCAAGGATGAGGTCGATCGAGCAGCGCAGCTAACCGAACTGCTAATGGCCACAAAGGAGCTGACTCAGACAACGACCAGCAGCAGCAATAGCAGCAGTAGCAATAATATCTGCTCCGCTTCCTCCTCCGCCTCGACCATTGATGATATGCTGGAATTTGAGCAATCGCTGACACGCCAATGCCTCTGCGGCGTCTCAGAGCGCACGCTAAGGAAGCCCTTCCAATCACACTACTCACACGACTCGAATGGCCAGAAGCGCATTGCCTACTTGCGGGAATGGCCAACCAACAAGCTGTTGCAGTTCCTCTCCAATTTGCAGCTGCTCTTCGACATTTACCTGAAACAGAATGCGAAGGGCTTCATTTGCACTCGAATTATGGACGTGTGCGATGCTTTAATACGCAACGATCACAAGCTGATCGATGAGATTATCGTGCTGGCCGGCTACAACAATTCCTATGTGCAATTTTTGGCAGCGCGTGTCCTGGCCGCCTTTTTGGTCATTGCCAAACAGGAGCTGAACGACGAGTGGCTGCAAAAGATTGTCGATCAATTGTTCAACTACGATCTGTTAGATCAGACAGCCGTGCAGAAGATACACTTTAGCTTAGATATAATCAAACGGATTGTGGAGTGGAAGGATGTGGAGCTGCATCCGCTTGACGATGAATATACGACGAGCAGCACGGCAGCCAGCACAGCGGCAGATACGTCCATTAGTTATATGCATTTCCCCGTGCAGGATCAGCCACTGGCGAATAACTATTTCGCGCTACAATTCCGTGATGCAGTCGAGGCTGATGTGGACCATTACGAGCATAGCCAGAGTACAACAACAACAACAAATAATAGCAGTAATTCACCCGCTAACTATATACCAGCCAATGGTTGCCATGTCGTCGCCCTAACCGACTCGGAGAGCTTCGATACAACGCATCTAAAATGTGTAACCATACAGAAGCTGGAGCACAAATGGCCAACGCTAGTGAAGCACATGTCGGAGCTGATGGCTCCAGTGCATCAGGATAGCGCCGAGCATTGTGTGCTCAACTTTCTGCAGCTGTGGGAGAACATCATTTCCGTCAAGGCGAATCTCTCGATAGACGAGACGCGTCCGTTCTACGCGCAGCTGGACAAGTTTGAGCTGCTGCTCAATCACAATCTGTCGTGCACGGTCTACAAGCAGATGCTGTGCCTCTTCAATGAGGCGCTCTGCTATGGCTCCACGCTGGCGCTGCAGGACATGCTGCCGGAGGAGACATGCAGGCTGGCCCATCAGATTGTCTGCCATGTGCGCAGCTTGCGCATACTCGAATCCTTGCCACGGCGCCAGCCCCAGAATATTGTTGGACTGATTGGTTACAATGGTGCTCCCGTCAATTATGTGCCTGGCACTCTACTCGTTCACAACTCTCTGCCGGCACACGAGGGGACAGAGGCGGCAGCAGCTGGTGGCGTTGGCCTCATCGAAATGGATAAGACTTTGCTGCAGAAGATGGTGCTACTGGTGCTGAAATCGATAGCGGTTACTGTGAAAGAAATACGCAGCGATTCATCGGACTCGTCGATAGATTCAACCGATTACGATGCCTTTCAGGATATACAGCTGATCGAGCGATCGATAAGAGATGTCCTGAGCAAACTGGAAACGTTCATCAAGCAGACACTGGAGTTCCATCCCGAATGCCATTTTAGTAAGATTCTGATACATCTCTTTGATGATCAGGATGATCACTTGATAGAGGCAATGGTCTGCACCCTGGACGTCACATCGGGCATCTCGTTTCGGAATAATGCATTCCCTGAGCTGGTCGCCATGCTGAATCCTGTATATACATTCCTGGAGTTTCTCAAAATGGCATCGAATAGCTCGGACCTGTTGCTGGATCTGCTTGTCAGCAATGAGACGTGCTTTCTGCTGTATTTGCTGCGATTTCTCAAATATATACGGATGAACTGGACGATGTTTGTGCATAGCTGCCATAGCTTTGGCATGGGCAATGCCATGCTGGACGAGGCGATGGGCGTGCTCATCCGCTTGCGTCTGCAAATATCCCGGCTCGTCTCTCGACAACTATATCCCTATGATATATCGCCCGTGCTTCGTTTGCTGGAGAGCTGCGAAAGCCTGTACGAAGGCAATGAGCTTAGTTAAAGATTAATCCTTAATCACACTTCCACAATTGCAATTAAAATACGTAATTTATTATTTTGTATTTAAATGAATAGCTGAAGATGAAGACGGAGCAGAAGAGGAAGAAGAAGAAGAAACAACAACAAACTAGCACAAAATTCCAGAAAGTTTTTGTAGATTTGTCACATAATTCTTAATCTAAGTTCAACTTTATGCTCTTCTTTTTTACTCGTACTCTAAAACAATGCATAGACTTTCTTAATGTTTCCCATCTCAATCTAAGTTAATAAAATATAGAATACTTTATATATTTATATAAATATATATGTATGTACATCAACTGGTTTTAAATAATTTCATATTTGATTCCAAAAGACCGAAAAACGAGAAGAAAAAACAAAACACAAAAATTTTAGCCTAAGATTGTTTTAAATCTTGCCCTTAAGTAGTTTATTAGCATATACATATATATATATATAGCATATATATATATATATATAGCATATCTAGGTCTATATGTTCTGGTAATACGGCTCATCTGTGCAATTGATTAAATGTGTGTATATTTGTATATCTTAATAATTGCATGGGCTTAGTTATAATTTAATTTCTATGTTTCAAAATGCCTTAATAATACTACACTTATTGATTAAAAGCAAAAACAAAAAACTGACAAACAGAATCGCATTTATTTGATTTTGCAAATAGATTTCAAGAAATCAGAGACTGGAATATATGTTTAAAAAATTTTAAAATTTAATGATGTCTGACCTTTGAATCTGGAACTTCCGTATTTTTTTATTTATATATAAATCCAATAAAATATATTTTTTATATATATCAAATTTCAAACATTTAGAATGCAAACTCGAATAAAAACTCTATTAAAAATTTTGTTTCAGCTGAAGCTTTAGTCAAATATTATTCATAAAATGTATTTATCGATTAAAAATGTTTTAAAAATAGTTTGAGTGGTTTGATTGGAAAACCAAAAACTTAAATACTTTTCAATATATATTTCTTAATCATCTATAAGATGAAGCGGGTGAGCTATAATAATGGGGTGTACTTAAATATTGCCTAAATTCGTCTAAGTTTAAAAATTTCAAAAAGTTTTTGGGATATGGATTTGGCAATAAACTATTTAATAGTTTAGTTATTGAGCTTAGCATTTAGTTGCTAAAAATATGTATATTTATATATGATTTTACTACAGCTAGAGCTGTTTAAATCGTTTGGGTGGGTCTCAAGTATCTCTGAAGTAATTCATAAATTCGTTGAATATTTCGATTCATCTTTTAAACTTTGTAAAATGAAGGTAGTCTGAAAAATATAATAGTTTAATTTTAATTATACTAAATTTCTTTTTTTTTATACTTCGAGTTAAAATGTCAAATTTTTCAAACTACCCTCGTATATATTTAGCATAGTGAAATTATTTTAGTGGCGGTTTATCATGCGCACCCGCCGCTTCGAGTCGGGTGTCTGGACACTTGGAGCTGTCGCGGGCAGAATCATCTCGGCTATGGAGCCACGTCTGACCAGTTCGGGATTCACTAGCGGCGATACCTGCACCATTTGATAGTTAATGCTGACGGGCACCGAAAGGCGACGACTCATTCGCGGCTCTAGAGTGGGATTGGGTAAAAGAGAAACTTAGCTGGGTGTAGACAATGGAGTCGATCCATTACCCAAATGGACATCGCCGGGAAGATGTTTGCCTATGGCTGGATGGATGGGTTTGCTTGGATAGGTTCTCTTCACCACATCCCTGGCTGTCTGCTCTTTGGCCTTATAACGATCCAGCGATATGGAACGTCCCTCTATAAATATGTTGTGTCTCGTTTGCAATGGAAGAACATCTTGCAAGAAAAGAGTTCACATATAATATATTGTATATATAGTGTGTATATATATGTATGTAAATCAGATTTCGGTTATTGAATGAGTAGAATTCGAAAATGGGATAAATAAAACACAAATGTTGTGGATAGATAATACTTTGTAAAATCATCACAGGAGTGCGGAAAAGAGTTTTATTTCACACAGTATATAGGATATATATATATACATATATATAGGCACATAAACATACAAAGTCATTAACACTTAAAATTATACATCTATATATTAATAGGAATCGAAGTACACATACATATAGAAATTGCAGTAAAGTTCAAGTGTAAAGGTATATAGATTTTAAGTTAGGATATGTTTTACATCGATAGTTCACAACATTTATTACAATAAAAACTATTTTGTGTTTTGCTTTGATTTGATTTGTTCCCTAGTTATATAATAAATACATATTTATGTAGATCCTCTTTAAAATTTTGGCAAACTTTTTGTTGAAATACCTTTTGAAGCGCGCCGATCTTGATGATTGTGCCTTTGCTCCTTCTGCGCGTAGGATTGAAGGGAGCAGCGACGAAGTCGTTTATCGCCTTTGCTCTGCTGTAAGCAAAATATATATTAATATGAAACAATTTGAGATTGTTGTTGATGGGCCATTACCGTTTTATAATGCTGATTTATGTCGGAGGCCGCTTTTAGCAGTAGATATATAAACACCAAGGCGAATAGATAAATTATGGGCTCAGCTGTATTTGGCTTCTTATCCTTTTTTCTCTGCAGCTCGGATTTTGATTGTTTGCCAGTTGATTTAATGGATTTGATTTGCTGTTTGTGTCTTTTGATATTTACTAACTGCTGCCTTTTGGATTGCTTGACTTCCTTTAAGGTAAACTCCTCCTTGTTGAATACTTCAACCTCTCTGCACACGGGCTGCTCCTCCTTTCCGTTTGCGAGTAAATGATGCAGTTGGTCGTTGGCATTTTGTTGATTTAGGTTTTCGGCAGCTACTCCTGGTTTTAGGTAATAATTGTAGTTGTTTTGTACTCCCGCAATCATCAGGTAAACCGTGCAAAGCACTATAATTATGCCAACAGGAACCACATGATGATTGTTATTCAATTCTGTTGGTTTAACATTGCGATAACTAATTATATCATCTCTTGAAATATCCTTTGTTTGCATTGCTCCTCGTTTTACAAGCTATAAATAATAAATCTATGTCTCTTTATGTATCTACAAGTTCAACTGGCTTTTGCTTGGATAAATCGATATTTGAACTCTTAGCATAACACAATTTAAAAGCTTTTCCTTATTGTTTTAATGGAACAATTCCCATTGGACGATATTTTATGTAATTTTACAAATAATAGTTTATAATATTTGAAGTTTTTTTTAATGCTCTGGAAGCTGAGCAAAATAACAAACACTGCGTACTAACACTACGAATGCGAGTACGAATACGAATGAATACGAACATAAAAATACGAATGCGAACTACAAATACGAACGAATGAATTTACGATGCTCGACATAAATTTCTTTACTTCGCCTGCAGGCTCATGCTGAAGCTGGACGTGAGGCATGTAAGTTGATTGAGAATTTCTGTGGGACAGTTTAATAATTATTATTATATATTAATAAATCAATTCATTGCTTTACCACTAATTTCTAAGCTGCCCGATTGACTCTCGTTGTTTGTCTGCAGCTTAGCGCTTACAAAAACATTTTGGCGCTTAAACATCGTAGTGCGTAGGCTCTCTTCTGCAAAAAAAAAGGATAAATATAGTATAATAAATTAATATGATTTGGAATGCCAAATATTAAATGCTCATGCAGACATCAATATATCAACAGCAATATATGTATCATTAAACTTTTTGATATAGTAGTGAAGGCAACTCGCATTGCTTTCTACAACTATGTCCATCATATCCCTCTCAACAACTTACTTCTGCGTACACAGTTCTGCGCCTTCAGCTTAAGATAGTCGGATTGCATTTGCTCCACATTAGCTTCTTCCAGCTTACAGCTATTCGCTCTACTGCGTTGCTTCTGAGTATTGTAAAGTATGCTGCGTGATGGTGAGGCTGTTAAACCTTGCAGACTGTCTGTTGCTCCTTCTTCGCCTAGCTCCACAGTCTGCTCCATTTTATCCCTAAAACCTGTTGGTTTACTCTGTTCGTCGACGATGTTCGCGTGTAGCTTACGCAGAATGTTGCGTAATATCTTAAATCTCTTTATAATGCGTTCGGGCTCTACTTGGGCGGCGCACATTAAAATCGCTTTGCATTCGCGCAGAATTTTCACAAAATTTTGCAACTGCTCTTGTCCTGGCTGAAGCACCACCTTTCGATTGGCATCCAGCTGAAAGTGCTCCAGTATTGAGAAACCCATTTGCAACAGATCCTCGAGTTGCGCCTTATCGAATTGTTTCTCAATTGAATTGAGCGCATTCGTTAGTATTTGCAGATAACAAGCGACGAATGCGCGGCTATTTATAATCTCTTGCAGAGCTTGCTTAAATCTGGACATTTCCTCCTTAAAATGCTGCTCCAATAGCTCCGAATGTAAATCAGAAGCATTCGACTGCAGCGAGGGGATTAAACTGGTATCCAAATACTCAAAGGAAGCCAAACAGCTGCGAACGATGGTTTTGACTAAAAAGAGGGGATATAGATTTACACATACATCCAAAATATAACACCAAGTTCAATCCAATTCAAATACCTTTCAAATTGGGCGCAAATGCTATAGCATAAATGCCAATCTGTGTTGCACGATCCAAATTGACATCGAAATCGGCTATAAATTCATCAGCTATTGCTTCCGTCTTTGAGTTTCTCAATAAATTCCGTATTTTATCTACCGATAATTTTTGAAAGTCCAAAAAGCAAGTGTAAACTAAACGTAGGAGAGCCTCGTTTAGATACTCCTCGAGTTGATAAAGCGCCTGCTCCAAGGTTAAGGCTCTCAGTTTTTGATTGGAATAGTTGGTGGCTAGAAGACAATCCTCTTGAAAGGCGCTGCAATCGCGCATGACCTAAAAGAGTACTATTATGTTTCATTTAAATGATATTTTATATTTATAATCAAATACCCGTTGACAAAGCGCACTTAGTGCTCTTTTATCCTGTTGTAAGGCCACATTGGCAAAGGACAACGTTTGACCTAGCAGCAAATCCACTTGACACTTGACTTGTTTACTCAAGAGCTTCACATCAATGCAGCTTTTATCCACATGTTCGCTTGTGAAATCTGTTAACAAATCAAGCAAAGAATCCAGGAGCTTAACAAAAGAAACACCTTCTGTGGCATTATCTTGGGTAGCTCCATTAGCCGTGGACAGCAGGCAAATGCGTAGCCGATTAAGGCAAACTGTGATGCGATCAGTGAATTGCAAATGACTAGCCTAAAACAAAAGAAATCCTAAAATGTGTATAAGCCTTGTTGAATGTTGACTTACGTGAATCCTTAAGCCACTCGCCTCCTCCGTTTGAATTGTACACTCCAATTGTCTAACACATATCAGAATTTGCGTTAGGCATAGGCAAATAATTTCCACTGTCTCATGTTCCAATTGTTTATTTATATAAATTTGCAAATCACTTGCAAATGTTAAAAATTTTGCACAAAATTCCTGAAAAAAAAAATGCAATCAACTGCAAGCGGCCGATAAATACAATTACTTACATTTAGCCAATTTTTGTCCCCCTTATTAGTAGTTCTACTACAATCTAGCATACGCAGGCATGCATCCAATTTTAATGGTTGCATTATTTAATAAGTTCTAATAATCTTCACTTGTTGCACATGCATATAAAGGAACGCACAACAAAGGTTTGTTTTTTTTTTTTTCGTTTTGAAAAAAGTGGCTTGCCATTTGAATATCTGGCAGCTCTGTTTGGTCTTTCGCATTTTGACATTATTGTTGCCAGACTTTCGAAATGAGTGTGACGTACAGACGCAGACGTACACTATTTTCGATAGCAAAAATTGTAGTATTCTTAAACCATTAAAAAATTCATTTACATCTATGCGAAACACAGTAAACAGCGGCTAATAACTTAAAGAAGCAAGCACACAACACACTCATTGTTTAACATATTATTAACACAGATATTACAGACATTTAGTGCAGCGCATCCAGCAACGACAAGTGCAAGAAAATGAGCACGTCAAATGCAAGCCGTAAGGAAACGGAGCGCACGAAATTGATACAGGAAAAATGCCAAACCCTATTAACCCAAATGCTGCGGGATGATGACAATAAATATTGTGTGGATTGTGATGCCAAGGGTAAGTTATCACTGCAACAAGATATACTCACACTTATCCATAGTGTACATACGTACTTATATACACATACATACAAAGCTTGAGTTGTATGTAAATATATGTACATATGCATATATTCATATTTATCCTCTTTAGTATTATTCAGGACTCATTGTTAAGGATTCTAACTCACACTTAGCTAACATTAAGTACATCATTTTCATTTTGTTAATGGCGCTGCACGCAATGCGAATGTTTTAAGTGTACTCCACCCCCTTTTTTTGATAGGGTCATGGACGAATTAGCGGTACAGTGAAATCGCTACATAAAAGACTGCCCTTTAATGGCAAGTTTTAGTTGATTAGTGGGCTAGGCATAGCTGGAGAATAGGCATATATGTAAAACGCATATATCAATTATTAATATGTCCACTCAGTGGAGCTTTCACTGTAACGCATTAATGCTATTGGCAGTTGTAGCTGATAATATATGAGATACACCATTTGTGGAAAGACTTTAATCATATCTAAAGTGTTGTCTGTGCACTCGCTTGAGCTTTCACTGTTGCTGATAATATTACCACTCAGCTATAGCTCTACATGAATATTTTTAGCATCATAAGTGTGGTTTTCTAGATAAGCATAAAACGAATTCTCGCCAACTATTGTTTTTAGTTCTTCGCAAATAAAAATAAATAATGATTTATTGCAGGTCCCCGCTGGGCATCGTGGAATCTGGGCGTGTTTCTGTGCATTCGATGTGCTGGCATCCACCGGAATCTGGGCGTCCACATATCACGTGTGAAAAGCGTCAATCTGGATGCCTGGACGCCGGAGCAAGTTATTTCGTTGCAATTGATGGGCAACTCGCGTGCTCGAGCTGTTTACGAAGCGCAGCTGCCGGATGGTTTTAGACGTCCACAAACAGATACGGCTCTGGAGAATTTCATACGGGCGAAATATGAACATAAAAAGTATTTGGCAAGAGAATGGGTGCCACCCTCGCCGCCCAAAGTCGATTGGGCCAAGGAGATCGACGAAGAACTGGAAAGGCAAAAGCGCAAAAAGAAAGCAGGGCAAACCGGGTTGGGCATTAGCAATATATCGAGCAACAGCGACAAGCGCATTTCGGCAACGACAGCGACGAAAAGCACACCGCTGCCAGCACCGCTGCCCAAACCAAAGCCCAATCAGGTGGGCGGCTGCAGTCCAAAGACTTCGCATCGTGTGCAAAACACCAATAGCATAAGTAGTGGTGCTGCTGAAAGTGATCTGTTGGGGCTCTCCTCGCCCACGAAGCCAGTAGCAGCGAGCGCTGTACAGGATCTGCAGAATGATAGTTTCACGAGCTTCTTGAGTGCCAGTAGCAGTAATGTGACACCGGAGAAAACGAATGGCAATGGGAATGGAATTTGTGGCGACGTCTCGCAAGCCATGCCCACCAGTCAGCCCAATTCGTTGGCTCAGCAGGAGCAAGACTTTTTCAGTCAAGGCACACTCAGTGCCGGCGACAAGGATCAGTCGGGCAAGATGTCCAAGGATAGCATATTGGCCTTGTATGGCAATGCGCCAACCACACATAACCCACAACTGAGCTTCGGTAATTTCACGGGCATGGCACCGGGCGGTTACATGCACCATCACCATCAGCAGCAGCAGGTGCCGCAACAAACGCATCATCATCAGTTTATGACACCCCCCAACTCAGTGAGCATGTATAATGCACCCGTTATGGCCGCACCAAATGCATTCAGCAATGCACCCACCGGTGGGGCGATGAATCTAGTTGGCAATGTCGCCTTTGGCGGTGGCCCATTTCCAAATGCGACCACAGCAAGCTCATATATGGTGGGCAGCAACCAACAATCAGCAAACAATCTGATGCAAACCAATCAGAGTTTGCTCAGTGGCATGCAACTGTTTGGTAATGCTGGGCCAGCGGTGCAGGCCACACCACAATCACAACCACAGCTGCAGCAGCAGCCGCAGCTTGGCATTGGTATGAATCTGATGCAGCCGCTGTCGAGCGGTTTGCCTTCCACGGGTTATCCGGCTGCAACGGGCACTACGGCCACGTCTGTGACGTCCAACTTAAATCAGCAATTTGGGAATTTAAATATTGGTAATGTTTGGCAATAAATGAGGGGAAGAGAATCTCTTCTGCTGCATTCCTTTATTGAAGAACGTTCACATATGCTGAATATACGTTATAAATTGTTAATATATAACTTTTTGTACCTACTTGCCTACGTTGTCATCGTCGAAACTTCCGTTGTATTAATAGAAGAATTTTGTATTATTGTTTATATATTTTCTGTTCTGCCACCTTCCTGTTTTTATGTTTATAATATGTTGTCAGCGACTAAAACTGCGTATACATACATACTGATATATATGTGTATATATATAGACATATACGTTCGAATTATTTGCAATTGTAATATTGGCCCATTTGTACATCCACACATCAAATATCGTACATATTTATGTAATTACTGATAACATAAGATGAATACAGCAATTGGAACATAAGATATCTGTATGCTATACTATATTCATCCAGCCATACGTATGTACGTTCCAATAATACTGAGGAAAATAAGTGAGATTCTTGTGGCTTTTGGCAAGCGTACTTGTAAGTTATATTTTATCCTTAGAGCGAACGGCATATGTATATATATGTCTTTCAATACCTAATTGAGAATCCGCAGTGTGAAATACGTATGTACTTCTATTTAATAAGTGGATACCATTTTAATAAATAAATATTCATTAAATATATAATAAACTAATTGAATTTTATGCGTATTGTGAACTGGAATGAATTTTATCTCACATGAGCCTAAGAATACTGAACCAATTTTCTTTTCCGTTTTTTAACTCTGTACATTTGATGTCCATTCAAATTTTATTCGTTTCAATAAATGAGCTGAGATGCGGTGAAAATTTCACAGAAATATTTTGTTGTCAGTTTTAAGTTTGCTTGCGAGGACTTAGTGTTGAATAATTTCGAAAGAAGCAAGGTAATTTTAGCTCCATTTTTATAAACTATCGTGAAATTGTAGTTTCTGCTGATGCACTAATATTTTCATTGAGAAAAGTAGAAGTACGAGCACTGGTTACTGTCCCACTGGGTATTTCAATGCAACCCTGCAACAATATAAATACCCTTAGCCTTTCACACCCCGCCGCCTATTGTTTTTACACGTCAACTGCAACAACAAAACTAAACTAGCTAAAATCCAAATATATGAAAATAAGTTTTGCAGATTTGAAGTATCGGAAAATTGACTGCAAGTGACATGGAGAGCGCTGAAGAGGCATCTGAAAACAATGAGCTGCGGGAGCGCAAATCGACGGGCGTTAACAGCGAGATGTCAACAAAGGAGGCATATTTTGCTAGTCTAGCCGAGTGGGCCAAACAGGCGGCACTTATGCAAATGTTTCCTAATTATTTTATGGCCAACTATAACTATTCACAATTATTGCAAGCGCCATTGCCATTCGGAGCGCCAGGCATTGAGCAGCTGTACCCAAATCGTCAGCAGCAGATTCCATTGACGCAGCCGCTGCCTCAGCAGCCTGCGCCTCAGCCAGCAGCAGCTGCCCCAGCAGCTGTTCGACCGGCCTTCAATCAGTTTCGTTTGTTGGACGATGCGCAGCAGCAGGATGTAATACAGCGACTGGGTGGAACAGAAATGGTTGTGGCACCCTTTTGGAAACGCGCCGTTGCTGAAGCAATTGATGTCGTCATCTTATTCATATTGAAAATTATTGTAACCTTTTCGCTGTTTCATGTTTTTGATCTGGACTTTGATAAGGATGTGATGCGCAAGACTTTAGAGGATGAGGATATCTTCTTGAATTTCCTAGATATTTCAATGGACTTTATCACCCTGTCGTCGGACTTAATACTAATTGAGTTATTGACAAAGCTTCTCGTCTGTTGCTATGAATGCCTATGGACGGTTTTCTATAATGGAGCTACACCTGGCAAATCGCTGATGAAGATTCGTATCCTCTATGTGGAAGCTGTAGTACCAATGCAGGCGCCGGTAATGCCACAATTTGTATTCCAGGCACAGCGAGAGCCGTTACGTGCCCTAGTCTATCCCGGTGAGACTCCAAGCTTCTTTCGAGCTTTAATCCGCGCCTTTGCCAAGAACCTGGTGATGACCCTATTATTTCCCATTTGCGTTATCATGGTCTTTTTTAAGAACAATCGCACAGCCTATGACGTAATAACAAAGACCATTGTGGTCGAAACAAATAGGAATCCAAGCCCTGTCGCAGTGCCTCCAGGACAACGACCCCATCAACAGTAGTCAATGCAATGCCAAATCTTGTATCAAATATGAAATCTGACAAAACTAATTTATATAATTTTTGTTAACGCTGAAAACTAACAGCTAATCACACACTAATTTCCATTACATTGTAAATAGATGAAATGTAAAAACAAATGTTATCCCGGAAACTTCATAGTTCTTTTATTATTCTTGTAAACTTTGGAACTGATCTAAGCATCGTTATATTATTGATTCCTAGTATAAATAAATCGGGAATTTAGTGGAAACAAAATAAAATTGAAATGTTTCAATTCTACTATAAAAGAATATAGTTTAAGAAAATGCCAAAAAATACTCAGCATCTTACTATTTATTCATAACAAAAAATTATTTGACTTGAACATTTTTCAATGATTGTGCTACAATGGTTCCTTTGCCTGGCACATGGAGTGGCGCTCCTTTATAGCAGGCCACCAGGTCCGCATTGGTCATCAAATCCGGCGCACACGTCTCAAATACTTTCTTCTTCGGATTGAGTTGAGCATCAGGTTTGCGTTCGTAGCCCTCGCAATGGACCAGATCACCAGGCACGGCTCCAGCAGGTGGACTTAGCACTTCGACCTTGTCAGGTGTAGAAGCACACATCACCATTGCCTCAGAGGTAACACCACGCATCTTGGCGGGCTTCAAATTACAGAGAACAACGACCAAACGATTTTGCATTTCTTCTAGTGGGACAAATTTTACAAGTCCAGAGACAACAGTTCGCGGTGACGGTTCGCCGCAGTCAATCTTCTCCAAATACAGACTGTCCGCGTCAGGATGACGACCGACCTCAATAATTTTGCCCACACGCAAATCCAGACGGCCAACATCAATAGGAGCTTCGGCAACGGGTTTTGGCTTTTCAGCTGGCGGTTTCTTTTCCTTTACTTTTTTTTCTTTAGGAGCAGCAACTGGAGCTGGAGCTGGAGCTTTCGATTCACTTGCTGGAGCAGCGGCTGCTGAGGTTGCTTCGGTTTGGGTGCATATTCCTCGGTTACCTGGCACCGGTATTTGTCTCTTGCCATTGCTAATTTCCAGAGCAACTAGTTGTGCCAAAGCTTTTTCAATTTCCTTCGTTAAAAATGCGTTCTCCTCAATGAGCTCCTGTTTTTTACGCTGGACGAGCTCATTCTCTATAGCCGCCATCTGTAATGAGTTGCATTTAACTTATTCGTACAGTAGTTCCTATTTATATTACCTCTTGCTGTATTGAGTCAATCAGACCTTGGGCACGTTGATTGTTTTCAACAATTTTCTGTAAATCAGCCATTTTCAAAGTTTTTCTAAACTGATCTCTAGTTAAGCTGACAGCAAATCTGCATGTGGCACGAAACATTCTTATTTGGGCTCCAGGGCTGCAACATTGAATCGATGATTTGACATTTACATTAAGAACTTAGACAGTATTTGTTCTAAGATTCAAGGATTCAACAAAATGAAGTTAATTATTTTATTTTTGTGAATTACATAAGTATTTTTTTTTTTATTAAAAAATGCATTCAATCTGCTCAATATTAAATTTATGGTTTAAAATTCGTATATATCGATAATTTATTTGGCATTCATTTAATATAATTTTCCTACAACATATCGATACAATTTGGATACCAAACGATGATGATTCGTGAGCATATATATATACGCAACAACAATTGATGCAAATAAAACTTCTTAAATATAAATAATAAGCGTAAACAGTAAATAAAGAGTGTTATTGGTTTTCAAAATGGACTACGTTTATTGTGGCGGCGCCGACCCAATCGGCGCGACAGAAGACATTTTAAGTACGTCGACCACATACATATATAAGGCAGTTACATGTATATGTGTTGTGTATTTTTTTAAAACTTTCTCCATTTTTATTTAGATACCTATATACAAGTATATATATTTATGATAACTTATATCTACATATTTAGGTGTCTATGATACTGGTCCCGCGCGTACTGCGGATCATTATTCCCCCAGTTTCAATGGATTTAATATTGGCTCCAGCGATGCGGATTATGTCGCTAGCCCAATTCCAATTCTTGCTGACGGCGGTGAAAACTTCGGTGTCTCTACTGTGGCCTTCGATGACTACGAAGAACTTCTCTGGATGGGCAACCAAGGCGTGAGGCATCCATTAACTTAGCTGACAATCTACTTAGTAATATATATATGAAATCTTCATTCGCAGGGTCATGTGACGTCGTACTATACTAGCTCCTTGCAGAAATACACATCATTCCAGGTGCATGCCAGCGATATAGTCCGTCAAATCATTACGATTGATTCGGGAGTTTTGGTATTAACACAGACATCGCTGCGCCATCAGATACGCCGGGGATTACCAAAGTTTACGCACAAGTAAATCATTGATATATGATTCTGATGCCTTCATGTTTATAGTATTTATGTCTCTTGTATTCATGTCAATCTCTTATTTTGAACAGATCCAATAATATGGTTGAAATGGTGTGCATGCTGCAGTTGTCGCCACATCGATTGGTCATGGCTGGTCTGCAGGAGGAGCTCATCGACTTTGACATGCGCACCTTGAAGGAGACGCGGCTGGAGCACGTAGGATCTGCTGGTTGCACGGTGCTTCGCAAGAATTCTCGCTATCTCTTTGCAGGCGATCAGTTTGGTACAGTCACTCTGAGAGATTTAAATACCCTAAGTGTGGAGCATACAATTAAAACGCATACAAATAGCCTATCCGACTTCGATGTGCAGGGCAATTACCTTATATCGTGTGGCTATAGTGGAAGGCAAAACAATTTGGCGATTGATCGTTTCTTAATGGTTTACGATCTGCGTATGCTACGATTGATCTCCCCTATTCAAGTGCTAATCGATCCACAAATGCTAAAGTTCTTGCCTTCGCTGACATCTCGTCTGGCCGTCGTATCGAGCTATGGTCAATTCCAGCTGGTTGATACTGTGGAACTGAGCGAGCCTCGCGTTTCTATGTATCAAATCAATACGAATGGCAGCCAATGCTTGAGCTTTGACATTAGCTCCTCATCGCAAGCGATGGCATTTGGCGATCAATCGGGGCATATTAATACAATAACCTCCATACAGACGCCACAGCCGCAATTTAATGCGTTTTCCAGAAACACAGAATTCGCAGACGTGGTGCCGCAGTTGCCGATGGTTCCCTTTGCGGATACTAATTTTCCGTTGTCCTCGGTTTTATTGCCGCATCTGACTACGGGCACACGTTGGTTCTCCGACTGGCCGGAGGAGCTCTTGCGCTATAACTATCATCGTCCAAAGGCCATTGATGCAGATGTTCTAAATAATATGAAGATGCAGGGACCGATTGGCTATTCGCCCAATCCAAGAACTGCCCGACGTAATCAAATACCCTATTGCCTGATTGAACAAGGCCAAGGCGGTGCAGGCATTCCGAATGTAAATGGCAACACGGCAGCTACGAAAGCAGAAAGCGGCGTGAAGATCATACCGAGGCGTTATCGCAAAGTGGAAATGAAATATACGAAGCTAGGCACACAGGACTTTGATTTCGAGCAACATAATCAGACTTGTTTTGCCGGACTAGAAGCCACCTTGCCCAACTCTTATTGCAATGCCATGCTGCAGGTTAAAAATTAAATTATACAACTTAAATTTGATATCTTATTAAATATTATCTCCTTGTACACATATAGATCCTCTACTTCACGGAGCCTTTGCGCATAAAGCTTATGAATCACACCTGCTCGAAGGAGTTCTGCTTATCCTGCGAACTGGGCTTCCTCTTTCATATGCTGGACAAAAGCACTGGTTGGTTTTTTGTACGCATACAAGTATACGGCTATTAGATGATGTATGCAAAAAACTTATTTATAGCTTCAACCCCTTGTCAAGCGAGCAACTTCTTGCGCTCATTTCGCACAGTGCCTGAAGCATCCGCTTTGGGCCTGATTTTGTCTGATCGATCATCAAATGTGAATCTGATTACCCTAATTCAGGCAAGTAATATATGTATTGTCTATATGTAAATAATATATTTAATGTATATTTTACATATTTGTATTTTATAGAACTGGAATCGTTTTATCTTACATCAAATGCATTATGAAATTCTCGATTCAGGCAAGAACTCTGGTATCAATGGACCACAAAATACATTATTTGGTAAATCTATTTGTAGTATATTTAAATAATTGAATATATTATCTATATTAATGTTTCAGCTGAAAGTATGTGTACAGATAGCAACTCGTCGTCAGAAGCGTATGAAACAATTGCTGGTAGGCATATATTTTATTGAACAAGTTATGCAAAATAATATATATCCAATTATGTATATTCTACAGATGATAATACGAAGGAGGAGGAAAGGGAACGTTGTAAAATTAATGCTGAAACGGATATAAGTAAAATATTTGGCACCAAACAAATATGCATAAACAGATGTATAAAATGTCAGGCAGAGGTAAAATATAGCTCATTAAATAATGGGCAAGAAGGAGGTGTGGCTGAGCTTTACAGCTAATCGATCTCAGAACTTGTTAGAGTCGCATAGATCAGGAACTCCCTCGACTTCAAACACTCTTTTATAAAATATTCAATACTTATTTATATTTTAGAAATCAAAAGAGAACATACTGTTGGCCTGCAATTTATCATATCCCACGCACCTGAAGGACAATGAACAGTATTTTGATTTTGGCAATATTTTGAAACGCTCATTGAGCTCAGAGAAAAATATTCAAGCATTTTGTGAGAGTTGCAAAAAGTTTTCGCCGACCAATCAGAGCGTTAAGGTAATTCAAACAATTAATTTCAAATTCAATTCAACTCAATTGTAAATCATTTAGGTAACATCATTGCCGCAAATACTGGCGATTAACTGCGGCCTGAATAATGAAAAGGATATTAGTTTCCTGAAACGTCAATTGAATCGCACGAGTGAGCGACCTGTTGCCGAGGCAACCTCTTTGAGCACCAGCAAACCTTGTCGCTATGGTGTCAACTGTTCTCGCAGTGATTGTCATTTTATGCATCCTGATAGGAAGTCCCCATCGCACACCAATCAAACGACCAATGTCAACAGCTCACCGAGTGCGCGTCAAAAGTCCTGGTTTCCCTTGGCCTTTAACATGGGCATCAGTGAGACGGGCGAGCTAAACGTGCTCTCGCCCACGCACGCCTCCAAATCCGAGTCAGAGGATGAGGAGCAGCAACAGCAGCAACAACAACAGCAACAGGAGAACCAGATACAAAAGATGTATGCACTGCATGCAGTTGTCTGCCAGGTGGACGATGGCACCCAGAAGAACTTGGTTTCCTTGATCAATGTGCGACCCAAGTATCATTCAATGAAGGCAGCCACTTCAGACGTGGATGAAACTCAACAGCAGTGGTATATATTTAATGATTTTAGCATTTCACCTGTTGCGCCACAAGAATCCGTGTGGTTCACATTGGATTGGAAGGTGCCGTGCGTGCTTTTCTATCGCAGTCTAGAAGACGAAGCAGAAGCAACACCAAGTACAGAAGACCCAAACCCCACGAAAAGCAGCGATTCAATCAATAGTCCAGCTAATCCATTCTTGCACGTAAGTTGAAATGATTTATATTGTATGGAATAGAAATTGATTGAATATAATGTTGGTTTTTAGGAAATTTTGAATCCGTTGCCCAACAATCTCGCCACTGATGCCACTTTACGACCCTTGCAACCGGATGAGATGCCAAAAGCAGGCGATTTAATAGCCATGGATGCGGAGTTCGTAACACTGAATCCGGAAGAAAATGAAATACGTCCGGATGGCAAAACAGCAACAATTAAACCTTGCCACATGAGCGTCGCCCGCATCTCCTGTATTCGAGGGCAAGTCTATATGCTTATATTATATTAAATTATTAATTTAATAATCTGTTCTGACTTGCAGTCAAGGTCGCGATGAGGGCGTGCCCTTTATAGACGATTATATTTCAACACAGGAGAAGGTCGTTGATTATCTAACACAGTTTTCGGGCATTAAGCCCGGCGATTTGGATGCCAATTTCAGCAATAAGCGTTTGACTGCCTTAAAGTATTCGTATCAGAAATTAAAGTTTCTTGTCGATGTGGGCGTCATATTTGTTGGTCATGGCCTAAAGAATGATTTTAGGTAAAGTTTAGAAATATGCGAATACATTTATATTTGACTTAACATATTTCATGTTGCAGAGTCATTAATATCTATGTACCATCCGACCAAATTATTGACACTGTACATCTGTTTCATCTGCCGCACCATCGCATGGTTTCATTACGTTTCTTGGCCTGGCACTTTTTAGGTAAGTAATACTATATACATATGCATAATATAATGTATATCCTAAAATGAACTTTCAATTTGGTATAGGCACTAAGATACAATCGGAAACACATGACTCCATCGAGGATGCTCGCACAACCCTTCAGCTCTACAAACACTATTTACAGCTGCAGGCTGAAAAGAAATTTACGCTCGCATTGAAAAATTTATATGATCGGGGCAAGCAATTACAATGGAAAGTGCCGGAGGACTAAAATCAAAAATGAACGACAGAAGAGACGGAGAGAAAGAGAGAGAGAGAAAATAGATCTATGCCAGTACAAACCTTCCGGCCGGCCAGCAAGAATGCGAGTTTTTAACATGTTTTTTTTTTTATGTAAATGATAAAAAAAAGAAGTAATTCCATGTAATTTTAAGTTGAATAACTGTTTACAAAGACACATGCCCACAATTAAATCAAACTTAATATATTTTCAAAAACTATTTGTGTAAGATGATAAGCTATGCAATAATTGATTATGTATACCCTGTAAGTATTGGCAATTTTGTATAGGGTATGTCAACAGTAATGAAAAGGAGTGAGTTATCTATCAGAAACTGCAATTATATTGACAACTGAGCATAGATGAAGGAAGAGTTGAGAAATATGTTAGACGAGATATAATTCAATTTGAAGTATAGAGTATTTTCTAGTTAGACTCTCTATTCGTTCAGTTCATCATCACAGGGAGTCCCACATGAATCTCGCAATGGTTTACAACCTGTTTGCAGTGCTCATTTTAATATATATATATTTATCTAGGAAAACATCTCTAAGAAGAGATGAGTATGCAAGCTGATTGTAAAACTTGTTCCCCACTAACTGAAGGTTGTTCGAGTACTTAGAGTTGATTTAACGAGCATGATTTGTATTTCATTAAAAGCAATACGTACACATACATGCATATATGTCTATGGGTGCAGTGAAACGAACTTGATCTAAGAACGATTATTGAAACTTGTTCGTTCGCTGGGTAATGCCCGATTCATACTTCTGTGTAATCAGAATCAAAGCTAATGAAATCAAGCAATATATGTATGTATATACTAAAAACATTTACTATATATGTAAATCATATATATTTGTATGGCCACATATATTTACTTATTGCATATACCATATGCATTTGTCAGTTTTCTATGATTTGCGAGATAAAATCGCATTGGGCTGATAGATCTATCAGTTTAGTTGGGCGATGTCAGTTTTAGCATATAGAGATCAAATGCCTTATATATACACCTATAAAATGGTTGTCATATAGATAGGCCGAGCTTCTGAATTTCCCAAGCTAGATTCGCTTACTTATCAAATCGAATGTTGTCGTGGTCGTCGTCGTTGGGGAAATTTTCTGCCGATTGAGAATGCATATAAATAGTGGAGGAGCTCAATGTTGATAGCATTCGATTGAAATTGGCTGTGCAATGGGTTCACAAGGGATACTTGGATTGAGCTGCGCTCTCTTGCTGTGTGCAGGTAAATGGATGAAACTACTCAACACGAAATTCAACTCTCTAAGCATATGTATATATATTGTATTGGCTTTAGTGATTAGCGCACAGCAGACCTACGATGGACGCAATGGTCCACATGTGTTCGGCCCACCTGGCCAACAGGTGTATATACGTGGCCAGAATGAAGGCCCCTATCAGGTGCCTGGAGTGCCCGGCACATTCCAGAACTCCCCTAGTTCCGGGGGATCACACAGCTACACAGATGAGGACGGCAATACGTATGTGCATAACAGGAATAGAGCAGGCACACCAGGTGAATAGCAATCAGCTGCCATTCTTCACATTGTGCTTACACACCTCGTTTTACAGCCACACACAGCATATCTGGCCCGAATCTGGTGGCTCGCCGTGGACCCGATCCCTTGACGCTTCCTACAAGTGCTTATCGGCCCCCACGACATGTGGTAATTAGTCGTCCGGATCGTGTTGTCGGCAGCAGCAGGGATGGCCCACTCATAATTAGTCGCAGTCGTCGTGACTTCCATGTCGGACGTCCCGATCGCACCGTTGACTACAGCGCTGGATCCGGTACTTTTGTCGTACAGCGCGGCCGTCGTAGTCCCGACACCGTGCACGTGAGTCGTCCGGATGGCCGTTCAGTGAGCTATGGCGATGGAGGTTTCATTGCCAATGGCCGTGATGGACGCACTGTGGCCCACTCCCGCCATAGACGCGCACGTGTCCAGGGCGAAAACTTTGTGGCACGCGATGATCAGGCCGGCATCTGGAACAACAACGTCTCTATTTGGAAGCGTCCCGATGGACGCACAGTTACCGTTGATAGCAATGGCAATGTCATCACCTCCGGTAGTCCCAATGGACGTGGCCCACAGCGCGTAAGTGACAAAGTTATTATGCTATATTTATATTTACTTAAAATATTCATATTATTATTCTTTCTTTTTTAGTATTCCGGCTAAGACAGGAAGGAAGGACTGAAGAGGCAGTAGTTACTGTTGTACGAAATAAATCTTAAATCGAATAAATTAAAATTAATGTGCACCGTCGTAGTGTATAATACATATATATGTAAATGTCAATGTAATTATTGGATAAAATGAAACCGTGTTTATCTTTAAATGTAGAACAGAGAAAGAAATCTTTTTCAAAGTGAGAGAGACTTGTCGTTTTGTTGGCTTGCTAATTGCTCTCTTGAAATTTGGTTTGTGATTTCTCAGAGCCTCAACGTATTCGGGGAGAAGAGTATAAATCAATAATTCATTTAAAATTACTTGCAATGCTCTAGATTTCTCATTCTAATAACTGAAATGCAGATTCAGTTATAAGACTATCAGGTCTAATCGAAATTTTAAAAGAGATTCCATAAAGATTGGTATGTTATAGCTCACTCCAACGTCTGGGTCAAAAATAAAAAAAGAGAGTATTTAATTTTCATCGCAATCGAATATGCATAATTTTAATTTAGCGAGCGGTGAAATAGATAAATTTAGAAACCCAGAACCAGGCCAGAAGGTTTCTACAGTATATAGTCTATACGAGGGCATATGTGTCTATATAACTACACAGATATACATATCCATGTGTGTATGTATGTGTTTATTTGTTTAGTTGACTCTGATGCTGTGAAAAAGCTGTATATATTTGGAAAATATTCGTTTTAAATCGTGAAGCTGTCACAGACTTGTTAAATATAACTATTTCAAGTACAAAATAGATACACCAATTCGTGTATAGACAGGTGATGGAGGCAGTTTGCCATTTCTTTCGTACCAATTATATATTAGCCAACTGCGAGGATGTGATACAAAAGAAGGGTTTCACGCTAAATCTGTCCCATTACCAAATGGACGAATTGCCCGAGATAATTGAGCACTGTGAAACGTTGATGAAGCTCTTTCTCAATCAAAATAAGCTAACCAAGGTTGTAGAGTGAACGAAATATATATGGATATGTTATATAGATCTATTTAATGTCCAGGTGCCCTCCAGTCTAGGCAACTTGATGCGGTTGCAGGTCCTGGCGCTGGACTACAATAAGCTCGATGAGTTTCCCGCTTGTGTTTGCCAATTGGTTCGATTGAAATTCCTGAATGTTAGCTGTAATAATATCGCTAGCCTGCCCGCGGAGGTGGGACAACTTACGGCCCTGGAGACATTCTGGTGCAACAATACGGGTCTCCGTGCGCTGCCAGCTGAACTATCGAATTGCGAGCATCTGGAGACGTTGGGAGTGCGTGGAAATCGTTTGTGCAAACTGCCCGATCAACTGGGCAAGCTGTCGGAGTTACGTTGGTTTACTGCCGAGAATAATGATTTAGTGCAAGTGCCAAATACATTTGGAATGATGCAGAATCTGGTACATCTGAATTTGAGGAAAAATCGTTTGAAACGGCTGCCACGCATGCTGATGGTCATGCCCAAGCTGAGATTCGTTTTCCTCAATGACAATCTCATTGAGCAAATGCCAAGTCGGGAGGAGCTGGAACAGCTAAAATACGTGCGCATGCTGAATTTATCCATGAATCCCATTAGCACCAAGCCCGAGATGCAGGAGCTGGCTAAAGTAAGTCCAGATAAGCCTTTCATTTCTGCTTGTTAAAGACTTCTCACATTTACAGCACTTAATGAACATTTATGTGGAGTCTGTTGAGGACTACCCAGAAACTGCCACCGGCAACCTTTTTAGTGGCAATAGCGACGCACAGCCACAGCAGGAGCAGGACAATGATACATCATCGGATTGGGCCAACAGTGCAAGGACCAGCCAATTGGATAGTTCCGATGAGAGCACACTGGAGAATACCATTGAAGATTTGAGCGTTATGTTGCCCGAAATGTCTCGATTTGTAACAACATTTTAAGATGATTAATCAAAATATATAAATCTGTTGCGTACCGTTTATTCGTGTCTGTCTGTGTGAAATTGGATGTGTGTGTAAGTGTAAAACGTAACAATTGAAATGCGCTTTGGCTTGGTAGCTGGACAAAAGCTACACAAAATATACAGATGGGTCAATATGACCAAAAACCTAGAAACGGGAAATTTAACTAGACATTTTCTTGATCAGCTCCTCGTCCTGCATGGACATGGCGGTCAGCTTCTTTCCAATCTTTTCGTGTATGTCCAAATACTTCGCAACACATCTATCGATGCAGACCATTTCACCTTTGCCTGTCGGAAAAGCGTCATAGTTATTTTGCTTCGTCAAAGAAACTTAATAAGAATAGAAATTTACCTAATTCCGATTCGCCGTAACGAGGCGGAATGCACTTTTTGTGGCAGGCATTGGTCATACGGTTATATAAATCCGACATCATCTCTATCTCCATTTCTTGCATCAGCTGCAATTTGGCCTGGTCGGCCACGCTTATTTGGGGCATTGCTGCCATGTTGTTTAATTTATTTTTATGAATTGATTATGTATTTCTTGTCTATTTTTTTTTTTTTTTTTTTTACAATTTTACTTTTGGTTTCTAGTCAAAACGCCTGACGGAAATAGTGTGATCGTATTCACCGTGGTTTGCCTTTCTCATGCGCTCTCTCACACGTAAGTTCTCAATCCTTCGGTCTTCGACTGATCTTTTTGACAAGACAAAAGCGTAAACTCCACCAACGGTTAAAAATGCCCTAATGTACACGCAATTTTAATTTAAATCAAGCTGATTCATTTACTACACATATGTTACGAACCAACAAACAGCAATTCGGCCAGCGTTTCCAAGCGGCATTGTTAATAGACACAGTGTGACTGTGATAATATGAATACGAAAATACTAAAACATTACAAATACCAAGTAAACGAAAAGCTTTTATTTTGACATTTACAAACGATAACAAGATATCGATTATAACTTTACGTGGTCGACTGTGCGACTGTAAATCAATTCAAATTCATATCAAATAGGTCAAATATTTCATTAAATATAATTCATAAAAATTGCATTTGGTATAGTTTTTATTGACAGTGCATCACAAACAGTTCTATATAAGTATGATAAGTATACACTGGAAATATGTATAAATATTTAACATAAAAAATCAGACTAATAAAAGCAATTTAAAATTAATATAGTATGTAAAAAATAAAAAATTATAAAGAGCGTACACGAACCATGAGAGCCTTGAAGAGTCATGATCACATTAACAGAGAAAATATGCAGTAAACAAATATTTAACAATATATAATTTTGGTGTTAGTAAATCAGAGATTAATATTCAATCACAATGTAATGCAGTGTATTATGTACATAGTACAAATGACTCCTAATAAAAACTAATATACATATATATGTATGTAGGAATGTATGAATTGTATGAAAATATGTACATATGTATGTACTCAATTATTGCACATTTAATTGAATGGATTTATCACTAAGCTGTGATAAGGTTTAGCTCGGCTTCACGCCAAACCAACTCATTTTCCAATTAAGCGTATCGTGCAACAGTTTTTCCTCCTCCGGTGAAAGTTGCAACAAAGTGGAAACTGCCCTCACCAGATGTCGTGCCTCGACCTGTAAACAAAAGACTTGGTAATCTAATATTCTGTATAGTTGAATTTAAATGCAAATACCTCTCTGCTAGTCAGGAATTTGACAATGACATGTTTTAGATACTTAAAATTTACTTCGTCCATTATAATGCAATTGGGCTTGTTGTCTGATTGAAAGTTCTCAATGGGAGCATTGGTCACTCTAAAGGCGGGTGTTACCTGATCCGTATCCACATCGATGGTTGCCATTTGTGAGCTGCGAAACTCCTTTTGCAGCGTCTTTTTAAGATCCCCCAAACGTTGATTTAATGTCTTTATTGTCTGCCAAGAAACGAAAGAAAATAAATAAAATGATAAATAATACAATTTGAAATAGGTCCTACCTTATTCTTCTCTGCAATTTCACGCTGACTCAACTCATATTTAGCCTGATCACTCGCACTTTGCTCCGCTGCATCCTTGAGTAAATGCAATGCTTGTCTAGCCTCTTGCAGATCCTGCTCGAGTTGCTTATTCTTGTCATGCAATTCATTGGACTCCGTTTGCTCCATGCGCAACTCCTTCTTCAGCAACTCTTCGCTCTGTGAAATCTCCGCATTTCGTAAAAGCGCAGTCAGTTTCTCCTCTCGTTCCACTTCTAATTTCATTTGCGTGTCACCTAGAATTTCTTGCTTCTCCATAACTTGAGAACGCAACTTTTGCGCAATTTGCTCGGCATTTTTCACATATTCACTAAATCTTTCGTCAGCGGTTGTAAGGCGAATTTTTAAATCTTTTGCTTCAGCTGCTAGCGTTTCCTAGATTTTTAAGTTTTATTTATTTAAAGAAGTAAGATAGGGTTTTTTCTCTTTCATTTTTTTTTTTTTTTTTTTGTAAACATAAAAGCGATTCAATAGAAAATTGTTAAATAAGAAAATGTGTTTCTCTTTGGTAAAACATGAAAGCAATTTAATAGATAATAGGATTAGATTATATTACAAAACTTTGTTAAATTAGAAAATGCAAAACAGAGGTAAATTAATTGTTATTGTACGTGCTAGGTTTTTTTCATTTTTGGTTAGTTATACAATTAGTCATGCCATTTAACTATGTATAGGTATAGGTATGTGTGTGTTTGGAATTGTGTATGTATGTGTTATTGATGCCACTGCTAAACGCCAGCTTCTGAAGAAAGGATACTCACAGATTTGTTGCGTTCGAATAGAATTTGCTGTTCGTTCTCTTCGCGACATTCCTTCAGAGCAACATTCAGTTCATCAAGTTCGTCCTCCAACAATTTAATCTACAATGCAATTAAAAAAAATTATTCATATGAAGAACTTTAAACTCCTTTCAAAAAATGATGCGACGTACCTTGTCATCTCTTTGCTTGATCTCAATTTTGGCTTTCTCGAGCTCAAATGAAACTTGTTTAAAATTTTCTGTGGCCTCGTCTCTTGCCTTTAAGGCTTTTCGCTTTTCGGTGGTTTCCTCGGCAACCTGTTGGGAGAGGCGACTCACTTGCTTCTCGAGCGCAAAATTTTGACCACTCCATGAGCTCTTGATGTCCGATAGCTGCAAGTGTGCTTCCTCAAGATGCTGCTCCAATAGTTTGTGCTCCTGTACAAGTGCCTGCACTTGTTGTTCAGTGCTCAATTGAGGCAGTACATCCAAACGAAGTTCCTCCACAATTTTCATACGCATTTTCATATTACGATTGTCCTCCTGCACGGCAGCGAGGGTTGTGGTCAATAGGCTCTTCTCCTGCTGTGTGGCATGACGCAACTGCTCTAACTCATCGCGCAGATCCTCAGCAATGGGTTCTATATTGCGCAAACGTTCCAGCTCCTGATTAAAGTTCTCGATTTGTTGTTGATATTGGCGTACGGCATTCATATGATCGACGGCTTCCTGTTCACGAAAGCCGAGTAAGCTTTTCAGCTTATCAATTTCGATTTGTTGCAATGTTTGTATCTTCTCCTGTTCCTCGCAATAAAGGTCCTTTTGGGTTTGGGCTACTCGCACGGTTTCCAATAAAATTTCATTTGTTTTGTCCACTCTCGTCTTCTCCTCCTGAAGCTGTTGCAAACTTTGGGTTAGGCAGGCCACCCTAGAGGATAGCTCGTTGCATTGGCTGCGTAGCTGGCACAACTGTTCCGACTGAATATAAACAGTTGTTTTTTTTTTTTGTTGTTGTTATGTATATAAATATGAGTTCTGTTTGCTCACCTCGTTGTAGGCTCCGCCCGTATCGTCAGCTACGTTCGAATTGATGCTCACACGACGGCTGCGTATGCGATAATTATTAATATTGTTATTATTATGACGCTGGTGTGTCTGGCTTGCCGACGTGGACACATCTTCGCCAGTTTCCTCCTTAATTTTGTTTTTTAGCGTAGCAAACATTTTTATGTGCTTGCCTGCCTTTGACTATTGCACGGTTAAGATTCGATGAAACGTTATTTGGTATGAAATGGATCGCGTTGCGACACAACAGCGTTACGGCCGCTTTGTTTTTATATCATTGCTCCAATTAAGGTGTGTTTTGGGTTTAGGCTTATCAAAGAAATGTAAATCTATTTAAATTTGCAGTCTATATATGTTTCTTCTTCTTATTAGAAGAAATACGTGCAGCGCCGAGCTTGCCACTGAGTTAAATTCTCATATCTGGCAGCACAGCTGTAAGGTTGCTATTGTGATTATCGATAAGACTTAAAATTATAGACGCCAAAAACATCTGAAGAGCGCGCTAAATTTTTATAATTGTTTAGAATAACATTTGAGTAATAAAGTCTAAAAGTAAAATTTTAATAAACAGTTAAGATATTGGTCCGAACTAAGGAAAATGGATCAGGACTATTCGAAGCAAACAACTCGAGACATTTGTGACAGTGATGCAATGTGTACGTCGTCCTTAAAGGAAATCTCCTTAATAGAAACTGTGACAAGTTTTCTAGAAGAGAACGGCGCTGGCGAGGTCGATCCACGGATTTTGAAAAACTTGGCAGAGGCTCTGTCCAAACGCATAAGCACAGATGAGTGAGTACTAATTTGATTTGTTCTTATTGTGCAAGCCGCATGCAGTGTACCTACATGCATAGGTGCGCGAGTGTGCGTGTGTTGTAGGTAGCTGCGCCTTTGAAGTTTTGTTTGGCAGTGCAATATTGCAAGTGCAACGCACATTTTGGCTTTGATCCAAAACTAAATTTGGATTCATTAAAATGATAAATTGAAGCACACACGACATACGCATGTATGTATATATTTACTAATGCCAATGCTCAGCCATCCGCATCTGAGTACTAAGTGGACAGAACTGTATGATCAAAGATCATGAGCATTGGTGCCGCTCATTGGCAGGTTCTCCCTCACTCGCTGGTGAGTAAGTGATGAGCATACATGTGTGCATGTGTGCGTGTGTGTGTACATAACCCACCCCATTTGCCCGCGAGAGCAAAATCCAACACACAGGCATTTGCCATATGTGGTGGGTGAGAAAAAGAGCGCACGCTACGTACGGAAAACACGAGCGCAACATCTGTCGTGCGTTCGAGCGGAGCGCGTTTTCCTTGCAGAGCAAACGTACTCTCCTATGGGATGAACGGCGGATGATGCTGCTGCTGCCCACTGTGGTGGGGTTTTTCTCTCGTTATCGCGATGCGCATTTTCAGTAATATTCTGGCATTCGGTTCAATTAGACATACCATACGTACAATATATGAAGTGAACTTCAACCTAGTATATTTCAATTGTATTTTTGTTCGTTTGTTGTGATTGTGCTTCTTCGTTTAACGCCTATCAGTCTTTCTTTTTGCGCAATATATACAAACATATGTACAGACGAACACACAAATAAATATTAACATACATATATAACGCTACTCGGCGCGCGGTTAAGCAAATAAAGACCCTGTATATATAAATACATATATACATATACAAATATATGCGCGTGTGTGTGCAAATATGCAACAACAAAAGTGAGCATAAGATAGCTGTTTTTTTTTAATTCATTGTGTGTTTTATGTAGATAAAAACCGTTGATGAATGCTCTCCTATAGTGTAAAAAGATACAATATTCTTATATAAATTAAACAACCTATCTACATGCTCATATGTGTTTTATGAGTGTGTGTGTGTGCGTCCGTGCATGAGAGTGCATGTGTGTACGTGCATAAATTACGGCTACGCGCGCCTCATCTTGTTGTTGATTTCCTTTGTCGTTGTTGTTGTTGCTGCTGCTGCGGCTGCATCTAAATTTAGTTATGGAAAAATATAACACATCTTTGTACATACATATCTATATCTATATACATATATATAATATATATATATAACTGCGTATTATTGTGCTCGATTAATCGAGTAAATGAAAACAGATAAAAAGTCTTCTAATATAAGACAGATATATAGACTGTATAAGACTTTTGTTAAAGTCCTCTTAAAGCGGATATATGCACTCGGTATTCAAGTGGCAAGTTCCTTGGCTTATATACACACGTTCCTACTAGCTGCCTTTGACCTTTGTTATGAACCCCCTAAAAACCCTGCACTGCATTGTTACAAGACCCGCAGCTTTCCCTTTGCACCACCACAAATTCGGATGTTTGTTTGGTACAGTTTGTTTTGTGAATGCTAGTTTTGTATATGTTTGATCCTTTCATATATTATTTCTATTCAAATATTATGTGCTTGCCCGAATGCACCTCCGCCTTTGTTTTTGCAGTGTATGATACATTTTTCACAAATGAGTTCAACAATTCAAATATGGTCAAGCAGAAACAGTCGAGTATCTTGTCTAACGCTCTAGATTGAGGAAAACTGTGCGCGGGGAAAACTACATTTAGAATGCATTTTCGTCGTCGCGCTTTTTGGCGCCAATTGATCTTAATTATTCTCAATGACCATTTATATATAGATAATTATTTCGACTGCAATTAACTTAGTTCAGGTAGTCAGCGTGATAGAAACATACAGGACACATATGTTGGCCTCTGAACAGCTGTTACAGTTACAGTAGACGTTCGTTAAGTACACTATTACAGTTAGCATGTGGTAGAGAGGAAAATCTATAGCATCTGTAATATTATATAAATGATTGTTCTGGAAAAATCATGAAACTAGAAAAATAGATGACTATGTGACATATGTATAGACACTATTTAGAAATATACTGTTAGCAAAACATTTAAGTATACGAAGTATACCTATTCCGAAATTTCTACTTTGACATAGTTTTTTTTTATTACTTATAAAGTTTTACAAGTCAAATTTATTGTTTTGAACAGCTCTATAAACAGTTTTTGAAAAAACTTTTTTATTTATGAATTTAATTAAACACTATACCTTATTAAAAAGCACAATTTCAAGATTCTAAATTTTTTTACAATAAGAATTATTTCAAATCATTCAAAAGTAACCAAATTTGCCATTGTTAATTCAGTTTTGATAATTTATTTATTTTAATATATATTTAAATGCAAGCCAAATCATGCCGAGAATAAGAGAAAGAAAGTCGAGTTTCGACAAAGTTAAGTAAGTTTAATATGTAAATTATAAACTTGGGTGAATACTCCTATGATTTTATGTTTATGTATGTGAATTACCATGTAGCACATCGTTGGTGGTCTGGGTAATTCATAGTCGAGCATTCTCTACTAAAGGAATTCTGCTTTAAATTTCTTTCCTCCCTTGCTTCTATTATAATTGAGTGTAAAACTCTCTGCCATTCTTCAATTGACCACTGTCAGCACTGGAGGTACTCAACATGTGTGGCTACACACTGTAGTACACCTGTTGGTGGACCTTGCCGTGCGCGCAATCCTTAATAATTGTGTATATACACGATTTGATGGGCCCAGCTGACTGTAACCATAGCTATGGCCAAAATAGCCAGGCGGGTCAAAACAAAGCCTAACAACAACAATAGCAACAAATAGTGGCCAATAAATTGTAGTCGTACATCAGCTCATAAGTTTTGGTATTTGTGTTTTTGCTCATTTCCCAAAATAATTCATAGAGGAGACACGCACGTGAAATTGTGCAAATGTGAAAATGTGAAAATGTGTGGCCCACATGTGTCGCCGGGTCTGCAAATTGCAAATTGCGTATAGAAACTGCGAGAAGTGATAGCTACGAATGCAGCCAAAATATATAAGAAAAAGCTGATATATCTATGCTGCTCAGATAAAGAAAGCATAAAACATCTCCTGTGATGTGCGGCGATGCTGCGTAGCATCATTTTGGGAGCATTTGCCCAAGCAATGCAAGCGCCTTGGCTGGCTGCCTTAGCTGCCAATGACTCATAGAAGGCGCACGACGCACACACACGGACATACTTATATATATACACACACATATCTATGTGTTTTGTGGTATAGAGTACTTATACCTGCACTGAAGTTGCTTTTATTTAGATTCGGTGTGCCGCAAAGCTATTTAGGATAAGCACAACAACAACAACAACAAAGCAACAAAAGGGATGACGCATTCGTTTGACTTTAAATAAAATCAAAGTCGGGATTCTTATATGTGTATATATATATATATATTTCAAATCGTTTCGTTCAGTATATTACATGAACTGGAGTGAACTATACTTAAATAAACCAAAAAGTCTGCAGTTTTAATGCCAAACCAATTAAAGTCTTATCATAATGGCGGGCTTATTTCGTACGAACTCTGTGATCGGCACAAATGATTCCCCTAAAAGATCACCATTTAAACGATTTTCGGTTTGTTCTGGAACGCCGAGCACTATTTGGTAAGTTTCTATACAATGTATTTCGAAAAGTATTCATTAGTATACTAGAATACTTTAAAAAAGTTCTGTTAACACTTTTATATATCCTCTATATTTCTCTGGTAAATCAAACATAAATACACAAGTTTCGATAGATTTCTTGTACTCTTTTTTTCAATTACCACAAAGACCAAGTTTAATTACGCTAATTTCGGCTGACTGTGGCTTTCAACTTTGTGACTTACATTTTATTATATCCATTCACATATATGGTCTCAGTTTATTTGAAATTAAAAGTTTCATTGATTTGGCAATAAAAAAAAGTAATCAAGGTGTGCCATTTCTATGCTACCGAAACAATTTATACGCTTCAGTTAGCGCGGCTACAAATTTTTTGGCTATTATTTCTACATATGCTGCAGTATATATAGAGATAGAGAGATAGAGATATATTCATATGTATGTCATGTGCAATAAAAATGATTTGTCGCTGGGCTTTTGATCAAATAAGAAATAAGTAAATAAGACTTTTTGCAAGCTTGAGAGTATGTCAACATCTGGTTGATAATTGAATGCTTAATCAACTTAGTTATATTAATGAAAATCGTATAGAGAGACAGCACATATAGATGTTTGGAAATGTAAATTGCTTCCATTAACTGACAATTTAAATACATGAGAACTGCATAGAGGGGTGCGAAATGAATACCTTTAGCAATTCCAATTAGATTTTTCTTTTAAACTTCCTTAATTAGATACAATCAATGCTAGCGCCATTTAGTGATCACTGATCAGTGTACGGTATTATTGAGTCGACAAGTCTGATTACTATTTGATTTATTGATAGAATTATCAGTTGTATTTATATATGTTTGCATGTCGATAGCAGTTAATTATAGTGGCTTGAAGTAGCATTAAAACAATTCAAACCCGTTTTATTTTGACCTCTAGACTAGAGATGACAGCGTGTTGAAAATGTAATTATCAATTAATTTTTTATATAATTTTAATAGTGGACAGTGTGATAATATATATGTGAATAGATATGTATATATAAATATACACAAAACTTTAGTTGTGGAAGCTTTAATAGTAAAGCTTTTCTCTGCCAATTTGCTTTAGTACTCTTATGAGAATTATATAGAGAGGAGCAATCTGAGTTCTTATGAATTCATAAAAGTAATAGAATAACTCATATATAGATAATTATTTTTCGTGCTTCTTAGATATAATTTAATAATATAACGATGATTGGCTTGCCCATCTCTAGGGCATTGAGCTTGAGGTGTCTTGAGTTCACAGAGTTAGCTCAGTAGCTAAATGTTAGTTTAGTAGAATGAATAAGTTTGCTCTGACTAGCTGGATGTGCCTGCTAGGGCTTAGCTCTATGTTGGCCTTACGTTTGGAGCCTTGCGAGCTAGCTGGCCAGCTTTATATATTGGATGTACCTAAAGTGGAACTGCCCCTATGGTTGTGCATAGCCGATTACGAGAGTCGCTTTAATACCCATGTTATCGGACGGGCCAATTCGGACGGCAGTCGGGACTATGGACTCTTTCAGATCAGCGATCGATATTGGTGTGCCCCGCCGGAGAAAACAGCCTACCACGCCTTCAACGAATGCAATGTGAACTGCACCGAGCTCTTGAGCGATAATATCACATCGGCCGTTCGCTGTGCCCGACTTATCAAGAAGCAACAGGGCTGGACGGCCTGGTCTGTTTATGCAGAGTTCTGCAATGGAACGCTTACGGATGCGGACGAGTGTTTCCAGCAAACAACCGAAGCAGCTACAACCGAACCGATTCTGCAAATAGAAACCACAACCTTTGACCCGGAAATGGATTAAACTGTTGTCATATTTTGTATTCAGCTCTTATCACTGCCTCTTTAAATGAATTATATAGTTTTAAAATATATATTAGTGGTATATCTGACAATACTCGGCATTGCGCATAGGAAGCATAGGAATTGGAAAAATGTAATACCTATATATAATATAAATATAAAAAAAAAAAAAAATGTTAATACATATATATGATAAAAAATAAATATATATTATAATAATGTTTATTACAACTGAATGAGGCTTTTTGGTACTGAAAGTAATATTAATTTTTTTGTTTTTATTTTTTGTCTTTACGTTACATAAAAGTTAAATTCATTTTGTTTTTATGGCATCAGCTACAAAACTTTTCAAGTTCTAATCGAGTTTTATGGCTTTTCTTTTACATTTACAGCACAAGTCCCGGGGGTCTTCAAGATGTAACCCTAGAAAATTCATGTAAGTATTAAACATACAGTGAATAAGTTCAAACGAAAAACACACTGGATAAAATACTTATATAAAAATGAAATAATTAATTTTTAATAATTATTAATTAATTAATAATAATTAAAGTGATATACATTTTAGTTATAGAAATGCTTCTAGGAGCTTAGATGTATGCGAATTTACAGGGCATTTACAGTTGACGTTTGGTCTTTATTGTCAGTTTCCCGATATGTTAATACTCATTCTTTAGAGTTCGCCAGAACTGACTATCCGTGTGTATTATGTCAACACATACAACTATTTTATTAGTTTAGTTTGGAAGCACACCCGTAAATACTAAATGCAAATCAATCACTTAGTTTCCTTTTATATATATATTTTTTTTATTAATTGGCCAAAATGGGCAAAAACGGCGTTCTCTCACCGGTCTCGCCACGAACAAACAGGACAAATAGCTTACGCATGTTTGATGGTATTAGTAGCATGCAAATTTCTTAAGACTCAACTAATAATTTATTTTTCTTTACTTTGCTTTATTTTATTTCGATAGATACTAGCTTCGATGCGGCGCGTGCACCGGGTGGTATCCATTCCCCCATGCAGGGTCGCTCCGTAAGGGAGTTGGAGGAGCAAATGTCTGCCCTGCGTAAGGAGAACTTCAATCTTAAGCTTCGAATTTACTTTATGGAGGAGGGTCAGCATGGCTCACGTGGCGGCAAACCACCTGCCGATTCGCCGGCTAAACAGTTGATTGACTCCAAAATTGAGATTGAAATACTGCGCAAGCGGGTCGATGAAAAGACCGAGCTATTAAAGGATGCGGCACGCGCTATATCCCAGCACGAGGAAATGCAAAAGAAGGCGGACATGGAAAGCCAAGCCCTCATTGAACAAATGCAACAGTACATTCAACAGCTGGAGGTAAACATCATGGTTTAGGTGTAATTATTTTAATGTGAGAACTAAATTCGAATTCTTCTTTCACACACAGAGCTCCGTCAAGCAGAAAGCATCCAAAAGTTCTGTGAATTCGCTGGATACTGAGAAGTTAAAAGCTCTCGAAGCTGAGGTTAGTTAATGTACATGGTAGCCGGATAGTATTTAGTGTAAAATTATCTACATATTATTGGTTTCGGATTATGTTTGTTGTCGTTGATGAACGATTGATCAGAATGAACAATGTGTTCTATCGAACTGTTAAAGAAGAACGATCATACCTATCGAACCAATTTGAACTGGTGAACTATACTATCGGCTAAAAAGTCCGTTAAGCTTCACAATTGAACTGATTAATCATATTGAAACTAGAACTCTCATCTCTAACCATTTGAATTTAATTTATTTTTATTACTATAAACAGATTCAAAATCTAGAGAGCGCCTTGCTCGAAGCAGATTTGCGGGAGACAGAGGCTAAGCGGCATCAGGAACTATTGTCAACAGAGTTAGCTGAAAAGCAGGAGACGCTTGTGGCATGCGAGGCAAAGATCGAGGAGCTGGCTATAAAAAATGCCAAGCTGCTCGAGGAGCTGGATAAGCACAACGATAGCAATCAGCAATCGAATGTAAGTATGATATAAATTGTAGTGTATGTAGAATTCGTAGAATGGTTGTGTGAGCTCTGGCCCGATTGCTTGAATCATATTTAGCAAACTATAACGAGGCAAAAGCTCGAATTAAGCGCCATTGAAAATGAGAATAGACGCCTGCTCGACGAGCTAAACGTTGCCCAGCATGAAATCGAGCTACAAAATAAGTGGATAGGTGACGCAGTGAGCGTCCTAGATGTACAGCGGAAGACCATAAAGCTAATGGAAGTAAGTAGACGTGCGAAAGAGAGAGCAATAGAGTAGGGAAATCTCTAATCCAAAACAACCTCCATCAAAAGGACATGAACAGTGAAAAAGATCACGCCCAGCGGCGGCTTTTTATACGACTAGTTGAGTATGAGGGCATGATTAGGAAGCAAAACTGCGAGGTTAACATTGTGCGGCGGGAAAAGCAATTTTTCCAGGATCTCAGCAATAAGCTGCAATACTGTGATCGGATGAATTACCTGGAACGAGTTGCCTTCATACAGCCCATCCGGTTTAATAAGTTTCGTGAGATTTCCAATCGATCACCAAACTTTTCAGCGATCAGCATATTGTTCAATAATCAAGATCCGCTGACTGCGAAGCAAATGAGGCACTTGTATTACTCCATGCCTGAGGTGAAGCAATAACCACATTGTTTTACTTATATATATATATATATATAAATCCGATTCGTTTCGCAGCATTGCAGACCAGTCACAATGCCTTTGTCCGTGGCAGCGCCCAGTACGGCATTTTATAATTATTCCCTGCCGCCCTTTAATGGATTGCGAGAGCTGCTTTGCCGCTGGTGCTGGTGCTCGATGCAGTCGCCCAATTGATGGATTTTACCAAAACCAATACAATCAATCAACCAATCATGTTCAATACCAGTTTAAGTAGCTACCCTGTGCCGCGACACGGCCATTCTGTATTTCCCGGCAGATCAGCCAAGGCCCATGATGTCCCTCCACTTGTCTCCGAAATGCAAAATGACCCATGAAACTGGACAGTGTACAGCTAAATGTGTATATTTATATACATGTGTATATATTTAGTATATATGCATATGTATATATATATATATTTCTCTCTCTATATAGATATACATATATATCTTCGTTTACTCTGCTGATGATCTGATGGCATACTACTTCCTATATATGTATAAGTATCACAGATATATATTTATATATATATATATATCTCATACATATATTTCAGTACGTATGTCCGGCCGTCGATTTTTCGTATTTTCAATTAAGTTAGAGTTCCAATACAATTTGTTAGCATAGTGTGTCGATATATCATTCGCTGGTAGTTATGCAAAAATTTCTCGTTATTAAATACTTACAAATGTAAATAAAAGTGATTAAAAAAATACATTATGGATATGTCATTTAGTAGGATTGTATGTCAAATTGTTATTGCAACTGAAATACTTTGATAAATCAAATCGTCATGCAAACAATTAATTATAAATAAATTGTAATATACATAATTTGCATTGTACGCTCTCTATGTCAGTTGCTCGTCAATCAATCAATCACGCACTGTTCAGCGCTCATCGGCAGTTGAGCAAGCAAGCCAGTCAACAAATCAATCAATATAATTCTATTATAAATAGAAATATAGCAGCTGTTAGCTCTCAGCTCTCTGGCCAGTAGCTCATCAATCATTCAATCAAGCATTGGTAATATAATTTCCATTGACATCCATTTTATCTTTCAGACTCAGTCGCCAGAGCTGCGCGCCCAATTGGCCGACAAAATCTGCGAGCTGCAGGATGCCGAGGAGAAGCTGAAGGAGCGGGAGCGAGTGCACGAGCAAGCCTGCCGCACAATACAAAAACTAATGCAAAAACTGAGCAGCCAGGAGAAGGAAATCAATCGATACAAACAAAAGCAGCAACAGGTACATAACATATGATATTCTATATAAGTATATCCATATCTAAAGCCCTCTCTATTACAGAACAATTCCCTAACGGAGACCTCTTCTCCCGTCAAGCAGCACCATTCGCTGAGCGATACCGAGACCTGTAATGTGGACATTTCACGCAGCCTCAAGCAGCGCTATGAGAAGCAAATTGAGGATCAGGATGAGCTAATCAAGCAGCTGCAGTCGGAGGTTAAGAAGAAGACCGCCAATTTGCAGAATCTCGTGAACAAAGAGCTGTGGGAGAAAAATCGTGAAGTGGAGCGCTTGACCAAATTGGTCAGCGGTAAACAGCATTCGCAACAAACCGTGGAGCATTCAGGCGATGATTCCACAGCTGGCACAGATTTGCAGCAATCCTTCACAGAGGCTGACTTCGTCAAGGCTGTCAAGCGCAATCAGCTGCTGCAGCGCAAAGTCGATGTGCTGTTGCAACGATTGGATGGTGCGCAAGAGGATAGCAAGTTGGTCTCTCAGCTGAAGCACGAGCTGCAGAGCGCTCAGCTGAATATGGAGAATGCCAACAAGTGGCGTCTTGAGTGTGCCGATGTGTGCAGTGTGTTGACGAACCGATTGGAGGAACTGGCTGGCTTCCTTAATTCCCTGCTCAAGCACAAGGATGTGCTTGGTGTGCTGGCAGCGGATCGTCGACATGCTATGCGACGTGCTGTGGATCGCAGTCTGGACCTGTCCAAGAGCCTGAACATGACTTTGTCCATCACGGGCGTTTCGCTGGCCGATCAGAGTCTGGCGCAGCTGAGCAAGCTCTCCGAAATGCTCTACAACAACGAGCCGGATGAATGCAATCATACGTACAATTCCCACGAGGATCTGCAGACAGCCAAGGCGTCCAAAGCCGAAGCACGCAAGGAGCGACGCTCGCTGCCTCTGCCGCAGCAGCAACCGGACAATCAAAGCGAATCGGAGGCCTGGTCGGAGCCGGATCGCAAGGTATCATTGGCGCGCATCGGACTGGAGGATACGTCGAACAGTGTGGCTGGCGAGAAGCATCACAGCGAATCGGATAGCGAAGGCCACGCCTGTACCACAAACACGATCAAGCAGGAGCGCCGAAGTGAGCGCATCGGCCAGCTGGAGGCATTGATAGCGCAACGTGATGAGCGCCTGCTGCAAGCTCAATGCCAGCTGGTCGAGGCTGACAATCGCTACAAGCAGGAGCAGCTGCGCGTCATCGAGTTGAATCAACAATTGGAGCAGTTGCGTATCCAAAACGATGTGCTTCATGCAGATCTGCGCGCAATAGGCTGCCAAGAGGAACAACAAATGGAAGAGCTTCAGGCTCTCATTGAGCAAAAGACGCAGCAGTTGGAGCAGCTGCAAGTGGAGCACAAGAGGCTGCAGGCGGATGCACAAATCACAGAACTGGAGCTGCAGGAGGCGCACCAACAAATCTTGGCAGTGCAAAAAGAAAATCAAACAAAGCTTGCGGAATACCAGCTGGAAATATCTGAGCGCTTGGAGGCACAGCAGCGTCTGCAACAACAGGAACTGGAGCGCAATTGGGTAGCCTTGGCCAAATATGAGGAGCTGAGGAGTCAGCTGGCCCAGTTACAAAGTTCCCTGGAGTTCTACCAGGACAATGAGAAGGAGCTGAAGCAGACACTCGTTGAGAACGAGCTGTCAGCTCGTGCACTCAAAAAGGAGCTGGACGAGAGCACGCTGCAAGCCTCAAAGGCCATCATGGAGCGCACCAAGGCCTACAATGACAAACTGCAGCTGGAGCAACGGCTGGAGGAGATGAGGCTGCAGCTGGTCCAGCTGCAGGAGGAGCAAAAGCACAAGCAAAAGCAAAGGCAAAGGGATCCCAGCGATGTCTCACAATCCGGTTATACATCAGAGGAGCTGCCTCAGCGGCAACGAGCAATGGGACGGCTTAGCAATCCATCGCCGGATCTGGGCATCGAGAGTGATACGGGTCGAGTGCACAGTGTGGAGCTGTCGAACGCACAGCATCCCTTGCTTAAGACCGTGGAGCTGGTCAATGATGATATACTTGACGAGAAGGATGGTAAGTCGATGAACATTAATATTAAAAACCAAATCTGATAGATACGTCTTCCTTCAACAGATCTTTCACCCGATACGGAACCGCCAGCCGGAGAGCTGCCCGTGCCGGTGCACGATTGCCTAAAGGTAGAGCAAGAAAATGCCGAATTGCGGCGCAAATTAATACGCACAAAGCGCGCATTCGAAGACACCTATGAAAAGTTGCGTGTGGTTAACAAAGCAAAAGCACAAGTCGAAAAGGATATTAAAAATCAAATACTTAAGACGCACAACGTCCTGCGCAATGTGCGCTCTAATATGGAAAATGTTTTATAACAACAATTGATTTGATTGCGAATTTCATGCGGGTTCACAATTATTTTTTATTTCTCACGATTTTCGCATTTTTATTTTTCTACTAATTCCTTGTTTTAATGTTCTCTTGTAAATGTCCTGTAAATAAGGCACGCAAAGCAACGAGTTATATAGTACTTGCATTTTCGAAAGACTGTATAATAATAATAATAACAATAAAACGGATATATAATTTTATATGTAACAAAATGCAAGACAACCAGAGACACAATCGTTCATATTGAATGACTAATGAACATATTTACATACATACATATACATATACATTTACATATTTATATATAATACTTACACTATATATAAGTGCACAACTAATCGAGAACAGTATCATAATCCCATATAGATCCTATATATAACTCTTGAATAACTGATGCCATCTCTTGCCATATCAGATCGTTTATTTTCTATAACAAAATAAAATGATTATTCTCTTTTGCGCTTGATTTAAATATTAATTTGATTGCTATGAATTTTCGTTTTCAGTTAAAAATCGGCATGGATATTGAAGTTAAATTATGATTAATCTCTATGTTTAAAATGTAAAAAATAAGTTGAAATCGACAAGTTTATAGAATATAAGACATAAGGCGTTTTATACCAATATGTTATAGAATAAAATACATCTGTAGTTCGTTTTAAAAATCTGTCTATTTCCTTCTCACGCAGTGCACTGGGATAATGCATATTTCAGTTATTTTCTTTTTGAATTATAACGTATAGTTGCTTATCAGCTATTTGGCGTTGCCAGATCTTTAAATGGCGGTGCAGCCCTGGTCAAAGCAGATTTTCACTTGTAGCGCTTCTATTAAGTAATTAAATCAATAATGTTAGAAACAGCTGACCGCTGTCATCTATTAATGAAGTAAACAGTTCTTCATTTTTTAAGTTTTAAAATTACCAACTGTGGGATAAAATACAATTTTTATAAAATATGCGTTTATATATATTTCGTAAATAATTCCTTTACAAGTCAGTAAGCTGTTGAATGGCTTTGCAGAGCATAACGGCAGTCCACTGTATAACATTCTGTTATTTATTCTGTTTATTAATCAGTATGTTTTCGCGTCCACAGCTAAAAGCGTGTGGTTTTTATTTGCTTGGTTTCCCCTTATCAACAAATATTAAACAATAACAACATGTATGTGTTTGTGTGGTAGATAATACCAATAGTTAAACATGCATTAGTGCTAAAGACATAGTGCACTTTCTTATTTATATTTTCCTTCGCGCCTGTTTGTGAGTGCTATATTTTGTTAGTGCTGGTTCACACCAGTTGCTTAAATATCTGCGCAGATCTGAAGCCCCACACATACTCACATGGTGTCCCGTTACCACCTACAAGAAGAAGATGCCGATGCACAGACAACTGCACCAAGGCAAAGTTATCGTCGTTCACGCCCCGAATCTGCCGGGCTCTTGCAAACACGTAAGTAAACATTAGCAATACGTATTCGCAATCACGTAAGTAAGTAAACATTAGGAATACAAAGTTAATTTACGTGAATCAGAAGTTAGATTGAAATACATAGTGATTCTATTTAAAAGAAATGTTTTCAATTTCCTAGCTAGTGCTCTACATTATTGATAAGATTGAGTGGGCGTCATGTGCTATATATATGATAGGCATAAGGCACTTACTGTTTAGTTTGGCTTTTAAAAATGTTTATATAAAAAATTAAAAGAAAAAAAATCTGGCCCATGGGGGGATCGAACCCGCGACCTTCGCGTTATTAGCACGACGCTCTAACCAGCTGAGCTAATGGGCCATGTTGACGGTGTTTGTCTAAATGTTGTATATGTAATGAATGCTTGGCGATTGTTTATATGAATGAAAACTTATTTTATTTTAAATAAGTGTTTAGTATTTATTGACTTAACATGCAATGGAAATCAATAAATCTGCATTATTTAATTCTTGTTATGTCGTGAAATATTTAGCTTGAGTTTGTTTTGATTTTCTAAATCATATTTTGCTTACCTTCTGTTTCGGCCACGGCTTCGGCTTCGCTGTAGTTAACAACTTTCACTTCGGCTTTCGTTCGTAGACGACGAAGGACATTTTATTGAATGTCCTTTTTGTTGCGTTTAGTTTAGCTTCGTTTCGCTTGGCTTGACTTTGCTTTGGCAGTTGGCTTTCGGCTTTCGCACGTTATGGACACGCATTTTGTGGCACGGCGGCAAGGCTACGACAAAAAAAAAAGTTATTTGGGCGAAAATCACAACAGCGCATCTGAAGTTATGTAGATATAGATACGTGTTTATATTCTGAACTCGCTAATTGGCCTTAACTATAATTAATTACTGTACTTAATTGTGCGATAATTGAAAACCTTTGCATTTACGTGATGAAAACTTAGCAGCTGCATAGCTAATGCAAATTTGTGCCTTTAGGAAAATCAACAAATCTGATTGTTGATGCATATGTACTACGATATATATGGTATATATATTGTATATATAAACTGTATAGTATAGTTGCTGTCAGCGAGAACTGCATATGCGTGACAGCCAAATAACTATGTGTGTTTTAAGTGCTATAAATTTTTGATGTACAACTTGCAATGGTTAGAGAGACGAAACAAGTAGAAATATTAGACAGCCAAAGTTGTGGATGGCTGTCAGTTGTTTAGGTTCTCAGAGACATGTCCTTAGCGCTCTGAGTTCCAGGCTTGGACTTGGGCTTGGGTTAAGGACCTTATATAACTGTGAATATGTTCTAATTAAATAAATATATATATCATAGCTAACTGCTTTAAGAGGTGCCTTGATCTATACGCTATACATACACACGCATACAATTATATATACCTACTAAGTGCCTTGGCTTTCTAAGCCCTCGACTCTAACGAATATGTCTGGCTGTTATCAGCGCCAGAGCTTGGAGCTGCAAGCGAAGAACTCGCCCAGCATTTCCGTGGAGCTAAGCAGGACCAATACCACAGCCAGCTGTAATCCCAGCCAGCGACGGCGACAGCAACGCTCTTCACTGCATCGCCAGGAGTCCTGGTTTCGACATTCCATGCCGCCAGCTATCAACAGAGACTTCGAGTCGTTGGAGCATCTGCAGACGCAGGAGACAAGCAACGGCCTCGATGAGCAGCTGGCTGCATCGTTGAGCGGCAAGCTGCCCGTGCTCAGCCATACGAGCATCCATCTGAACAGTGCCAATAGCAATCTGGGATTCATTGACTCCGACACGCCCAACACGCCCATCACGCCGCAGTCCAGCTCCTTGGCTGGCACACTCTCCTCCTGTCAGCCGCCAGCAGAGCCCGGCGGTTCGCGGCACAGATCGTCCCGTAATCGCAAGGACTCCCGTGCCTCCATCTTGTCGAATGCGGCACGCGGAATACGCATGACCACTTCATTCCTACGTCGTAAACGCAAGGAATACGAAGGTGAGTGAGTGTTATTAATGAAGCTTGGATTAATAGTAATGCTTTTTATACAGCTCTACCAAAGAGTTTGTTTTTTACCTGAGAGAAAAGTCTCACTTCAAATATGTCCGCGTAAAATCGAATTTATTTTTCAATTAAACAATTATTTCCACATTTTTTGCGCTATTACTGAAGCATTTTTAATATCCACATCAAGCGAAATGAATCAATTGAATATGAATCAAAACTTATATATACATTTCTTGATATGAAAGTAATTTAAGTTTAAGAAAATAAAAACGAACTGAAATAGAAAAGTTTTGCTAAGAGCTATGGGAATATATGATTAAGAGAGTTTATTGAATCAGAGAATATGCTTAACCTTTTGTACTATAAGCTCTGCTTTGGTTTAAATGGGCCAACGATTCAGTGCGTCAGCTCATGAACTATAATTTTGCATTGTAAACTATTGATATATATTTTAAAATACTATTATATTACTCATAATTGTTAAATTCATCCTGATGATCAATGCTATATACACTATGTAAAAGTATTTCTAATGGGAATGATTCGAGTAACAAACTACTTTCCACTTGAGTGGACAATTCGGGGTCGCATTATACAGCACCGTTTTCAAAGCCCTCTCCTATTTATTCATTCATTGCAAGTCTGGAATATAGTTATAATTTATAAGTCAAAGAGCACTTGAGTACAATATTATTCAGCAAAGAGGACTTAAACGAACCCAGAATGCTTTGGCCACTTATATATTGAATATGTACTTCATTAGTTTATCTAAAATCAGCTTTGTTTGCGCTAAAGTGTTTTCGCCGTTTCGATGATCCAATCGCGTAGCATCGCCACATCAGCGTAGATGCCCGGATATTCGTCTTTGGCGCAATTTGTGCCCCACGAAACGACGCCAACCAGCTCGCCGCCAGATACAAGGGGTCCGCCGGAGTCGCCCTGGCAGGCGTCCTTACCGGGAGATGCGGCACAGATCATAGTCTCCTGTATCTTGGCGCCATAGCTATATTGGGGACTGGCGCATTGCTCACGGCCCACAATGAAGGTATTGATATAGAGCAGATTGTTAGGACGACTTCCATGGAAGCTGGTAGTGCCCCAGCCGGAGACGATGGCAGGGGCGCCATGTTTAGGCGTGCTGGTGGCTAGCTTAATCGTTTTAATGGAGTTGCTTAACTCGAGCTTCGACTTGAGTCTGATCAGAGCCACATCGTTCATTTTGTCATATAAATTGTATTTAGGGTGCGTCGTAAAGGCCTTAATGCCGACACTACTTCCGCCAGAGTATTTGATAATGCTGCCAGCTCTGATCCCCAGATGGTCTACATTGCTTTCCATCCCGAGCATGCAGTGGGCGGCGGTTAGAACCAAATCTGGTTCAATTAGGCTGCCACCACAGAAGTGCCTGTCATAAAACTGCAGCGAAACTTGCCAAGGATACGCCTCAAATAAAGCCGGAGAACCACCCACAACGCGTCGATCTATATGTGGTGGTATTGAATTCCAGGGCTCTACAGCGACAAAGGCCAAGGCGGGCAGAGAAGTGAGCACTACTATTATTGAGATCTTCACAAACATTCTGATTCGTCTGTTCCAGTCTTGGTTCTCGATCCGCTTTATATAGACTCAATTCGTCATTTGGATCGCAGAGAAAATCGGTTCTAATTGCATTACACGGTCTCATTATATATTATCTATATATATCTGTATTTTTTAATTTCTATATAGATGAGGCATAATATCCAAATTGACATGCCTTTATTCTATTGAATTTGGGATTTTCTAAATGTCAATAAAATACATGAGTTTGCGAGAAATACATAATATTTCCAAGTGGTTGTTCTCTTACTCAAGATCAAATTACATTAGACTCTTTATCGATATAGATAATTGCTGATAGATATATAAATACATATAGTATGAACATATATCTATTGTGTACACACTTGAAATCTTTGCTGCAGGACTATGGATCGCCCAATATTTATAGGTGAGACTATATAGTTTTTTCTAAGAAAAGCGAGTTTTTATCTGAAATGATCGAGATATATCTAAGATATTATATAGTGCTCTATTGTTAGATAAGTGCTTCAATGTAGAGCTTTTGCTTTTAAGTAACTACAGATAGAACCATCCAGCTATGTCTACGATATATATAGTAGTAGTATGAGCTCCGTGAGTGACTATCTATCCATTGCATTTTAAAATCCCAATCAATATCTAAGTGCATAATGTTATTGCAAACAAAACGTTTAGAGCCTGAGAACGATAGTTTATTATTGAGACACCCGTCGACTGTCACGTCGCTTCCATTAAAACGTTTTCAGCTTCCGGCCATAGTTTATCGTCTCTTTGCTTACTACTGTATATTACGTAAGCCAGACGTATCAAATATATAGATAAAAAAAAATGTTATGAATTTTACGAGTTAGCTTTACTGTCCATGGACATTTCACTTAGTTGCTCATCACTCAGGCCCTGCAAGTAAATTGATTATGGATTGAAATTTAAAATAGATGAGATAAAAAAGGTCAAATTTAGAGCTACCCAATCATCATCATCATAGTCTTCATCAAGGCAGGAGGACTGCATTTCTTCCATATCTGAATTCTCTGTATAAATATGATAGTCGATAAATCGATTAAAAGTTACATGTTTTTTAGTTCCCTCCCATCCATGTCCCTTGATTTCGTGCTTAGCCGCATCTTTGAACATCAGTATGGATTTCTGGCAGATATGTTTATCCGATTCTGCTGCGGTTATATTCATTTTCGTTGTGTTTTAAAAATATATTAATGAACAAGGACTCTTAATTTAACAATCAAAATTCAACTGGTTACTATGAAAGGAAAAAATGTGTATACTTATATATACACACATTTGTAGTCACACCTTGAGTTTAAAGTTAATTAAAACCATTAGCTTTTAGGCTTTGCCATCTTTGATAGATAAGAAATTAAATGGCACTTGGCCCAGTCCAGCTCTGAGATCATCAAATGTCTCAGCATAAGCGCACTTACTTGGATTTCTCTTACTTTACTTCGCAATGACATCATCCACGTGGGGGTTGGGACGGTATATGTATTACTTGGTTGTGATTGTGCCTGAGGATACGTTGACATTTTCCACTTATTGCTATGAAGCTTTTCATTCTAAATTGTTTCATGTCCAGCATATTATATCGTTCCGTAGTCCTAACGACTCGGTTTCCCGGGGATTATCGTTGCTTTAAAAATCAATGAAAATTGCTTCATGTGTGTGGCGTGTGTGTCCTCCTCCTGTCTCTTTTTTCTCTTTATTCTCAGTACATTTGCGAGCAATAAAAAACTGTTTCATACACTCCGTCAGATACCTTGAAAAGGTTGCGGAAAAATTAAAGAAAAAAAGAAAAATAAATGGCTGGCCCATGAGGGGATCGAACCCGCGACCTTCGCGTTATTAGCACGACGCTCTAACCAGCTGAGCTAATGGGCCGATGCGGTTTCATTGTCAAAGTCACTTTAAAACCGATTGAACGCTATATGTGTTGTGAATGCGAATTTTATATTTGTTTTGTCCCGTATAAATAAATAAATATTTATTTTGTCGCAGCTACACATAAAATAGAAGCAAGTACATATTTAATACATATAATTATAATATAAACAAAACAATGTCTCAATATTTAATTATTGAAAATAATTCTTACTATATTTAATAATAATTATAATCAATAAAAATTAATATTAAAAAAATAAATATAATATAAACTTTGGTATATAGTATAAATAGTATACATTTAATACAAATAACAAGCAAATTTTTTTGCGCCTAAAACAAGCTATTAAATATGATTGAATTTCACCCTGTTACATTCGGTTCTATCGTATAAGTTTGATTTGAGTCATGCTGCATCCAAGTGTCAGGATGGCCGAGCGGTCTAAGGCGCCAGACTCAAGGTTATAAATCTTGCCTCTTGAACAGAGGTTCGTATGAGCGTTCTGGTCCTCTCTGAGGGCGTGGGTTCGAATCCCACTTCTGACAAAATCTTTTTGGAATTATTTTTATTTTAAATATAAATATTTCCTACGACGACAAAATTAATAATATTTTATTTGCAGAATTTATGAAATATTTTAGCAAAATACCTTTAAATAATAGTATGTTTACAAACCTGTGTATTACAGCACATGTATTAAATAATATTGTGTCTCACAGTTCAACAAGTGCCTCCGTGGCGCAATCGGTTAGCGCGTTCGGCTGTTAACCGAAAGGTTGGTGGTTCGAGTCCACCCGGGGGCGAATATAACTTTTTGATTTTATTTTTTATTTTTATAAATATGTACGTTGCATATGCATATATTTTGCAACTTCATTTCTGAATACCATATTTTTGCCAAATATATATTATTTAATTACAGTATAATTTTAGTTAACAGTCAAATAACAGCAGCAAATAATAAATTTGAAATGCACAACATTTAATGTGGTGGGTTCGTTAGGTTGATATTTTTGCGCCACTTTTGTTAGTGGTGAAATTAGAGCTCAGGTGGTAACATTTGCTATGTTTTAGTGCTCTTCAACACATGCATATGTGAATATTCTCTCTCACGTACGCATAAGCTAGTCGCTGGCGGCTTTTGTTCAGTTGCTTTCGAAACCCACACGCGCAAACTACGTGGATCGGCTGAGTTGCTAATAGAAACTCCTCGCGGTAGATTTTTGTGATTATAATATCGCTTTTGTGGAACTGCATATTTGGAATAGCATATTGGAGTGGCACAATGCCCGGAAGCATATCCGTATTTAAATATATTTTGAATATAAGTGCAGAGTGAAGTCATTAAAAACAAAACACGGCAAAGGTGGATAATAGATGTTAACGACAACAGTTATTCACACATCCCGTATACAATATGCAGATGTGCAATAGTATTGGCTAACATACAAAGTAATTGCGGCTTCACGGTGGTTTCTTATGCGCCACGTCTTATATATCAAAGTGTGCGTGTGCGTTAGTGTGCTTAAATGAGTTAAATCCATGACCAATCTAATGTTGATTCAATAGAATACTAACGCACACATACATATGCATGCTAGCCTAATACATGTGTGTTTACATATTATATCTAAGATGGTGTGGGTTGGCGCCTTCTATTAATTCTGCTTTATTCTGTTCAACACCTTATACTCTCTCTACGTGTGTGTGTGGCGTTCTCCTGCTCTCGCTCTCACACTCGCTCTCGCTCTCATTTGTCAACGGCAATTGTCTTGTTTTTTTTTATTGTGTTTAGTATTTCTCGCGGTTATTTCTTTGCCATTGTTGCATTATTGTAATTGTACTTTTTTCTCACACACACACGCATACACAAGGGTGTTTGTGTTCGTGTGTGTACACAAATGTTGTTCAAACTAGTTTCCTCGTGTTTTGTTATTTTTTTTGGACTCTGTTTTAAATAATATTGTCTCCCCCTTTTTATCAAGTTTTTCGCTTTCAATCTCTATTTGTAAATTATTTATTTTGTTTTTCATTGTTTTCGTTTTTCATGCAGTTTCATTGCAAACCTTCTGCCAGCACATCTCAGTTGATATTTTATTGATGTTGAAAGAAGTGAAATTTATTTCGCGCAGTTTTTATTTATAAAATATGTTTAATATCTATTATGCAGAAAGTAAACACAAATTACGCTCAGAAGGTAAAATTTGACAAAATATAGCAGGAATTTAATTAACTGCAATTAATAAATGTAAAAAGTAAATATTGTCATGGAACATATTTAGAAATATATAATATACATTTTTTTTTCTTTTTGTACATATTTAATGCTTGCCAAATTCATATATTTTGAAAATACATACATATATGTTTTTCGTTTTATTTATACATCGATTACGTACGAATTTCAAAATAAATAAAACGTCATTATTTTTATATTATACAAATAGGCCAAAAACAAATATAAATATAATACATTTTCGTTACATTTTTATGTAAGCAAACGAAAGTATTTCTAATTAAATTTGTTTTTAATATTTAAATTTTAGAACTTATTTCACAATTCGTATGTTATAAGTTTCGACTAAGGTGCTTAGGTTAATAATCTTCTGATCTTTTAGATCTTCTTGTTCTTTAGATCTTCCTCAAGAGATTATATATCCGCTTTTAATTGAGTAATTTTAAATACCACTGTCATTTGGTCTAGAGATTTTCATTATATTGAACCTTATATATTTGATTTAATTTAAATATGTTATTTAATACCTTTTATAGTTATATATTTAATTCAAACATTATTTTATTCCTTTTACAATTTGTAAGGCTTTACATTCTCTAAGGGCAGTCTCTAAATTGTCGTCTAGATATTTAAGATCTTATACAGGATATTTTACCATAGAGCTTGTAGATCTTGTTGATCATATTTTGTACAATTTTGCTATGTATTGAATTTTGCCTGATTTTCTGCTTTATTTGTCTATGTAAAGAAATCTTGCATATATTCCAAATTTGAATGATATTTCAATAGTATGATAGAACGATTTTCGATAAGTCATTTCCGTCCACTGTGCAAATAGCGTGGCCGCCTTTGGCCAGCTGGTCAATTATTGTTCGTTGGACAATAATTTCGTATTGATTCGTTTTTTACAATTACTTTGTATTCGATTGTTGTTGGTATTGAGGTGCTTACACATATAGCTATATATGCACATATGTATATTTGGGGACCTTGTCATACTTTTGTAGATGCAAATTATTTCATTTTAAAATGTGGAGAAATTTGCTTTATATACCTAAAGTGTCTCTATTTGGAAAACCTTAAAAATTGCTATTGGCTTGCCATATGAAGGCATATCGAGATACGCTTCATTACTTGATTGGCTATGCATATAGTATACGATATATTATATATATTATTATATACATATGACAACTGTACCGAAGCAATATTAATTTCAGGTGAATATTTACATAAGAGTTCAATTTAACTCTTCGGAAGATGCAGTAAATTGCTGAAATAAATCACTGTCGTTCGAAAAATATAAATATACCTAGTAAACCCTATTCCATAAACAGTGCATAGAGAACTTGTGTAAAATTGCTGAAATATAACTAAAATAAATAACTGGAGTCTACTTACAACTCTAAATGTTAATAAATGTTTTTGCCAGAAGTACAGTTCATGAACTAGTTCACTAACTAAAGCAAGCTTTTTCCAATATTCTTGCATGAGTAAATTATTTGACTTAATTCAGGAATTTGTCCATTTGGGATTTTCCAATATTTTCAATCTGAACTAAAATGATTCATTTCTGAGCTTTTTCATAAACCTGCTCATTATGAATTGTCAACTTGCATTTACACGTGAGTTTGTTCAACCAGTTAACCAGTTCAGTGTTCGCTCATAGCCAACTGATAATAAGGAAAAGTAAATAAAGTGATTCATCTGAGAACTGGTTCATTGTGAACTGCGAACAACATGCATTTACATGTGAATGTTGTCATAGGTGGCCTTTGTTGTTGTGTTTGCACAAGTGTTGACTGTACAGGTACACAAAAGTGCTATCTGTGCTAGATATATAGTATATATACGATATACTATATAAGCGTATATACACAGTGAGCTGAGCTGCTGTGAAATATGTCATTTAGCGTTAACTGATTGTGTGAGTCAACTTGAAAGTATTTTGGTTTGTTAAAGTTTCGTAAAAAAAGCATTAAGCCATAGTTATTGACGTTTAAATTAGCTACTTGTAAATGAGATTAGAAACTAGAATTTTAAATGCATATTTTGGTTGTTTTTATAGTTTTTGTTGTTGTTTTTGTTTTTGTTTTGTATATGGCAAATAGAATCCACAAGTAAAAATGTTTGGAATGAATCCAAAATATATATATATATATTATTTGATGCTGTTATTTATAGAAACTGAATAAAAATACAAAGCCAATTTTATTTTCTCTGTCTATACGTTGTGGTCTGCTATCTGGATAGAGCTCTATATACTATATATGTATGAATATTTCGTTATTTTTTGATTTCCTTTCAAGTTAACAAAATGACTTGTAATTGTTTTTAGTTTCTGTAGGTTTACGCTATGTAGGTAGTACATCAGCTATTAGCCTTCGTATAGGACAAATGTCGTCATGTAATTACAGAAATCCACGACGTTGAGTGCCTGCTTTAATATTTATGATCAATTTTCGAGAGGGAACAGAATTAAGTTAGGGCGAAACGCTTAGCTACTCTGCTATTGATGTATTCTCTGTAATTTAGCACACGAAACCGAAGGACCAGGGCAAACTTTTTCTTTATAGACTATATGTTTAGTACACTGGACATCAGAGTTTTTGGCAATGAAATTGGGTCATGAAAGTCTTTGAAAGCATTTAGTTTTGTGGATTCCGACTGTGAAAGTTGTTTATATGAATCACGGCTGCGAAAGTGTATTTCAAAGTGTGCGAAAAACTAGTTCTTTTTTGTTTTTTTTTTTTTTTAACTTATTTAAACTTAAACTATTGTTTTAGTTTTTATATTAAGAGTCAACGACTTTACATATTTATAAACAATTACAATTTTCTTTAAATTAAAGAATGGCTTTAGTGAAAAATACTTAAAGCCTAATGCGACTTGAAGAAAATAGGTATACTTCAATTAAAATTAATTAAATTTCATTATAATTGTTGGGATACTAAGGTTTCAGTCGTAAAGTCTGTATGAAATCTTTTAAGCAATAACTCTAACCAAGCGACAAAGTTATCATATGAGATCATATATATACATATATATTTTGCTGAAGCAATTTGTTTACATTTTTATTGTATATATTTTAAATATATATGTAAATATGATTCATATGTGAGTAAGAGACCATACGAGGTTTGTTCAAAAAGTATCGGAAGTTATCCAGCTGTGATAAAGTCGTTTTTTTATTGTTATTCATTTTATTCTTGGTTGCCCTCTTTATGTGTTCAATCGTTGCGTCGCTTCGTCCTTTCCTGGGCCTCTTCAGTTTCTGGAATAAGAAAAGGCAAGCAAGACTTCACATTATATAGCCATATATATATGTATATGACATATATATAATAACTATATAAGCTTTAACTATGAAGTCATAGTCAAGTATTTGCTTTATGTACAATAAGCAGTGAACAGTGAATTTCTATATTATTTTAATTTTCATGAACACTAAACGTTCTATTGTTAAGAATAAAAACAGTTGTCAGTTAAACTAAAAGTCTATTTTGTTCTAATGAAAAAGAAAATCACATTAAATTTGGTTGTTACAGCTGATTTTGCCTAAAAACCTGACATTTAAAAATCTATTCAGTTAAAGCTCGCGTAACTTTGAATGCGCTTAATTATACCCGAGTATTTGTGTACTTGGAGTGTTTACTGTTGTCAAGGTGCACACGCAAAAGGACAATGCCGTGAAGCAACACATTTTACTGTTCTTTCCACATAGCTGGTGTGGACACACGCAAATTAAGGTGTTTACTTATGATTTGTGAATGACAGGGAGACAGGCGAACAATGATGTGTGTGGGTGTGCGACAGTGTGTGCTGTGTGTGTTTGCTTGTTATTTCCTTGTAATATTTAATGGAAGGTCGTTGACATGGTTAGGCGTTGCCTACCTGGCTTTTTTTCTCCTTATCTTGTCTAATGAGTTTCCATTCATAAAATCAATATTCGATGTGTGAATAATTAGTTGGGAACGTGAATAAAACGAATTAATTGAAGGCAGCTCCGAGAGGCAACTCAAAATGTCGAATCGAATTGAAGCGTAAATCAATAGTATAATCCAAATTGGTTTCAACACACAAAGAACTATACAGTGATATATAATTGAAGAATCATGTCAACATGACAGATCCCAATAGGAATAATAGTCCAAACTCAAACCCAAATCCGAATCCAAATCCAAATCCAACTAATACCAATGGCAATCACAAGTCAACAAATGGTTCATCACAAACGGAGCCAGCTAGCTGCTCTACGAGAGTCAATCCCGCCCACAATTCCGGTGCCGGTTCCGGCTCCGGTTCCAACAGATTTCAGCTGCCTCCGGCCTGGGCAACGGTGCCGGAGAAATTCCAATCGTGGTGCCAGAGACGACTGCGCCGGCTGAGAGGCGAAGCCTTGAGGCATACGGCTACAACAGGACCCACAAGCTTTGCACCGGATGCCGGCACGAGTACGGGCGGGGCCGACTCCTACGCGGTCAACTATGTGGACAGCAGCGGCGACAGTGTCACCGACGTGGACGGCCGCATTGCTCCACGGCAACTGCCGAAGAATCCGCAAAAATGCAAAGTTTGCTTGGAGAAAACCAAGCGGTTAATCTTGGAGAAAGTATGCCGGAGGAAGCCCAAGTGCAAAGGTGTTTATTTCTTTAACTATTGCTGTTATCGTATACCCGAATCTCATCTATCTTATCTAATATCTTACATATCTTCTAGCACATATCATTTATCAAATTTCACAAATCACTTATATATCTAAGATTTCAATCGAACCTTCAGTTAGATATTTGAATTTATTAAGTCAGCATATCATGGAGATCTCTGATCTATGAAAAAGACAACCGAGAAGCTATTTAATCTTTAGCATTTACTGCATCACTGTAATTATATATCATGCTATATTTATTCTAGCTTATCTTAGAGAGAGAGACAGAGATAGAGAGGAGAACAATCTGTTTATCTTACAGGTAACTGACATTTGAAGCATATTGTATCTTGCCTGAATATGTAGCAAATTTATATGATATGTGGGGGTAGTCTGAAAAGTTTATAGTTTTTATCATCAAGATAACTAAGAGGCAGAGCATTCTAGCTGATCATGCTGATCAGGAGTATGTATGCTTGTCTAGCTGTCCATATAACTGTACTGTTTACAAGCCAATTTGCGCTTTTCGCAATCTTATCTTTAAGCTCAAGGAACATTTTAACTAATTTCAGTCAATCTATAAACCGTTCTATAATGGTACATCTACATGAGTACATATCATTATTTAGCTAATATGTGTTATATGACCACTGCAATTCGAGTACTCACATTTATGGGCCCGGCCCATTTAGCGGTAAATCGTTATTGTTCCCTTGCGGTTGTGAAATGCACTCAAGGGAAGTTACTTTAGTCAGATATCCAAATATAAAATGAATTTCAAGTTAAAGTGCTCAACTAGCGAGATATCCTGTAAAAACTGCGGTTTGTTGATAAGTTGTTCAAACCGCAAATAAGTATGAATATGAATTAGATATAGTATCTACTAGAATATATACTAAGTATAGTTTATTTTATATATACATATACGATAAATATTCTCTATATGGTATTAAAAAAGAGTATATTATATAATTATAATATAAAATTAGTTCTAAGATTTCAGACTTGCATAGCTCTGGAATTAATCATTTAATTCTCTTTTATATTCACCTCAGGGTAATAAATCTTTAAAAATTGTGAAATCTCTAATAATAATCTAATATATAATTGATTCCTAAACTTAGAAGTTGTTCATGTAAGACGTCTGTATTTTAATATATTGTTATATAGTATTATATTTTATATATATTATAAATGAAATTGGTTTATTTTAAAACATTAGTTGCTTAGATATAAAAGGTAGCTGCCTATCCTGATATACCCCATGTATACATCATATATGGCCTTTTTCTATTGATGTTAGCGCTTAGCGTAAGCCATATTTCAATGGGTCTGCGACACACTGCCCAAAGGACACAAATCAGAGCGTTGAAATCGCCATTACGGCTCTGCCGATGCCTCCGTCCTCGTCTCCGTCTCTGCCTCTACCTCTGCCACCGCCACTTCTCCAACCCTCACCACCTTCTCTGCATTTGCGACTCGCTCTGCATTAGGTTTGGCTGTGCGTTATGCTTCGACCCTGAGTGCCTGGCAAAATTTGCTCATTATGGCCCACCTGGGCCAATTCGAGCGGCAGAGCAGCTGAAGTTTGGGGACGCCACCCAGTGGCAGCAGCAACGAGGCTCTCTCTCGCCTTGTATTCAGTCGGACAGTCAAGCTGCCAGAGCGAACAACACGCAGCACGCAACAAACAAAAAAATAGACGCAAAAGACGGCAGACAAGAAAAAACTGGGCCAACAATTTGTTGTAAATATTCGAAATGTGTTAAAAAGTTTGTTTTTTTGGACAAAAGTTTTAGCTGTGTTTTTTGCTGTCGGCAAGTGTTAAGCTGTGAAGCGGTATTTAAGTGCAACAAATTGTGGCACAGCCGTAGTTTACTATCGTGTGCATCACGTGGCATTCAGCTGCGTTCAATGTGTGACAAATCGATAATGCGCACTTTTTGACGCACTTTGATAAAAGTGTTTCTAGATATTGCTCAACAATTACTTCAGACTTGAAGCTACTTGCTGATTAGTGCCACATTAAAGATATATGCTTATTTATGGTATATAGCGTATCGTATCTATATCGGTATAAATTATTCATGTCGTTGGCAAAATGTCAAAGTTGAAACGAGTTGTACGAAATGTGGCCGAAATTGAGAGCGCAAGCGCTGGCTCCGGCTTCGTGAAGCTCTTGCAACGCCCACTGGCCACGCCCACTTGTGGCTTATCAACAGCAGTAGGAGCCGAGTAGAGCCTGCAAAACATACAACCTGGAGAGCATACTGAGAGGAAAGTCAATCAACAGCAGGGAGAGCATCGCCTTTCAGGCGGTCGGCTCGGGCATCGAGGAGCGCTACGTGGCAGATGGAACGGATCAGGAGTCAATAGAGACGGCCGCAACCGAATTGATTGGCGACCTCAACGACGATTCGAATCGCATTCTAAAGTTGACAAAACGTCCAATTCGACGACGCAGGCTATCGGTCAGGCCGTGCAGCAGACGCTGGGGCAGAATGAACTTTCGCAATGTCTATAGGGCGTTGCGTATACGTTGGAGTCGTAAGTTGAGCACGAGATCTATTTTAAATCAGAGGGTGGAAAAACGAAGAGAAGGGATTCCAAATTAAAATAAAGTATTGAGGTTGGGTATCACAAATAGAAGTTATATATTGTATATAAAATGCCTAATTAAGGACTAGTAACCTTATGGAGCTAGTTCAATGTAGCTTCACAATCCGGTAACAAAATTCCAAATTCAGAATGTACGTCACCTGCCCGAAAGTTCCTCCGATCATTGAGCTGGGCATGCTGATGAAGCAGCATAGGATCATACCAGACGTCGTCACCTGCAGGCCCGAGTATGTCATCAATGTTGCGTATCATTGCGGTATCTCAGTCTCGCCTGGCTGCCATCTGAAGCCGTTTGATGTGCGATTCGAGCCCATCATACGCTGGATGTCCGATCCACGCAAGTTCTACACGCTGGCCATGGTCGATCCGGATGCACCGAGCCGTGCCAAGCCCATCTATCGCGAATGGCTCCATTGGCTCGTGGGCAATATACCCGGTTGCAATGTGGCCATTGGCCAGAAGCTGGTAGACTATATTGGCAGTCGTCCGCCCCCAGAGACGGGCCAACATCGTTACGTATTCGTGGCCTTCAAGCAGTTCTGCGAACTGGACTTTGACGAAACGTGCATATCGCAGGATACCTACGAGGGCAGGCCGTGCTTCAGCCTACGGCGATTTGCCAAAAAATATGCCCTGGGCAATCCCATAGCACTCAATTTTTTCCTTGCCAATTTTGAAAATGATTTGAATTGAGTTCGTTTATTATTCTGTGTTTGCGAAGGTGACAATAAAAATCGGATAGGAAACATTGACCTAGAAACTGTTGTAGTTAAGGGATTGGTAGAGTGATTGATTGAATGATGGAGCGAAAAGGCTACTTCTGTTACAGTGAACATTGATGGTTGATGAATTCAATGAATATGTTTGATTGAACGATAAACTGTGTTAATATCATAGACTAATAAAAAAATAAAATAAAAATAATCAATATCATAGACTAAGCAAGTAATATTTATATACGATTTTCAGTATTTTGTGTGTCTGAAAATGAATTTTCGATTAAATTTCTTTTCTTTTTTCTTAAAGATGATGATGAAGAGCCACCAAACTTTGGCAGTTATGACTCGACTGACGACGATAAGCGCATCATAACGCTGAATGGGCCGCAGCCAACAAAATATTGCAATAACCGAATATCAACGGCTAAATATAAGTGAGTAATTATAATGGGCATCGATTATCAGAAGTAATGCCCGTGCGCATGCATTTGCCCATGGGCTATTTAAATGTCATGGCTTACTCTGATAAGATATGATCTAAATAGTGTATGTATGTGTATTTGGTAGAGTAATTGATTAATAAATGCTTCCGTTTCTATTTGCACAGTGTCCTCACCTTTATACCGTCGTTTCTCTTTGAGCAATTTCGACGATATTCCAATATATTTTTCTTACTAATTGCATTATTACAACAAATTCCGGATGTATCGCCAACGGGTCGCTACACCACACTGGTGCCACTCGTATTTATACTGTCAGTAAGCGCCATTAAGGAAATTATTGAGGATGTGGTAAGTAATTAAATATGATAATCGATTATATATGATATACAGGAATAAATATTTAATATCATTACAGAAACGACATCGCGCTGATAACGAAATCAATCATCGTTTGATTGAACGGCTAGAAAATGGCACTTGGACCACTGTGCGCTGGTCCGAGCTGACAGTTGGTGATATTATAAAGGTGGTCATCGATACATTCTTTCCTGCCGACTTGATATTATTATCGTCTAGGTGAGTAGCCAGTTGAATAAAAGATAAAATGAACTTTTACTACACAATCTATCGATTTCTTTACAGTGAACCGCAGGCTATGTGTTTCATTGAAACTGCAAATCTGGATGGCGAGACAAACCTGAAGATTCGTCAAGGCATGCCGTCGACGGCCAAGTTATTGGACACAAAGGACTTGACGCAATTACAGGGTAGAATCGAATGTGAGCTGCCAAATCGCCTGCTATACGAGTTCAATGGCGTCCTCAAGGAGTTTGGCAGACCGTAAGTAATTCAATAACTTGAACTTACTAAATTGAATTGAATTTTTATTTTAATATTGAAATCGTTTTACAGCCCCGTTCCATTGGGCAACGATCAGGTGCTGCAGCGCGGCGCTATGCTCAGGAATACGGCTTGGATATTTGGCGTAGTCATCTACTCTGGACATGAAACGAAGCTGATGAAGAACTCAACGTCGGCGCCGCTGAAACGTTCGACTGTTGATAAACTGACCAATACACAGATCTTGATGCTGTTCATGATATTGATCTCACTCTGCATAACGAGTGGGCTGTGCAACTTGTTTTGGACGCAAAAACATTCCCCAACTGATTGGTATCTGGGCATCGGAGACTTCAAGAGCTTGAGCCTCGGCTACAATCTGCTGACCTTCTTTATTTTGTACAACAATTTGATACCCATTTCGTTGCAAGTGACGCTGGAGCTGGTGCGGTTCCTGCAGGCGATCTTCATTAACTATGACATCGAGATGTACCACGCGGAGTCAAATATGCCAGCCAGTGCGCGCACATCGAATCTTAACGAGGAACTGGGCCTGATCAAGTACATATTCTCGGATAAGACGGGCACATTAACCCGGAATGTCATGGAGTTCAAGAAATGCTCCATAGCCAAGCGCATTTACCAAACGGAACGCACGCCCGAGGAATCGGAGCTGGTGCAGAATATATTGCGTAGGCACGAATCCTCCAGGGATATTGAGGAGTTTCTAGTCTTGTTGTCTGTGTGCCATACAGTTATACCAGAGAAGAAGGAGGATGGCACCATTATCTATCATGCCGCAAGTCCGGACGAACGAGCTTTGGTCGATGGAGCTCGCAGGTTTGGCTACATTTTTGATACACGCACTCCCGAATATGTGGAGATAAATGCATTGGGCAAGCGCATGCGTTTCGAAGTGCTGAATGTACTTGAATTTACGTCGCAAAGGAAACGTATGTCGGTCATTGTACGCACGCCCGAGGGAAAAATTAAGCTCTTTACCAAGGGTGCCGATTCGGTCATATACGAGCGTCTCTCTCCCCGGGATCAGGCGTATCGTGAGGCCACGTTGCAGCATTTAGAGGAGTTTGCCTCAGAAGGTTTGCGTACACTCTGTCTGGCCGTGGCGGATATCGATCCCGAAGTCTACGAGGAATGGACTCATACACATCACAAGGCATCGATCGCCCTGCAGTATAGGGAGAGCAAGCTGGAGGACTCGTCTAATCTGATTGAGACCAATTTACGTCTGCTGGGTGCAACGGCTATTGAGGATAAGCTACAGGATGGCGTGCCAGAAACAATTGATGCTCTGCTCCAGGCTGGAATATACATTTGGGTGCTGACGGGCGATAAGCAGGAGACGGCCATTAACATTGGCTACTCCTGCAAGCTAATCTCAAACACGATGGACATCCTCATACTTAATGAGGGCAGCTTGGATGTAAGTTAGAGATCTGATTAGCTTTTATTGCTTATTGCGAAAATATTGACTCCCCTTCTTTATTTCTACTGTATTTGTTATTAATCTCAACTTTCTGTTGCAGGCCACACGTGATGCTGTGCTGCGGCATGTGGGCGAGTTCAAGAGCTCCTCGACCAAGGATGCCAATGTGGCGCTCGTCATCGACGGGAAATCTTTGAAGTATGCCCTGACCTGCGATCTGCGTGGCGATTTCCAGGAGCTTTGCCTCATGTGTCGCGTCGTCATCTGTTGCCGCGTTTCACCCATCCAAAAGGCCGAGGTCGTTGATATGGTGACACAGAGTACCAAGGCCGTGACCTTGGCTATTGGCGATGGAGCCAACGATGTGGCTATGATTCAGAAGGCAAGCGTGGGCATTGGCATATCGGGCGTTGAGGGTTTGCAAGCGGCCTGCGCCTCTGACTATTCAATTGCCCAGTTCCGTTTTTTGCGTCGCCTCATACTCGTACACGGTGCCTGGAATTATGCGCGCATCAGCAAGCTGATCCTCTACAGTTTCTATAAAAATGTTTGCTTATATGTGATTGAGCTCTGGTTCGCCCTCTACTCGGGCTGGTCAGGTCAAATTCTGTTCGAACGCTGGACCATTGGCCTCTACAACGTTGTCTTCACGGCCATGCCCCCATTCGCAATTGGACTGTTTGAGAAGTTCTGCACGGCAGACACAATGCTTAGGTACCCGCTGCTCTATAAGCCCTCACAGAATGCCAAACTCTTCAATGTGCGCGTCTTTTGGATATGGATCTTCAATGCGTTGCTGCACTCGGTGTTTCTCTTCTGGCTGCCACTGTTCGCCTTCGAGTCGGAATCCATTTGGTCTGACGGCAAGACGAGCGACTATCTGCTGCTCGGCAATATGGTTTATACGGTGAGTTGCATCGGAATAACAGGAGAGTGTATATGTGAGAGAAGAGAGTAGAGTGTGTATTATATGAAATATAAGAACAAAGTATAATAAGTCGAGTCTATCTGTCTCATTCACACTCGCTCAGAGCAAGACACTTCGGCTCTATTCGTTTTTGTCTGCTGTTGACCTTGAGTTGAACTATTCGTGTGACTCTCTTTTGACGAACATCAATTCACGAACACAATTGATCGCATGCATACTAATACATACGTCAAAGATCTTAACTCAATTGGTCGGAGAGAAACCAAAGCGGAGCTCTTTGAGGAATCGACGGAATCGGTTGCTCTCTTATTTTATTATTATTTGTAGACATTGAGAAACGATTAACAACGAACTATACAGTATAATGAGCTAGGGCACTACGTTTATATATATATACATATATACACATATTAATTCAACATGCATTATAATTTTAATATATTTTCTGCTTTTTCTTTTTCAGTATGTAATTGTGACAGTCTGCTTGAAAGCCGGCCTTATTACCAGCTCATGGACCTGGCTAACGCATGCCGCCATTTGGGGATCGATTCTGCTCTGGTTTTTGTTTGTGCTGATCTATAGTCATATCTGGCCATCGCTGAGCTTTGCGAGTAATTTCGCCGGAATGGACAGTCAGCTGCTGTCGACGCCGGTCTTTTGGTTCGCTTTGATTCTGGTGCCCATTGCCAGTCTGCTGATCGATGTCATCTGCAAGCTGTACGTATGAATATATAACGAATAGACTATATGTTTTAATGTATATACATTTGGTTACAGTATACATAATACCGTTTTCAAAACCCTGACGGATGCTGTACGAGAGCAGGAGATACAGCGTAATGATCCCTCGCAGGTGATGGAAGAGTCGCGCTCCTCGTAAGTATTCCGTTAAAAGACAGAGCGAGCCTAACTCCTCTGTATATATACATATATATTTCTACACTACGTATTTTGCATTATTTCTGGGTTTATTTTCCTATACAATTGGTTAAACTATCTATCTGGCAAAAAGACTAAAAAAAAAAAAACGAAAAACCCAAAAAAAAAAGCTACTATATTTTCAATTTGAATTGTTGCGCATCTTAAGTAGAGTTAGTTACGTTTTTTATTTTTGTTTTCCTATTAAGCAGGGATCGTCTATATAGTTGCCTATATAATTTGCAATTCGTTGCGATCCGTGCTTGATATTTGCATTTTTTGTTTCGCATTTGTATTTGTATTTTGCACCACCTTGTGAGACGTCCTTTAATTAAGCAATTAGTTAAGTTTGCATTTAATTAGTTACACAATTTAATTAATATAGTAGTTATCTATCGTCTAACTGTTTATCTCCTAGTTTAAACGAAACCCTAATTAACTCTTTAGCAAGTTTTATATTTGATTTACTTAACAAACTACACGAAAGTACTGAAAACTAGTTGGATCTAACTAAACTTATTTAATATATGTATATACATAACGGAAAAACAAACAGGTTTACATACAATATATAATCGGAAAAAAGTTTTTTTACTTTTCACAAAGTAAAAAGAAATTTATGTTGAACTTGAAGCAAGTATTTGTTCTAGTCAGAACACCTTTTGCACCCGTTTATAGGGTATACAGCAATCATATTTCTATGACTAAGTATTAGTTCTTATACACAAAGAAACAACACAGCACAGGGTATTCAATAGTCGACTAGATTACAAGTAGCTTCTTGTTAGCAACGAAGAAACACAAAACATATTTGCATATTTATTGTATTATTGGATAAACATATATATATTTATTTATATGTGTATATATTGTAGCAAAAATTGCTTGGAATTGAAATTACGTATTTATTTAGTCATGAATTCAAATTGTGTGTATTTTAATTTGGTAGCAAAATATGCATTAAATAAAAAAATAAAAAAAAAACAAAAGCAACTAAGAATATTATAGTCGGCTGCAATCGACTGCATAATACTCGTTCACGCTATGAATACTCTTAAATTTATTTATTTATTGTAATATGCACTACAATATATCGTATTTGATATAAAGACCTTCCCAAAGCTGACCTGATAAGTTTTGGGTTTCTTCCTTGACTTATCCATAAAAATAGGTGTACCTTTTCTCCGTTCTGCTGTGATATGCATAAATACCTCGGCGGACAAAAGCCAATAATCTCTTTTATCATTGCGTGAACTTGTATTTAAAATAAATCAAAACACTATTCAAGTTTATTAGCGGGCAAAATTGCAAATATTTATATAGATATCGAGTTAACTATTGTAATATTATTTACCTTATTAGCAACAATCAAATTTGAAATTAAAAAAAAAAAAAAAAAATAAAAAGAAAAGACAAGAAATGTAATTCTCTCTATCCTCTATCCTCTATTAACACACACAACATCCATACATACCCACACCCACACACATACATAATAAAACAATGTTCGATCTGTAACAAAATTGTCAATTTATCCATATTCATTGTTAACAAATCCCAAATTCCCTCATGCCAAATCCACAAAAATTGTGTTCGCCTACGATTAAAAAACAAAAAAGGGAAATTCGTTTTAAGCATGATTTGGACAAGAGATCGAGCGCCAAAAGGGAGAAGGCCCGAGTGCGAGATTACCATTCAGGACAGAGCATAGAGTTTTCCGGTCGTCGTCTGCGTGTCGAGCATTTGGATTTCGATGAAGATCTGGAAGCCATGAATCAGCAACGGGAATACCATAGACGTCGGCACCGCTGGCAGGGCAGCGAGATCCTGCACATGTAGCTAAAGCAAGCTGCGAAGAGAGCAAGTTCCTTTGTCTCTATATACCATATATGTATATAATATTTATGTTTTACATGTCGTCAATTGAAATAAATTATTTATATAAATGTTATACAGTAAGTGCTCATCAAATTGATAGATAGAAATCTATGTGTATATATGTATATGCTCAGGGCATGTCAAGCCATATCCATTATATATCAACCAGTCAGTCAATAATAATGAAAGCTGTAGTATTCATACCTATATACATTTACATATACATATATAGAGGATCATCTCTGTACAGATGCAAGTCTTTAAATTGATCCAACTGTGATACTGATTACTCTAGATAAATGAATGTTTTCAAAGAGTTGCAATTTAATTTCATATTACATGTTGTTCATATCTTAAGTCAATTGTACCACGCTTAAATTGAAAGTGAAATCAAAATAAGGAAAGAAGAAGACGAAAGCATTCCATAAACTAAAACGAAACCAACGTCTAAAAGAATGTACAAAAGAAGTAGAAAACTTGTGTGTAAACCAGTTAACAAGATATTTAATTTAAGCTCAATTCTATTCCAGTCTCAATTGTTGTTGTTAGGCCCTGAACCCTTAGATAATGAGTAGAGTGGGTATATTGTTTTGCTAAGCTATATGTAACAGATATGATTATCTGTATGAAGTATATATATATTTTTGACTAACACTAACTAACGAGCTAAGATAGAATTGTGCGTCTGTCTGTCTAAATATATAATTGTTGTAGTTTATTCTTTAATAATAATTGAAAGCAAAATTTAGCTTTATACACGGTAAAATTTATTATCTGATTATAAGCACAGATGTCATTATATATCATTATATTATATATAGTATCTATATGAATCTTTATATTAACGATAACTAGGATGTTTTGCGTTAGAAGCTCGTCAAATGGTTCAGGGTATTCACTAGTCGAACACTGCCGACTAGAGCAATCATATTTGTTTTTCAATATTGTTAATTTGTGAAATATTTAAAAATATATAAATATATATATATTGTTTTTAAAATATACTATAGTATCTTAAGTAAATCTGTATGCCATCCTTTCTAACCTACCTATGCAATTGATAACTATTTAAAAACCCAAAGATATTCCAATCAGAAAATCTATTAAAAGTCGTATAGTCGAATAAAGCTAAAGTTAACAAAATGCAAAATTTCTAAATTGTCTTCAAGCCTGTGTCCGTATGTTAAATAGCAACTAAATAAAATATATATTTATTTATATATATGTGTGTATGTCAAATATATGTTTATGTAAACCAAAATAGAAGCTGATGTCTTAGTTTTTCATCAACTTGCATGCAATTTACTTATAATAAATACCCACTACAACGTTATTGGGTCCCACTAACAGAACAAAACAGTTTGGCACCAAATTTGATACCAACAAAAAATAACAAAAACAACAAGAAAACTGAAGAACAAAATGTTGGAAATATTTTGCACAATTCCCTATTTATTTTCTATATTTTTTACAAAAAGCAATTTATTTATTTTGCATTTTATAAAAAAAAAAAATCTATGCAGTCTATATGAATATGTATTTTAAACAAACTTTCATCAATATACTATATATATATATTTTCTTGTGTGTGTGTGCTTGTATGTGTATGTGCGCAGTACTATGTATGCCTTGGGATCTATAATTCGGTGTAAGTAATACATAAAACAAATGTAAATTTCAGACAAACAAAATATCAAATATATACACATATTGCGAGGGTAGTTCAAAAAGTTGCAGAACTTAATGGAAAATCGAAAGAAATTGGGAAACCCCTTATGAAGTTTCAAAGCTTTTTAAATCAAATTCAGTTTGCGAACTTGTCAGACTACCCTCGTATAAATATAAATTCATTAAAATCCAAACTCCTTAATCATTTATCATATACAGTCACAAAACATCCATTCATGTGAATAGGCCTCTAAAACAACTGTTGCAATTAGACTAGATAGTGTTAGGCAAATGGTAAAACAAAAAAAAAAACAAAAAAAAACAAAAAAAAAACAGCACAGACGTTTGTAAAATATACAAATAAATACCTAATATATACCTATCTTAAGGTTGCTTTCGCATTGCATGTTTCTGTTCTCAAACATATTTCTACTTTGGTTAACTAATATTGAAGAAACATAATTATTTTCTAAAAAATTTGCATGCTCCATAAAAAATTTGTCACCTTTGATTGTAGACTTTTTATTGCTCTCCAACAGCCGCTCACCTTTCTTTTTTTTTTAACGGTCTGTAGATGCTAACAATTCAAAATGAAAATAAATGTTGTACCTTAAAAAATGAAATAAATTGGTGAAAAGGCAGAAATTCAATAACTTGCTAAACAAAAAAATCCCAAAAATAATTCATAAACTTTTTATGTTTGGTTTCAATGAAAAAAAAAATTATTAAAAAGTAAAAGTGATATATTCCATTACAAAACCATCTAAAAAATCCAATTCCCCCGAAAAAAAAAAAAAAAAAAAAAAACAATTAATTCTACAGATTTACTGAAACGGCGAGATTGCTACGAAATGTTTTCACCCGTCGTGCCAACACAAGAGTCGAAACGGAACTAGAATTATCGCGTGAGTACAAACCATATACCGAATCAGATCCAACGAATGTCCCCGATGTGCTATTAGTGCAGGACAAACAGGGTTTGGGCAGCACTTCATTTTTAAATGGGCTAGTTAACATATACATATACAGACAGTTAGTATATAGCATTATATACCTGTGTATATAGCCATGGTTATCAGCTGTAGTGAATCGCTCAATAAAGAAAAATGATATTTGAGTTTATTTGTGCACTTCATCCACACGTTCATTAAAAACAAAATACCCTTTCCCCATCCCATACACGAATGACATATAATTACCGTGTCTGATATATCTATATAATCTGTTGGTACATTTCTTTTCCAACCAGATGGCTATGCATTTTCGCAAGAGGAGGGTGGTGCTGTACCGCAATCTATTGTTATACGGGCATATGACACGAATTTGCCCAAGCCAGAGGGCAATTGAAAAGCGGAAAAGGAAGATCGGGATATATATGTATGCATATATACATATATGCGGCAGCTATTGTATTTATGGCTATGAAACACGTTGAGTTTGCAACAGCTGATGTGTGTTAAAAGGGCCAAAGAATAAAAACATTAGAATAATTAATAAAAAATAAAAAGAAAATTAAGAACTAAAAAAGATAATGAAATAAAATTTTAAAGGAAATACTTTTGTGAAACACACATATACACACATTTTTCTGGTATTAATTCAACAAAGATATTCTAAATGTGTCTTACATTACTAATATTTTTATTTATATATGTGCTGCATATGGTAATTTCATTGTGTATTTGTATCCTAACTGTTAATTATTTTATAAGCCACTTAAATAAAGCCGTTAGAAGCATTTTGATTCTTTGTACATATGAAAAATACTTGTTTGAATATATTTTGTGTGGGTTTAAAAAATTGTTAATCGGATTAATTTAAAATGTTTTCGATTACATATTGGTAAATAGAGCTATCGTTCCAACGATATGCGAGTGCATTGATAGCATGAGTATGAAAAACTAACGAGCGATGAAGTGAATGCAAGCAATAGAAGATTCCACTAGCTAGCCGATATATATTTCAGAAGTTTAAAATAGTTGGCAGAGAAAATTTGTCTTTTTAATTTGTGGAAATGCCAGATATAGAGATTTGCCACTGACCAGAGAACACATAGACTAGACATGTAGAACAAACTTTTTCAACACCGAAAAAATGCGCTGAACGGACCGGACAACTTCGTATTTGGTCGGCTCGGTCTTCTGAGGCTCAAGCAGTAAAAATAAGGCAAGACAAAATCAGTGTGCTGCGACTGCTGCCACGAAATGCACGCATTACTAAATGAAGCATGGCTATGCGCTCTTTTTCCCTTACTCACTCTCTCCCTCTCTTTATGCTCTCGCTCTCTCTCTCTCTCTATATGGTCTCTCAAATAGCAGCAGCGCACAGAAATTGAATATTGTTCTCGACGATCCCAGCTCTTTCCTCTTGAGTGAAGGGTATACCGAAATTATAAAAGCATTTGTCACGCTCATGCAAACAAAATGTAAGCGTTTCGATGGTTATTCGTGGGAAGGGTATGAAAGCGTTGATACGCATAAACAATATTATTTCGCGACGGGCAAGTACACACACACTTGTAGTCCCTTGCTAAATGTATGAGCATTTGTGACCTGCGTGCGTTACTCTTGCTGCTTGTAGCAATTTTAAAGCCCAGCATTTGCATTTGGTCGGTCTTACGGACTGTCATAACCACTTTAAACAGATGTACTATGTATGAACATACATACATATGTACATAAGTACATTTATATATTATTATTGCTAATCATGTTTATAAATGTGTTTATATCCGTAAATAATTATATATAATTAAAATTATTTTACACACATTTTTAACCGAAAAAATTATCGTAAAACACTACTAACTTTATTAAATGCTTTGCAATACATATATGAAATACACATGTCATATTATACTCAAGCTTTACTCATTATTGTCAAAAATTTCTAATTAAGTCATAATGGCCCATTTGATAGTCACCCTACGATTCAAATCATACAAAATTTACAAACTACTAAATCCAGAGACAATTAGCTTGCCATCCCATACAAGCATACACATACACAAATGTATGTATGCATGTGCTCACTTCACAAGGCAGACCAACGGCAACTTTTGGGCTGATAATAGACGAAAATACTGAGAAAGAATTGAGTTTCGCGACGCACGCACACAAAAGCACATACACGTAGCAAGGATGTAAATGTGTGTGTGCATGCTCGTCGCGAAAATGTATTCTTTCTGTGCAGAACAGGCTGGGCAAATTGTAAAGCCCAAAATTTACCGTTGGTCTGCCTTGTGAAGTGAGCACATGCATACATACATTTGTGTATGTGTATGCTTGTATGGGATGGCAAGCTAATTGTCTCTGGATTTAGTAGTTTGTAAATTTTTTATGATTTGAATCGTAGGGTGACTATCAAATGGGCCATTATGACTTAATTAGAAATTTTTGACAATAATGAGTAAAGCTTGAGTATAATATGACATGTGTATTTCATATATGTATTGCAAAGCATTTAATAAAGTTAGTAGTGTTTTACGATAATTTTTTCGGTTAAAAATGTGTGTAAAATAATTTTAATTATATATAATTATTTACGGATATAAACACATTTATAAACATGATTAGCAATAATAATATATAAATGTACTTATGTACATATGTATGTATGTTCATACATAGTACATCTGTTTAAAGTGGTTATGACAGTCCGTAAGACCGACCAAATGCAAATGCTGGGCTTTAAAATTGCTACAAGCAGCAAGAGTAACGCACGCAGGTCACAAATGCTCATACATTTAGCAAGGGACTACAAGTGTGTGTGTACTTGCCCGTCGCGAAATAATATTGTTTATGCGTATCAACGCTTTCATACCCTTCCCACGAATAACCATCGAAACGCTTACATTTTGTTTGCATGAGCGTGACAAATGCTTTTATAATTTCGGTATACCCTTCACTCAAGAGGAAAGAGCTGGGATCGTCGAGAACAATATTCAATTTCTGTGCGCTGCTGCTATTTGAGAGACCATATAGAGAGAGAGAGAGAGCGAGAGCATAAAGAGAGGGAGAGAGTGAGTAAGGGAAAAAGAGCGCATAGCCATGCTTCATTTAGTAATGCGTGCATTTCGTGGCAGCAGTCGCAGCACACTGATTTTGTCTTGCCTTATTTTTACTGCTTGAGCCTCAGAAGACCGAGCCGACCAAATACGAAGTTGTCCGGTCCGTTCAGCGCATTTTTTCGGTGTTGAAAAAGTTTGTTCTACATGTCTAGTCTATGTGTTCTCTGGTCAGTGGATTTGCTTAATTACAGCTGTTAACAGCCGAAATTGCTTTCTTTACCACTAACGATGATTACATCGATATATGCACGACCAAATGAACCAGTCCTGAACTAGTAGATATTCATTGGTACTCGCGAATAGTGTTTACTGCAACCCTGAAGAGCGACGCGGCTTTCCATTTGCGCTCGCATATTTCTGTTGCATTTTCACCAGTTTCTGCATTAGTATAACAAAGAAAAATAAATAAAAGCATCGCCATGGATGATATATTAAGTCCAGGATTTTCAATTCCCAGCATTGGGCATGCACCGACGCCGCTGCATCACAGTCTGGATGCCGATCAACAAATCGAAGCATTACCACATCAAGTTTATCATCCACCCGCACCAGAGCCAACAACAACGGCGGCCACAGCGCAGCAGCAGCAGCAACAACAACAGACAGACAATGGAACGGGCGTGCCCGATGGCAGCAGTGGCAGTGGATTATTTGGGCACGAGCCGTCCATACCTCTTGCTCACAAACAAATGCAAAGCTATCAGCCTTCTGCCTCCTACCAACAACAACAACAGCAAAGCAACAACACAGGCGGCAGCACGCCCCAATCTCTAATGCAGCCACAAACGCCGCAGAGCATGATGTCCCACATGATGCCCATGACAGAGCGAAATGCACCAGGAGATTCATCTCTGAGCAACATTCACCAGACAATGGGTCCGTCAACACCGATGACCCCTGCCACACCTGGCTCCGCTGATCCGGGCATAGTGCCGCAGCTGCAGAATATAGTGTCCACTGTTAATCTATGCTGCAAATTGGATTTAAAGAGAATTGCTCTGCACGCACGCAATGCCGAGTATAATCCAAAGCGTTTTGCGGCCGTTATCATGCGCATCCGAGAGCCGCGGACCACGGCTCTGATCTTCAGCTCCGGCAAAATGGTTTGCACTGGGGCCAAGAGCGAGGACGACTCGCGGCTGGCTGCTCGCAAGTATGCGCGCATCATACAGAAGCTGGGCTTTCCAGTAAGTATCGATTGCTAGATACGGGCAGAATTTAACCGACATGCATTTTTAATAATCTAAATCTCTTTCATTCGCAGGCTAAATTCCTTGACTTTAAGATACAAAATATGGTTGGTTCGTGCGATGTGAAGTTCCCCATCCGATTGGAGGGTCTTGTTCTAACGCATTGCAACTTCAGCAGCTACGAACCGGAGCTGTTTCCCGGTCTCATTTATCGAATGGTGCGCCCACGTATTGTCCTACTTATCTTCGTCTCGGGCAAGGTGGTGCTTACCGGCGCCAAGGTGCGACAGGAGATCTACGATGCATTCGATAAGATATTTCCCATATTGAAGAAGTTCAAGAAGCAGTCGTAGAATTTTTTTGTAGGTTAAGAACTCTTAAAGTTGACTAATTTTAGATTGAAATAAGGTTGCAAATAAATACTGTATTTAGTTGATAAATGTCGTTGCCTGGATTTTATTGGCATGTCGAGCATCACTTAACCGATGTAAACCTTAATTAGCTTAGATACATTGTGCCATCAGTGCACCCACATTCTCGAATTCGATCTTTTCCGTAATGTTCTTCGTCTTGATTTTGTCGTCCTGGGTGGCTACGACCACAAGATCCTGTCCCTGATGTTTCCAGCCGTTGCGCTTAATCCAACTCTCCAGTGTGGAGTCTTCAATGCCGCCCAACAGCTCCTTCAGCAAATCCTTCTTGATTGTCTGGAACGTGATACCCACCACATGGGAAACAAATTTGCGTATGGAATCATGGAAGCCGCTGATATGACGGAACATCGTGCGATTGACCTCAGCGCGTTGCCAGAACAATGTAAAATCGGCACGTTCCAATATATCGGCCAAGTCAATAATTGTCTGCACATTCTCATCCTTCATCTGCTGCGGCAGCAACAAACATTTGGCCATCACGAAGTCCGTGTGCGGCAAGTTCGTCAAACACTTTAGCAGAATTGTGTAGGTGATATCGAAGTTGAGCATGTGAGGATTGAATTGATACAGCTTGAGGACGGCCAAATTTGCTTCCAAATCGTAGGTGTTGTTCTTAGCCTGGTCCTGAACATACGATTCGAGTATCTTTAAGTGGTCCGGATTGTAGCTGGGAACAACAAATAAAACGAGGTTATGTTTAGTATGTATATTTGTTTATGAGAACCGACAAAAGTCGCTTACCGCTCAATGCAACCCAACATTTCCTGTATGGTCTGGCTCTGGCCATTTTCCATTTTCACCAAGTGCGACATTTTGTAATTTATTTGCAAAAGAAATAGATGAAATTACATTCGCGTGGCGATGCTAAAATTTATTTTTTACACAGGGCTGTATTGAACAGCTCCGAACAAGCTCGATAGAACCACTGACTCACATGAGCTAACGAAGCTTATAGCTGCCCTGGCACTAGCTAAGCAAACAAGCAGTCAAGCAAGCAGTGTTTTATTTTTTAGAAGCAGCAACAAAAGAAAGATTTCCCTATATATACCGCCAAACAGTGATAAGTCGAGATTGAAGAATACCAATATCAGGCTAGAACTTGCCTATTTAAAGGTGGTCTTTAAGAGAACAATAGCAAGTGACAAAGGTGACTTTTAAGTTGTCTATATGTATGCAGCAGTAATCATTTGAGTAAAACGAAGCTAGAATGATTGCAGCAGCAGAGCGTGTTCCCATTGTTCACTTAAAGCTCGACTGCAACGACCCTACCTGGCGTCGGGCTCGACATTTGAGCGCGACTTGGTGTCTGAGTGAAAGTCGCCCTATATAAAGGGCAGCAGCTGCAGCATTTCTTCCGTTGTCCAGGGTTGGTGGGGGTCAGTCGTGCAGTGAGTTTGTGAGCGTTCAGCTAAGCATTAAACACTTAAAGGAATTACTTGGAGGTAAGACAGAAGAAATAGTTGGAGGAAGGAAACTCTTAGAGGAAGTGTGTAATCCATTGTTCATCTAGCTCCTTAGCTCCACTTTTGTCCTGCCAAGTAAATTTAATGCAATGCTTAATTCATTTTTATTGGTAATAAAATTATTTTTATTAATCCCAATTTGTTATTGGTCTATATGTAAGGTCACTTATTTGCAAAAGTTTATATAAATTTTTATTTATGCATATATGTATGCATGTATATATGTATATGTACATGTGGAAATGAATTTCTGTTTTTCTACGCCATTTTAAAATGGAAGTTTCACTTGATATTTTATTTATTTCCAATTGGATTGCCTATATTTTGTCTTGGAAGTTAAAAAACATTTTGATTGGATCCAATTGGACTGTGCGTTGCCATCTAAATATATCTTGGAAGATTGACTCGATTGGTATGGTTGTTTCCAATTGGATTGTCCACTGCCATCTCACTTTGTATTGGAAGTTTGATTGGAAGTGTATGGGTAAGCAATATGTGGAAGCTTTCTTTTTTATTTGTATCCTTATTAGATCCATTGTATATTTAGAGACGTTTATGTCTTTGCCGCCTCTGCCTCGGCTCGCACAGCAGCGGCCGCTATATCGGCCTGACGCTGTTCTTCCTCCAACTCTAACCGTTCCACCTTTTTGATCTTGCTCAGTTTCTCTGAAAAGTACAATATATAGATATATGTTTATCAATAAATGTTTTTGCGTTAGTCTAACTTACTTGCACACTTTAACATGATGGTGCCCCACCAAATGGACCAGCCCCACCCCACAAAGCAGAAGAGCACACAGAAAAACTGAGAGACAGCCACAATAATATTAATGATAAAGGATCCAATGCGTGCGCGCGCGCTGTCGAACTGCGAGAAACGTGGAATGCCAACGCAAAGGCAGAATAGACCAGAGAGTAGAGTGCCTATGAAAAAGTGTGCATATCAAATAATGTACTGGATATAAATAATAAGTAGTTGTGTATACCCACCTAAGCCAGGGAATACAACGTTACAGAAAGCGCAAAACCAGGCTAGGTAAAGCGGTAGCACTGGTATGGCAGCCTTCATCTTCGACGTATACTCCACCAGGTCATTATGGAGTTTGCGACGCGTTTCCTAAGGAAGAACATAAATCTAAATTTAATATAAAAACTAGATATACGCATATTCTCGAACTTTGTATGAAACTTAAGCCAGAATATTGATTTTTTTTTTAAGTTGAATCAATTAGTCCTGATTGATATCAGGACTTACCTCACTTGTTGGAGGTGCTACAATACTTTGTCGGCGCGCATCGGCTTGTCTCGGTTTCTTTCGACAGCAAAACAGCATCAGCCAAAACCGTTTGCAGCAACTCCTGGAAGTGCAAAAAAGAACTAATTCAGTTAAGCGGTATTGTGCAATCGATTGTCAATCGATAATTGCTAACGATTCTCATTGAACGATCATCAGTCAGTCGAACAATGGAATTGCTGACCAATAAGAAGAATAATCGCAAAATACTGAACTAACTATCGATTTCAACAAATTCAAATTAAGGTTTAAAAATTTAAACCAGAAATTCCAATCTCTAAAGTATTTAGCTGCTCAACTTACATTTTGGCCATGTCTTCTGTTGCTGTCACTGCCGATGGCGCCATTGAAGAGCCTTCTAGTACGGCGGCATCTGTGGGAGCTATGCCCAGCTCTGGATCCTGATCTCGCCATGCTACCTTAGGCTCGGTAGCCGCTGCAACGGTGGCATTTTTGCGTCTACAGGGTATACAGAAGCAGCATTTGCTCAGCTCCGTCTCGTCGCCCGTTATGGGATCGATTTTATTGACGGATCGACAGCAGAAAACCTTGCGCAAGCACATGCCACATTTACTCTGGTGCTTTGGTTGATGGCTTGATGTGGACTGGTGCATTGGCTCCACGCTCATTTTGGTCTGTTTCTCCTCTGCGATCTCAGTGGACTTTGGCTTTTTGCGACAGCTCTTGCAGCAATTGGATGTGGGCCAACAGCGAGATTTCTTCTTCGTCTCATCAACTATCTCCAGCTGGGTTGTTGTTGAGGCGCTGCTCCGACTGCTCGCGAGCACAGGCTGCTGCTCATCGGCAGCATCTTGCAGGCGGTCCTTGCGCAGTCCGCAGCAGCGCATGCAGCGAGAGCGGCGAAAACGCATGCAAAGCGTGGTGCAGCAGCGGCAGCAGCCAGCCTTGCCCCCATCATCCTTTAGGAACTCCTGACTGCCAGTTCTGAAAGAAGAAAGTGAAGGAATCATTGTATAATCACAGAGTTGTATAGGGCATGGGGTTAGTTATTCCAATTGGAGCCTCGATTATAAATCACTGCCAATACGTTTCGATTTGCAGCCTTGTTTACCGGAAATTTGCTGTTAAGTTAGTAAAGGCTAAAAACTAATTATGATATTGATCTATTTCAAGCAGATTTCATTCGCCTTTGCCTTTATGCTTATACGCTCTGTATGAATATCGGAAATTTAGAGGAGGAGAAAAACCAATTATAAATTTTCTATCTACTCCTTGACTTCTATAATAGCTATAATAGTTGTCTAACGGAATCAGCCTTCATTTATAGCCTTGATTCCGAGGCATAATTGCCATAATAGCTGTCTATCGGAAACTGTGGGTAATAACCACAGGCCGAGTGAGACCTTGTCCTTTTTGTGATATCATGGTAATAATTTGCACTCAATTTGCATGGTTCACATTTATTATGCAAATCGATTTCGTGTTGCATTGTTGCCACACATTTTCATTAGCATATTTAATGACTTTTGCATTCGATGCGATAAAGATGAATTGCACGAGAGCATTTGCATTAGCATGCACATACTTTGCTCATAGGTCAAAAGTTGAAAGTACATTAAATATATAATATATTTTGTATATACTATGTATATAAATATATATGTACATATAGTTCATTCACAGATTGAATTTGGTTTCTGTTACGCACACGCATTTGCCTGGAGGGTTATTAAACCCTCTTTAAGTTCAAGGTTAGCTTTTCGTTTCGGGCTATCGTCGACTGTAATGGGTACTTTAACTAAACATAAATTAGCCCTCACTTACACAATTTTCCACTCGACCACGTGCCGAAAGGTAAGAAAAAGTAAAATATCCCACACGCTAATAAATATGATTTCAACAACCGCACGAGCCAACGACCAAACTTCATTTGGAGGTCGAGAGCTTGACGCCAGTCGAAAGAAACTACAAGTTTTTCGTACTTTTGTCGCATTAACTACTCAATTAACATTGGACTGCACATATATAATATATATTGTGGAGAATAAACAAAACTTTAGCTTTCGGAGTTTTCGGAGCTTGCAACTATTTCCGCATTGCTCAATGACTATTTCCAAATTATCATGGAGTATCGTATATAGAAAGGAAATATACCGTATATTAAGCAGTTTTAAGGAGCAGTTTTAAACTATTTATAAGCTGGTAAAACTTTGTCTAAGAGGTTTTTTAAAATTGTTTTCCTCATATAAAAAAAAAGTATTCCAAATTTATAATAATCATGTGGGTATAGTGAACTCCATTTCTTGTTTTCACTATTTTTTTTTGCGTCTTCCCACAATACCAAATTAATAATTATCATAATTATTAAAAAAAAAAATTGTTTTCTCTTAGTTCTATTATTATGATTAGTTATATTATTATTGTAATATGTCTTTCAGTTTAACTTTATATACATATATGAAATAAATAAATCTATATCCGCATTGCTCAAAATATGTGGAAACAAAATAAAAACTTTTTTGTTATGAAATTGCGCTTTATTTTTTGATAAGAGCTCGTAAAAACTTTTTAACTTCCTTTTTGGAGTTGTCGTTATTTTATATCAAATCAAATATACAACACATAATACAAATTTTGTTGTTTACCTAAATAAATATTTATCCGGTTCGATTAACGAATTTTGCGGCAGATCAATGTGAAACACAACCGAGTTCTTTTTCTTCTTGGTCAACATGCTTAGGTAGCACAGTTATCACAGGTATCACTCGCTAAAATCTAAGTATTTTTCATCAATATTGTTTTTTGTATTTTGTTCAATTTGAATTTGAATCCTAGTTGTGGTTGGCGCGATTGTCCGGCTGGAACTGATTTGTTATTGCGGCATGAAACTTTGGACATGCCACGAAAACTAAGTAGCTAGGCAGATTGTTATGTATGTGCACACCTCTCGACTGGTCGACCTGCAATATAGCACACACATTCGTATACATGTCTGTATATATGCACACTTCGAAGGACGTCGGCGCCTGAGGACGACAAGGCAAGCGAACGGATATCCTTAAAGGCGTTTCGTATGGTCGCCCTAAAGTTTGCTCCTCCCCTCAAACCCGAGCAGCTCGTAAATTTATTGACGCATTTATGAGTGGCCTGGTGGCCCAAAGCCCACTACAACTACCACTATATAAATATATATGTATATATTTATTCCTATATATATACATATATACAATTATATAGGTATGTATGATGTTTGCGTGTGTGTGTGCTACGCGGTTTGGCGGTCTAAAGTTTTGCCCGTACGTTTCTTGTTCGTGCAGTTTCCGGCTATGTAAATTTACTGGCCAAGGGGGATACATATGCCTGGCAATTGTTTTTACTTGGAGAGTTTAGGAACGAAGCAAAAAGTTAGTAGACTTGCACACAAAAAATTGTGGCAAATTGGCTAAGATTTTTTTTGGTTTTTTTTTTATGCATGGGACAGTTGTTTAGCAGACAATTCCTATAGTCAGCTTAGAGACGATTTTGATGTAAGCCGGAATTTTAATTTTAAGCCATATATATTGATTTTATTATCCCAAGCAGATGAGATAGACCCCACACTACAATATATACACTTTTGATCAGAATGTATGGATGATCCTAGCTGATGAATAATAATCAATCATTTTCTTTTTCTACAAACTCCACGATCATGGACTATATATAAATATTCTTTACCTTACATATTTAATACTACAAAATGCCTTTACTTACTTGGCCACTCCCCCACTGCCCACAGTCGAGCCCTGGCCATCGGGCGAGAGTCGTTTGTCATCTACTGGATAATCGTCACCGAGTCCAGCTGTCGTTGTTGGATGCTCCAAGTTCTTAGCGTGATCCTCTTGAGGATTGGCTCTTTCGTTTTCGGCTTCTGGGACAGCACTAAGCTGAGCGCTTGCTGCATCTGATTCCAGGGCATTCAGCACCGATATCGATGCCTCAATGGGTTGTGTGGGTGGTAGGGGGGATTTTTGTAACTCGGCGGGGGAGCTGCGCTGCGCATTGCTACCATCGGCTGTGTCCAGTCGGGGAGCGCTATCATGGGCCTTGGCCAGCATTGTGACGCCACTGGGTGTGGGCGAGGCAGTAGTAATTGGGGCAAGTCCTGATTCACTTTCATGGATTTTCTGGTCAATTAAATGTTCATTAACCGTTTTCTGTGCTTCGGTGGTGCCCTCCATAGCCTCAGAACTTGTTGCAGCGGGGTCTAAGCTGTCGCCAGATTGTGGTGTGTGCTGCCTGTTGGATACTGTGAATGTACATGAAGAGAGATCTCAATCAGTATCGGCAGATAGAGAAGAGGGAAGATTTCCACTTACCTTCACCTTCCTGAGCCAGTTCTGGAACCGTTGCCACTTTGCGATTCTGTGCGGAGTCGGATCGCTTCTTGTTGCTCACCAAACTGAGACGTGAGCTCATGCGCACCAAGTTGGACATGTTGGAAGTTTGACGCTTGACAGCTCCTGTTTTGGCATTCACCTCGTTACGAACTGCGGGCAAAGCCTCTGCAGCTACATTCACCGCATTACCCACATGGATGGCCAAGGGATTTATGCTATCTTCCGTAGTTTCCTTAGAAGCAGCTGCAGCAGTAGCAGCAGGAGCTCCAGCAGCAGCAGCAGTTGCCTCCAGTTTCTCTGGCGATTCCTTTAGCTTGATTTTAGTGGCTGGACTTCCGTTAGGTTTGCTAATGTTTTTTTGCTGAGCTGCTTCACGGACTTGGGGCTTGGGTAGACCACTAGCTCCATTAGCTTTGCTAGTTGGCTTATCTGCTTTACCATTCTTTTGTCCAGCCCCCTGTTTTTGCTGCTTTGCTGGAGTTTTGTTTGGCTTATTTCCTTGGCTGCTTTTGGGCGTGGCTTTCGCGAGAATCTTACTTCCGTTTCGCTTGAGATTGAACTCAGGTTTGATTATTGCTGTGTTTTTCTTTTTGGCACTTTCTGCTTTGTTGGATTTCTCCTTGGGGCTGGGCTTAGACAAGATTTGTGTAGGCCTTCTGCTCTTGGGCGTTGCAGACTTATCAGAGGGTTTGTCCGTCGATTTCTTGGCTGGGGAACTGGATTTGGACACTGATCTACGCACACTTGTTGGTATAAGAGAGCGAGAACTCCTACGTTTACTGCTGAGGGGACTTTCCTTACGCTCGAGCTTCGGCGTCGACTTACCCTGCTTGACCGCAGGACTCAGGGACATTCTACGTCCCAGCATGCCCTTCGGCGGCAAGCCCTTAGGACTTGTGGAAACAGATTTTCTGCGATTGGGTGAAATTTTAGTTTGACGACCATTGCGCGTTGCTGTCGATGGTGAAATGCTCGTGGAACGTATGGATGATCGCACGCTCAAACGGGAGTTAGCTCGAGAGTTGGCCAGTGAATCTGCCCGTGAGTTGGCCCGTGAATCTGCCCTCGAGTTGGCTCGAGAGTTTCCTCGGGAGTCGGCTCGCGAATTGGCCCTGGAGTTGGCTTGCGAGTTATCCTTCGCTTGGGCCATGCGGGAGCTAGGTCTAGAGGGTGGACCTCTAGAGACGGGGCGACTGCTACTAAAGCGCGTAGGCGTCAATCTGCTGTCGAGCTGAGCCTGGTTGTCAAAGCTACTGCGAATCGTGGTCTGCGATGGTGAACGACTGTTGCTGGCTCGTGAGTTCCTGCCGGACAGGCTGGACAAATTGGCAAAGTCCTTGAGTGGCGAGTTGGAACGACTGTTCGGATACGAATCCTGACGACTGCGTACAGGTATGCGTGATACAGAATCACGGCGCATCGATAGGTCGGATGGTGTATCTCTGTGAGCATCCTCGTAGGCATCGCCATGTAGTGGACTATCCTTGCCGCTATCCTTGTTCGGTGTGCCTATAATGGGTGACAGAGTACTTGGCTTGACTATCTTGGCGCGCTTCGAGTCCTTGCTCGGAAAGGGCTGTCGTCGAGGACTCTTCACCTTGCTAGCGGGTTGATAAACTGATTTGCGACGTTGCATTCCTGATTTGGTTGTTGCTGGCAGTGTTGAGAGTGTCGACGGTCGGCGGAAACTAAAATCGGAGGTGGTGATGCTGCTCAGATTTGAGCTGCGGCGATCTGAAGCAGTTTGCGTGGAACTGCGTCGCTCGGGTGACGTAGAGCTAGAACGCCGTCTTGCCTGGATGCGCATGGGATCGAACGTGGACTTGGGCAACTGTGTGCCCATTGTTAGATCATCCAAACTCAGCCAATTCGAACGAGCTGGTTGACCGGGGGAGTCATCATCTATGGACTTGTTGATCACTCCAAGCAATCCACGCTGCTTACGTGTAGGATTCGGGTTTGGCTTTAAAGGACGCGGCAATGTGCCCGGTGGTATTACTGATGTCTCCTTTTCCATTTCCATTGAGGATCTCCGAAAACGGCTAGTCTCCTTGTCCAGCTCCATGGAGGAGCTATGCAATCGAGGTATGGCGCTGCGATAGGGCTGCGAAATGAGGGGCAGCGATTCCAGACTTTTGATGCGCTGACCAAATGGAGATGAGGTCATACCAATGGAATCACGTCTCTGAGCACGCGGCGTATACGTATCCACCGACGAGGTCAACGAATCTCTCTGCTGCAATATGCCCTTGGTGGGCATGGCCAGCTTGCTTGGACTGTAACGTCCGCTCATATTGAATTGGACAGAGGGCCGTGGGGAATCATCATTAAGCGGCTGGCTGCTAACTGGCAATTGCGGCAAGCGGGAGGCCGTCAGCGACTTGCGACGCGGCCTCAGCTGTGGCTGTGGCTGAGCTGCATTCGACGAGGTAGTGGTTGACTGTAGCGAGGGATGCCTGCTGATCGCTGTTTGCCGTTGAGTCACAGGCGTGGCACTTGGACTGTGACCCAACGACGATTTGGGTGAGCGCACCGAGAGAATGGTGAAGGCAGACTTCTTATGCAGCCGTGTGTCACCCACACTGAGGAATGAGAGAAATCGAGTTTGGATGAGAGAAGAATTATTTAATACAGTCTTCCAACTTACCGATATTCACCGCCCGTTGCAATCGACTCCTTCATGACGACGGGCGACAAAATCTGTGATTGCGTCTGCTCCTCCATTTCAGTGCTGGACTCTGGTAGCTGACTTTGCTGCAGGCTGGGTGTTTGCGGCTTCTCCAAGCCATAAGCCCGCATGCTCTCAAGCAGCTGCCGCTCACTGAGTAGTAGTTCCCTTTGCTGCTGCTGCTGCTGCTGCTGCAGATATTGCTTTGGCGAGAGTATGAGATTTCTGTCCATCGTGGGTGTCGCGCTTCTGACTGGCATTTGCTGCGCTTCAGTGTTCAGCAGTTGCTCTTCCCCACTGCTGCTCGAACCGTTTGAGTCTTGCAGCATGGTGGCCAGTGGAGATAGAGGCATCTCCTCGTGCTTCATGGACATCACCATCTTCGAACTGGGTCGCAGCTTAGGTATCCGGCTGAACTCTGCGAAATGCTGTGGCGTTGGACGATACCAATCCAGCTCCGATATCGTCCTGCAAAAGTTGTGACTCAATTAGCTAAATGCTTATCTGGCCAACTGCTGCGTTCACTCACCTATTTCCAGTCTGTGTTTCCTGCTCCTCGAAAGTGCGCTCCGTAGCCTGTGTGGCCTGTTCGTACTCACAATCGTATACATCTGGCTTATTGACTATGTCCTGCGGTGTGAGAAGCATAAAATTCGGTGAATCGAGCTGCTCGGAGCTGGAGCCTCCGCTCGAATTGGGCAGTATTTGTATGTCAGGCGGTTGCAGTCGTGGTATGGGTTGAGACTGTGCTCTTAGGGTGCTATAGGGCACTTCCGAGAAGAGTCTTCGTCGATTCTCCTGGCCCATGAGCGTGTTGAGGGCAACGGCTGCCACAAGAGTATCCTCCTCGGAACTGGGTATTTCTATAGATCCTGCCCGTATCGTCTCAAAGGCTGCAGTGCCAAAGTAATCTTCTGGCTGCGGTGGGGGCACTGGATCGCCAAACAAACTGCTATAGGGCTGAATATTCGCTGAACCCTTCTCCATATAGATCGTCTCCGAGGTAATCTCTGATCCGCGCCGATCCCGCTTGGCTGTATAGCTGACATTGCTATGAGCTGATGGGGGCATTATGCTATTCCGATCGTAGCTATAGTCGACAGAGATTATAGCAGGCGTAGCTATGGTCGTGACGGTAGCTGTAGCTGGAGCTATGGCTGTAGCTGTGTCCGTGTCCGACGTGGGCGATCTGATGTCTGGCTGAGCTATTGCCGAGATGAGAGTTGGTGAAGGTGATGATGAATATGATAATGTTTGCTGCATGATTAATCATTGGTGCTGTTCTCTCTGCAAGAACTCCTTGAAGGTAATCGCTAAGGTGGCACAGGATGAACTCCGTATTCTTTCAATGTGAGCTGCCTGGAAGATGTGCCATAGTTCTTAATTCTGTAAGAGAAGAAAAGTACATTATATATTGTGATATTAATGCAAATTGTATTATACAATTTAAATTATTTAATTTATAATTATATATTTTTATATTTTGTTATTATATGTATTACCACTTTTTCTATATTAATAATGAGAAGATTCACATTCGAAAACAAAAATGATCCTAGGACATTTTATTTCCCTCTTAACTTTGTTTTTGTTCGCTCAAATATTGCAGTCTCTTTCTTTCTGCCTCTCTTAAGGAAGAGGGAAATTTAACTTCCTTATATTTTGTTCACTTCTCTCGCTTGCTCTCTCTTCATATTTGTTTTATGGCGAAGGAATAGCGGAGCAATTGTGCATTTGATAAATGGCAGACTCGGCTTCGAATCCAGTTTGAAGCCAAATTTTTATTTTTATACCCTGAACCCATTGAAAATGGGAAATCAGGGTATAATGGTTTTGTTGAAATGTATGTAACAGGCAGAAGGAGGCGTGGCAGACCCCACAAAGTATATATATTCTTGATCAGGGCGACGAGCTGAGTCGATTTAGCCCTGTCCGTCTGTCTGTCTGTCCGTCTGTCCGTCTGTCCGTCCGTCCGTCTGTCCGTCTGTCCGTCTGTCCGTATGTTTGAACGCGTCGATTTCCGAAGATATAAGAGCTAGAGACTTGAATTTTTTTTTAAAATGACCGTATATACAGCGCGGACGTCGAGTTTGCTTTTAAAATTCGATAAATCATCCCGTTATGTTTTTATCGAGTAAAAACATTCAAGTTCAAATCAGGTGCCTCTATAGCTAATTGTGAATGATTTTTCTTTTTTCAAATTTCTGAAATATTCAATATAATATGTAGATCATATGCTGAAAGTTTCATTAAATTCCGTTCAGTCAAAAATTAATAAAAAATAATCAAATATTTGGCCAATTAACAAACGCACGTGCAGCAGCTACAACAAAAACATCACATCAGCTGTTAGTTTCGTTTAGTTTTGGTAGATGGCGCAGCAGCAGTGAATCTATTTGAGTTTTGCCAGCGCCACCAGCAGGAGTGGGGTGGCCTAGTGTGTTAGGTGCATGACGCTCGATCAAGAAGTCGCGGTTCGAATCCCGATCGGTGCAACACTGATGTTTTTTTTTTTTTAATTGTTTCAAAATATTTTTATATTTTCATAAATACGTTTTCTATTTAATTTATATTTTTAAATACACCGAAATTGAAATTTTAACTATACTTTATGTGCGTTTTTAATAGTTTGGTTATTCTAGCAGATTCTTAGAATCACATCAGCAGTTAGTTTCATTTAATTTTGGTAGATGGCGCTGCAGCAGTGAATCTATTTGAGTTTTGCCAGCGCCACTAGCAGGAGTGAGGTGGCCTAGTGTGTTAGCAGCATGACGCTCGATCGAGGAGTCGCGGTTCGAATCCCGATCGATGCAACTGATGTTAATTTTTTTTTAATTATTTCAAAATATTTTTATATTTTATTAAATGAGTTTGGTATTTTATTTATATTTTTAAATACATCGAAATTGAAATTTCAGCCATACTAAATGAGCATTTTTATTTGTTGGGTTCAGGGTAGTATCTAGTCGAGCACTCTCGACTAGAGTTTTCTTACTTGTTTCCTTTAATGCTTATAATAATTTTTTAAATTATTATTTATATTACAATTTATAAATATTTGTATAATTTTAGTTATTAGGACCAAATTGTATATAGAGACCAATTTTATATTTAAACAAAAAGTTATTTATAATTACTTCGATTAAATGTTGACTAAAATACTCAAGTCCTTCGGCTTCGGTAAAGTAAGTGACACGAAGCAACAAAAATTATATCGCCACGCTTACTCCGTACGTATCCAATTTTATGGCCATAGACGACTGTCAGTAAGACCTTCTATGGCAATGGGCAATGCAATGTCAGTGCACCAAACACGCGAAGCTCCATAGGCCGACTGAATAAAGAAACACCCAAACCCGGGCAGATGTGCAACGGAAAAGCCGATATACAATGTGCGATGTGCGATGTATGAGAGAAGTTGCGAAAATAGTAATTATTTTTACTACTATATAATATATTACATACATACATCTACGGGCATTTCTAATATCTAGTATTTCACTGCCATTGCCATTCAGCTTAGCTGCTCGAGCTGATAAAGCAACAGACAGCTCAATGCATCCACAGTTAACAGTTCAGCGATTGTTTATACTCTGTAGTATGAGCGCATTGGGCGTGCATGACCATTAGGCTTTATTCACATGTTGCTCGAATTGTTAAAAACAGCTGATTGTAGCTAAGAGACACAGTTAACGGTAGACTGAGTTCTTAAGCCTTGTACTAAAGAAGCAGTGGGTCTAAATGACTTCAAAAGAAAAATCAACTTAATGTATGTATATACCCTGTAACAAATATCTGTCACGACTACGGCTTGGTCTCTGATGTACGTAAATATTATTTATAAAGCATTTGCTAGCTTACAGGGTATGCTACTTGCTCTGCTACTGTTTATACCCTGTACGTGAGATTCGTTGAATGTATATTAACTCAAAGGTAACTAAGTAGGCTACCTGGAAGCATTGATTTATTACAAATATTGCATGCTTACAGGGTATTTGGCTAATGTGAGCTCAGCTAGTTTTCCCCATTTGATTCGCCTACGATTGATGTTCGCTAACGAGAGCATAACTTGTGCGTGTCTAGATTGTGGCTATGCCTCACGTTGCATGTGGCAAATTGCTGCTTTATGTTGCACTTTAAAGCGGCACCATATTATATTCATAGCAAAAATTTGCAGTGACTTTAACTGTTCAATTATGCGCAAGTAGCAGTGAAAGTGATTTTCATCTGAGATAACTATAAATTATGATTTATATTTTAAATAATGTTGAGATATATTGAAAGAAGGAGTTCAATATAAATTTATGTTTTGCTGCCAACACAAGAATTCACTTAACCATAAAGTTTTGAATTTCGCGCCTGTCAACAGCCAAGGCGAAATCAAAGCCAAAGTTGTAATTGCTTTGAAAGACACTTAAAAGTTGGCAAATATTCCCACGTCAAGTAGCGAACGTGAATTCGCCCTTGCCAATTCGCCGCAAACAGTAAGCGAATGAAGAGACGGCCGGCGCCATTGCCTGCAAGCGGTGCTTCTATGTGTGTGTGTGTGTGTGTGTGTGTGTGTGTGAGAGTCACTGCGCTTGGGTTTGTGTTTGTTCACTTGCCGCGTGGCACCTGTTGGTATGACACGCGATATACATTGTATGCGTGTGTGTGTATATACATATATAAAAATATAGGCATATGTGTGTGGGTGCCACGATTTTCGCATGCGTTCTAAGCCTCAAAACAATTTGATTAACCTATATTGAAAAGGCTGTGCGTAAAGCTAAACCAAACTTTTGGCTTAAAAAGTGACGTGAAATCTATTTTCAATTCAGACACATACACACATAGCTATGTGTGTGTGTTGTACTCGCGCTCACATCGTTGGGTCTAGGCTTCGTTTGCCTTTTGCCTTCTCCTTGGCTTTGGGCTTAAGGGGGTCAAAATAGCAACAATTTTACACAAGTCAACAACCAGGCAGCACTTGAATGACCAACGCGACTTGCCACGCTCCTTGGCGTCCGTCTAGTTGCAACACAACACAGTCTGCCTAAAGCCAACAACAACAGCAACGTCTATTAATGTGCCACAGACACACACATACGCAGACACACACATACTGATACACGGAGCACACCGCAAGCAAATGAAAAAAAAAAGGAAAAATCCTTGGCTAGTGTCGTGATGGCAAATTTCCATTCAGCTTAACACTTTGCAATTTTCTTTCGCTTTAAGAATTTTCTTTTTGGGTTTCCCCATTCAATAAATTTCAACAGATTGTTTTGAGCAACCAAAGTTTTGCTTTAAGTTTAGTAAAATTCGATTTAAATTTTTATTAATTTATTAAAATATCTCGCATTAGTTGAAAATACTTATTCGTTTTTCTTTATATTGTTAATTTCACTATATATTTTAAAAAAATTAATATAATTTTTTTTTTAATTTTCATTAACTAAAACAAAAATAGTAAAATTTTAATTTTGGTGTTTTCTTTTTAAAAATCAATTTCATTTTTATGGTTTTATGTTTTGCATGTAAGGAAAATTAAAAGGAAAATGTTTTGCCCGTGCAACAAATTGGAAGAGTATATTGTTTCTGGTCACTGGTCGACATTGCATTTTTTTGTAGCCATGAACAAGTATTATGCAGTCGGTTGCTCTGTTGAGTTTATTGATATTCTATGGCAAAAACATCTTGATAAAATTAATGTTTTAGATTGTTTTATTGAATTTCATTTGAAAGAGTTTTCTGATTTTTTGCTTCGGATTTTAGATTTGTTTAAACTTTAAGGAACATTTATTAAATGTCTTATATTCGGTTCATTATGATTATCTTATTAGTTCATCCAAACCAATTATACTTGTCTTTGTTTTTTATTTTTAGTTTGCAAATATATATTAAATATACATATATTTTATTTAGTTTTTCTTAACCTTTTATTCGTAGATGCATCGTTTTTTTCTTATTCAAATATCAAAGCTTCAAGCAGCTTCTAATATACTCTATTGATGTAATTTTGAAATTAGATACCCTTTCTTTTCACATTTTTAATTAACTTGTAGTGTTATTATCTCCGGCATTGATTAAACATTTGATATTCATGCAAGCTTTAATTAGTTGAGCTGCGCTCTAAATTGTATACACTTAAAAGGAGTTGTGTTTGACTTCATTTAAGTGCCACACTCTGTAAGCAACACTTAAATTTGTTTGTGTGTGTGTGTGTGTGTGTGTGTGTGTGTACATACAATTATTTAAATCGAATTAAGGAGTCAGCACAACGCGCTTTTCGCATCGATCCGATGCACTTGCCGTTCGTTGGAAAACTAAAACGTTGAAAGAAAATTCCTTCTTATAGTACGAGTTGTCGTTGTCGTTGTTCGTCGTCTTCGTATGCCACCTGGACAAGCAGCTAAGCTAAGGTAAGGCAGCCAGTTTCAGATATGTCCAGCAGTAGTCGCCTCTATTGGGCAGCCGAAGTGTGCTTTAACGGACGAAGTCTTCGGCTGTCCGTCGTATTGAAACGTATACGTGGGTCAGTAAACCTACTTCCGGTTGACATAAATACGCCTTGGACATGAAAACTTGCCACTGTTTGTTGTGTTTGTTGTTGTTAGACTGACATTCTATGGCTATAGATTTGAATTTAGTGTTTTGTTGTTGTTTTGATTTTCCTTTTTTTCGGCTTTTCAATTGCAACTGCGTGCCTCTTTAGAGAAAGCCGGCATTGTGCAGAGGCTTAAGCGTAGAGAGCTCTTCTGGGTTTCTGCCCAAGGTCGCTAAATTTCTCAAGCTAAGCTAGCAGGAATCTTTAGAAAGTAAAAAACCAAATATGAAATAGTAATAATAAAAAAAAAAAACAAAAAACAAAAAACAAAACAAAAGAAAACAAAATTAACAAAATTAAATTTATATTTTCTTTCACAAACAAATTAAATACGTTTTTAAATTTGATATCTAATTGAAATCTGTTATTTAAATGATTTATTAAAAATTAAAAGGAAAAGAAAATTTACTTGCTTTTTTTTTAGAAATTCAACAAAATATTTTAGAGGTCTTTTTGAATCGTACTTGAATTTAGGCCTATTTCTAAATATATTTCTCAGATGATTCTCCAATAAATTATGCTTGGCCATTGCAATTCCCAAATAGTTTTTGTAATTGTTGGTCACTCATTAGGGGCGGAAAGGTTTTGTTGGGCTGGGTTTCCTTGGCTGAGTCAATGTAATCGCTTTGCTGACCTTAATCAGCAGGATACCAAACCCAGAATCATATTTTGGCATGGCCCAACTCAGCCTGGGCAGGCTTTCAATCTAATTCCTATTATTCGGAGCTGCACCTTGCACTGGGTGCAGTCCAACACAAGAAGCAGCAACAGCAAAGCAACTGGAAAAGCAACAGCAACGGCAAAAGCAGCAGCAACTGCAATAGCAACAGCAACAAGCAATATAGCTTATTCATGCTAATTTCTGGGCGCACAAATGTTTTCACGCGATGCCGATTTAAAAAGCACAGCCAATAAATTAATATCAATTGCCGAGAAGTGAACAATAGACCAAGCCCAAATCTGTGAAATATCCAATTACCGGCACAAGCGTGTTCCATATACGAATATAGTTATGTATACGTAATATTCAAAAGGGGAATTCCAGGCCGCAAATCTAACTCCCTTTTAATTTGTCCGCAATTTAACTTAACCTCCTTTTCAACCAGTCAGCAAGCCAGCCAGCCATCCCGCCAGCTGGGTCACAGCGAATGCCTAAGTCACATTTAATTTAGTTACCAAAAATACTACGCTACTTTTCTTTTCCGATTTCTCACCTGCTTGAGGCATGAATATCCTTGACCTCAATGCTCGTATTTTTTGCTTACGCATTGACTGAAGTTTTTGGCAAACGGTCTGACCATGGTGCGTATGATTTCTGCCATTTGCCAAACAATGCTTTTTCACGCTCATTCTCAAAGGGAAAAGAGAGTTGATTGGTTTTCTGCCATGTTCGTCCATCTGTCTGTATGTAAGCAAAACTACCAAATATGTACACGTATAAACACACGCGAGACATACAAGTTGGAAGTTTATAGCTATAAAATCATTGTTTTCATTTCAGTTATTGCGACTCTTGAGATCTTGGTTGAGTGCTTCTACACCTAGGCATTTTGATTGCATGGTCAGCCCATTAAGAAGTGTCAAATCAGAAAACATAATTTTGGGTCCATGAACGAGTATTATGCAGTCGGTTGCGCATGATTTTCACACTTTACTTAAGTATATTGATTTAGTATATACAAAAAAAAAAAAAAAAAAAAAAAAAAAAAAAAAGAACTAAGGAAGCTTTCCTAAATATGTTTAAAAACAACAGGTTTACATTTTAAACATATTTACATTTTAAAACGATTTAATTAAAAGATTTCACCTGAAATTTAAATGCACAATCTAATACAAAAAATAAAAATAAAAAATACATATACAAAATTGCTGAAATTAAAAGTTTGAGGTATTTAATGGGGTACAACAACTGTGTAGTGAGAGTATACATTGTTGGTTGGTTGCTGCGGACTTCATAAGAAACAGCATATATGCACAGAAATTCTCGCTATCTTGGCTAGTTAATGTCCTTCTAACTTGTAAATATCAATATTTTATTTGCCTTCTTGTTAATCAAGTAATATCAATTAGGCCTTTAATACATTCCTTCATTGCTGTATTAACATTTTACCAGAATAATTTTTGAAAACCAGGGACGACTCGCGGTTACAAACTGACAGATATCGATATCTTGGACTTTCATACGTCAACAGCAGCCATATAACAAAATATATTATAACAAAATATTTACCGATATCGATAGCTTCAATAGGGAATCAGCTGTTGCTGAAAATCAAAACAAAAACTTTAGACAAAATTTTAAATTTTTAATTGTCAGTCACTTAGAAATATGTTAAAACTGTAAGTATGGAAGTGCATTTAACACATATTTATTATATTTATGAATACCGCTGACATTCCCTTTGTAGTAGCTGTCGTTTAGAAGAATGCAAAAGAGCCGTCAATTCGCAACAATTTCGTCGTTCGATGAACAGCAACAGCTCTTCCAAGCCGACACAAGCATTTGCCAACAGTTGGCAAAGACCATGCGGCGAGTACACCGGCATCAACATTTACAATCACAGAGTCCGTGGCAAAGTGCCGTTGGTGCTGCGCAATCCACGTATGGTTACCTGGTACACATGTGGACCAACAGTGTATGATAAAACGCATGTGGGGCACGCGAGTACCTATGTAAAGGTGGACATAATACAGCGCATACTGCGAGATTACTTTAAATATAATTTAATAACAGCTATGAATATCACCGATGTGGATGACAAGATTATCACACGCAGCAAGGAACAGGGACGTAATTGGCAGGAGCTGGCTCGAACTTACGATGCGGAATTCAAGGAGAATATGTTGCGGTTGAATGTAAAGCCTCCCAACATGCGAGCGCATGTATCGGCCAATATACCTGTGATCCAGCGCTTTATAGAACAACTGCTTGAAAATCAGCAGGCATACGTAGCCGAGGATAAATCTGTTTACTTTGATGTGAGTAAGTGCCAGAACTATGGCAAATTGCAAAACATCAGCAAAGAGGAACGGGCCCTCCAAGAGAACGAGCAAGGGAAACGAAGTGCTGCAGATTTTGCACTGTGGAAAGCGAAAAAAACGAAGTACGAACCCAGCTGGAGCTCGAAATGGGGTGGTGAAGGGCGTCCAGGATGGCATATAGAATGCAGCGCAATAGCTGGAATGTTTTTCGGTGAAGAATTGGATTTCCATGCGGGCGGCCTCGATTTGCGTTTTCCCCATCATGAGAATGAGGAAGCTCAATGCTGTGCACACTACAAAAAAAATCAATGGGTCAACTATTGGCTGCACACTGGCCAACTCCATTTGGTGGGTGATCAGCATAAGATGTCCAAGTCATTGGGAAATACAATAACCGTAGATGAAATGCTAAAGAGCTATACAGCGGATGAATTTCGTATGGCCTGCCTCCTCTCCAATTACAATAATGACATGCCTTACAGCGATCAATTAATGTTGACCGCGCGTCAAACATTAAAGAAATTCACGAATTTCCATGCTGATCTGAACGCGTATATGCAATTCCAAAAGGCGCCTAAGCTCCTGGACAGGGGTGCACTGCAGTCACAGCTAGATCATATGGTATTGGAGTTTGATAATAGTCTGCGCGATGACTTTGATACATCACGTGCGATTAGTGTCTTAATGGACCAGATGAGCAGCATCAGCCGCTGCATCAATCACCAATCAGCAGATGCAGAGCAGGAGCCCGGCCACTGTCTTGATTTGCTGCTAGCAGCAGGAAATTTTATAGGCTCATCCATGCTTAACCTCGGCATCAGCTCGCTAGCCGACTCATCGAATCTATTGAGTCAACAGCAACAAGCAAATAACTCTGCTCAAGTGGATGTTAATTTGCTGGTTGCTGATCTGCTAGCCATTCGAAGTCAACTGCGAGAGCAGGCAGCTGAATCGACGAATGTGAAGAAATTGGAACTACTTGAACTGTCTGATAGGTTGCGAAATGTTCTTCAGGAACATGGCATCAATGTGCGCGATCACAAACAGGGTAGCTCCTGGGTTTACAGAGAGCACAAGACCGCTACTAGAAGAGTCTAAATTCTTTTGTTAAATTTTGTAATTGATCGCTGGAAAATATTAAATATTTCCTTAGGGTGTACTCTGTATTCTAATTGATATATAAATTATAACAGATTTGGTTAACCGAAATTCATTACTCTTTCTGCCTGTTACATAAAAGTATACAAGATTTATAGCTAGAATAGTTTATCTGTTGAATTTATTGAACAGTAGTCTATATTATCTGTTATTTTACATTTATCATTGGCTTAAGATAAAAGATCTACATATTGATATAGCTATGGTAAAGCTATGATTCTGCTCTTAGCTAACTTAATTGTAAATGGTGGAACATTCTGCTTTATACAAATGTTTAGTAATCAAATAATCTCGTACCAGCTTATAGAAGGCGACCATGCTAGTAAATGCTACAAAGCTAATGGACAGTACAAAATGCCATTCAATACTGGCAGCGCTCAATGATGCAATCTCCACTAGGAGCACTGCCGCCTGCAGAGATGCTAATGTGGAGTAAATGACAGTGGGGTTGTGGAACAGTTTCTGTGAATAGAGAGAAAGATATATAAGTATCTGGCTAATAAATATAGAAAAATTTTAATTACATAGAATCGGAGATGACTGGCATTGCCGGGCGTGGCAACAGTGACCAGGCCGTGACTCCGATAGAGCGCCCCATTGTGCTTTACTACTGTACCATGACCGTAGACAGTATACTTTGACCAGTTCTGTGCGTTCGCTGCCACAATTAGTTGCGAAGGCGCTGCCTGTGGATCGCGGTCCATGCGCTGCCAGCTCCCCAAGTGCAAAGTGGCTCGATGCAGCGTATCGCTGTACTTGGCCGGATATTGAAAGACAGCTGACAAGCTGAAGGCGCCCAGACAAACGATGATGCAGTGCTGTGCCGCACGCATGACATTGTACTGTACACTCAATGACAAAAGGCAGGGTATGAGCACTAGATAGGCATTCAGCATGCATGTGAAGATCAACTGCTTGAAGCGTCTGTTGAAATCGTGACGAAGCGTTTCAATTTCGTCGCGTATTTGAGCGGCATTCGTTGTGCAGCTATGCACGGGCAGATCGTTAATATAAACGCCAGGTACCTCGAAGCGAGTGCGTAGAAACGGTTCCAATTGAAAGCCAAAGATGAGGAGATATACCATAACACTAAAAGAATAGTAAATATATAGTAGAAGAAGGATAAATTACTTAATTACTTACGGATAACTTAGATAGAAGAGCAACATGTAAGTGTGTGTCTGATAGAGCCTGAAAGCGCAATAGCACAGACCTAGCTGAACGACTCCACCGAAGCCATATTTAATGCTCATGCGGACTATGCGACACTCATTGTTCTTCCATTTGGCCAAAAGCATACAATACAGAAATCGTCTCGTATTCAATATGAGAATAAGGTAACGTAAATACGGATCGATTAGTTCAATGTTCTGCAAATGAAATAGGAGTGTTAGGTCGGATTTATATTCCCATCCAATTATTACCTACCACCATGTGGCGTGCTTGGAATTGCGGCAACCACCAGTTGGTGCGGTAAATGTTTATGAATTGTACAATAGCTGCACCCATGGTAAAGGCGCACATTATAAGCTCACTCAGCCATTCTGATGTGGTTGCATGCTCCGGGAAGGGAATATGCTTAGGCATCGTGACCTGTTGTGTACCCATTTTCGTTGACATGTTACGCTGAAAACAATCTTGTGCATCGCTAGAGCTACTGCCATCGCTGCGTTCATCATAACCCATTCTATTTTAGAATTACTTAAACCAATTTGAGCGACATTTAAACAATTTGCCGGACTAGCTTGCGCGAAAAACAATAAATGTTGCGGAAATTATCGATACTTTTGTTGCCAGCTGTTTTTTGCTCATCTTGATGAATTAACGATTATCCTATACGATTGTTCGTTATCGTGCCGCTAGTGCCCTATTGGCAATGTTAAAAGGCTTCTATCGTTACTTAGCGAGCTCAAGATAAATAATTACTAACGTTTAGGTAATTAAATTAAAATTAATATACATTTCACTTTTTCCGTTACGAGCTAACTAGAATTATTTGGCTGTGTCAGCGATTATGAAGCAAGTGCTGCCAGACTTGTTGGAGTTCGATAGCAAATCGATACACTATGACACCTCTGCTGGCAACCAACAACAACAACACACTTGCTACTCTATTTTCTTAGTCGTGCGTAGGCGAATTTCTTAATTTTCTCATTGAAGACGAAGCAAAATTTATGTAAAACTCCAACACTGCAATTGTTTTCACTTTGTTTGAGGCAATAGCAAACAGAGTAGCTGCAACAAAGGCGTATTTACACATTAACAACCACACAATATGGGAAACACCGACTCAAAGCTAAACTTTCGCAAAGCAATTGTTCAGCTGACGCAGAAGAATCAAAAGATTGACAACAACGATGACCAGTTCTGGGATCAATTCTGGCAAGCGCATCAAACAACGCTGGAGGATGTCTTCGCACTGGTGACAGCAAGTGAAATACGTCAAATTAGAAACGATAATCCTGCAAATTTAGCTACACTTTGCTACAAGGCTGTAGAAAAGTTGGCCCAGGCTGTCGACAGCAGCTGTCGCACTCAGGCGGAGCAACAATGTGTGCTGAACTGCGTAAGGTTGCTCATACGAATATTGCCTTACATCTTCGAGGATGATAAGTGGCGTGATTTCTTTTGGAGCAATCTGCCCGCTCAAGAGCAGGCGAATCATGGTCAAACTGTGCCCCTGGCCCAATCCCTTATCAATGCCATATGTGATTTATTATTCTGTCCAGACTTCACTGTGACGGCAACGAGGCGCGCAGGCCCAGAGAAGGCCGAGGAGTTGGCCAATATTGATAGCTGCGAATACATCTGGGAGGCCGGTGTAGGATTTGCTCAATCTCCGCCACGTAATGCGCACATGGAACGCAGGCGGACGGAGCTATTGAAGTTGCTGCTCACCTGTTTCTCGGAGCCCATGTATCGTACACCTCAGCAATCAGAGGAGCCCAACAAGTGGATTGCCTACTTCACCTCCGCAGACAACAGACATGCGTTGCCTCTGTTCACCTCTTTCTTAAACACTGTTTGCTCCTATGATCCGGTTGGCTTTGGTGTGCCCTACAACCATTTGATATTCGCGGACACGACCGAGCCGTTGGTAGAGGCCTGTTTGCAACTGCTTATAGTTACGCTCGACCATGACATGGTCGTACAGCACCAGCAGTTGCAACAACAACAACAGCAGCAACATCAACTGGCTCATGCTGGAGGCGTGCTGGTCACGCCATACGACGAGGGCGGCTGTGGCGATAATCTGTTTATCAATTACTTATCACGCGTTCATCGCGATGAGGATTTCCATTTTGTGCTGCGTGGCATAACGCGGCTACTGAACAATCCGCTCGTCCAAAACTATTTACCCAATTCAACAAAACGCCTGCATTGTCATCAGGAACTACTTATTCTGTTTTGGAAGATCTGCGACTATAACAAAAAGTTCTTGTACTTTGTACTAAAGAGCTCGGATGTGCTTGACATACTCATACCAATACTATATCATTTGAATTATTCGCGTGCGGATCAATCGCGCGTTGGCCTCATGCACATCGGCGTCTTTATACTGCTGCTGCTATCGGGTAAGACTTAAATGATTTTATTGATTAATACAATAATGAATTAAACCTCACTACAATGCTTTACTTAGGTGAACGTAACTTTGGCGTGCGCTTAAACAAGGCCTACTCGGCCACGGTGCCCATGGATATACCGGTCTTCACTGGCACCCATGCGGATCTGCTTATCACAGTGTTTCACAAGATTATAGCCACAGGACATCAGCGTTTGCAGCCACTGTTTGATTGCTTGTTGACAATATTGGTGAATGTTTCGCCATATCTAAAAACCCTGTCGATGGTGGCCAGCGTAAAGCTATTGCATTTGCTGGAAGCCTTTAGTACGCCTTGGTTTCTGCTCTCGGCGCCAAGCAATCACCACTTGGTCTTCTTCTTGTTGGAGATCTTCAACAACATTATACAGTACCAATTTGATGGAAATTCGAATTTAGTTTATACGATCATACGCAAACGCCATGTCTTTCATGCCATGGCCAATTTGCCGACAGATATGGCAGGCATAGCCAAGTGTCTAAGTGGGCGAAAAACGGGTGGCAAATTTAATTTACCACGCGTGCCACAGAGAAAGCCGGCCACAACTACGACTAGCCAGGAACTACCATCGGCACAAGCACCCGAAGACGATTATATTGACGAGGAGGATGAAGAGGAAGACGAAGATGTTGAAGATGTTGTAGCGAACAAGAAGACTGCTGCTGCAGCTGCAGCTGCGGCTGCTGCTGCTTCTGGTACTGCCGAAGAGGATCTCGAATCGGAAACGGAATCGCATGAGCGTTCACAGCTAGGCGACACACAGCTGGATTCCGCAGCACCGGTTGCACAGCCCGCCGAGCCGGGCACACTGAAAACATCGCTGCTGGATACTCCAAACATAGGTCAAATGACCGAACGCGAGCATCCGCATCCCAATGATAAGGCTAACGACCTGTCGCCCGCCAAGTCCGCATCGCCTACGCTGGATCAGACTCGTCTATCGGTTGCACATCGAGCCAGCATACGCATGGTGCCAGGTGACAACGATCGTTGGACGCCCACACCCGAATGGATTGTCTCTTGGCGCTCGAAGTTACCGTTGCAAACGATAATGCGCCTGCTGCAGGTGCTAGTGCCGCAGGTGGAAAAGATTTGCATTGACAAGGGTCTCACTGACGAATCGGAAATACTGAAGTTCTTGCAGCATGGCACCCTGGTGGGTCTGCTTCCTGTGCCGCATCCCATCTTAATACGAAAATATCAAGCGAATTCTGGAACTACGGCCTGGTTTCGCACCTACATTTGGGGCGTTATCTATTTGCGGAATGTAGAGCCGGCTATTTGGTATGATACGGAGGTCAAGCTCTTTGAAATACAGCGCGTCTAAAGCTCTTATTGTAATAGTAAGTGGAACCAACAACATCAACTACAATGAGAAAAAAAAAAAAGAAAAAGAAAGCAACAAGAACGCAGCTTATCCAAAAAACAACACGCTTTTGCATTTACTGTAGTTAATTTATTTAGTTTGTGACTCATTCCAAAAATTATCTGCTAATTACGAAATGTCCATGTTTTAAAAAAATATAATAAGCTTAACCCGATTATCGGTTTGTCAGCGGAATGTGAGGTTTTATCACTCCAAGTTTTCAACTGCTCTTCAAATAGCTTTTGTTCACAAATCTTTATTTAACGTTTTTAATTTTAAATAGCAAAAGTTCCTTGTGCCGTATTTGTAAAACTTTGTCTAAGTAATTTATTTGTTTTGTCTTAGTTTCTATTTATGCATATATGTTATACAGCCTCAATACCTGATTATATTCCGTGAAGTCCATTTAGAATTTGTTCAAGCTGCAGATTTACCTCTGCCTGTCTTTCACTTCTTGAAAACATTGTATATCTAAAAATACACAACACATAAATTAACTTATTTTTGATTAACCAAAAAACAGCAAGCTTTATATAATTTTTTGTTATTTTATAATTAGCTTATTTATGTGCAATGTCCTCTTTAATCGAAACTCCATTTATATACATATATATTCATATGAAATTATACTTCAATAGTTTATATGTTATTTAAATTTAATTATGTTTCATATTCAAATACACAAATATAGCCTCAAAAATAAATAGAACGAAAATTAATAAAATAAAATCAAATATTACATGTATATGAATAAATCAATAGCACTATATTATTAAGTGCTTATAAAGTAAATAAAACGTACTTAAAGAGATGTATAAAAATGCGTTTTATTTTTGCAAAATGATGTAACATACAGTTAATAAAAACAGAGGAAGACAAATATCCAGCCATCCTTATCATAGGAACAATCGTAAATCCAGAAGCGTTTATCGGAGAAATTTGTTTGATTTACAAATTTGTAGAGGAACCCTTTTTAAACTTCCCACTAACCCTTTGTTTATAGATAATATATCAAATATAGAATATACCAACAGAAATGATGATGGATATAAATATATGTATTTGCTTAAGTAAATGGCATAAGAAATCAAAAAGCAAAATTATGTGACGCTGTCATTAACTATTGTCTATTAACAATTAAAGTAATCAGACTTGTTGCAAATGATTAATTTAATCCATATCTGTGCTCCTACTTTCCATACTGCTCATACTCTCATCACTGAACTGATCGTCGCTCGACAATGCGCGTATCCAAATGACATATTTTAAGACGAACATGAATACGATTGAGACAACGCCAGCTACTATCGATTTATTGCCATCTGGTTTGTTTTGTTCCTGGCTCCGACAGGTGGAGTAGCTCTGCTTTGCCTGGACTGTATCTAGATTACCGAATATCGGAGACAAATCAATTAGGAGCTTATCTGTTGGAGCTGTTGGGATGGGCATAAATAGGCCCATTGGTTGTCACAATTGCTTTACAGTAGCTTCTTCCGTTTGCGCTGCAGGTGTCACTGGGATTATGTTGAATTTGACGTAGTTTTCTTTTTGGCGCTTTTGCACGATTTTGCCAATCACTTGCGGCTCCTTGATGGTCGTCTCAATGGCCTTGACAATGCGATCCACATTGCCTTCATCGGCGCCACTCACATTTCCCTGGATGAGAATGCGCACCTCGTGCCGTTTATTTAGCCATTTGATTATATTCTTTAACCTGGAAGACAAATCATGCTCGGCCATTCGAGCGCCAATGGTTAAGGACTTTCCCGATTTTTTGGTGCCCTGCTTTTCCGTAGATTTGGTAGTGCCCTTGCCCTGTGTCTCGTCAGCTAACATTTCAGCAGATGTGACTAATCTACATTGAAAAAATAAGTATTAAGAATAGTGCATAGACCACCTCGACTTCACCTACTTGAACACCAGGCGACCGGTTTTTGCATCCGGCTGTTGCAAACGCAGCAAATGCAAATCGCGACGTTTGGCCAACTTTTGGGCCTCCTCGAGAGTGGTAATGTTAATGGATTCATTCTGTCCAATAAGCGTTATCTTTTGCTTTAGTTTATTTGCCTTTTGTTCATCAGTTTTTGTTTTTGTTGTTATTGCTTGTGTAAGATACCGATGAAATATTAATTGCTGTGGCCTGGGAGAATCGTCAATTGTGCTTGAATATTTGGGTATCTGGAGTGACAGCGAACGAAGCGCCAATAGACTACGTATAACATTTAAACGATTTTGCTGCATTTTTCCTATTTTTTTCTAATTTAAACTCTTTAAACTCTGATTCCGAAATTTTGCTGTACAATACTGACAGAGTTGCCATTACATGCCAAAGTTAATCATTATTGCGTTTCATCAGTAAACATGAAATTAATTTCTGATTATATATTACGAGTACCAATTTAATTATTTGTATGCAAATAAATATTTAAATGTACAATCTAGAATAATTTAAAAATATTTTAATTTCTACATATGAGAAAGTATCGAGTACATTCTAGTGTTATCGAATTTGGCGCGATGACTTTTCATTTTCAATTATAACGGTAGTTCAAATTAGTTAGGAACCACGTTTCAAAATTAATATTTATTAAACTAAAGAAAAAAGTTCTGATATTTTCAACTAATTAAAATTATCCTAGACTACAATCTCACACTTAGCCCCATTGCCGATTGCCATTATTTCGCCTTCTGCCGTTAGAGGAGCTGCTGAGCTGTTCTTCACGATTTCTTTGCTGCGCCCGCTGCGAGGCTAAAATCAGCTCGCATTCATGTGAGATGGACCGCTGCTCTTGCAGCTGTTGAAACTCGGAACGACGGCACTCTTCACACTCCTCCCATCTGCTGAACTTATTCACATTTCGATCGCAGGGATCCGCCGCAAATAACATGCACTCGTCCACACAGAAATTGTAGAACCAAAAGTGACCGACGATTGTTTGATTTCTGCAGCGTGGCTGATTGGTTCGCAGCATTTGAAAGCAGCGCTTTGCCAAGTTCGTATCCATATCTTCTTCGCCTTCGACATTTTCTCGATTCAAGTTTCTATTATAGTTGTTGTTGTTTACTCTGTTCCAGGACTTGCGCTGCTGCTGATCATCTTCCTCTTGCTCTGCAGGTACCAGTGTGTCAGTCATATCTCTGTTGCCATAACGGGATCGCTGTTCATTCTCTCTGTATTTGTCGCTGGGTCGTCTACGGTTCCAAGACGAGCGCTCCACATCCTCCAGTCGTGGCGCTTGCCCATAATTTAATCTTCCTTCGCTGCCCTTCAAGTTGCCTACATCAAAGCCACCTAGTCTACGACCCTCATCCGTTTGCTCCACATCGTAATCCCTATTGAAATTACTGTTGCCAAAAGGCTCTTGCTCATTCTCCTGCTCTTGTTCCAGCTCTGGCTGTGGCTCTCTCTCGTCATACGGCGCTTCAATGTCGGCTCCATTTAAGTTACCCAAACAGGCTCTGCCCGCACATGGCCGCGTCTCCTGCAGCTCTAGCCGTCGCACGCTCTGGCATTTCAGCTCGGCGCTGGGATTCAAGTATTGTCGTTGCCGCGACTGATAGCCCTCTCCGCAGGTGACGCTGCATGGGCTCCAGCCACTCCATCCAGACAGTTGGCATTCAGCGCGTCTCTGATATGCATTTCCTTGCTGCTGATACTCGAGACCCATGTTGAATTCATCCTGATCATCAATAGGCCGCATTGGGCTGCCGCTTAGGTTGCAGACCTGGCCGTCGCAGGCGCGCTCCTCATACTGCGGCACGTTGCAATTATAAATCCTGGCCAGCTCTGGTTGCTTGTAGACTCGTCTTCTGTACTGCATGCCCTCGCCGCATTTCGATGAGCAATCGCTCCAGCTGGACCACGGATGCGTTAGACATTCGCGCGGCACATCCGGATCATTGTTAGCTAAAGTAATGTGAATTTTAGTTATTTTTGTATGCTTAGATTCTAAAACTGCTTACAATCTTCATCTGCACAGCGTCGCTCGTAGATGCGCTGGCGTTTCACTGTTAGAATGGCCATAGGCTTCATCGGCGCTCCCGACTCATCGTAGAACGGTGAACGCGGATCATTGGGAAAATCGGACCGTATGCGTCTGATAACATCTGGCGGCACCTGTGGCTGATCGGGTGACTGGAAGAGGAAGAAGAAGGAACAAAATCAATTCCAATTGATGTGCCACGCCTTCTTTTATTTACCGTATAAGTGGGTCCCGCATCTGTGCCTATATCCCAGGGATACAAGTTGATCATCCTTGACTCCAACCACGTGCAGTTGCGTAGGCATAATTCCAGCCCACTTACGCCCACGATCCAATCTGGTGAGGGCTCAATTTTGGAGGCAAATGATATCATATGATGCACGGGATCTACACGTACCGATGCCATGGTTTTGCTATTTAGATTGGGAAAGGCTGGTCCCCTTGCTTTAATAATGGTGCGTATCTTTTGATCCTGCAAATAAGACTTGGTTAATTGAAAGCTTTTCAGGGATGCGTCACACTCACTCGAAAGTTGATGCTAAATTCACGCTCAAGCAGGCGGGAAGTGCAGTGCTCGGCATATTGCTTCATTCCTTCGCTAGCTAATTGACCGGACTCCCAAAAGCGATAGTCAGAGCTATGTGCGGCGCCTACCAGTTCACAGAAGCGTGTCTCCCAACCACGAGCTGGAAAATACCGTGGATGTAAATTACGTGACCAGACGCCTTCGAATGTTAGCTAGAAAGGAAAGTTCTTTGATTTTAGACAAATTATAAATTAAAAGGAATTCGATGGAGTCATATGATATCTTGCCAGATGACAGCCTGTAGCTGACATGATTTTTCCCATTCTATTGATATAGTCTGTAGCACTTGGTTTACTCAATCGATTTACTCACCTCATATCTCGCCTCGTCGCAGGCACAGCATGGGTGGTTTAGAGCAATGCCCGTAGGCTGACTTTCGACATCATCGACAACCTCCTCGCATATGCGACGCGTCAGTCCGCCATCGTCCATGTGCCAGACGTCGCGATGCTGCAACACCGTTGCACGTATCAATATGCAACCGTTGCCCGGCTCACTGGGCGCTATCCACGTCAAATGTATATGGGTCTTGGGATTGGTATTTGTGTTCTCCACCATGTTAATGCAGTTGGGATTGAAACGTGACTCAATCAAATTGCTGAGCTCGAAGCGACCCAGATCGTTGACATAGCTGAAGTCGCCGTTCTCATTCTCCAACGCCAGTATATAACTAATAAAGCGATGTCCATTGAATGCATTCAGCGAAACTGTCGAAAAAAAGAGAAATAACGCCAATGAAATAAGAAATCATATGTTGTATATAGACGGCAGCTATCGGGGAAGCCGACCTTGAAAATCGTGAGACCTTTCAAATTCGCAATATCCTGATAAGACTGAAGCGAATGCCTCTATTTTGTTTACAAAGCGCAAGTATTGCGAAACGTTTGTATTTGTTTTCTTTTTTTTTTTTTTAATATACCCTGTACACACAGAATGGCAGGAGTATAATGAAAGAGCGGAAAATTGCGATTAGAATTTCTGAATCACTTAGTAAATACGAGTAAAAATTGTCCACAGAGTATCAGCAAATGGATTACTCTCAACTTTGTCTCGTTCACTTAGACATTGAGTAAAAATAAATCAACGTAAAGGGTAGGATGAACTTGTGGAAGTGTATTTCCTAGACAGATACTGATTAGAATTTGCCACTAAGTTAATCTGAATGTAGTTAAGAAAGCTGAGAACAGGGTATCATCCCATCGATTACTCTTAAGCACTTTTTTTTTTTTTTTTTTTTACGCACTTAAACGATTCATGAGCAATCGGAAACAGACTTTTGAAGTTCAAGCGCAAGGTCAATGAACTCACGCGCTCACCGTTGTACTCCTGTCCGAGTATATAGGTTTCCGGATTGCCCGTTATGCTTATCACATAGTTCTCATCCACCGGAGACTTGGGCGTATGGGTATTGGCCGGATGACGTGTGCAGATCAATGCCCAGCTAGAGTACGGCAATAGCACGTACACCACCAATAAATACCACATTCTATTAAGTTCTCGAATAAAATTCTCAAATGTCTGACTTGTCGTCTTGAGCTACTGTTTGAAACTGAGCGTCAAACAGTTCTTTCGGTTCTGGCTGTGGGTTCGCAAAAAGCCAACCGCTGAGAGACGATGATAAGCTCTGCCCGGCAAGAGAACTTTATTTCTCTGACCCACTGATACAAATACAAAAAAATTCACTTATCAGCAGACACTGCCCACAAAAGCCGGAAAAACAAACTATATTATACAAGAGAGCCGCCTATGCTTGAGCGCTTAACGAAAAGAGATTGTAAGTAAAGACTATAAAGAAAACAGATGGAGAATAAAGAGAGAACCATGGCTTAAAGACTTCTGAAGATTATTGTGTAAATGGAGAACATATGCTTTATAAGGCTATATGAAGTGCTTACAGTATTTGGAATTAGGAAACATGTGGCAGATATTAATGTTGTTCAAATGGAACTATTTAACCAACAAATTCGTTTAGAGGCAACTTTAAAAAAATACAAAAATGTGGAAAATTATATATATCTATTCTTCAAGCGTGTTAAATTAGACATAGATCTATTAATAATGCCTAAGAAAGGCTAGGCATATAGACTTTTTTCTTAAGAATAAAGATGTGAGCTCAACTTGTCAAGTTATATTTAATTACATATATATCCTTTATAGGGATATACGATATTTGGAATATCGTCCCTTCTTAACCAAGGCAAAAACGTGTCTAAATAATTTTTGCTTTTGCATAATCTTTATTAAATTCAAATGATTAACTGCCATATCTGCCACGTCTGGCATTGCTATATTTGTTTCTTGTCTGTGCCATGGGCTGGCCAAAGCCTTCATCGCCTCTGAAGCCGCCGCCGCTGGTCTGGAACGTATCGCCGCCATAGGCGTTGTCACCTGCAAACGGGCTCTCTTCGGGATCGTCGGTGCGAACAGAGTTGATTTGGGGCAGCAGACAGGTGCCCTCGCAGGCCATCAGAGTGCGAAAGCGATTGTTGTTCTCGTCGCAATTGTCTGTGGTGAAGATTTTGCACTGGTGATCGTCGTGATCGTAGAACCAATAGTTGCGCACAATGACCGGATTGGCCAGGCAGGGGACCGTCGAGGCGAAGGGCTTCTCGTAGCAGTAGTCCTGGATCACGTTGTAATTGCTGCCGACCGTCTCCTGCTGGCCCAGGCCATAGCCTGAATAGTGTGGAGTAAATGGAGCACGGGTGGTCAAGCCGCCTCTGTATAGGGTATTACTGTAGTCGTTGACGCTGGCGCCTGATTCGTATTTGCTGTCGAAGCTATTGCCTCGACTATCCTGTTTGTAGTCGCTGTAACTCTCCTCTCGGTTATCTTGTTTGTAGTCATTGATGCCCTCCTCTCGGTTATTCTGCCTGTAGTCGTTGTAGCTATTGCTCCTCTGCTCATTATAATAGCTATTCACTGTGGGTCGCTCCAATTCGTAGGGCAGTCGTCGGTTGCTCTTGCCTTGCTCTGGGTAGTTGGGCTTCGTCAAAGTGTTTCCACTCCAGCCTTGATTGTTTTTGTCCAAGCTTGGCCTTCTGTTGTTGTTGTAGTTGTTATTCGTGCCCCAGACGGGTCTATTAGTATCGAAGCCCGCTTCATTGGTTTCTCCAAAAGGATCAGAGTCCGGCTGTAGCCCATCGATGTCACCATTGTCGGTTATGGAGCCACCGCAATCGATGCCCGAGCACGGCCTTGTCTCCTCGAGAGGCAGTCGCACCACTGACTGGCAACGCGGCTTCGCTTGGGGATTGTGATAGTCGCGTCTGCGTGTCGATATGCCACGCCCACAGGTCTTTGAGCATGGCGACCATTCGCTCCACTGGCTCATCTCACACTCGGCCATGGTCGCCGGACCATTGCCATCCTCATTAAATTCACCATTTCCCATTCCTTCATCGTCCGCGCCGCATCTCGTGCCCTGGCACTGACGCACCTCCTCCATGCGATTGTCGCAATTGTAGCTGGCTGCAAGTGCAGGATTCTTGTAGCTGCGATAGCGCTGCGAGTAGCCAGGTCCACAGCGCGTGCTGCAGTTGCTCCACTCGTTCCACGGATGAGTTGCGCACTCCAAAGGACCGTCTTGAGGTACTGGAAGATCAGGGTGGATGAGTTATGATAGTTTTTAGTTATAATTATCTGTCCAGCCTCACCCTCCTCACACTCGCGTATGTATAGCTTCTTTCGGGTCACATAAAGCGTGGCCAGCGGTTTCATTGGAGCACCTGAATCATCAAAGAACGGCGAACGGTAATCGCTCGGAAACGATGAAGTAATGCGGCGTATAACATCCGGCGGCACTTGGGGCTGATCGGGTGACTGTTGAAGGAAATCAGTTTAGCTTAAAGTCAAAAGAACTTGATCTGCTCTCACCATATACGAGGGACCCGAGTCGGTGCCTATATCCCAGGGATATAAATTGAGCACCTTGCGCTCCAGCCAAGTGCAATTGCTCAAGCACAGTTCTAAGCCCGCCACGCCCACTATCCAGTCTGGAGATGGATCGATTTTGGCTGCCAACGAGATTTGATGATGCTGTGGATCGACGCGCGCATTCGCCAAGGTGGTGCCAAAGATGTTCTTTTTGTAACCGATCCCAGGCGCCTTGATTATGGTGCGCACTTCGCCATTCTAGAAAAGGAGTAGAGCAGCAAAGTTAGAGCGAATGGGCTTAGGAGAGTCACTGTCCAGTCAAAACTCGGCCACCTGTGTATTATCCCTGATTTCCTGCTCCAATGTACGCGTGGATCCGTGCTCTGCCATTTCGCGCATGCCCTGGCTGGCCCGCCCCCCATACGCCCAATAACGGTAGCTGTAGGTGTGCGAGGCGCCTATGATTTCGCCCAGACGTGTGCGCCAAGCCTCGGCTGGAAAATGCTTGGCATGCGTATTCCTGGCCCACTTGCGCTCCAATATGATCTATAGAGCAGTTGATAAATATATAAGAGATGAGCTCTGCTCAGTTCTCGAGCTGAAATACTCATACCTCATACTTGGCCTCGTCGCAGGCACAGCAGCTCTGCAGCGATGGCGTTAGGCTGTTCAGCTCATCGATTTCCTCTGGACAGATGCGCTTGGTCAGGAAGCCATCGTCGATGAACCACACGTCACGATGCTGCACCACGCCCGCCCTGATCAGAACACAGCCACTGTCCGGTTGCTTTGGCGATATCCAGGAGACATCGATGCGCGTCTTGGCATTCGTATTGGTGCTCTCGATCATGTTCTCGCAGCCAGTGCTGAAGCGAGTCTCTGCCGTGTCGGACAGCTCAAAGTGTCCGGCCATGTCCGGTCCGCTGTAGGCCATCGACGGATCCTCGCTTTCCACAATCAACGTAAAGCTAATGAACTTCAGGCTGGTCGGGCAGGAGAGGGATACTGAGAAGCAGAATATGTTATTCATATAGAACAGCTCCCCATCTCTCTCCAGCTCTAGCCACTGTTCGTCCACTCACTCTTCCCACTCACCATTGTATTGATGATCGGGTATATAGGTCGTCGGATTGCCATCGATTAATATTTTGAAATTATCATCGACTGCCGAACGCTCTCCCGATGCGCCTTGCGGTATCCGATTACAGCCGCCTGCAATGAGCCTGAGCCAACTGAGACTCAGCATTAATAATAAGAGAACTCTTCGACACATTTCCCAGCACTTCTAATCGCTGTGACGGCTCAATGATAACTGTCCGAATTGGTTTGGGTTTCGCTTTTCGTTTAGTTGACGTAACGCTTCAATTATACATATATCTCAGACTGCGTCGCGACGCTTCAAGCCCATCTTAATTGGTTCGCCTGGGTCGTTCGAAATATTTGTATTTCGAGTTGAGTTCCTCAATAAGCCGTCAACAATTTCTGTGTGGCTTTTGCATCGCTTGGGCGCCAATTAATTTATTTTGCGTAGGTTCTTTGAACTTTTGCGAGAACTCGAGCTAAATATTTTATAGCCTAGCTATCCAGCAGCAATTTATGTAGGTCAATGATGAACAGCAAGCGCCCAAACATATGGCGAAAATCATATGAGATCGAAAACGTGCCGTAAAACTAATAAATATAATGGAAAGTAGTTCAACTGTTTGTTAAAGAAACTGTTGGAACACTTTTTGACTTGATCGAAGCTGTAAAACTGTGGAAAATATTGCCCTATTTGGGCTTATTCTGGGTTTTTGTTTTATTTATTTGAAATAAGGAAATTCTGCTGCTTAAATTAGAGAAGTTCTTTTTTAATTCAGCCTACCTATATGTTTGCCTCATGCAGGAATGTAGAATGAAATATTCCCCTATATCAATATAATTTAGTTATTAATATGTTATTTATTAATATGTTATTAATACGATAAATAATTGTTAGCCATTGCCTCGATCGACATGGGATCTGCTAATACTTGTAGCCAGTTTAATATGATATACAGATGTATGTAGAGTATTCAGCGGGCATGCTGATTCAGTGGGAATCGCGTTCACCACTTGTCGCTGTCGTCGTTGCTGTCGAGCAGGCACGGCATCATGACGCACTTCTCGATGCGCACCCTGTCCTTGCACTTGTAGCTCAGGTCCGTGTTGAGGAGGGTGCGAGTACGCTGCCGGACAGAGTTATCGCCGCAGCTGGCCGTGCAGGGCGTCCAGGCGGACCACTCGGAGTAGCGGCACTCATCGCGCGGCTCCAGCTGGGGCTGCAGCTTGGCGGGCATGTGGCGTCGTTCGCCATAGGCGCCGCTCACCGAATACATGTCGTCGCAGCGCTGATAGCAGCGGTCCATGCGCACCAGGTGCTTGGGGCAAGGTTTGCCGCCGTATTTGGGTGTGCGCAAGACGCGACGTGTGCGCAGCTGTACGCCGTCGCCGCAGCTGGCATTGCAGCTGTGGGCAATCCACTCGGAGACCATGCAATCGACGGGCTGCGGCTTCTCCGAGCTGAGGCGCTCGATCTGCAGCTCCTGCTTATGGCGGGGCAGGCGACAGGTCTCTTCGCACTCCTCCTTCGACTTGAACTTGTTCTGATTCGTGTCGCAGCGATCCGACCAGTAAATGGCGCACTGATCACTCACGTGATCGTAGTACCAGAAGTTGGCCACGTCGCTGTCGCGACAGTGGCTCACGCGCAGCGAATCGTAGCAATAGGTGGGCACAATCGTATCGCAGCTGGGATTCGTGCAGTTGACCACTTCGATGAGTTTGATGTGGCGACAGGGATCGGTGCCGTCATCTGAGGGATCGTGCACGCCGTAGACTTCATTGTTGTTCCACACCTTGCGCATGCGACGTCGCTGGCCGGTGCCACCACAGGGTCCCAGGCAGGGCGAGAAGTCCGACCAGGGCGAGACGCCACACACTGGCGGTATATAGTCCTCGCTGCGCTGATTGAAGCTCTGGAAGTTGCGAAATAGCGAACGCTTCTCCGCTGAGCCCGCATTGCCATCCTCTCCAGCGCCTTCCGCCTGACCCCCCTCCGGCTCGCCCTCGCCGGCCGCCTCGTTGCCTATGTCGCCGCCACAGTCGATGGCCTCACAGACTCTGGTCTCTTGCAAGCGCGCCTTGCTGGCCTTCTGGCACTTCTTCTTGGCCCGCCTGTTCAGGTAGTGGCGGGTGCGCACCAGCTCACCTATGCCGCAGGTCACGGTGCACGAGGACCACTCGCTCCACTCGGATAATCCACACTCGGGATCCATGTTGGGTTGCTCTGCCTCCGGCTGCGCGCCCTCCGAGGCCTCCTCGTTGAATGTGGCGCACTTGCGGCCCATGCAGTTCTTCTCCTCACGCAATGCATTGTTGCATCTGTGACGCTGGTGTTTGAGAATTTTAGATAGAGATTGGCTTATTCACAGTCGAAGTTGCTCCTTACCATGGCTAGTGTTGGATTCCTAAACTCGCGGGTTCTGTACTGTTTGCCAGGACCACATTTGGTGCTGCACTCATCCCAACGTGACCAGGCGGTTGTGCCGCATTCCATAGGCAACTGCTCCGCTGGGAAAGGGAAAGGAAGATGGAGAGATCTATTGAGAGATCTTATTGCAGATTAAATCGGAGCTTACCGTCAGGTGTTTCACAATTCTTTTCATAGAGACGACGTCTGTTTATGTGCAAAGTAGCCAAGGGCTTCATTTCCGCGCCTGTGGGATCATAGAAGGGAGAGCGTGGATCATTGGGAAAGTTGGACTTGATGCGACGCACAACGTCGGGTGGCACTTGTGGCTGATCGGCAGACTATGAAAGTAGATAACATGATATCATATTACATATAAATACTAGATATATAGATAGATAGACTGACCATGTAGGAGGGACCGCTGTCGGTGCCCGCATCCCAGGGATATAGATTGTGCACCTTGTTCTCCACCCACGAGCAATTGGGCAAGCATAGCTCTAGCCCAGACACGCCCACTATCCAATCGGGCGATGGATCCACCATGGAGACCAGCGAGATCAAATGATGATTGGAGTCGACGCGAAAGACTGCAAATGTTTTGCCCGTCACATTTGGATAGGCAATGCCGCGTGCCTTGATAATCGTTCGAATGTGCTCGCTCTGATCCTTCAGCTCGCTTTCCAGTGTGCGCGTCGAGCCGTGCTCGGCTACCTCGCGCAAGCCCTCGCTAGCCAGCTCGCCGTATTGCCAGAAGCGATAGTCGATGGTGTGCGAGGCGCCGATGATGTCGCTGAACCTCGTGCGCCAGCTGTTGGCCGGAAAGTCCTTGGGATGGGTGTGCCGCGACCATTTGCCCTCGAAGGTTAGCTGGGAAAGATGGGCATATGTAAGAGCTGCTAACTTTTGGAGGAATCGTTCCGGACTCCTGCTCACCTCATATTTGGCCTCATCGCAGGCACAACATGGATCCACAATGCTGGGCTGTGTATTGATGTCGTCCACTTCCTCCTCGCACATGCGCTTGGTCAGCAGGCCATCGTCCATGAACCAAACATCGCGGTGCTGCATCACTGTCGCACGTATCAGCACACAGCCCTGACCCGCCATGGTCGGAGCTGCCCAAACGACGTCCACGTGGGTTTTCAGATTCGTATTTGTGTTCTCCACGACGTTGGGACAGCGTGGACTGAAGCGTGTCTCCGACAAGTCGATCAGCTCGAAGGCGCCCATTGCATTCGGATCGCTCTCCGTAGCGCCCGACTCGAGCTCCAGGGCGAGCATAAAACTCACAAACGATAGACCCGAATAGGCACTCAGCGTAACTGCGGAAGAGGTGAACAAACTGAAGCTGCCTGCAGTTCGATTTGGAATTGCTCCACTCACCATTGTACTTCTGGCCGGGCACATAGCTCTGTGCATGGCCCGCCACGGACACAACGAAATTCTCATCCACGGGCGACTTCGCTGCGGTGGCTCCCTGTGGCACACGATTGCACGCGTGGGTGGGTGGCAAGCAGCAGGTGGTTGCCAATAAAATTATGATGCATACGATTCTCATCTCAATAAATTACTTGTTCTGCCTTTCTCTCTCTCTCTCTCACTCTCTGTCTCACTGATTCTCTGAGTTTACCTTTTAGTTGCTACAATTAAAACGCCATTAATTATGTGTCAATTGAGGGGTTGTTCTACATGTAAATTAAAATTTACTAAATTATAGTAGGGTATATTAGTTTTCTGTGTACTCAACATATTCATATTATTGTTAAATGGTAAACACTTCAATAGTCAACATTCCGGTCTTATATAATAATGCCGAATATAGCTTTAAGCTGGATTAATATTTAGTTTAAATTATCTATTTTTAGATTTTAGATTCCTATTTAGTTGATATGCGGAAATTATTATATCTGCTTCCATAGCTCGTTTAGATCATTAATTGCCTTGCGCATCTAATCATTAGTATCCAATGTCAATGACACACAGAGCCATAGAACATGCGCCATGAATTGCAATAGCTCTTGACATTGCAAGAATAATCTACAGAAAATGCCATAGCTGACAATTAATTTTAAAAGCGAAAGCGGATAGGGAAATCGAAAATATTTGTATTATTAAACATATAATACTTTAAGAGATCTCTGGTAAGTCGAAATTCAGTGTATAGCACAGCAAAGTTAAATAAGAGAAATATTGCTCATATTACAAAATTCCAAATTAGAGCAGCTAAGGATGTGATTTAGAAGCAATACTAGAAGATGGTTCCTTTAAAAAAAGACCCCAATCAGAAATAAGGCCCACTCCGAACTTTAGCTATTTTAGAACTTTTCAAAAAGTACATTCCTCTATTCCACATATGTATGTCTATTTCTCAAATAATTTTTATCTATACTATAATCTGTTTGTTAGTTTGCCCCAACCATTTTGTAGGGCGCACACGAGAATCCCTCTCGAACTAAATCATGGGCAACATCAGTGGCTACGTCACTGATTAAACTCAATTGAAAAATTGCAAAAATAAAAAAAAAAAAAAAAAAAAAAGAGAAAAAGAGAACAAGCCCAGCGCGTAGCAGGGAAATCAATTGCAATAGAAAAACGTCTGATTAAAATCACTTTTAGGGTTTCGGCTGTGGCATTACGACCTCTCTAGATCCAATCGCCTGGTAACTTACATGCACTATTGCAAATCCGAAATATATATGCAAGTCTATTGATTTGAAGTGTCATAGATTGTGTGACAACACGTTTGGCTTTCATCAACAAATTAAATTTGTTTTTAATATTAGAGCATATTAGCCAGCGACTGTGATTCGCTTTTCATATTATTCACAATGTATTCGCCTTACACTCACACTCACACTCACACTAACATTCAGTTTCTGATTGACGTCTGTTCCGTTGGGCGCTCGAAACGCAACTGAAATGCAAATTGCACGAGCTGCTTTTAACGACTCAATTTTCAATTATTTTTACCGAGCTGCAGCCGCTCGTGAGGGGCGGAGCTCCATGTGAGTGGGTGGCCAGAGAGCAGCGATTCGCTTGTTGTTGTTGTACCCCATTTGTCGTGCTCCTGCCTTGCATTTGTTTATGTTTGCATTTTTGTTTTTATCGCGCTATTCTAGACAAACCCGGACTGAATTGAGGCACTTGCAATTGGCACAGTGGTTCAAAGTTGAGTATCACTGTGCAAAGATTGAAAGACTTATGCCAAGAATTAAGCTAAATAGATCCACAGTCAAAGCAGGCTTTCTATTTATTGTCAGTTAACGGTGCTAATTCAGAAATGTTTGAAATCTTTTAATTCATTCAACATCAAACATTACACGCAACGTTTCGTATTTCGAAATTATATTATTTTTATTTCTAGATCTTTTTCACACATATGCAGTCAGTCGGTTATTTTCGGAACAGTAATTACTTAGTGAAGCCTGGGAAGCATCAGCATTATAGCCAATATGCAAAATTCCGCTGTCTTATCACGTGGTAAAGCGAGATCAATCAATTAATTCTGTGGCTCATCAACTTACTTTGATTTTCTATAGCAACATCTAAAACAACCGGCAAAAGTGGAGTAGCTAAAACTACGGAGCCCAAAAAGAATGAACCATCTAGGAGCCAGTCCGTAAGGAGCAGCGTAAACAAAATTAAATGAAATATAATAATTGTTTTTTCTTTTTTATTATTATTACTGCAGTTGAACAGACCACCGATAAAACGTCTACCAAATCTTAAGAAGTCAGCTCTAGCCCTGGCCGGCAATAAAACGACTACTAATAATAATACTAATAGCACCAACAATACCAATAATACCAATAATAATGCAAATGATGCTAATAATACTACTAATAATCCAACTACTAGTAATGCCAATAGTAATCTCACAATAACTACTAATAACAACAGCAATAACAGCAATGATAATATCAACAACATTAATAATATCAACAATAATAATAATAATAATAATGCAGAAAATAAACCTTTGGCCGTGTCGCAGCCCACAACGCCGGGTCTTAGCGTAGGCTCTGCCACATCTGCAACAAGTTTTTTATCGCGCCGCACGGATGCCGACTCGGAGGATGCCCCGCCCAAGACAAAGACGAAGTTTACCCGGCCGCGCATGAATCAGCTGACCGAGCAGCGCATCAATCGCTTACGCTCGTCTGCGGCAGATGGAGCCCATTGTGAGTTGTCACTCTTATTTGTCTAATTTATTTAACCCACTCTCTCACTACTCTCCCTCTCTCGCCTTGTAGTAGCTGTGGTGAGATCGCATTCGGAAACGCCCGCATCGCAGGCCAAAAAGAAAGGTGATCAAACTTCCAGTCAAACATCGATATGCGTGCGCATGCAGGAAGATGGAGTTGAGCCATTGCCCTGTCCACAGGCCCTGGAGATGCTCCAGAGAGGATTAGAGGACATGCAGTCTGAGTTTATGCGAAAGGCGGCGGACTTTCGTGGAAAACGCCATGGCTACTCCTACAAGCTGGTCGCCATCGTGCACAACGATAATTGCAAGGTGCTCGTGCACCGTGATGACTTGCTTGCCATGCCCAAAAATCTGCGTGAGCTTCAATTGGCATTCACTCGCACAATTCGCTAAGCTTATATTAACTTGAATCCTTTCTCAGCTGCTCATTCGCTGAATGATTTCAGAAACCTGTGCCATAATACACTCAGGGAGGGCGTCTGGTTCATTTTCGAGCAGATCGCGTCGGTGCAGTCGAAGGACAACAGCCTGCAGACACTGCGTCAAGAAGAGCTACGCCGGCAGCTAGATGGCCACCTGGTAAGTAACAGCTACTGGAGATAGAGCTGTATCAAATGAATGTAAGCTTACATAACTCTGCAGAGCAACAAGCTGGCTGTCGTCGACAATGAGCTGATGGAAATGTGTAAAGCTGCTGGCAACGACGAATCCGCAAAGCTAAGGGCACAGATATGCGAGCTAACTGAAGAGAACAGTGAGCTAGTGTCAGCCAATTCGAAACTGGAGATGGATGTGGTGGACATACGCAAGCAGCGAGACGAGCTCAAAACATCGCTTGATATATCGCAGAAGCGCTGCGACGATCTCGCTCTAGAGCTGGCCGATAAGAATATATTGCTGGTGAAGAAAGCAGGTGTTCTGGAGGACATGATTGCCGAGATTAAAAATCTGAAGAAAACGTGAGACATGACCATTGAAATCTCGAATTCAAAACTTACAATCAATAATACCCACAGCAATAAGATATTGCAGCAGCGCCAAAGAGAGAGCGACACCACCATAGACGGCTTTCGGCTATCGAATGAGAAGCTCTTGTCCCGCATTGAGGATTTGGAGAGTCAAGTGTTGCAGGCGCAGAGCGAATGCTTAATACTCCAAAAGAAAATGGATGAGCTGATGGAAGATCTGGCCGAGAAGGAAACCATCATGGCCGAGCAGAGAGCACAGCTGCAAGACCAGGAGCTCACCAAGACGCTGCAGTCGGAGTCAACGAGTAACGAGCCCGAACCGGATGCGGAACATTTATGGTAAACGGAAATTGTGCGATGTGCTTTAAATACAGTAAAACATCTCTTTTTCTGTGATAGTGATCTGCAGGCCGAGCTGGAGCGTCAACAGATGCGTCTAGCCGAGCAGGAGCAGAGGGAGCAAGCGCTGCGCCTGCAATTGGAACAGAAACAGGAGGAGCTAAACAAGGTGGAGCTTAAAGTCAGCCGGCTAGAGGAGCAGAACGAACACCATCGCCAGGTGCTGGCCGTGCGCGGTGAGCGCATCAATTATCTGGATCAGGAAATGAAGCAACGCGAACTGGAGAGCAATCGCAAATTAAATGAAATTATGGCTCAAACCAGTGATAAAAATACGCTCATTACACAGGCAAATAACCAACAGGGATTCGAATTGAAATCACTTTATAAACATTCTCCCCTTTACACACACAGATGACCAACGAGCTAGCAGCAACAAATGAACAATTCCAAAATCTCTGCTCCAAACTAACCGCCAAGCAGACAAAGCTACATAGCCAGGAGCACGTCATCAAGCTGCTGGAGGAGAGCAATGAGCGTAGCGTCAAGCTGCACACAAAGCTGGGCGAGAAGAATGCCATGCTTAAGGACGAGCTCGATCACTTGCGGCGCACTGTGTAAGTTATTTATATACATATGTATACATATATATATTAGTATATCTATATGGCGTGACAGCTCGTAACAAGTACGCTAGATACAAAGCTGATTCATTGAGCTTTAAGTAAATGCATGAAACCAGATTTCTATTATATTAAAATCAATTCAAATTTTATGTGCAAATCTCTAAATAATAGTTATGGATTATTAAAACATATTTAACAGCTACGAGTTTGACACAATGTCAGCTCTACCGCTGAATTATAAATTCTGCTGAAAATATTATTTAAATTTTCGCAACTTCTTGTTTTTTTTTTTTTTTTTGAATAATAAGAATAATAATTTGACCAAAAACTTGATTTTTTAGTTTACATTTCATACATCAGGTTAAATAGAAAGAATGAAGCTATCAATTGATAAACAACATTTGCATATAAAGCAAACAACATTTTAATCATAAATTCAGCCTAAACTGTCAGTTTAAACTGTCAGCTCGGATGACTATTTGGGGTCCATATTCATTTTGTGAATTAGCTTCAACGGGTTCGAGCCTGTGTGTAGCAGTTTATTTTGTCGCCATTTGCTTTGCTTATAGCAATTTTAATTTTACAACTCATCTTCAACATTTTCTCGTCGCAGAAATAACCTAATGTTAGCCAATGATGTAAACGATGCTCCAGATGTTCCAGAACTTGTACTGGAATAGACCCAAATAGGACAATGTATTTAGCAAAATTAAGAAAGTATTAAATGGTAAGCGGCACTTGTTACGAGCACTGAACACTGCACAACAAACAATCAAAACTAATCCATTTTGTCCTCTCTCCCTCTCATTTGCAGTAATGTTTTTGTCAAAATTATAATTGGCAACAATGGGCGAAATATATTTGAGCCAGTGCCGGCCCATGAAGTGTTAAGACTGCAGCTGCCATAGCAAGAATTACAACAACAACAACAATCTGGAAAGGACTAACATTATATTGTATTCTTTTATATATATAACTATATATGTATATTTATATATAGAAATATATATCTATATATATAGATAGATGTACATGTATGTAGACCTTTGCGATAATTAAATAATTATTTGTTCAATTATTTTGAATTTATTATTTATACACATATATGCATACATATTTAATATTTTATACTGTATTTACATTTATAGAAATATATATATTCTCAACAAAAAAACCTTGTAGAGTAGAACACCCACTTTTGAAATTACCAATAGATCAGCTTTATATTTTGTGCATGTGTATATATAAGAAAATATTCTTAAGTGCATCGGCGGCGCATTAAAGAGAACTTTCAATTAAACCATTTTGCATTTTGCGAGCAGCAGACTGACTCGCCCCTCTTCTCTCGCCTCAACTAGATCCAACTGGATGGATAGGGTATACCAATACAAAAGCAACAAAAATCATAGCATAATCACAATCAGTGACAAGCCCCCGTCCGAGAGATGCTGCGAATATTTCTTTTCGGTTTATCAGTTAGATTTCAAATTAGTCGCGTCGCGTTGCTCGTACCAGTTGGAGGTGGCTGGCAGTGCTCATCGCTTACCGAGTGAAACCCGTTTTACCTAAAAGTGTTACACGTGAGATTCAAATATTGACTTGAGAATATGTTAAGCTACTATTTTATTTGATTCCAATGTTAATTTCTATAATTTGAACTCTAGCTTTGATAAAAAATGCAAGCTTAATTTTTATTAAAAATTGTTTTTATTGTGCAAAAGTTATTTTTTATTTAAATATTAAAATTTAAAAATTAAAAAAAAAGGTTGTAGTCAATGTTAAAATGTAATTTGAGTGTTCTCTTTGATCTAGCTCTATAAATTTTTTTAAAGTGAGAAGGATTAATACTCATAAAGCTATGTATATCATATTTGGCCTTAATAACCCAGTCTTAGCACACATTTGATTTAGTATGCTTATCTCTATTCAAAAGTTCTGTTTGCATTTGGCTAAAATTTGTCTGGTACCCAAAATGTTTTAGAAATTCTCTAGTTTTATGATAATTAAATAATACTAAATACACAATTCTGACTACTAGCTTTAACAGTCTGGGTTGCCTCAATGAGTGTACATTGAACTTGAGCTGCTGCTTATTTGATAGGGGTTTATTGCCCAAAACACACAGAAGCTGTTGCACCCATCACCAATCTAAAAAAAATGATGAATGAGTTTCATACAGGAAAGTTGTAAACAATTGCCAATGAGATGATACTACGTAGGGAAAATACCGTTCTACCCTATAGATCTTAGGAAGTTTTTAATAAATGATTCGTTTGGAATCTATGTCCCAGTAATTCAACCTTAATTGATTTATAGCTGAACAGACCCGTGATTTAACTCTGTTATCTATGTTGCAATAATTCATTTACCATATGACATTTTGGGGTATGCAATCAATTTTGTGCACATTTCTCATAGCAATTTTCTGTGTCTTCTGTTCGCCTGCTACCTCAGCCAAATTTTCGTTAAAAACTTAATTTTGAGGCACAGCTTCTAAATGGCGACATAGCTAATTTTTTGATCGCATAAAAGTATGCAATACTTTTTTCATAACACAAATTTTTCTGCCGATTTTGAATTGGCCTCATATGTTAGCAAAATTTGTATTCAGACTTCGGTTTTTCTGACAACCTTTTAGTTGAATAAAACCCACAGGGGCTGCTGGCGTGTATATAAGCATATACACATTATAAGATGTGGTACATCATTTTGATATATTTAAATTTTAGGCCCGCACAAAAGTCTGCAATGGCCTTTTTTTTATTAATGAGGCATCTAGTTAGTAAGCAAATAAAATTAAGTATTTCACATTTAAGCTGCACTTAAGGCATTAATTAAAATAATAACTTTTAATATTCACTGTCGAGGTATTTGAAAATGTTTTCCAGTTTATTAATTGTTTATCAGCGTATCTGTATATTCTGCTAGCTCTAATTGCAGGCTTATCAACTTGAAGCAAATCTCGTACGATATTAGAGAGCAAAGAGACAATGCATCTCTTATCGTAAACCCTATATAATAATTGGTAGGCGCGTGTGCCCTATAAAAGACCTATTCATTCCAGCACATGCACTGTTGTTCCTGCATCGCTCGTCGCTCGTACATAAACATGGATAGCAAAGAATTCGCAAAGCTTAAACGAATGGATGAGAGTCTCAAGTTGACGAAGGAGATAGATTGTGTGGTCTACACCTCCGAATTGGTAAGTTAAGCTTTGGGTATATCAAGTGCTACGATTAATCACATTTAAATCACGATGCACAGTTGGAAATGGATGAGGAGGGAGCCGATCAGCCCATGGCAGCCGAGCGTGATACTTGGAGCAAAGGCGTTGAGTTTCTGTTTTCGTGCATTGCGCTCAGTGTGGGCCTGGGCAACGTTTGGCGTTTTCCATTTATAGCTCTGGAGAATGGGGGCGGTGCATTTCTGATACCCTATCTGGTGGTCTTGCTGCTGGTGGGTCGTCCAATTTACTACCTGGAGGTGATCATCGGACAGTTCAGCAGTCGCGGCTGCATTGGCGCCTTTGATTTGGCCCCAATTTTTCGAGGTACACTGAAAACAATAAATGAATAGTATTAAATACATATATAAAACTATTTCTTCGGCCTGAAAAACTTAGTCGAATTTTTATAAATTTCCATTGTCATCTTATCTATTTTGTACTTGATGTATTTCAATTATGACTTGCAGGTGTTGCCTATGGCCAGGTGTATTCCACTGCCTTGGCTACAACATACTACGCCTGCATCATGGCTCTGACTATCCGCTATTTGGTGGTCTCGTTCTCCGAGGTGCTACCCTGGACGTATTGCCTCGCCGAGTGGGGCGCTCAGTGTGTAGCAACCGGAGCAACGGCCAATGATAGCAGCAATATCAGCACCTCTCTACAGGGCAAATCCTCAGCTGAGCTTTATTTCACGTAAGTGTCAACTATTTCAGTCAAAGATCGGATACTCGACTATAGGATACCTACTGAAACATTGATTCCTCTCTCCACTTGCAGTCAGACTGTGCTACGTGAACCGTACAGTTTGGATGAGGGCCTCGGCACGCCCAGCAAAGAAATGATCTTGTGCCTGTTGGCCACTTGGATCATCATAGCCCTCACGCTTGTCAAGGGTATACGCAGCTCGGGCAAGGCATCCTACTTTCTGGCACTCTTTCCCTACGTGATTATGCTGATCCTACTGGTCAGAGCGCTGACATTGCCAGGCGCCTGGAATGGCATAGTCTACTTTATACAGCCGCAGTGGAGTCAGCTGCTCAATCCGCATGTCTGGTATGCGGCCATCACCCAAATGTTCTTCTCCCTGGCCATTTGCTTTGGCACACTGGTCATGTACGCCTCCTTCAATGACTTCAGCAAGCGTGTTCACAAGTGAGTCCAAGAAATGATTTGATATAAATTTGAGTATAACGGATATGAATTTCTTGCCATGAATCGCCACAGAGATGTCATCATAGTCACTACTATAGATTCCTTTACGTCCATTTTGGCTGGCTGCATCATCTTTGGCATTCTCGGGAATTTGGCCCACGAGACCAATGTGACGGACATATCGAAGGTGGTGAAGGGAGGCGCCGGCTTGGCCTTCATCTCGTATCCGGAGGCCATAGCCAAGTTTAAGTATTTGCCGCAAATGTTCGCTGTGCTCTTCTTCTTCATGCTGTTAGTGCTAGGCATTGGCAGCAACATCGGCATGGCCACTTGTGTGATCAATGTGATCAAGGATCGCTTCCCCCACCTGCAGCACTGGCAGCTCGCTATAGGCGCCTCTATCGTTGGCTTTCTCTGTGGGCTGGTCTACATGACGCCCGGCGGACAGTTCATACTGAATCTGGTGGACTTCTATGGGTGCACTTTCATTGCCCTGGTGATGGCCATAGCTGAACTGTTCGCCTTCTCCTGGGTCTATGGCGTCAAGCGTCTGTGCAGCGACATCGAGTTCATGCTGAATGTGAAGACCGGCTTCTATTGGCGCATCTGCTGGGCCATAATGGCGCCGGGCTTAATGTTCCTTGTGCTCGTCTATATGCTGGTCAGCTACGAGCCGCTCACATATAAGGGCGTCGAGTACCCAGAGGCAGCCTACATGGCTGGCTGGCTTATCTGGGGCCTGGGCGTGGCTCAGCTGCCCTTCTGGGCGCTCTACACAATCTACCAGCAGCCGGGTCACAGTTTCCTCACCGTAAGTCACATTAATCTCTCCCAATTTCTAATCGGGCTATAAAAATTTTCTTCTGCAGAAATTTCGACTTGCTCTGCAGCCCACCAAAGATTGGGGGCCACGTCAGCCCCAAAAGCTGCAGGCATATCTGCTGCATCGCCAGAAAGTCGTGGAATCCAAGCAGCGGCGCGGTAACTTCTTTTTTGACAACATTTTTGGTTAGCTCAGAAAGTAAAGCGTTACCCGAGGTTATCTATTCAAGAGCGGGCTCAAAGCAAAGCGAAACTGTTGAAAATACTCTTGTATGCCTTACTTTGTTTAAATTAAATGGTAAATAATTCAAAACTGCCAAGCTTATAGCTTTTAAATTGTGAAAAGATTAGAAAAATAATATTTGAATGCATATAGAGTTTTATTATATTTTAATTATATATTATTATTATTATTTTATTAGGCTTTAGCATTTTAGCAGCAATTTTTTAACTATATATTTTTTCTTACTTATGCTGAATAATTATATTAAATTTAACTTAAGATACTTTTCATAAAGTGTTTAAAAATAAAAGGCAAAATAAAAAGCAGGAAAAAAATGTTAAATTTTTAATAAATATTAATTTTGATTTATTTTTGTATTATTTTTTGAGTTATTTTTTTTAATGATTTATAGAGAGAAGAAAAGGAAAGTGATTGAAAGGATTTAAGGTAAAATAAAAACAATCTATGTATGTTTTTATAGTTTTTACTTATAATAAAAAATTAACTGCGAAAAATATTGAAATAATCTAAAATTTAATTTAGCTTACAACTTAATTATATAAATTACTGTTATTTTATTAATTATGATTCTGCTGCCATTCGAATGCATTCGAATAATTCACATAGTACATTAAATCTCTGGTTAATTATCACAGCACTTTTTGATTTCTTTTATTATTATTGTGCAAAATTAGATTTATGCCAAAACGAAAGTTGAAAATGTCTTTATCTCAGGTATTTACAACTCCTGACTTTTGCATAAGAACTAAGCTAATTATTATTGTTTTTCATTTCTCATTTTCTATGTATTTTAATTTATATTTTATGTTCAGCTGCAGCTAAGCAAATTGCTTAAATTATTGAATAAAATTAGTTTAGAAAGATTTTTATTTAATTTATTATTATTATTTTTGGCTTGCTTTTTAAGATATTTTTGAACTGGCTAAAATGTGGCTTTAATAGAGCTATTTATTTATTAAATTATTTTAATATTTTGTTTATAAGTTTGTTGGCAGATTTTTGTTAGATTTGGGCAATGTATTCACATTATGTTGTAGCACTTGCTTGATTCTTGTTAAATTTTTTTTTTTGTTTGATTAGTTGTCGAAACCCAATAAAATGTGATTTCCTTTCACTACATGTATGTATGTATGTATATCTAATCGGTATACAAACTAATCAACACTAATGAATTAAAGAATTGACTTGTAATTTCATAGCCTACATTTCAGCGCATAGTTTTAATAAAAATTCAGCGTAACTTGGCTATATATATGTATATATATATTTATGTATATATATATATATATATATATATATTTATGTATATATATATATATATATATATATATATATATATATATGTATATATAGAGTATATACTTAAGTAGAATTGAAAATCTATATGCACGGCTAAAAAATGGAAGTTGTATTGTTTTGCTTTGCTTTGTTTTAACGTTGTCTTCTTTTCACACTAGATATGGTCCTATTTGTGTTGCGTCTATATATATAGAAAAAGTTAACATATGTACGATATGAGTTACCTTGAGTATATTGTCTACTTGCTAATGATATTGCCTTGTGTGTGTTTCTGTGCCTATTAAATTTTAAAAGTTGCTTGTGTTGGCTTTATATATATATACATATATATGTAGATATATATATAAGTATATCCCATTAATCATTAGTTAAAAATCGATTCACTTATTAACATTTGCCTTTTTTCAGTTTTCAGTTTTCAGTTTCCCATCTCTATTTACAGCATAGAAAAATAGTAGTTTTTATTTGCTCTAGAAAGTCTGTATTGGTCGATAGAGTCCCGTGTAGCCGCATAGACGGGCACGCAGTGCGGGTATTAAAAATGCGGCCAATGAAATATCCTTCAAAAGTTCCGCACACTCACACACCAACAGATACATTTTGTCGCCCTTCTGTGAGGTGCTCTTGTGCAAGGCAATTCGACGAAGGCCCGCAGCGCGAGGTAAATATCTGTAAAACAAACAAAGATATGCAAACTGAGTATGGATATAGTCAAAGGTAAAGTAACAGATACAGATACAGATACAGATACAGATACAGATACAGATACAGATACAGATACAGATACAGATACAGATACAGATACAGATACAGAATACAGATTACAGATATAGATAAAGATACAGATACAGATACAGATACAGATACAGATACAGATACAGATACAGATACAGATACAGATACAGATACAGATACAGATACAGATACAGATACAGATACAGATACAGATACAGATACAGATACAGATACAGATACAGATACAGATACAGATACAGATACAGATACAGATACAGATACAGATACAGATACAGATACAGATACAGATACAGATACAGATACAGATACAGATACAGATACAGATACAGATACAGATACAGATACAGATACAGATACAGATACAGATACAGATACAGATACAGATACAGATACAGATACAGATACAGATACAGATACAGATACAGATACAGATACAGATACAGATACAGATACAGATACAGATACAGATACAGATACAGATACAGATACAGATACAGATACAGATACAGATACAGATACAGATACAGATACAGATACAGATACAGATACAGATACAGATACAGATACAGATACAGATACAGATACAGATACAGATACAGATACAGATACAGATACAGATACAGATACAGATACAGATACAGATACAGATACAGATACAGATACAGATACAGATACAGATACAGATACAGATACAGATACAGATACAGATACAGATACAGATACAGATACAGATACAGATACAGATACAGATACAGATACAGATACAGATACAGATACAGATACAGATACAGATACAGATACAGATACAGATACAGATACAGATACAGATACAGATACAGATACAGATACAGATACAGATACAGATACAGATACAGATACAGATCAGATGATACAGATACAGATACAATACAGATACAGATACAGGATAGATACAGATACAGTACAGATACAGATAACAGCTCCGATACAGCTCATATACAGATACGCAATAAGCAGATATACAGATACAGATACAGAATACCTCAGAGACAGATACAGATACAATCGATACCAGAACAGCAATACAATGATACTCAGATCAGTACAGAACAATACAGATACAGATTCTACAGATCTTAATACATTATAAGCGCTCTGCTCACCTGTACAACATTCGCGCTCCTGTCCAGTACAGCCAATTCTTTTCGAAGCGCTCGCCATCGTCGCCCTCGAAAACCTAAAATTAAATTTTGCATTTTATATTGACATACATTGCACACACAAATATATCTATATATATGATATACGTATATATGTTTCTCGGACTTGCCTTGAACACGCTGATTATGTAGCCAGTGGCCGCTGTCTGGGATTTCTTAAAGCTGCCCGCCTCGTTGGAGGGCAGAACCAAAGGCGGTCGGCAAATGGCAGCCACCTCGCTGTACAGGTCCAGCGTGTGCGCGGCAGTGTATCTGTGGGGGAGGAGGAGGGGTTAACAATTTAATTGAATAGCAAAACGTGTGAGCTGATGAAATACGAAATATCCTGGAACTTAAAACATATTAAAATACGATTGTGCTTCGAGGAAAGCATACCCTGTACCCTGAAACTTGATTAAGATGACTGAATATGATTTACCCAGTAGCCCAGTTGAAATACTAAAGCTCCTTCTATCTGGTACATGTGTAACTTTTCACATAAATAAATAAGTGTGCTCCGCACTAGGCATTACCTATCTTTCAGTTTTTAGATTACAGGGTATAGGAGCAAGAATTACATTATTAATGCGCATGATTATTGTTGATTGGCTTACTTGAGTGCTTTCGGCTCGAATTTAGATAGCGAAGAGACGCGTAGGTTGGCATAGAAATTCGATGGATCCGTTTGCATCGTGTTTATCAGGTAATATGATATAAAAGGAAATTCGGCTGTAATAAAAATGAAATTAGAAATTAGATTAGAAAGAGTGGATCATTATTTTTTATGTCCCCATCAACTTACAGCTCTTTTCCATGTTGACTAGTATCATGCCACCGACAGCTGTATTTGCCTGCTGTACCTCTGTTAAGAGCTCTGAGGCAATGGCGCGTTGCTTCAGCAGCGGATGGGAGAGCGGTGATTCCATCACGGGATCTATGGCTTCCAGTGGACTCATGAGATGGACAAGTATGCACAACTTGGGATCAGAGACCTCCAAAACGCTTAACGGACTGCACGCCTTGCCATCGGCACTCAGAGCGGGTAACTAACCAAAGAGAAATACATGGAGAGACAGAGAGAGAGAGAGAGAGAGAGAGAGAGAGAGAGAGAGAGAGAGAGAGAGAGAGAGAGAGAAAAAAAAGCTTTAAGAGATCTTTCAATAGATGCTTCAATTTCTCTTACTGGTATGCCAGCTGGCAGAAAACGATCTACGCTGTGCACCGGAATGATGAAGCAATCGCGATCCAAGGTAGCCAGGGATATGGGCTCTGCCCGAGTGGTTCCCGCGGTGCCACCACTACCAAAGTTGCCTGTAAAGGAAAAATTCAATTTTAGGGTTTGAGGAGCTTTTAATTAAGTAAAATAGAAACAACAATGTTACAATAGATCATAAGGAAATATTTTTAATACGGATAAGCGTAAAATGTGTTCAGCTTTGTGAAGCTTTTCCGATCACATGGATCATCAATATTAAAGTTATAAGCAAGAAAATTGTTATTAGTAGTAAATTGTTATTGGTTTAAAGCCTCGCCTTTGTTGATTTCGAAGCTTTTCCTTCAGATCCTCTAATTCAAAATGACCACGAGCTTAAAGCGTCAAGTAAATGGCTTTTGCAGTAAGATCCTCATGTTGTAAGCTTTTATTAGACTATTTAAGCGTATATTAGTCAAATACTGAAAGCTCATCACTTTCAAAGCTTTCGTCAAACTCAAAGCCAACATAAGCGCAAAAGCTTTAAAGCGAGTACAAATAAAAACATGTCTAGCTTTCAGTATTCAATCAACACAACAAAAACTTGCACCAACAACATCAAGATGAGAAACAACAAGAAGGAGTAAGGATCAAACTATGAAACAGAGTCCTTTTTTCTCATTGAGGTTAGGATTGGAGTATAACTGTATTAAATTTGTTTGAGTGTGTCTGTGTGCGTGCTCGTATGTGTGTGTGTGTGTTTAGGGAATCAGTGCACAACAGATGCTGGTTGTGAGCATTTAGATTTGAGATTAGTTCGATAGTTCTTGCAGTGTATTTAGTTATACAGTGAAATCTCCAATAACGGACAGCTCTATAGGAACAAAAGACTTCTCTTTTATAGTATATTCTCTAGGAGTGCCTGAAGTACTTTCATAGAAATTTCATTTCATATCTTCCATCGTAGTAAGCTTTTACTAACATCATGAATTTTACGTTTAAGCTCATTATCTATGAAAAGGAAATAGTTGATGTTTTTGAATTGATATAGGATGTTGAGACACCTTAAATTTGAGTTTTATAAAGATACTATATTTTCTATTCAAGTACTGCTTTCTAAAACTCTTCTAAAAAGTTTTCTAGTTGAACAGTTGCACAACTTTTTTCTAGCGATATAATGCAGGCCGCTTCTGGGAGACAATGAAGATCTTGAGTGCAAATGATTTACAAATTACATTGAAGCCGCTTGTTCGCTCATAGAAGATTTCACTGTATTCGTTTTCTTTAATTTTCTGTGGCAGCAACAACAACAACAAGTTGACAAGTTGTGGGGCTCAAACCTTGCCGCGTCGCCGCAGCGGCAGCCGTTAAATAAGTGTTCGTCGCACTGAGAGTTTGTGGCAGTTGATGATGCTGATACGAGTAGGTTGGCAGGAGTTGATGCTGCTGTAGCTGTTGCTGCTGCTGCTGTAACTGTTGCTGCTGCTGCTGCTGTTGCTGCTGCTGCGGTTGCAACTGTTGCTGCAAACGGATGAGACTGTTATTTGTGCCGGCGCTGTTGCCGCTGCTGTTCCAACGCATCAGCGACACGGATCTATCGACCAGCGGCTGCGGTAGGTCCACCTCATAGGGATTGTTTGGCTGTGTAAAGGACGTGGACGTGGTCGGGGTACTGGGTATGCCCGATAGTGCGCTACATCGTTCTGCAATGGATTCTGTCGATATTTTATATTGGACACACAACACAAAAACAAACGAGAAAAAAAATCAAACAAACAAATCATAATTGAGAGAGAGAGAGTGAATTTATAAAATTGAATCTGGGTTGGATTCGGATTGCATTTGGATTGGGTTGGTGGGCAGAGGATAGAGTGGATAGAGTTTTTTTTTTGTGTTGGGTGAAAGTTTTATTTTTTCAGTTTTCTGTTGTTGCAGTTAGGCACATATATCTATGTCGAATGTACATTTATGTATTTACACAAAACTAGACATATTCATCAGCTTTTCTTTCATAGAGTATTAGTAGGCATTGCAGTACTACAATTAACTGTTAGCTGGATATATATATAGAGATATGTCGCATATACATACGCTAAACACAAGTTCCATTCGCTTGACCTTCTGCTAAATTTTGCTCTTTTCTTTTATTTTACAATAATGCACATTCAAGGCCATTACCATTGCCAAAAACAAAATAAATATATATAGAATCGCAGCTTACATACGTCTTGTGCCCTAAAAGCCAAGCCAACTGGAAATTCGTAGATAAGCAAAATAGTTGAGCATTTTGATAACGTTTGAGCTTTAATTTTTACCAAATTCAAATACTACAATATAAATATATATATGTATGGCATAGATTTATATATAAATATATTATATGATATACATATGTATAATGTAGTATATAGAGCACTCCGCTATTATCATTGGCAAGCGGTTCTTGCATGCGTGCCTAAATAAGCCTGCAAAGTGTTGTACAGCAAATTGCTTTAGATTGCGATTTTTTGATAAGCTGATAGATTAGAGACGTGACATGTTATTAGAAGAGATGGTAAAGCGAGATATATGTAAATACACAAGTCTAACTAGAATCTAAGTGGATTTCATATAGATATATGTATATCTATAATAAATCATTGTATTTAATAGAGGTTCATATTTCCTATATTTCTACTCAAATAAATGTTTCTACATATAGACCAAAAATACATATAATATATCATTTACTAATAATATATACATAGATACATTAAATCATAGTAGTAATTTGAATTGATAATACGTATGTGATGAATCAACATTTCTCTGTAAATATCTATAAAATATAATTCTCAATGCAATGCTCAAACTATTTATATCTTTGAATATAATATATAAAATTTAAAAAATGTATAAGACAAATTTTTATATGCACTGAAAAAGTAAACTATTTAAGATATCTTTTATCTAACTTTCATCTTAAGTGAATTAAAAATATTTAATTTTATTAATATAATATTCATTCACTAAAACAGCTATTAAAAACCCTAACACAATCTCATAAGTACAACAAAAATACCAACCTCCCCATTTAACGATTGCTATGCGTTACGCTGCGTATGCGTGCTATGCACACATATTACGTATTCGCCACAGATGCTGCGCCCTAATTGTATATACTCAATGATTGTCGCCTATTTGTGCTTAATTGAGCCTGCATAACAATTGCCAGCTCGCAAGAGTCCTCGTTGCCAGCCATTTGTAAAATTGATGAAAACATTTGAATGCGAATGCGAATGGAAATGGAAATGGGTTAAAATGTAAACGTAAATGAAGTAGGGCGTTAATGGGTTAATGGGGCGCAAATAACTGAGCTGAGAACACAAAAGAGCGAGAGAAAGAGGCAAGAGTATAAGAAAAAAATATATATAAAGAAATATAGAGAGAGATATAGATATAAAGAGAGAGAGAGAAACAGAGAGAGAGTGTGTGTGTGTGCAATGGCTGTCATGTTGCTTTGCTCAATTGCTTTGGCGACAATTTACCTTCGCCCACATCATAGCCGGGCCGATTTGGCGAGAAGAAGAGATGCGTGCGATAGTGTATCTCCTCCGGCTGCTGCACCATGCCCATATCACGCGAACGTTTTGTACGATTCGCCTTCGATTGAAGTTTGCCGCCGCCGCCGCCAGATTTGCTGGCGCCCTCGCGAAAATTCTTGCGAAACATTAAATTCATTTTGTTGCTGTAGTTGTTTTCGTTGTTGTTGTTGTAATGGTAGATATGAATGTGATCCTGTGTGGTGCTATTGAATGTATGGCGGTGGTATTGGTGTTGGTGGTGCTGGTGCTGCTGTTGCTGCCGTTGTCCGCACTTGATTAATAACAGTTATATTGTTGTTTTTCTTGTTGCTGCCTGGCTAGAATGAGCAGTGTTTGACGAATTGTAGGGTATACAATTGCCTGTATATATTCTTATTTACACTCTTTTCATTTGAGTGTGTCTGCATGTGTGTGTGTGTGAATTTGTTTATCGCTTTATTTACTTAGCTATTGAGTTAAAATTAATTTGCCTGCTTTGCGGTCAGGCAATTTATTTTATTTACCTTTCACCTGGCCACACCTAAAAAAATGCTTGAGCTTAAAGCTAAATGAGACAAATTTTCAGCCAGAAAAATCTTCTCTTGCAACAGGTCGCAACCAGTTTTGGCCAAATTTCAGTGTCAAATGCTTTCTGCGCATTGCAAATTTTCTTCGTCGTCTTATTTGCTTGTTTCTATTTTTGGCCGGTTGCGTATTTTCATAGCATTTGATTTTTTGGCTTTTCGTAATTCTAATTGGTCAGCAAAAATCCAAGAATTAATTAGTTGGCCAAATTTTGACAATGAAAAAGGGGAACGCATCTTTGCTTATAGATAATATAAATAATACAATATATGAATTGAAATTTGCATAGCATATAAAACATGTGTTCTTATTAGAGTTAATTAAATACAGAATTTAAGCAAAAATACAGCTTTATACAGGATTTTACTATTTAAGCCAGGTCATTTTCTAGTGATTCAGTCCTGCTTAACCTTTCCATTAGGCCAAATACTTAACAAGTCTCCAATCTGGCAGCTACTTCCTCATTATTACTTTTTTTTTGTCTCGACTGCAACAAAAAGCCAATCAAAAAGTTAAAACCTGCTAAGCTCTTGTGTGTGTATGCGTGTGTGTGTGTATGTGTGAGTGTGTTACTTTCGCTTCTTTTGATAGTGTTGTTATTGTTGTTGTTTCTTTTTTGTTTTGTGGCAGCAGCTACGGAAATTACCCATTTCCGCTGCTAAGCAGTTGAAAATTACTCAACACACGCCCAGCGGAAACGAGAGCATGAGCCTTCAAGCTGCTCGTGTGTAAGTAGTGCATTTCTTGGCTCAATCTATACACTGTAAGTGATTTGCGAGCGGGTGTATATTGTGCAAAAGGGCTTAAAATAAATATGCGAATAAATGCTTGAGACAAGATAGATTTTATTTTATTTATATCTAAGCCTTAGTAGTGCAATATATCAAAAGTCACAGGCAATTTCATCTAAATTTAATCAATTATCTTTACATGTATATACCCAGTTATATACTAATCTGCGGCAATTGTACTCAAATTGAATATTTACATCCATATATAAATCCAATATAAACTTTTACCATTTTCATACATAAACATAAGAAAACAAAGAAAAACTTGCATTTTTCAATAGTATTTTTCAATTAAAGGATATCCCAATGTCGACTATGCTTGACTACATCTTTGAGTGTGTTTTCTTCAGGCACGCAAGCAGCCGAAACGGAAAGTCAAGCTGTAAAGGGCTAGCAATTAGCTCATGCTGCCAAGAAAGGGGTTTCCAAAAGAACGAAAGTGAGAGAGAGTGAGAGAGGGAGAGAGGGAGAGGCAGACAGCTACTAAGAGCAAGCGAGATAGCTATCAAGAGATTTGTTGAACTGTGTGAGTTTAATTAGTTCAAGACACGACAAAATTAGTTTTACTGCGGCTTATTGATTGCCAATGGGCGATAAATTTGGGCATCAGCAACAGCAGCATCGGAATCGCTCAGCATAGCCAAATTGAAAAGTTCTTGAAAACAATCATTTATAACAATCGGCAAAGCTGTTGGGCATTATAAAATGAATTATTGGCCAAGTGTATAATGAAAACAACTGAAAAGCTTCGGCAAAAGTAAAAAGTAAAAGTAAAGAAACGGAAATTAAGAGGAAGTTTCACCAAAAAGTTGCCTATTGAAAAAGATTTAATCAAAATTCAGCAGTACACTCAGGGAAAGGAACCGAAGCGATTTGTAAAAGTCACTTAAATTTTCTTTTTAATTGTTATTCACATAAACAAACCCAACAAAAAAGTTCCCTAAATGAGCTGTTGGAAGCACGAAGTTTGTAGAGGGAATCAGGCACGAAGTCAATGTGAGTTTGAGATTTTCAATTAGGGAAACTTGTAAAGAATTTGTTGAGTACTCAAAACGTTTTGAAGGGGAATGAGCCAAGGCATCAATCAAATAAAGCTCTGGCAATAATCATCAATCACTCAACCCATATCATTGAATATTTACTTTAATGATTCAGATTAAAAATATGCATAAATCAATTTAATCAATCAGTAAGACACCGGGAGCATGTTTCATTTAGGCCTCTGAGTTGACTGTTCGTTTAATGAATTATGATAAAAGAATTTTATTGAAATACTCCATCAATTTAAGCAAAATTCACATCTTTAATTTTATGTAAACTAAGTTACTTCAACTGATATTCAAATATATGACTTGCATAACCTTAATCCAGAATCTTTAATCTTGCATAACTATTATAGCATTAGATTATTTCCCTTCTTCACACTTAATTATCATAGTATTAAAATCCAATTAATATAGCAAAACATTATCCTGACAGCTCAACATAGGCCCCAAGCCAACCTTCTCTCAGCAATCTCCATCCTTTATTTAATTATCCTTCTAAATCCATGTGTAATTAAAATTCCGCCTTGGGCCGATTCAAATCTGTATACACAGTACAACATAATCTGTATATTGTTTGCCATATATCATTTGGGAATCATAATAAAAATCTCTCTCTCTCTCTTTGTCTTCAGTTAATGCCTAATCTTATTAGATTCCTGAAGCTCTAGCGAAAAGCTTAGTTTCATTGAGCCCATCAGCCGCAGCCTTAATATCTAAAAGCAATCACGAGTCTCTCGTCTTTCCGAATAGCCCATCAAATGCGTGTGAGTGATAATGTGAGATTGCTCATGCAAAATCAACAACTAGATGCGCTCTGTCAGCACACACTAAAGCTGTCCATACGCACACAAACTCACACACTTTGATAAACACAACAACAACAATCTAATGAGCAATGGGTCATAAAGTTTTTACAGCATTTCATTTTCGAGTGCTTGAAGTGCGATGAAAATTGCCTTTGGCCAAACGATGGTGGCCATAATTAATTGTATTTACGATACAAGTTACAGCAATAATACTCATCGTTAACGCACACACCCTCACACAGGCTCAAATACGCTCGCACAGCCCAGCAATCAAAACAAACAACAAACAATGAAACAATCAAGCGTCGACGTAGTAGAAAACACTTGAAGACTGAGAGATAATAAACGTAAAAATCAAAATTCCGCTCGTTCTTCAATTCTTTCATTTCGTGGCAGTGTCTAAAAATAAAAGCAGCCAAATAATATATGGCCGATATATATATGTTTGTATAGACATATATGTGTGTGTGTATGTCAGCTGCTAGCTGCTTAGATGAGAGGCTAAGAGAAGAGCACTGACTAAGCAATACCCTATAATAATATAGATATATTTATAATTGGAGATATATAACTGGGCATACGAATGATAAGAATAATATAACCTATTATATTGTTGAAGGATTTTATATCTATATAAATATATTTATTGTTTATTTATTCATATAGACATTATTTAATACTTGTTACACTCTTTTAACCAATACTCCCCATTCGCCAGCATACAGTATAGAGTATTTAAAGTAAATTTGAATACTCGTGAGGGTTGCATTTAAGTTCTACTCGTACATGACCTAGGCAGAGGCAGACGGCCCTTGACCTTGTGGGCGTGTACTATCAAGCGAGTGTGTGTGTGTGTAGTCGTGCGTGTGTTTGCCTGTGTGGGTGACTAATTGTAGCTGTGGGCATGCTCATATGTTAATCTCGCTGAATGATTCGGCAGGTTAGCATTTAAATCGTTGACACAATTCACACACAGAGCGAGAGAGAGGGAAAGCGATTCGTGTAATTTGCGATTGTTTGGCGTGTGATTCGTAAATATTTATTAAATATATATATACATATGGTACATACATATAGATACATTTGTTTAGTTTGTGATTAAAGCCAGATTAGTAGCTGAAATTAAATAAATTTTTTGTTTGTTGCAATCGAAACTATTACAAGGGAAATTTAATTATAATTGTGTAAATTTTACTAATATATTTCTTTGTTTATATATTTAAACTGAGAATTATTTTCAAAGATATTTTAATTATTTGAGAGCACATTTTATATTATAAAGTCATTGTCAATCATACATTTTTTTTTAATCAACTTTAATCCACTTTTTATAATATTAAACATATACATTCCAATATGTTTTATAAATTTAATTAAATTTATATATACATATGTATATATATATATATATATTTTTTTTTTTTCATTTTCACTTATATTATGCATTACTCCACTAGTCTTTTGTTTCCCAATTTTAAATATTTAATTTCACATCTCTTTCTTCCCACACACAATATTCAAATTTGCTTCGCACGTGTCACCTGACGTATACTTAATTTTGCAACACTTTCATCTTGGGCTCACATTTTAAATATTACACAGTTTTCTGGGCACATGAAAAAGCATTTCTAAATAAAGCAAGAGCATTTAGTGTGTTTTTTGTTCATCCGTTTTTATCCTGCCCCAGGACACAAGAGGCGTTGCTTTACGCGCGACCTTAATGCGAAATTCAGTGTCAGCCGGGTCGGCTACGTAATATTTATGTGTTTGTCGGATGTGCACAGTAATTAGACAAACAACAATGAAGAACAAAAGAAATCAATAGAGCCACATAGATGGGCAAAAAGTGAGACTTTTTTTCCATTTACAAAAAAAAAAAAAAAAGACACAGAGCAACAAAACCGCATTCAAATTGTAGAGGAAATTTGTACATAAAAACACCTTTATAAATAAAACGCACACGCGTCAAGCTTTCCACACACCAATACTCCCGTAAACACACATACACACACACACGAACACACGAATTTCTCACGGAGCACAATTTGTCGCGTAGATAGTAGGCGGGCCATGCCATGCCCCTTTCTTTAAATACATGTTTTATTTATGTATTTATACATTTATTTTTCTTTTACTTATTTTCTTCTTTTTCGGTTTTATTTTTTTTTTATTTTGTTTTTCTTACAACTCGAGCGAAAAACGTGGACAACTACGAATGGGAATACGAATTAGGATTCGACTGCGTTGCGTTGCGTTTAATATTCAACTGACAGTTGGGGCAAGCTTTTCGCAACGTTTTTGGGAAAACGTTCGAAACGCTTTTCATTAGCTCAAATATATATGACGGCATCAAAAATATTCAAAAAGAAAAAAAAAACGAAAAGAGCAGAAAACAACAACAACTTGCACTCAGCCGTAATGAAAAATGATGGGAAAAGCTTTTCGTCACTTGTTGCGCATACGCCGTGTGGGCCACAGCGCACTTCGACATTTGTCGTCTGCTCCCACTGTTATTATGCGTTATTAATTATTTAACGTAAAATTTATATTATGGATTTTTCATTCGCACCGTCCAATGTAGTACACATCGCGGCAAATTAACGTCGAATGAATTGGAAACGTATTCGGGCCACTGATATATACATATATACACCACGTGTATAAGGCCATTCAGAAGCATAGGATACACACGCCCATTGCACTAAAAACAACAACAACAAACGGGAGTAACAAAACGTAGCAAATACAAATGAATTTCAATGCTAGAGTATGCACGACCTGGATATACCTTGAGTTCACTAAGCAGCTATAGGTGTTATGATGGAGTTCGAAATATAGTTATATAGCCCAACTGATTGAGATCTTAAAATAAATAAGATCGCATTGACTAGGAATATGAATACATATATGGAATATAATATATATAGAATACAATTAACTTCCTTCACAAATGAGATAATTGACATTTCTAGTCAGGTATACCCCTTGTGAATATCTCCAATACGGGTATACTAACAAGCAACATTTTGTTGTATCGTATTTATTTCTTTTTTTTAGTCTGCGTTTATCCTGCGTGCTTTTTCCTAGCGTTTTATTGATTATGTTCAGCCGCCTGGCCAACTGACAATTCCCGTAGCTCCTGACCTCTCCACAGAAGGCCCAAGCTTGGGTGGCTCATAACTAGCGCGGAAGTCGTTCGCCTTTAATCGTTTTTTTTTTTCTATTTTTTTTTGTTTGTTTTTTTTTTTTGTGCCAATTTGTTTTTGGGTTTTTCTGCTTGTTTGCGGTTTTTTTTTTGTGTCGCTCTCTCTGTTTTGTTTTGTTTTGTTTTGCGGCTTCTGACTAATTTGCAGCCATAAAACCGCTGAACTTAGTTTTGGCGATTTTCCTAGCTAATTTGGCCACGTGCCGTGAGGAGAAAGTTTTAACCGCGACTCCACGAATCTCGTTGACAATTACAAATGCTTCTTGCCGAGCTAGAAAATCTGCAGAAAACTGACGAGGCTCACATTAAAGTTCATTGCGTTTGCATATAATTATAGATAACGGTTAGAAAGCACTTTAGCTTAATGCTTGGATTACTGTACTGTGAATCGATATATGCATATATATATTCTTTGCTACAGCTGATGAGGCATGCATATACAATATGATGGCTTGCTGAGATTATATTACACATATATAAATATAAATAGATTTCCATATGTTAGTTGGTAAAAATAACTCCCTATAGTGATTGCCAAACACAATGCTATATTATATGATTAATATATTATTAATTAATATTCTTTTCAGTTTGGCTATTCAATAATTTCTCATATCTTCTCAGCCATATATAAATATAATATCAATATTTATTTATGCAACACTTAACATTGGTTTACTTTATAGTGTTTCTATTTACCATAAATAGAAATTTAAATCCCATAACAAGAATTTTCGTGTCTGTTTAAATTATTTACAATCGCAATGCTTAGCATTTTGTCTTGTCTACAGCTAAGCCGCCCTAACATATGTGCTCTAAAATATTCAAATGCAGCTTTAGCTTGTTCTCTAGTCCACAGAGAGTGTGAAAGAGAGAGAGAGAGAGAGAGAGAGAGAGAGAGAGAGGGAGAGAAAACACAGCAGCTGCAGCTGAGCAGCAAGAGCTTGCTGCTTCGAAGTTAAGCCAGCTGCAGTTGCAGGAGGCAGGCTCAGTGGCTGAAATTAAAGCTAAATCAATTTTATGCTGCCTGGCACAAAGCAACTGCATTACTCTAGTCTTGCTTTTCTTTTTCCTGTTTCAACAAAAGTTTCGCAGTTGGAAAAGGCAACTGGCAACTGGCAACACGCAACTGCGAAATGCAACAACGATTGTCCGTTGCGAGAATAAGTGTCAAAAGTGGAAAGAGAAGTGCAATTAGTATAGACGACTTGCTAAATACACTTGTAAATCTCAGAGTTGCTTGTAAATATAAAATTAAATAATTTATATTTTTATATAAAGATTAGCTGAAAGAAGAGGTTCTCGTAGATATAAATCTCTGAAGTAAAAAAAAAAAATATTAAAAAATTAAAATAATAATTTAATAATAATTTAATAAAAAAATAAATAAATAAATAGTAATAATAATAATAAGATGAAGCTTATTATGACTATAAAATATTAAAAAATAAAAATAATAATTTAATAAAAAGAAAAATAAATAGTAATAATAATAATAAGAAGAAGCTTATTATGACTATAATAAACACAAACTTCAAAATAGTTTTAAAGGTAGTATGTATTAAATTTTATATATTTTTTTTTCATGATTATTTTTAGTATTTGTTTTTATATTTTTTTTTTTTTTTTTAAAGACTCTTTAAAAAAAACTGTTGGAAAACTTTTAGCATTCTCTAATATCTGCCAGCCTGCTAATCCTATTTTCCATTCAACTGCAGCTGAATAGCTCATTATCTACATTAGAGTGCAAACAAAATAGTATAACTACTTAGCCAAGTTGCCCGGGCAACCGAGTCTAAGCGATGTGGCAAAGCGACTTTTAGCTGCTGCTGTTGACTGAACTAAAGCGAACTGAGCTGAGCTGAGCTGAGCTGCTTTCGCAGCTATGGCTTGAATGCACGTTATGATCTAAATGGAATTCCTTGGCTCATGAATTTTAAATGAATTAGTTTTCATGGCCCGACTAAAGTGTCGCCTGGCAGTTCAACTCAACTTGGCCTCTCTTCTTCATACTCTTCAGCCATTATGAGCTGCTTAACGTGTGCATAAATTTTCATCCAAAGAAGGTGCGCGACTGTAGGTAGGGTAACAGTTTATGACTTTCAGTTGGTGCTTGGCACTAGTTTCTCTAAAGAGTTCTCTGCTTTAATTTTTTTATGGCTCAACTTGCAGAGTGTTTGTTTGTTTATTATTAAACTAGACAAAATCCCTTGAGTTACCCTCGTAGGGGACAATGCCCATACTTCCCACACTACCCACTTGTCAACACAGTTGCGTTTCCAATAATCATGATAATCATCATAATCATGATTGATTTATGATGGCAACAGCTGCCAACAAATCAAATGTAACAATCTACAGTTCTTGCATTCGGGTGTGTGGAAATTAAGTTCATAATTGTTATCTAGTGGCGGCACACTCCCACTTGTCATTAAAGCTTATCGAACCCTTGATTTGACCTCGCTCAACCCAGCCTCACACTTGGCCTTTCAGACATTTTCTGCATTGTTTTCAACAATTTTTCAATTTCATTAAACGAAATATAAACCTCTCTTAACCGTTTTAAAAAACGCACAGAAATTTGCAATTTTACGACCGTCGAGCGAAGTGAGAAAGCAATATCGAGAGTGCAAAGGTGTCTAACTGAGTGACTTTCAAATACCCTGCAATGTATTTCTAATCATAAGTACTAAAGCCAGAAAGACAGTGTTATCAGAGAAAATTAGAGAAAATGTACATGCAATATATTTCAATAAGAGATCGCAAATAACTGTTGCACGTTTATCGATGGCTGCGAATATGTGTGAATTACTTACTGTCAGAGAAAAAACTCAGAGAACGACCCATTGTAAGCGAACCCATCGAGTTCTTTTTGATACTTTCTGGCTCTGGTTTTCAACAATCATTTGCTTCACGTCCGTATGTATTGATATATATGTGAGAGGCTCATTTAGGCGAGCGTCAATCGTATCTCTCTCTAGGCGCTCAATAAAAAAAGAAATCGAAATGAACCGAAGGCTCTGCTCTTCAACTCGATTCGAAACTTAAATAAGAAAGAAATGAAGTGAAATTGGTGAAGGTTCATTTTTGTAGACTTTATGCATAGACAATTTTTATATTATTTATTTATATATTTTATATATTAATTAATTATTTATTTATATTAATTATAAAGTTTTAATTGTTCACATTTCTTATAGTATATTTCATGATTTTATTTGATTTTATTTTTTATTATAGACTATTAAAAATCTTATTTCAATTTATAAATTTGTCTACAGCCCGCATACCCTTTGCTAGTTAACTACCGTGCACAGGATATCTAAAAAAAAAAAAAATGTGGTAGCAGCTGTCGAAGCTGCGAGTGAATCTGTTAATGTCCGCTTTTTGGTTTTGCCTTGGCCAGTTTACTGTTTTGGCACGCCCACCATAAAGGAAATGCCCTGCGTTCGCTATGCTGCTGTCCCACCACTCCACCATTCCCCTGCTCCACAGTCGGCGTCCCTTTCAACAACATAAATTACAACGTCATTCATTTCCGTCATAAAATTGAAAAATGTTGTGCAAATTACGCGTAAATACCAAACAACCAACAAGAAAAGCGCCGAAAAAGAAAAGCGAAAACGCATTGAAAATTCGCGGCCGGAAAACTTCATGCGCATATAGAGAGGGAGTAGATACGTTGTTGCATTATATGTTATGTGTGTTTGTGTCCCTTTTTTATGGCTGCAGTGGAAATTGCTATGGAGCTGCCACAAATAACAGAGGCCATTTGCGGCAGTCTCTCTGCCTCTCCCCCTCTCTCTATCCTTGTCTGTACCTCTGTTGCATGCCGCATTAAAATGCATGGAAAAAACTTCAGTTGACTTTCAATTGATGCAGCTGCTGAAAGTTTGTAATCATGGCCAACTTTTGTTTTCAACCGGAAAGCTAATGACAGCCATGATGGTCGTTTGTGAATGAGGTGAAGATCAGCAAGGGTCAGTCAATTTCAATGAGATATAAAAAGCAAGAAATTTAAAATATTTTTAATATTAAAAGAAAATTGTCAAACATTTGTTAATTGCATAAAAAACTTTTTATTTGTCATATTAGATGAAGTAACAATTTTTAATATAAAATAAGTTTAATAAAAACACAAGTCCACATTGTAGAAAAATTCAATTTGATATATATTTATGAGGTCATTAAAAATTGATATACGAAATATATTATATTTGATTTTTGTGAATAATGATATATATATATATTTCAGCTTGAAGAGAAAAATATAGAAAAAAATAAATCATCAAATCAAAATTTTTTTTATTTTCAATAAACAAAATCTAGCATTTCTTAAAGCCATAAATAAAATACATAAATTTCATTCAAGCTTTGCGCATGCAAATATCTAATTTGAATAAAATGCAATTATCAGTTCATATAAATAACACTTATCTGGATATGCTTGAGATACAAATTAATATTTGTCATTTGGCATTAAAGATGTTTGCACTGACAAAAGCTGACGCATATGAAACTGCAGAGTGTTTGGGAAAATCGCAAATGTGCAATCATTGCCGACAGTTTCTGATTGCATATTTGCATAACTGTATGCACTGTAAATGGAATTACCACGCACACATACACACACACACACATACAGTCATAAAAGCCAATTGAGGGAGGTGGGACGAGAGCAAATGTGCTGATATCTAAATAATTTGTTGCCTGCTGACCAAAAGCTTTCATAAATGTCAGAGCTATAGAAAAGACAGTACCACTCTCTGCCCCGCCCCCTCCCCACCTCTGACTAAGCTATATGGCACAAAGGTCAACCGCAGCAAATGGACAAACAATGACATGCCACCCACAGCACCAGCCCCACCCACCTAGGCACCGCCTCCTTTTGCTCTCTATCTCTTGCAGCATTTCCAAAGCTTTGCCCAAAAGGCATATGCAAAAATCTATGCTCAATTGCTGTGTGTGGTCTTTGCTCTTAAATTTGGGCGATTTTTAGTGGGCTGTGCTATAGAAATATTTTCGATTCAATGGCGATGCAGCAATTTTTCAACTATTTTTAGCCCAAGAGTCAAATATGTATGCATTAAATTTCATAGGATTAAATTTAAAAATATTCTGTTAAAGAGACTTGATATAAACTTTATGAAATTTTGTTAAATAACGATGGAACAATTTTGTAACTATTTTCAGCCCAAGAGTCAAATAAATATGAAGCAAATTTTGCAGGAATAAATTTTAAAATATTCTGTTAAAGAGACTTGATATAAACTTTAAGAAATGTTGTTCAGTTTTATTTTTCACATTTTTTTGAAAGATTTCATATTTTTTTAAATATTAAAGGAAGTTCTGGTAACTATAACAAAGAAAATTTAATTTTAATTTAATTTAATTTCCAAATAACATAACTTTATAACAATTGTTTTTTTATTTTCACAATTTTTTTATACATTTTCTACATTTCAACTGTAATCAACCGCGAATAGGACTTCCAAATATAATTATCAATAACAAACATTACACTTTCTCCCATTCTTTACACATCAATCACTAAGTCAATCATTATTATCCTCTCGCATTCCACACTTCCGCCAGGAAGTTCCACACTTAACCAGCAATTGAGTGTTTTTGCCAAATCAGTGAGTCATTCAGTCAAAAATCAACTGATTGGCATTGCTCACCCCCACTCACCCATGTAGTCGCATTGCAGTGGCTCCGGCGGTTTCTCGTGCAGCTTCCGCAGCCAGTGCATCAACTGGGCCAATTTGCTGCGCGCCGTGTTCGTGCGCTCGCAGTTGAGTATACTTGGCTCAAACTCGAAGCTGAGATCTAATTTGCCTAGCTCCAACGCACGTTGCATGGTGTTGTGATACATTTATGCGATTAGCTTATGAATTTTATAATTAAAGAACCAAACTTTTATTGTACAATTGATATTAACTGCTAGACACTTGAGAAACAACTGTGTGCCGGAGTCTTAGACACCTCAAACTCATATTCATGTTTTCTTCTTTACTTGTGTCTTTTTTTTTCATTTTTCTTGACTTTCGATAAGTTTTACCTTGTGTCTGTCGTAAATTTCTGTTTCTTAAATCAGCGTATTGTTCGATAAGCTCCACAATGCCTGGCATGTCAATCAAAATTGTCATTTTGGGTATCAAGGCGACAGCTCTTCAATTACTCATCAAAAGTCGAGGAAGAGCAAAAAAAACAAACACTCACAAATTTAAAGGGCAAAACCAAATCAAAATAATTCACATAATTCAGTCTGGAAAAAATCCCCCTTTAATTTTCCCTGTCATTATTCATTCATCCGGGCAGCCATTGTAAACATTTTGAGCAATAAATCAGCCATATAATTCATGCCCAGATTTTTCTATACAATAAATATACCCAATTTATATATACACATATTTGCGGCTCTCATCATGGTACATGCAAATGTCATATATTAATGCATATTTTCAGGCACTGTCAATGACATATTTTTAACTCATATGATACACTATGAATACCCTGTATAGACAGAGAAGAGATGAAAGGGTAGCTCATCAGTATACGAAAGAAATATATCAAAGTAAAGTTGGTATTACGGGCAATATTTTTTTATATATTTATTTATAATTTAAATGTCGAAGCATAATTTTAATTTAATTTTTCTTTTAAATCTATTATACTATAAATTATTAATTTTGTCGTACTCAATATATTTTATATTTTCCTATATTATTGAACATGGGCCTATTTCATTTACTCTCTGTATACATTTATTTTCTGAATAGCTTAAATATATTTAATTCACACCAATACTCCAGGCGTTAATTTTTGAAACTTTTACTCGCATATTAAGTATTTATATTCCCAAAAATATATTATTTATACTCATTGCCGTGCTGCTAATTATGCTGGTTATTTATGCGTACATATTGATTGCAGTTGACCAAATTATTTGTGGTCTATCGGAAATTGCTGGCAATTACGACCTAAGGTTCCATTTGCCACAAAACCAATTATTAGAGAGGTCTGCAAATAATTTTCGTCCTGACAAATTTCGCACTCGATTTACGTTTTACTTTTTTCGTTTGTTGTGCAAAACTCAAATCGGAAAATAAAATTTTGCAACGGAAGTGCAATGCAGAAAATAGAAAATAAATAACAAACTCGATTTGCTCCAAATAAACTAGAGAAAATAGAAATCGATTTTTGTTCTTACAAATTGGAAAACTATCTGCAGTTGGATCTGAGTTTATAATTTAGTATATAAATATTTATAATCCCAATTGGGAACAATAGATGTATTGCCTAATAATAAATATATATATAAGTCCATATATAATAAATTCTGTCACTTCAGATAGTGGAACTTGTTTACGAAAATCACGAGACAAAACGCTGCTAACTTGACTCATGCAATATTTTCTAAAGTAAATATGTATATAATAAAAATATTTATATATAAATATATATCTATTAGGTACTGAAAAAATATAATAATAACAAAAACTAAACAACAATAGAACTATAGCCTTTTTTTAAACATTCCATATACCATTTTTCAGACTCTAATTTGATTAGATCTAAGTTTCTATTTAGTAAACCTAACCTAAGTTAACATTTTACTATCTTTAAGCAAGCTCTATATGAATTCTAGTGCCAGTAAAACAAGAGTTCAAAAGTCGACTGTTCTATATTTGTGAATGGCATAATCGAATTTATCAGACCACAGCACATGACATTGAGAAACCCCCCCAATTCGTAGCGCCTGTCAATAACAAAATTCCAAAAGACGTCACACGTTCACAGTCAACCTAATTATTGTTCTTAAACATTTGATAATAGGCACTACTTTTTACCAGCTGTATTTAGTTGAGTAATTTTGCATTTCGTATTTCTTTTCTCTCTTTCGACTGCAAACATGAAAACTCAATTTGCAGGCAATGCAACAAATATTTAATATGTAAATATATTTTAAATAATTAATTATTTGGGCGAGGCTGAAAACTAACAACTGCCAGTTGCCACGCCAAGTGTGGCAAGTACAACTTGCCACATATGTACGTACATACGTGACTGCCAAAGGGTTTGCGACGTGTTTTAGGCGCGATTCGGGTTTTTCTCCTATTTTTTTATTTGCAATATTTTCAACGTCAACCACTTCGGCATTTATTTTTTTTGGGCATTTCTTCATTTTCTTAAGCCTCAAGAAAACTCTCCACACGTTTCTTAAACTACTAAAAAATATTAGAGTGGGAGTGACTGACTTCATAATACTCTGGTTGAGCATAGCCAGTAGATATAAGATAAATAAGATACAAGATACAAGATACCAAATACTAGATACTAGATAACAACTACTAAATAAAAACTACTAGATACCAAATAATAGATACCAGATACTGGATACTAGATACCAAATAGCAAGAAGTGTATGTAAGCAATATACTCTTCCTCTCTTTTCCTTACAGGGTACGATAATGTCGCGGACTGCGGATAAGCAGCGCTGCCAACATAAAAATCCAGTCGAGCAGCTGTAACAGCAGTAGCACTGTGGGCGTGGCAACTGCAAGCCCATAAATTCAACGTATGTGAAGGAACAACACACACACCCATGCCACCTACACACAGATACACACACACACCAAAAGAGCTCAATTCAGCAGGTAAGAAGGGTTTTACGAGCCATTCTGGTATTTGTATTGTTACCAGATGGGCGTGACTGGGCGTAACGCCCACATCGTACAACATCAACAATGACATTCGCGCATGCATTAAATATTTTTTATTATTTCGGCTTTTGGGGGCATGTCGAAAAAAATGTATGTAATTCGTTTCATAAGCATATTTTTGAACACATTTTAATGGGCATTTGACGCTTGACGCATAAATAAATCAGGCCGTTAAAAAAGGGCATGCCTTATATACACTTAAAAAGTGGAGTGGAATGATGGTTTGTCTGTCTCACGAGAATGGTTCCTTCCAGGCTCGACATACTAAGCAGTTCAATTAAGCAATTTAAATTATAAATTTATTGGCAATTAATGAAAGCAATTAAAAGTCAAAACACGCGCTATGGAATAATAACAAAGAATGAATTTCTTTTCCAATATACAGACAATTTCCATACGAAAGCTATACATGAGTTAAGGTAGGAGAGCCAGGAATGAAATTTCAAGAAATACGGGAAATTCTTGAATACCAAGTCCTTACTTTATAAAGAAAATCAATTTTCTAGTTGCTTGCTGTCATTGTAGCAAAGAAGTCTTAGTTTCTTTGATATAGGAAAGAAATATTATTTGATGTAGGTCAAGCTGAACCCTTTTCTAAAAATAAACTCATATCATATGCTTAAGTAAATATCTATGTATATACTATATACATCAAAAGCTATGACCATTTCCCGTTGTGACTGCAAAGCATAGCCTCAGGCAACAAAAGAACACCCACACACACTTACACATATGTACACTCATACATCCGAGGTTGCATCGCTCTCTCTCTCTCTCTCTCTCTCTATCCCAAGAGAGCATTTAATTTGCAATTCCGTTGTGTGTTGAATTCGTAAACGTTAACGTACCACACGCAGTTTTAGCTGCATAAGGGAATAAAGTCATTTGGTTTATGAATCAGAGTTAAAGATTCATAACTTTATAACAATAAAAACCAGATTTTATTATATAGAGAAGCACATACAGGGAGCTTACTAAACAGACTTACAAGCCATATTCAGACTAAGCCAATGACAAAGGAGTAATCAGTTTATATATCTATATATGTATGTATATATATTTTTAAAGATTTTAGCGCACTCTTTTAATAAAGCTCAGAGCCTTTGAGCTGTCAGTTAAACGACTTAAGCTGATTTGGGTAGCCAGCTGAAAGCCAACCACAGGACAAAGATGCACACAGAAAGATTAAATGAGAGCAAATGCCAGCAACTGATGCAGCCTCACAGTTTCCTCTACATGTTCAGAGGAGGGAAAAGAGTATATTCGTTTTGTGTATATAATAAATTTGACATATGAATAATCAATTTTTGGCAAAAACAAATTGACTTTACGAAAGATGTAGCCTATTGGAGGCGTGGCAAAATGAAAGCACGTTCTTGCCCAGTTTATAGTAAAGACTAAATTTAACCAACTTTTTAAACAGTGAACGAGCATTACGTTGTCAATGTCAGCCGACTCTAGCGCTTTTTGCTGACTGGGCTCGTTTCTTTTTTCTGGACCTTGGCTGACAACTCCATTTTTTAGACAATCTTTGGCAGCGCGTCAAATCAATTGCCTGCGGCGCTTTCAAGGCCAAGTGCAAGCCAAAGCAAATTACCCACTGATGCAGCAAAGCGAAACAAAGTGACCAAGTTGCCAGATAGTCAGAACAGGCAGCTGATGATGAAGAAGAAGAAGAATAATAGTGTGCAAAAAAAGACACCTGCAGCTTCCAATTGGCATGTCCGCACAGCCATAAATTGTGATAAATGAAGTGAGCTGCCATGTTGCCGGGCTACTTATCAATGGCTGCCCGCACTATAATTTAAGCATTTTGGCCGAACGCCAGCAAAGGTTACAGTGATACCCAAAACAGAGAGGAAATTCAGTGAGAAGGGAGCAAAAACAATTGCAACTTGTGACTGTTGCTATTTGGCTCTCCCATTTAATGTCACTTTGGATGGCCTCTAAGGGCAAAAGTCAGCGTAAATAAGCATATATTGAATTGAGTGCATTTTATGTGAGAATAATGTTAAAATATCAATTAACGTATTATTTCAATTATTTGTAGAATAAGGATTATGACATGGTAAATGAATTTTGATAAATAATAAATTTATAATTATATCTAGCTAAAGAGCTATAGTAATATCTGATCACAATATATTAACAGAATGATGTAACATGTTAATTAAATGGTGTTAAATTGCATCAATCATTTTTAGCTAGCAAATGTTTAGATGTTAATGTTCATATTCAGTATGATTAACATAGTGAGCATATACATATATAAATCATCTGTTAAGGACTTAACAGTCTAACAGTCTATCAGGCTTAACAGTCTCTAACATAAGCAACAAATATACATATGAAAAATAATGTAGGAAGCAGCTGTTGACCCAATATGCTTATTCATATCCCTTGTTCTCTCGCAAATATCTAACAAGTATAAACAATATATACAATAACTGTCCATAAAAGAGTTAGTCATCTACATTTTAATGGCAGTTTCATTAGCCTAACAGCTGTTGTTAAAAAAGAAAACCCAAAATGTTGGCATCATACAAATTACCTAACCGAAAGCCGCTTAAGAAGATGAACTCAGCAGAAAAAAGAAAACGAAAAAATTGAAAAATAGGCAAAGTTATTCTCGCTTTTTTGCGCGTTTGCATTCCTTACTTTCTCTTTACTTTCATGCATATGCAACAGCATCAAAGGCAGCTGCATAAATTATACGCCGCGTGGCGCGCTGCATGTTGCACGTTGCACGTTGCGCGTTGCTAGCTGCAGCTTAGCTCAGCGGGTGGCAAACGCCGCCCACTTTATTGACATTTTTGCCTCGATGTTTATGTGTGTCTGTGTGTGTGTTGCATGAATATTAATTAGGCAGCTGCTTAAATTGCTTGCCACACGCTTTGTGATTTGCTCCTTCGATCAGTGGGTCACTATTGCAGCTTGGCCCAGTCTAGGGTCCGTTTTCTCTTTCATTATTATTAGTTTTGTGGGTCAACAGCAGCTGGTGCCGCCGCCGTTGCTGCTGCTGCAGCCATAAATTTCAAAAATCATAATTTGTATCTGTTGGCGTCACATAAAACATGGCTAATTACGAATGATGAGCAGTCGGCCATTTATGCCACAATTTGTTAACAGTGGCCAACAGCCGACCGCAAATAAAATGAAATGGCTGAACAGTGGGCAATTAGTCAACACAATTTTTGTATAATTAAAGTCCTAGAAGCGTAGGCTATGAGTGGAACTTCCTGTTTTGGTATTCATACATATATCTGTTTAATGTTGGGTAATTAATTAACTCAATTTGTGTTAATTTATGCGTGATATGCCTATACTGTGCGTGGACTGTCTCTTTCTGTTTGGGTAATACATATCTTTAGTATTATCGATTTCAATTCTTCCCGTATTAGTATACATTATATAATGTCAACTTATTCTGCATGTACTTTAAAATATTCCTATATATGGAATAAACATATAAATGCAGCAATTTCTATTATCCTTTAGATTTAATTTTACAAATTCTTCCTAAAAAAATTAACAAAAAGAAAAATCTAAAAATCCATTTTTTCACGCCAATCATTTTGGGATATCATCAAATTCTTATACGACTTTCCGGCATTTACTCAAGCATAAGGAAAGCAATATTTCCTTACAGGCAGTACTTCCCTTTGTTTTCCTGACATTCATTTTTATTAGCAAGATAGGGACATGTTACAGCAATAAAATATACCATAAAATCATAATAAATGTCGAAGCAAATGTTTTATGCCATAAAACTCAACCTATTAAATCCAAATATTCAATAAGAGTAAAATTGTTTGTTTGAGGCAATTATACAGCAGAAGTCCTATACGGGACATTTCGGTGTCATAAAAACGAGGGAATTTCTCCGAAAGCATAATTATAAGAGTTTATGCCGATCGCTGGCAAGCAAGAAAAAATATCTCTGTTACATTCGGTCACGCTCTATCTCACTCACTCACCTACGCTTGTAATTGGATTATGTTGATAGCATTTCTTGCCATTGTCTCTCTCTGTCTACTCTCTCCCGCTATCTTCGTCTCTTGCTGCACCTTGGCAGACATTGAATTGATTTGCGATTTGTATTTCACATTGACAATGAATTCGCCATCAAAGTCACGTGTTGGCTGCGGCAGCGGCAGAGGCGGAGGCATCGGCATCGGCAGCTGTTAAATTCGCATGCAAATTGCCACTTGAAAAGAGCAAACGGAAGCCAAAATACAGATGAAGATATGTATGTAAAGATGAAAGGCGAGCGGGAGAGAGGAAGAGGGCGAAAACTCATCAAACAGCGCACGAAACATGTCAAGGCAAATGTGAAAATAAAACAGCAAGACAAAACAGAACAAAAACAACAACATTATCTATAGCAAATATCTGTAAGTCTGATTGCCAGGCGCAAATGCAGGCGGCTGCGGCGGCCCTTTTTAGCTGATTTATGAGAAGAACAAATAGACAAAACAATCGCATGTCAAGACATATAGCGAAAGCGAGACGGAGTGTGATCGAGATATGCTCTATAAAAAGATTCAGGTTGTAGAAATATGAATTTCTATAATGATGCATATTCACATACATATATATTGTATATTCTGACTTGACAAAAATAGCTACAGCACAATATACCCTTTTCAAAATAAGTAGAAGGTATACAACACCCTTGCATGGTACTTATTTAACGAAATTTCAATATAAAACGCAAACCAGCTGCAGAGCTAATATACCCCTTACCAAAAGCTCCATTATTAAAGAGTATACCAAAATCATATATCACACTGCAATCTGCACACTAATTAGCCGCACTTACCTTTGCTATTGGGTCCGTTTGCAGTCTGCAGCGAGGACATTGGTATGGCCAGACAATTGCGGGCCGTGGCAGCCAGCTCCAGATCCTGTGGCGGCTCGGAGCGCGGACACGGCGTATACGCGATTTTGCTGCCACGTCCCGGCGTCGGGCTGACGCGTGCGTGACGCCCGCCACTGGCTAAACGTTCGCTGGCCATTCCGGCGGCAGCTGGTCAACAACTTATGCCTGCAGCAGCATTCGCGACGCGGCCGTTTTCCGGACAGCCAGGAGCATGCCAATAAGCCAATATGCAAACTGGCGCTTTTATGGCTGCATTGGCAATGCACACACTTTGGGGAATCGCTTCAATTGAAGTGGTAGAAGCGGCAGAGGAAGTGAAGAACACAACCGGCAAGGACACGCTCGCGCTTGTTACTTTAACTGCAGGGAGAACGGCAGCAGCAGGAGCAGCAGCACAGCCACGAGCAACAACAACACATAAAAACTAACAACAAACTCGAGACGCGCGCGCCTGCAACTGTCGACTTGCACTGTCAAAGTCCTACCAGCAACTGAGCTCACTCCGTGGAAGCAGCAGCCGGAGCAGCAGAAACATCAGCCGACGTCGCAGTCGACGTCAGCCTCTCGTCTCGCAGTCAAACACATACAAAGGCAAGCAAGGCATAAACAATGCTGCTACAGGGTTGCCAATGCAAAACTTAAACTAGTAAAAATATCCCAACTACAAATTTAAACATTTTTTATAATAAAATAAATTTTATGGTTACACTCATTTATATATACTCTTATACATTTTTCTAAAGCTTAAAACATTTTTGTTTTATTAACATCGAAATAGAATAATATAGAGCTGCACTTGTTAGCCTTGGCTACCCTGACTTGCTCGTTGCTCTGCTCTCACATTCGTCTAGTGCTCTCCCACACACCGCCTTGTCGGCTCTAACATCTCCCTACCCGCTCTCTCTATTTACTCAACACATGGCATCCGAGAAGACGCTGCACAACTGCATTGAGCGAGCTTTGGCTTTGTTTTTGTTTTGCTTTTCTTTAGCTGCTGTGTAAAAGCTGTCAGCTGCTGTTCATTGTTTGTGCTTAATTCATTCATTAAACGCCATTTGTATGAGTGAGTTTATTTAGCAGTTGTAAAAGCTGCGCTTGAGCTCTTTAGTGAGTGTAAAGCCTGCAGAGACTAGCAGCTGCCTGGTGAGCTTTTTAAAACACTCGAATTGAACTTAAAAGAATAAATATATATACATATGTATGTAAATGCAGTTTTATTATATAAACAGGTCATATATATAGGCTACATAGCAATATACAATAGTTTATATTTCCCAACTTACTAGCGCCATCTACTACTGTGTACTAGTCCTTTTAAGGAGCTCCTAATAGTGCTGCGAACGTAATTTGCAGAGATTCAAACATAGGTGGCGCCAGAATTCCCATGCTAATTTTTTGTCGTAGCTGCCTGTATATGCTGAGCCCTAGATGGCGCTAATAATATTACGCATACGCACTGTGCAACATGACTATTTAAATACTTACGTTGGAGCTGGAACTAGTTCCGCTCAGATCGAAAAATCAAAAACATAAGACTTTTATTTGTATATTCTGTTTTTATTGGTTTTTCATTTGCCTGTTAAATAGAATAGAATTGTTATTAAAATTGTTATTTATCTGTTTTCAGATTTTTTCTTTCATATTTTTTGTTGTTTTTATGAATTTGATTTCGTTTACGTTGACGCAAAACTGATTTGTTTTTGTTGTTTAATTCGGTATGCACCTTAATACTTGATATAATGAAAAACTGTTCTATTTACCTGCTGTTACAATGTGGTATAAATAGTATTCAGCTAGTTTCGGTTTTTTGAAAATTTTTTAGTAATTACAAAAGAAAAGGTTGTCTTTTGTTCTTTTTTTTTTTTTTTATATTGTTTCTGAAATTTGTTAAGACTTGTCGTTTACAGCGCTTAGAAGTTACAGTTTACATAAGTTCAGTTGTTTAGGGATTTGTATTGTTTTTATTTTTCTCTTCATTCTATTTTCTGATTTTACTTTCGTCTTGCCAACAATTTTGATTACTATATACGTGTGTGTATGTGTTACTGTGTGTGTGTGTTTCCAGTGTTGTCAAGTGCTGTCTAAAGCAATTTTATTTTTGGTTTTGTTTTGTAGACTAAATATATATATCCATATACTCGTTTTATATATATTTGCTCAACATTTAGGATCTTTATAATCGGTATATGCTTAAAATAAACAGCTTATGCGCTGTGTTTCCTTCATTTTTATTTTCAATTTATATATATATGTTTTTTTTTTCTTCTTAAAATTCGATGCCGTTGTTGTTGTTGTAGCTGTTTGAAGAAAATTCAAACAATTTCGCAGTCCACAAAATGTTGCAAAAACCCAGAAATTTTCAAGTGTGTGTGTGTAGGTGTGTTTGGAAGTGTGTGTTATGCAACAAGCTGGCAATTAATATCCAGATATATATAGATATATGTGCGAAGTTTTGGACTATGACAAGGCAAAAATTTACAATCAAAATTATGTTGCCTACTTTCAGACTGAACTTAGTTGAAAATATTTTACCTACGTCTCGGCTCAACCAAAATGTACTTAAATTAATCTTAATTTAAATCTAAGCAATGAACATGTATAAATATTTAAACTAAGACTATTTCAACTCTGCTTAAGTCTTAAGTAGTCTTAAAATATTTTTACTTAAAAAACAAAACTTTCGTTTTAGCTGTTCCCCAAATTTATTTAAAGTCTTTGAAACTTTCTTAAAATTTTTGCAAAATTTTTGTAGCTTTCTTTTCAAGGTTTGTTAATTAAATACACGCACGCACTCTATCGCAAGTACACGCACACTCACACTGTCTCACTCACATACACACACACACAGTTTGTATTTTGCTATCGGAAACTAATATCGAATTCGATTTCGAAAACGTGAAAAATATAACAATTTCGCGCGTGATTCTAAACACCAAATCTAAATGGTGGAACGTGCGGAATTGAAACGTTTATGACTTTTACGAAACGTTCAGATGGAACAGGCTAAACAAATAAATATACGTAAAGAGAATAAATTGAATTAAAATAAATTTCTAGAATTATATAATTCTGCTGGACTATATTTATATATGTATATATGTTTATATCTGTTCGGTTTCATATATAATTTTGCTTTTAAAGGCCTACAATTGCTTTTCATTTCAATTATATTTGATGGTTTTCTTTAAATATTTTGCACACATAGAAATGTTGACGAAATTTTTATAAAACTATGCACAACATCAATATCTGAACCAGGAGTGTATATATATATATGTATATATGTCAGATATATATCGATTATCGATTACGGTTAGACACAAATGTTTTTCTCTATGTACAACAATCGAAAAATATTTTTTGGAAAATTTCGAAAAGCGTTTTCGAATCAAGTTTTTAAGAAGTTGTTTTTGAAACAGTATTTTGTTGTAGTGCATAATACTATATATTGTGTTATTACGAGGGCTGTTCAAGCTTTTGGTATAGGTACATATGGTTAATTGTATTTTAATAATATTAGACGCATATATTTAGACATTCAAAATATGTTTTTATTTTATTTATATATGTATATATATATTTGATTTATTTCTTGCAACGTTACACTGAAAACATTTTTATAGGTGGTTGTTGAGTTTTATTTTTAAATCTTATTTTGTTGTTTTAGTTTTAGTTTGGTTTCTAAATTCATGGATAGAATGCGATTCCTCTCGGTTCCTCATCCAGCGCGCGGGGAAATTTATTTTCTGCGAGCTTGTCGGCCGTTAATTGGAAGAAGACGTTGTATGTGAGAAATGTTTTCAATTGTTTTGTGTTGTCTGTAAAAGCCAATCCCAAAAGGTTTTTCGAAAAAATGCCAAAAATAAAAAATAATCCGAAAAAATACCAAAAAAAGAGAAAACACAATTGTTTTTGTTGTTTCGAGGTTTTTAAAATGTTTGTGTATTTTTTTTTAAAGAAGTTTCTGTTTAGCATACATGATGTTTACATATACATATATATATATACGTCATATATACATATATATATATGTGTGTATGTGTATATATATGCCTGCAAATATTGTAATATTTAACGTTTGCCACTGCAAAAACAGAATTTATAAATATTTAAGACATTTGCTTTTTGTTAGTTCTTGTTTTGCTTGTTCTTGTTGCTTTCTTCTTTATTTTTGTTTTTGTTTCTTGTTGTTTTTTACTTTTGTTTTGTTAGGCAAATTAGCTACAAATTTGTTTGTCAAATGGTTTATTCAATTTCTTCCTTTTGTTAACTTTTTTGCAACATTTGCAATGGAAATGCATGCGCCAGAGTTGCCAGATCGTTGCGAAGCTTAACACAAAATCTCTTGGCTCAAGTGTTTTTTCATATTTTTGTTTTTTAGATAGAAAAATTCGTGTTTTTTGTATTCATTTTTTTAAATTTAAATTTTGTTTAAGTTTAAAGTTTTGCTTCATAGTTTGTTTTATTTTATTACATAGAGACCATCCGATCGTATATATATATAACTTGCTTTAGTTTAAATTTTAGTTTTAAAACTTGCACAAATTTTCACTACAAATTTTTAGTTTTTTTTTCTTTGTTTAAAAAAAGTTATAGAAAAGTTCATTATTGAGTTAATTTTTTTTTTTTGCTTATGGAACCCAAAGATTTTGTTCCACAGATCAAGCAAACCAAAAGACTTTTATTATATATATATATAATTATATTATAGCCGAATCTTTATATATAGGTTTATATATATTATACTCACAGTTGGTTTAATGCAGTGGGAGAAGAGAAAAGAAAAAGTGTGTGAAGATGCGCTCTTTTGTAGCAGTGTAGTAGGATAGTTACATATATATATATATATATATATATATATATGTGGAGAAGTTATAGCAGAGTTCGTTCAGCAAGAGCAACAATATAGCTAGAGGAGAGACGTGGGACGAGATAGTACAAGAGATATGAAAAGAAAAACTTAAGCAGAAAGTTTGTAGAGAAAGGAAACAAGAAGGAAAACGCTTTTTTTTCGATATGAAACTAAATTAAAGTACAGCTGTGTTCATTTTGCTTTTCATTCACATTTTTGGTGGCAACATTGTCTAATGATTATAATTTGCTTTTTCCTTTTTTCTTTTTCTTTAGATTAGCTTTATAAGTTAGGTTAGGTCTGGCTAATGCGCGCCGACGCTGGGTACAGTTGTGTTTGGTTTTTGTTTACTTTATCAATTGCGTGCATTGTTTCAGGATTCATTTATCGTAAGCTCACTTAACTTAAAAGAAAACCCCATAAATATATATAGACATATTATTATATAGGCACATATAATAATATATGATATATATATATATAACTATATGCTGTTTACTTTCATATATATATATAAATATTTATAAGTTTTAAGTTTTTATGCTGTTTTTGTTACTCCTTCTTCGTCGTCTAGTTTGCTATTAAGAGTTGTCTTCTTCTTCTTCTGCTGCTGCTGTTTCTTCTTCTACTTGCTGTTCCTCCTTTATTTATATATATATATATATATATATAATTTTATATGTGTGTGTTTGATGAAATCTTCTTCTTTTGAACTGCTTCTTCGCCTCCCTCGTTCTTCTCGCATATAAATATTTAATTTGTATATTCTTTATAATAAAATTATGTTAATTTATACATATAAGTATGCATATATATACATATTGTATATATATATTTATTGGTTAGTTTTAAGTTGTAATTTTTTTTTTTTTTGCTGCCACTTAAATTGCTACAGAAATGTTTTTATTTGTTGCGATTTGCTTGTTAAATAGATTTATGCTGCCTTCATCAGATATCTCAGATGTATATATATATATATATATATGATAATATATATATATAACGCTGTCAATCCATTCAAAACTTCAAAATAAACCCATCCTCAGCGCGCCAAAAGCTGAAACTCTGACCAGCCACTATATACATATATATTATATATATATAGTTAGACATATATATATGTATATATACGCATAAACATATATATATACACACATATTGCATAATTTTAATTTAATTTTATATCGAAAATGTATTCTTTAGTTGGTTTTTGTTTTTTTTTTTTTTTTGGTAATTTTTATTTGTTTTCTTTTTTGTTGTTGTTTGTTTCTTTATATTTATTAATTTTAAATTTAAATATAATTTAATAAGAAGAATTTGTTGTTTGATTTTACATTATTTATAATATATATATGTTGTATTTATAATATATTTTATTTCTGTTTGTTGTGTGTGTATGTGTGAGTGTGTTTTGTGTATGTGTGTTTGTGTGCAGAGCTGTTGTTGGTGTTCATTTCATTTTTCTCATTTTGCAAAAATTACAAATTTTAATTTCTTTTAATTAATTTTATTATTATTATTATTTTTGCAATGAATTTCGACAAATGTTTATACTTGAAACAATTTAATTTGTTCTTCTCTTGTTAACAGTTCTCTCTTGCCTACAAATGTCGCCGCCGCCACCGCCGCCGCCAGGGGGCGCTGCTGCTGCCGCCTCAGAGAATGGGCATTGCTGCCGACCCATAGAGGGCGCTGCATGCGCTACGCTTTGCGCGCGGCTTACACAAAAGTTCTGATTGTTTGTTTGTTGTTTGTTATAGTGTGGTATGCCTGTAGTTTAAGTGTAGTAGTTTAATTCTTTTCTTATAACATGCTTTTTGCTGTTTTGTTGTTGGTTTGCTGTTTAAACGGTGACTTCTTTAAGTTTTGCTGTTTGTTGTTGTTGTTGGTTTCTCGCATTTCTTTTTGCATTAAAATTAAGTGTGTTTTGTTGTTGTTTGTTTGCTTGTTTTTTTATATAAATTTTTTATGTAATTTTTTCTGGGTTTTTTTCTCATTTTATGCTTTGTTTAAATTTTCTTGCTTTGCGTTTTTTGCTTCGTTTAGTTTTAAGTGTAAAGTTTTCTTTCTTTTTGCTTTTGTTTTATAAGTTTCTTAAATGTTTTTTTGTTTTTTAATGTTTTTTTCTTTCTTCTTCTTCTTCTTGTTTTGTTGTTGTTGATGTTTTTTGCTTAACTCTTTGTTGTTTTTTTAAGATCTTTTATTGGGGTCCATAGCAACAGCGCGGCGCGATGTTCTTGCGCACAGCTACAGTCTTCGTCAACATCTTAAAAAAATAGAAAGGCTTAAAAAGAAATAATTTAACGCTTCACTTCGATGTCATCATAGTCACGAATTCTGCAAAGAAAAGGAGTTGAAGAGAATGTGATTAGTCAAGGGAAGTTTGATTCACAATTCATTCATTTCACTTCATGTTATATATGCTTAAATATTTACAGCCAACATTTACCCTGAACTTGTCTAGGTTACAATGAACTGCGATTACCGTTACACAGAAATAGCTAATCATTACACTAGCACTCGCCACGTCTTGACAGATGGGGGGAGGGGGGGGCAGAGCTGCAAATAGATGTGTCGTACGACGAAAGCTCCCTCTTTCCCTCCTCCCCCTCTCACCATACCAATAAAACCAAAAATCAACTAATCAATAAGACAAATAGTAGGTAAGTCACAAGATGCGCTGCGACGCTGACGCGACGCGACGCTGAATGACTGATGAAAAGCTGTTCGCGCGGACAAGAGCGAGAACAGAAATCAGGGGAAAATTTATTAAGTGCGCTGCCAGACACGCCAGATTTCAAAGAGCATATAGATGTGGGGAAAATAAGAGCTATTACAATGAATTCGAAGTTGAAATACCCTATGGAAATGGTATTCTAATAGAAACAAGGAAATGAAACATGCTCTATTAGTGAAATTCCCATTCAATTTATAGCTAACCCGCTGGCAGCGAGCCTTGCGTTTCATTCCAAACGATCCAGTTGCGCTCTAAAGTTGCCTCACTCAATTTGGGAATTTAAAGAATAGAGTTGAAGGCATGTTTCATGCCCGACGTTTCAAGAAATCTCCATCAAGTGAATGGACTTTCAGCCTATACTCTATTCCATTTACTGTGCTAAGTATATGTGCCGAAAATAGCAACTGCATCAGAGAAGGCGGCAGAGGAGACAAAGAGCAGACGAGCTAAAGATGAAAAGTGATCCAAGTGGAATGGTACAGCAGCGAGTGCGGACATTGTTCGATGTGAACTGTATGTTTTTCTTTTCCTGATAAAACCGGCAATCAGTGCAAACTTGCATGGTGTGTGTGTGTGTGTGCAAGTGTGTGTCTGTCTGTATAGCACTTCATTAAGGGGCATGGGTGGGTGCCGGTAGGGGCAGCCACACAAATTGGCAAACGTTGTCAGCGAAACGTTGGCTGATGAAACGATTCCGGGGCTGTTCGTTCGTGTCCCCGATTTATCAGGTGTTTGCATGCAGCTCCTAAATATAGACAAGTGACTGCCTTCACACACACACCACAGCTTCCCTCAGCCTCCACTCCCGCTTCCTCTGCTCTTTACACCCAACTGCATTCGCGGCGTTTGCCCGTGACTCTCTGTCTCTCTGTCTCTATTTCTCTCTATCACTCTCTCACTCTCTTCTTCTAGCACTTGTGGTCGCGCGCATTTTTGACATATTTGTAGCATGTGAAAAACGTTTGGCCTCTCGACCACAACAAATACGTAAGTCACAACATCGCAACGGACCACGTCACATGGCACCTGATTGTTCAAAAGACGATGCTGTAATTCATCTACACACGAGCTGAACAGATAATTGGATTTATCTCATAGCGGGCGTAGCCATTGGAGAGCTACGTATTTCATATTATTCCAAGTATTTTTCTGTTTCCATTATAATGGATAATCTATTTACAATTTCTTTTTTCTAGATTCTTGCCTCTCATATTGTTACTGTTCCACATGATTCTCCCACGATCTAATCAAATTTGTTTCACTTACTCCCACATGTTACAATCGAATTTATTTGCAATGAGTTAATATAGTTTAAAAGTTGATTTTCAATATGATTCGTTCCAATGTATAATATCATTTCAATCGAATCCTCTTCCATCTATTGAATCCACTTCCATCACACAGGGCTCTTCTGCTCTTTCTCCTGCTCACTTATATAGAATATCCGTTCCACTTCCAAGCTGTTCTCAACTTTTCCACACATTCTTTGACGATACCAATTCACTTTATAGATTTGATAAGAGTCAGTTCACTCTAGTTTCTCGCTATTAGCTCACAATCTATAAAACTGGATCATATAAATTCTAGTCTATACGACTTTTATATAACCCATTAAAATATCCAAGATTCCGCGCCCTTTGGCTCGTCAAATATTAAACAGTTTTAAAAATAAAACGTTATTAGAGGCCCAAACGCAACATTCGCAAAAAAGAAAGTCCAGAGGACACGCCTTGAACAACCTTTAAGACCTTTGCCTTTTTATTATCTTTCACAATATGCAAATGTTCGTTTGCTTGAGAACCCAACCCAAATCGAATCAGAAATTGACTTTTCGTGTTGGTCCTTGACATTTCGCACCCTTTTTTTTTTTTTTTTTGTTTTTGTGTTTGCCAAGTAAATTTTCTTAATGGGTTTTTTCCGGAATTTGTTTCATATATATATTTTTTTTGGGCTTGGGCTTTTGTTTGTTCGGCAATTAAACTAAAATTAAAACACTATTTTATAGTGTTATAAAACGCGGAAGACTTTTGATTTTTCTATGATCGCTGGGCCTCTTGGCTTTTGTGGCTCTGCTGTTTATCTTTCGTCGTTTTGTTTACATTCGCCAGAGCTAATTTTCGTTTTGTTATTCATTTATCTTTGGCATATTTTATTTTGCCGCGCTTCTGTGCTATTGCTGAATTTGTTTTTCTTTTGTATTTTGCTTAACATTTTATTTGATTTTCATTTCGGTTTTGTTTCTCCTATTTTTGCTTTTCGCCTATTTTCTGACAACATTTTTATATTTGGCCATGGGCCAAAGTAAGTCTCATCTTTGTGTGTGCATATACCCGATCCGTACCCATTATATAGAGAGAACTCGGGGTCCGGCCCCATTGTTTGCCATATTGCCATATAATTTTCTGTTGCCGTACACCCACCGTCGTTACCAACACAAGACAACAATAAAGACTTTCGTTAATTGGCAATAAGCAAATGGCAACAACTCGCATTTATTTATGTTATGCTCATTTTCCCATATAGTATATATAATACAGATATATATACATATACATATATATATTTGTTCGGCTTCTTGTCGGTCAATGTTCAAACAGCTCGCCAAAATTGCCTGCTAGCTGTGCTCTATTGCTCTCTCTATCTCTCACTCTCTCTCTCTCTTTCTTCTTGTTGTATTCGAATTTCTTTTGTTGTTCGGATTATTGCACAATATTTATATTTGAATTTAATTGTTGTTGTCTCACTTAAGCATTAAACATTTTACTTTGCGTAGGCAGCGGAAAAGCCCAACAAGAAATTATCCCAGAGAACCGATGAAAAATAGATGATAAATGTGCGAATGCGATCAAGTGAAGTGCGATACCTAAGAAAATAGCTCAATGTAATGGCTGACAGAGTAGAAGAGTAAAAGGAGCCACAGCTACAGCAAGAGAGACAGCAATAATACTTTAGAAACGAGAAATGAAACAGAAGATGTGGAACAACTGGAGAAGGAAAGAGGAGAACTCAGTAAGGAAATATAATGAGAGAACGAGCGGAAAATACACGACAATAAAGAGAGAGATAAAATGAGCTAGAGACTTAAATGGGAAAAGAGAGCAAGAGAGGGAGCAGAACAGACAGAGAGAGAGAGAGAGAGAGAGGAGAATTTCTGATCAAGATAATCTACAAGGATAAACTATTGATTGATGTCAGATCAAGTAATTATCTAACTATAAGTTATATTAAATAGATTTTCAAGCTTGTATATGAAATTCTAACAAGCCTTCAAACATAAAAAAAAACATTGTCGATTAATTCCCAGTAAACATCACAAAACCCAGCAAAAACTTGTTAGCAATTTTTTCCACACATAAATCAATAATTTTACGACAATTATGACCCTATTTAAGATAAGATTTCAAATGAAATAAACACAATTTACAGTCAATAAAAGTCATTAACAAACTCAGACTGTTATAGATTATATAATAACGTAATCGAAAGAAATTCGCACGTTTTGCAACACTTAAAACTGATTAATTTGCTTCCCCAATCGATGACTGTCAGTTCTATTTGTAGCTGATAATTTTTGCTTTATTTTCAACTTCCTTGAATTTGCATCAAGTTCTGCTTTTATTTCGGGTTAGAGCATAGGTGTAGTAGCACCTATTTATACAATATATTGTTTCACTTGGTTATTTTTATGTTCGGTTCATAAATTGTTTGTGATTAATCTATTTGATCCGCCAAAGATATTTTGCGCCAAACGATTTCTATTTGAACTTGAGGCAGAAAACGACTCTCGATACGCTGTATATGTATGTATGATATATATATATATATATATATCTGCCGACATCAGAGAAAGAGAGAGACAGAGATAGAGAGAGATCTCACATTATTTTAGTATTTGTTGTTTTTCTAAGTACAATCAAAGCAGACGAGGCACAAATCAGGACAGCGCAGGTGCCGAAGGGGGGCGGGTTGTCAAAAGCTGCGCGAGACGCAGCATGAACAATATCTTAACACCTTGCTTCTATATCTTATAGATTCCTTCCCATTATTGTTGTTGTAGTTGTATTTGTTTTTCTTCTTCGAGCTTTTGCTCAATTGAAAATTCAATTTTCAAGCAATTAAATTAAATTTCGAAAAATACACGAAAAGAAAAAAACATGCATTAGTACACAATGTATGTGGGCTATGATTGACTAATTGTTGCTCTAGACTAAAGAATTTTAATTCGAAGGAAACTATAAATTATGTATAAAAGGAGTTTATATGGAATCAAGGTATATTTAGTAAATTAGTTTAGCATTAGCAAATATGATCAAAATGTACCGATATTTTTATATATTTATTTTTATATTTCTTTATATTAATATTTTCATTATGTATTTTAACTATTTACTAGACGAAACTTTCTTGATCATTGATATGTACTTTATATAAATAACGAGGCAAATAAACCATAAACATTTCCAATAAATAATGCATTTATCAACAAACTCGAAAGCCTAATGACCACAATTTCTAGTGAAACATTCTGTTGATTGATTATGCTCAAGAAATTCTGCAGAAAATAGATTCTTGGAAAGGGAAGCCAATTCTAAACAGAGTGGAACTCATATATCGGATATATCAATTCAAGAGAATGAAACTCTAATCAGAGTAGAAATAATATATCACATAAAACCAACACAATTACAGGGTATTCGTATGCAATGCTGGGCACGCACTAATGAATCAGTTTTTAGCAAATCTCATGAGTGAAAAGTAACGAATGACAAAACAACTGCCAAAGTGTGACTCAAATACATATACTATGACTGTGCATCTGTATGTATGTGTATGTATATGTGTGTGATTCAATCGGCAGCTATGCCACTGTTTTGGCAGCGCAAAACGCATAACCCCAGCCATAAGTCAATTGTCTAACAACAGCAAATGTTGTGCGAATATCCAATTAGTGGCCCGACATGACATGACAATTGCAATTACAACAACAACAGCAACACGACACGCGACAACAACACACGCAGCTGTAAGCCGCTTAACGTCGAATGTATATGTGTCTATAGGTGTTTATTTGAGCTCTGCTCTGGCATTCGCTTACCTTCGTAATTGACCTGACCATCACCGTCGATATCAGCCTCACGGATCATCTCATCGACCTCCTCGTCTGTTAATTTCTCGCCCAAATTTGTCATCACGTGACGCAATTCGGCCGCTGAAATGAAGCCGTTGCCATCCTTATCGAACACTCTGAACGCTTCTCGAATCTCCTCTTCGCTATCGGTGTCCTTCATTTTGCGTGCCATCATGGTAAGGAATTCTGGGAAGTCAATTGTACCATTGCCTGGAAACCAAAATCAAACATTTTAATTAGTTCAATATAAATTGGAAATTCGTTTTAATCATAGAGGAATTATTGTCAATGCAGTTCGTTTGTGTTATTTGAATTTATAAATTTCTACAGAAATATTCGTTAATCCATATATATATAATAATATATATATAAACTTTTATAATAATTTTTTCATCTGTTTTCAGTTTCAGTTAACTAAAATTCTTTAAAGCCTCTTCAGAGGTTTTTTTTCTAAGACCTGTTAATATTTTATATACACTGTATACTCAATTTTGTTCAAGCTAAACTTTCCGAACCTTATGTATGCTCTTTTTGAACTAGCTCTTACACCTTGCTTATATTTCATTTCCATCATTCCTCTCAATCAACTTAACTTTTTGTCAGTGTTGCCAGACTTCCGTAAAAATAATCCTTACTTTAGTCGGAATATTTATTAGAACTAAAAACTCTTTAAATTCCATTCCTATTATACTTCGCTCTTTTAAACCAACTCATGTTTCATTCCAATTGTTTCAAATCCCAACTGCAATGTCTCATCAATCTTCTGTAATATTCTACCTCTACTTTTATTCCACTCACAACTCATTTGCATCTACTCAACTCTATAAAAAGTTTGCTTCATCATGAAATTCCCTCCAGAATCTTTTTTCTAGCAATTTATAAGGCAAACATAAATTTCTCTATTATGAAGTCTAGCAGCACTGACTGCCACGCCCACGCCCACGCCCACGCCCACACTGCACTATTTGTGTACCTGGCAGCTATATAAACTCAGGCAAATCCCCTTTGGTTTGCACACACAAACAGAAATCTTTTCATAGTCGGCAATCAAGCAGATTTTCATATTTGACCTGTGTCTGCTGGCTGAAAGGATTTGCCTCTTGTTTGTTTTCTTGCTGTTGTGGCACACGTGGCGTATGCGCAACATTTGTGACACTGATAACTTTAGCGCGTTGGTCCGGCACTGGATAAGATAAGGCCTGAAACAAAAACTTTTTCGGAACGGCTCACAAATGAAATGACCTCCACCACACAGCCTATGCAGAATGCCAGCCTTTAGACTAATTGAAAAAGTTTCACTTCACATTTCCCTTTAAAGTTTTGTGTTGTTTTACTTCCCACTCCCCCTCGCTCCTCTCTTGGTCTGCTCTTTACGTTTTTATGTCTCTCCATTGGCCAAAAAATGTGAAACTTTTCCTTGTGCTTAACCAGCAAAACTTTTGTGTCGAACTCTTGAGACCTTAATTGTTATTGACTCGACAAACGGGGCGTGGCCCGGGCCAAAAAAGGTTGCACTGAACTGTATCTGGTATATCTAACTAATGCCAGCTCTTTTAATGGAGCATTCACATTAATATTTACACAAAATGTTACGATTAGACAACTGTCTCGAAGGCCAAAGTTGAAGAACTTTGAGTAGGAAACTTTCTCAAAATCACTTTTCTTTATGCTTTCCTTTTGCCACATGTGAAAAACTTTTGAGTGTAGAATTTAACTAGCAGATATATCGCATTGAAAATCTAGTTTCTTTTGACTAAGTAATGCTAAGTTCTTTTGACTAAGTAATGCCAGCTGGAAATATGGTTCTAAATGGTTTTCATAAGTGTAATATTAAAAGTATATAAATATATATTATCATGATTAATGAAGTTTGCACGCACTACTTTTCAATTTCTCTTTTGTGGTCCATTCCTAAACATTATACTTAAAAATACCTGCTATTTAATATACTTCAATATGTTAACTGTTATACTTAATAGTCCCATTTTTATTATATATGAAGATATATTATTTAATTTCTCTACCATAGATATATTCATAATATTGAATTTACAACAATTTGGATTCATAAACGTTTCACTGGCTACTTCAGCCTACAGCTACACATTCAATCTAACTTTGATTTTCGCAATAGTGTTGTTAAACGTTGTTATTTAATGACTCAGTCAGTGTTATCCCCACTCGCCTCTACCTGTAGAAGTAACCCCAATTTCTGCCATCACCAATCACTCATTACAATCAATGCTACCCACATCGTTTAGCAAACATTCCACAACTCATACCAAATGTAAAATTAATGTTTAGCTATCGTATTTAATGGCCCCACACACACGCATAGCCAAGTCAATTATTTCAAGTTCAGATACAAATACAAATCAATTCACAAGTGTTACCTTCCGAGATTCCCGAACACAGCCGAAAAACAACTACATTAAAGCGCGAGCGCGAACAGCAAAATAAATAATGAAATGAAATCTTTAAAAAAAAATCCAGTAATTAAAAGCGAAAAAACAAAAATCAGGCAAAAATGTGCTTTCAATTAAAGAACACACAAGTATTATTATGATTATTGAATGGAACATTTAGAAATAATAAGCAAGGCGCACGAATATCAGCTAAAGCACATATAGCGGCAAATAAAGAGGCGCCAAAAGATAATTAGACGAAAAAAAAATACTGTAAACTGTTGCAGTGATCGACTGCAAGATACTCGTCTAATATGAGAGAATCATCTGAGGAAGTAATGGTATAAATATAACTGTCTGAGTCTGGGAAATTCAGTAGATTATAAATGGATTAGATATCTAGAGATTAGAGAATAGAGATTTGAAAATATAGTATACAATATAGACTTTTAGTTATTGCCAAATCGGCTCGCCCTCACTGGATCCATTGCACCGATATACTCTTCTCACTTAATTTTGACGAGTATAAAAAACAAATATTATAAGGAAATTTCTATTTTGAAACATTTTCGACGCGAACTATGTCGCTGATTTTGGCTTAGGATTTCCCCCAACAAGACGAGAGAGCTAAATACAAATTTGAGGCCATTTTCAGATATATACATATATATCTATATGGCTGATCGACTTTTAGACGCGCCTTAGACAGAAACACTTTTTGACAAGGCTCATAAGATGCTGCTGATGATGTTCATAATGATGATGATGACGAGCCTCTTGCCAATTCGTGTTGCCAATGTCTGGTTGCTTGCTTGGTTTTTGGTTTCCATTACCTCTATAGAGAGACGAGTCACACTTCCTCTATAATAATATGCCTACACATGCACACATATTATATATGTATATATATATATATATATATATCTTTGTATAAGTCGCAGACTCTATGCCCGCCCGCCTTGTCGTTTCGCAACGCTGCGCAAAAATTTTTTCTTGCAGACAATTTAAAATTTTAATAAGATTTTTTTTCAACGCTAAATTTAGTTGGGCAGCGGCACAGAGGGGTATGCGAACTCTTTATAAATAACACATTGGGATTCCTTATATCTATATATACACACATATATCGTTCTTCTCTGGTTGATTTTCATTCTATATGCCATTTGCATAGAGCTGGACAATTGCAAAGACTTCCAAAGACAACAAATTTAAGCGGAACAGTGGGGAGTCTCTCTCTCACTCTGTATTTCCTGCTGTCTCTCTCTAATGGCGTCGTTTGTATGCAGGCTGCAGTTCTTTTTTGTACGTCGCCAACAAAATTTTAAGTAATGAATGTTTAATGTTTCCGTCTGTTGTTCACAGACTACAAAAATTACACACACGAACACGTAGACAGGTGTGCGTGTGTGTGCATGCATATGTATGTATATATATATTTTATATAATTTGATGCACGAAATGCCAGATCGCAAAACAGGCGAGATAATCGCCATGAAAGCCACAGTAACTATATAGGAAAAACAACCATGTGAATAATACAAAACTGAATGAGTGCTAAACAAATATAAATAACTAAACTAAACAGTCAATACAGCATATATATATATAGGAATATTTCTATATATATAACATTTAAACAAATTACCATAATTAAGTTGTTTTTTTAATGACTCTGTCAGACAGTGTGACCAGCTCAAATGTATGTGAATTTTTATCTTTTTGCCAAATGCACTGAAGCGACAGAAATTTTATTTTTTTTTAACAATTAAAAGAAAAACAAGCATTTAAATTGTATAACTGATTTTACTGTTACAGAAAAGCAAATAAGAGTGACTGGAGATGCAATATGACATATATATGTAGTCATATATTAACTTCAAAACGAAAAAGTGCAAATTATTTTGCACAACTCGTAATAAAAATGTTGAAAATTGAAAAGTCGTAAATAAATAAAAAGTAACCATAAAAAAAAACTGAAAAATTTCCTACAATTCTGCTAAATTTAAAAACAAATGGTATTCCAGAATTCCTATAAATATTTATATTTTCGACCTATATTGACCAAATGTTTACTATATAAAATACATCGAATACAATGCATAATATTCATTTATTACCCTTCACGCTTGAATACATACAAAAACATACATCAATCACATGCCACACGTACGCACACATATATATGCATACTACTCCAACGCTCGCAACTTCGTTTTAAATTGCGAAACAGAAGCTCAACACGCTCTTTCTCCCTCTCTTATACACACACAGATACATTTATAGTTGTAAAATCCACTCTCTATCTTATTTGCCCTGAGCCAAGCAACAATCTATATTTAGCTCTGAACGATAAGCATCAGTCAGTCAGTCAGTCAATCTGTCATTCACTCGCTCGCCCACACCCGCCGCCTATCCACGCGCTCCTTGTGCCTGTTGTCCTCTTTTCTGCTGTCCGATTGGCGCATGCGCTGCTGAGCGCCTTTTGTGCAGACTTTGCCCTGGATTTTTCATCACATGCGCAGTCTGCACGTGAAAGAAGAAGCAGAGAGCAGAACAAGAACAGAACAAGAGCAATTGTAATTGTAAGTTATGATGCCAGCAGCACAGTCGCTGCAGACAGGAGCAGAGAGTGAGAGAGAGAGAGAGCAGCCTCTGCTGCTGTCAAATGCGGGTAACTTCACTTCGGCTAGCATTTCTTTCGCTTTGCACTTTCGTACGACAGCAGCGCAACGCAAGCAGAGTAGCGGTAAAGAGCAAAGGCGCTGCACAGAGTCTTGGGAAGAGCAGAGAGTGCGACTGCCTTACTTACTTTCGTTGCTGTTGCTGTTGCTGCTGCTGCTTCTGCCTCTGCTGCCGAAGTGGGTAACTTGAATTCTGTTCTGGAATTTCTGTCGCCTTGCACTTTGGCAGAGCAGCAGCACTGAGATTGAGAGAGACAGAGTGTTAGCTGCTGCTATAGCAATTGTTGTTGCTGCTGTTTCATCTGCCAGCGGATGTGGGTGACTTGATTTCGGTTTCTTGCATTTTTATCTCCTTGCATTTTTTACTCGTTACGCTTTGCACTTATCGCGCTGCTTGTGTATTTATCCGAGTGTGTATGTGTGTGTGTTTGTATGAGTTTTCTGTTGCTTGCTTGGGTGGGGCCTGTTTTATTTTTAAGCTAATTGTCGAGCTTTGAGCATATTATGCAAAAGCCAAATGCGCACACAGACGCGGGCGCCGACACACACACACACTCGCATTTGTGCATGCATAAAAAAGTGATTTATAATTTGTGAAAATTTATATAGCCCGCAAGAGCAAAAACAAATTATTCTCGACACATTTCACAATTGCTAAAAATACATATAAAAAGCCACACGAGCAGGCGCCCCAACGCCCCTCACTCACACTAACACACACACACACACTCTCCTTCCCTCTCACACTTGTTGGAAATGTGCAGTTGTTGAACAAGTTTTCATGCAAAAGGTGAAAAACCTCAACGGGCGACACATTTGGCGGCGTCTATCGCTCAATTTCTTTCAAAAAGAAACAAAATTGAAATATTTATTTTCATTTTGTTTTTCTCATTTAGTTTTTCCCAAATTTTCTGTAGATTCTTTGTGTTCCCAGTTTTTGGGGGCCTCTCAACCACCTTTTGTCAGGAATCCTGTGTGTGCATTTTTGACAGCAATTACAACAACAACAATACCAACAAGTATATGAACATTAGCCAGGCCAAATATTTTGTAATCTATTTTTAATGGCTATGACGTGTTTTTGTTGCATATTTTTAGCCGATCGCAAAAAGATCGAAAAGCTAAGAAAAACACAAAGAATTTCGTTGTCCGTCTTGTTTCTGTCTCGAGATCTATTCACAATTTTTGTTGTCTGCTGATCTCGTTCAAGAATAGATCCATACTAGGGTATATAATTAGCTTGAGAGAGCCAAAATATAAAGGGTTCAAAGCAATTAGCACATTAAGTAGGAATGCAAGAACTGAACCACAAATCTCAAGTGGAACTAATTCGAGAACTTGGGCAATCGAAAATTGATTTTCCCAATTGAATTTCGCGAAATCAAAATATGCATGTTCTTAGCATTAATACTAAATATAATATATAGTTTACGAATGGGACACAGAAAGAGAATTTAAAATACTTGCGAGAGTGCCTAAACTATATTTATATAGAAATTCTTATCTGCAAAAACCTAAACCTTTCGCTTCTTCTTATCAAATTGAACATTTTTAACTCACCATCGGCATCGACCTCGTTTATCATATCCTGGAGCTCAGCTTCTGTGGGGTTCTGTCCCAAGGATCGCATAACTGTGCCCAACTCCTTTGTTGTGATGGTGCCATCGCCGTCTTTGTCGAATAGCGAGAACGCCTCTTTGAACTCAGCGATTTGTTCCTCTGTCAGCTGATCGGCCTGCAAAAAGAGAATTCAAAATATTTTCTCAGTTTCACATTTCTATTTCGTTGTCTTTTTCGATTTTCAAATACCATAATTTAGCTTTCGATTGAACAGATTTTCTTCAATGTATATTTTATAATTAATTGCTGTCAAGCTTATGAAGTGTTTATGAATGATGACACAGTCGTCGACTACTTGATGTTATTTCAATGCCAACATATTAGGCAAACAATATTCCATATATATTTTACATACATACATACAGATATATATGTAAGTTGGCTACTATTTCTGGGTTAATCATAGATAAAGCCATTTCTTATAAACATTTTCCAAAAGCATTTCATGCAACTTTCCCAAAATTCAGAGGAATTATTAAAAACTCTAAAATTTTCCAAGTAATTTTTCAAAGAATCCCATTCAATTTTTCATTTACGGCCCAACATGTTGTACGCAAGTTTTGTGTGTTTCACTATTTATAAAAACAGAAACCTTACAAAAATGTTGGAGCAAATTAATTTTTAAAAAATTTTTAGTCATTTTTTGGATTTTCTAATAATATCTAGGCATTTGGAATAGATGTTCTGAACTGAACTAATATTTCTATTAGGAGCAAATAAAATTAGACCCCAAATTGAATGTTTTTCTAAATATTAAAAATGGTATAATATAAAAACATATATTTTAAAAATTTAAATTAGTTACAATGAAAAAATTACTTTATTAAAAACTCTATAGTCTCCGAGCTTTCCCATTTGATACCAAACGTATTCTACCCACATACTCAAACACTTCCGAAGTTAGCTATCTAACCATCTTTTATTTAGGCCAAGTACGTCAGCCATCGATCAGTCGTCAATCATAGTTTTATATACTTTTTCTTATAGGCAGCTATATACAGTTCGACAGCGTGCATGACAATTGTATCTATAAGAAACGCAATTTGCAATTATAATTTAATGCGCGTTTCCACCCTTCAGCGAAACCATAAAATGAAACAAAAGAGAACAATAAAAATGTTAGAGGCAAATATGTCGAAACATTCAGTCAAGAGATACGTCAAAGTAAAATTGGGCTTTGAATAATTTCGCATATTGTTTGCACTCAACAAAAAGGCGCCAGACATACAAATGTATATAAACATATACATATATATGTATAGAGATACAGTTGTTCTCATATCACAGCAATGGTATCTAGAAAAAAAAGGTGTTGGGTTCCGCTGACGTCAATTTACTTTTATTTTTTAAGGGGTCTAAAGTTTTTCGTATTCATATATGCGTAACTGAAGCTTTGTGCGCGTACTCAAGGTTCTCAGTTAGGGTATATTATGTTAAAGTAGAGCCCTTGGTTGTAGCATTTCCCTGAATTTGAAAACCAAAGCTCGTTGTCAATTGTAGCGTTTCCGAAACTAATTTGTTTTGACAGACATCAATTCAAATAATATACTATATAAAATCATATAGCAAGGCGATAAGGTCGGCGCCCCAATATTTACATATGTATATATAAATATAATAGAGCTACGACTCGCATATCAATAATATTTGTGATTATTTTTATTACCTACGTCAGCAGCGAATTGTTTCAAAATAATTTTTATATTTATTTTTATTCTATTCTCATCATATTTTTGGCATTGATTGATTTCGGAAACTAATGCTCGTAATGCTCGCGATGGTCGTAACTACCCTTATTAGATCAAACGCAAAAACGTAATACTCTGCTAGGTCTATTAGATCACTCGCATTTCATAATATTGTGAGATCATAGGGTTATGATGAGCTATTCTAAAGATAAACTAAACCAATCCAAATATGAAAATACAAATTACAATAAATCGATTTCTAATGTTAAAATCCATTAAAAAAATATTTAAAATACTATGAAAATTATGAAGATTATAAAAATTAAAATAATCATCTTTTAATTATAATTGATTAATTATAATTGATTATATATACACTAAGAATAAATATAAATAAAAAAATATATTCATCATAAGTTAATTATATACTTAATAATAATTCATAATTTTTGTAAAAATTATTAAAGGCAATTTTAATAAAAATCTACCATTCATTGCATTTATCGTATATTTTTTTCATTTTTGTATCTATACATTATAGAATTATAATTTCTATGAGCTCACTGCTAATTGCTCATTGTGACTCAATCAAAATGCAATTCTAGATGAAAAACAATTTGAGAGTTCACTGCAGAGCAATTGAATGTACATTAAAATATTCTTAGATTTCAGATAAGACTTATATATACAAAAAAAAAAGCACCACGACTATATTCAATGACAGTTCCCCGTAGCATTCCAAGTGCAAAGTTAGTTTAGGTTCACATTATCAATAAACCCAATATGTACTTATCTAATCAATGAACGAAACATAAAGAAAATCCACCTAATAAGTAGGCACACTTCCAACTCAAGGCGTACGAGTAGTTCGAGTGTTATATAAGCAATACGCCAAAATGTTTGCTGATGATATATATTTGTATATATGTATGTACAGGTACAATTTTATATGGACAACTTCCGCGGAGCTTAGCCAAAGAGCTAACGATGGGTGCTTTATCTAATCGTTGTCGATCACAATTTAAGAGCGCCAGGTGTATATATAATCTCGAACAATCAGAAATTAAAATTCTCTAAACTGATTGATAAGCTTATTTTATAAAATTTTTACTGCACACCAATTCAAGGTTTTAAGGAAAGTTGGGGCCGAAAAAATGTTGGACAATATTTTTAATATAAATAATATATAAATAAATATACATTATACATTATGTATTATACATTATATTTAAATTCAATATACCAGTTTTTAAAGTGAAATTCTCCTCTACAACATATCTTATGTTCGATATTTTATTATTTTCAATTCAATTGTCATCATACCACTGTACCTACTGTTAAATAGGTGTAGCGTGGGGCGTCAATTGAATTTGGGCTTATCGATATACTAGATAAAACAATTTTTTCTGCTTTATTTTCACATATAGATTTTGTATTTGCTTGCTCAGTAGTAAGTGTTGTTATTGTGTTTGATTATGTCATAAAAATGTGAGTCAAAGCGCCAAAGCCAGATCAAAGCCCAGCATGTTGCCTTATAAACAATATGGCAACGCCACCCACGCGTGCAGCGTAACCAGATCGCAGGCGCTGCCTAATTGTCAGGCCTTAAATTGCGCGTCCAGCTGACGCCCTCCTCTCGACACCTGGTCATGCATCTGTATAGGTGTGTGCATGTGTGGGTGCATGTGTGGGTGTGTTTGTGCTTACTTTGCAGGCATTGCACATGTGATATAAATGAAGCATAAACAATACTTTTAATAGCTTTCTCTAACTATAGCTGCCTCGCTCTCACACTTTTCGTCGAACTGTTTATTTCGCCCGCTTGCATTTGGCTGGGCCGAAAACCGGCAAATAGCGGTTTTTATTAATGAGTTTTAGCAACAATTTTTGTTTCTCTACTTCATTTAAGGCGAATCGACAAGTCAAAAAGAGAGTTGCCGGTTAGCCGGTGCGAACCGGTTAACATTGGCATTAAGGTCTATGTACATACACTCAGTCTTACTCATGTATGTGCCTATGCATGGATATGTATGTGTATATTGGTGTGTTGTATGTGTGTATTTTCAGCGAAAAGAATTGTTGTTCTAATGTGTTGTCAATGTTTTTTTGTTAGCGCTTTCGATGAAATCAGCCAAGTGAGTCAGAAACATAAAAGAACAGAACAGATAAAAAAAAAAGCAATCGACATTTAGCTTAACTTGATCCATCTTTTAAAATGGAAAAGAGGGTGCTGAGGGAATAAAAGAACAACAACAAACAGCAGAAACCAAACCCCCCGAATGAATCACATTTAATGCAAAACAAAATATTGAGCACGTAAAACGATTTGTTTTAATTAAAAGCTGTTTGCATTGTAAAACAACAAGAAGAAAACGCTAATTAAATTAGCCGAGGGGCAACGATGGGTGGGTGGCTGACTGCGTGTGTATTTTCTTATCAGAAAGCAAACGCAGCAAGCGCTAAAACCAAATAAAAAAAATTAAAAAAAAAAAAACAGCAGCAAAAAAATGGGATTATGTGCGGTTATTATGGCGACGTCGCCACGTTTGGCGTCTGCGGCGAAAAAAATAGACGAAAGGAAAATATATTTTTTCTGTTCTCTCTCTTCATTATGCTGCACGCTGCACACGTTAGCCCGTTACAATGAATTTCTTGTGCGAATGGCAAAGTAGAACAAGCAGCAACAGCAACAACAGCAACAACAGCAACATGGCCATACAGCAGCAGCAACAGAAGCCAAAGCAGAAAGCGAAACAGCAAAATAACCGCAATGCGGCAAATGAAACGGTTATGGAAGAAAACAACAAAACGTAGGCGCCGCAACCGACACAACAACAGCGAGAGTCAGAGAGTGAGTGAGAGCGAGAGCCACTGCGAAAACGCAAAAGAAAGCGCACGCAGATAAAAGTGCGCGGCCCGAGAGCCAAAAGCGACGCAGTGTAAAATACGATTGATAACAAATGTGCAGAGCGAGAGTAACGAAACGAATCGACACGAAGCGAAACGCAACGCAACCAGGCGCAAAACTGTGTGAAACGGTTATTGCTGAGCGAGAGAGTATGCGAGAGCGAACTAGCTTTGCTACTGCGCGCACATGAAACGGTTAAGTTGAGCAAGCCAACGAATCTAGACAAAGCAACGACCAGTAAGAATTCCAAAAGCCCAAGAATTTTTGCCGTTGCCTTTTCCTATTTTTGCTTATATGCTTCTTTTTTTTTCTTCTACACGTCCAGCGTGCCTAACCTCAATTTTCGCGGTAAATAAAGCGAAACGAAATACAATAAGAAACAACTAAAGAAAAAAAGCCGGTGGCGCTGCTGCTGGAAGCGTTGCTACAGCTACTCTTGTTGTTTTTGTTGCTGCTGTTGATCAATACTCTCTCTAATGCTCTCCCAAATACATTTTCCATGTATTTTTGAGTAGTGCAAATAAATGCTGATAAAGTGCCGATTGGCAACACACTTTTTTTTTGTGCTGCTGCTGATGCACAAGGCACATTATTTACATGTATTTGTGTATTTATGTGTATGTGATACAGCTGGAAGCGGAGCCGCTGCGACGCCTTTTGAATAGCGCAAGGGGCGCGCCGCAAAGCGTTGCTGATAACGAGTTTTTGTTTTTTTCATATTGCTGCTTTACTTTACTTTTTTTGCTGCCTGCTTTTAAGTTTGATTAATTTGGGGTGGGGTGAGGCGTTTCTGAGTAAGCGAAACTTGTTTTTTACAGTTGCACCCTTTGGATAATAGTGTAATATAGCAAGGGTGGACCTTTATTTGCGTGTTAATGATTAGCCTTGAATATCTCTCATGCAGTTGCTAAATTACAGAGAGGTGTAAAAATTTTCCTATTATTTGGCAATTTTTTATTTGTTGATACCTCGCACGAACTAATTAAAAAAAAAAAAAAAAATATATATATATATATATATATATATATATATATATATATATATATATATATATATATATAATATGATTTATCGATACTTTCTTTGAAATGTGCTATAAACATTAATCTGATGGCTTTTTAAACGAAATTAATTTCAAACAGACATAAAAAACAACTGGAACTAAGCAATTAAAATCAGGTTAAATATTAAATAATTGACATTATTTTGAGCTTGATTTTATAAGTCAATAATGGAAAATTCTGTTTTTATATTTTTATCTCAATAAAAATGTAAACAGAAGCCAAAATAAATTTGTCTTTTTATGTAAACATGTTTTGTAAAAATTTGTAAGCATTTTTTATAAGAGTAAAAAGTAGTATAGACATATATTTTTTAATTTGCAAATATTTGTGTTTGCTGCAAACATATTTCTTTAAATAACTACACAACTATAAACAAACTCAGCCGTTTATGCAGTTATAGCTAATGTTTACCTAGTTGATTTAGATAATTTGAAGAAGTTCAACTTGAATAAGAAAAAACGCTATCTATAATGATAAAAAAAAACTTATTCTCTGCTGACACTACACAAAGGTGAGTCATTAAAAAACTAACCCTCAGTACTTAAACAAATATGAAAAATACAAAATTTTACTGTTTTGGGTAGTCAAAAAACCAGTTTGAGGCATTTTAGCCAAAGGGGGTGCATTTCGGCACGGCAGCTGCTGCAGCGCTAAGGATCAAATGTAATCCAATTGGACTAACAAGTAATTCGCGCTGACACACACACGCATTCATACATACATGCACACACATGGGCAAGCGAGAACACATGTTCATTTTTAACCTTTGTGTCTTTGAGATTTCGGCAAATTGTTGAAATTTCAATGGAAACATTTGTGTAAACAATACGAAACAGAGAAATGTGGAAATTTGGAGAGAAAGAGCAGATACCGGGAGGATTTCGAATTTTTTTTTAGCTTACCATTTTTGTTGTTGGGTTTTTGTTGTTGTGTTTGGAAAGAAATGTAGCTAAAGGTTAATCCGCTGCTGCTGCTGCTGGCGGCGACGACGACTTTTTTGCTGTTGTTGGTATGTGTGAGTGGAATTTACGTGGACGACGCGCGTTCAACGTTTAACTTGTAAATTGATTTGCGTTTTAAGCAAATTTACTTTAATAACACACTGTAAAAGATCGAGAAGAAGAAGATGTTGAGAATAGTGCACATGAAACGGAGCAACAGTAGCAAAAAAATTCACACACACACGCACGCACACCCGAAGAACTATAGCAGCGTCGTTGCCGGCGGCGAACACAAATGAAATGAAGGAAAATCAAGGAATGATGTGAGGAAAAAAAAAAGAGGCGACAAAAATGTTAGCGTTGACGTTGACGTCGACGCTGGCAGCGACGCTGCTTATATTCTTCTCTTTTTTTTGTATTCTTTCGCCGTGGCAAATTTCTTGTTGCTATTTGTTGCTCTGCCGAAATTTTGTATTTTTTTTCTTGCGTATTTTTTTTTCTATTGTGCGATATAATTGGCGAAACACACGCGCGCACACTCGTTTTTAATACATATGTATGCAAATTGCTCGATTTCGGTTTATACAAATATTTATATTTGTTTAATACATTTGGATTTCGTTAATTTTGTGTTGGCTTGTTGTTTTGGAAGATTTTTTGGCCTGACTAGAAGTCCCCTTTGCAACTTTGTTGGCTTTTGTATATTTTATAATTTATATTTCTTTTTTTGATAATTTTGCAATTGTTGGTAACTCACGATCTGAATCAGAACTTGCGTCCGTAACGGTTGACAACTCAATTGTAACTGTACCGTTTAAAAACCGTTAGCGTACTACAATAAATTCGTGGTGTTCAGCTGTTGTTCGGCTGCAAAGATAATGTTAAATGATGGCTGTTACCTGCTCAAATGAGCTGCATTCGCTCACGACACTGCTCAAGTGAGCTGCTAGCCCCGCTGTTGTGCTCAATGGCGCTGTTAACTAACATAACTGCTGTTAACTTGCTCTCGCATTGCTGCAAAGCAGTAGTTGAGCGAAACGGTTCGTGGAGCGAAACGGTTCAGTTGCTCTCTCCATTGCGTTTTCTAGTTTTCGTTGCGTTTGCTGCTTTGCGTAAACGCTATAAAAAATAGAATAAAAAACAGGGGAAATGCGAAATGAAATTTTGAGGACGATTTTTGCAAACAGTCGCGCCGGCGCCTTTGTGGGAAAAAAATTAAGTACATTCCAATTGGAATTGTTTATATATTTTATTTTTTTGGTATTTGTATGGCACGATAAGAGCATAAATTGTTGATAACAAGGATTGCTCCTTGCTATCGCGGGATAAACTTCATAACACATCTGATCTTTTCTCTACATGTACATATGTATGAATGTATGTGCACGAGTATGTAAATAAAGCAAGTTTTTGATCTTGTATATATGTATGTAAATACATACATACATACATACATATGTATGTACATTAATTCAAACATACAAGCATATGTGTGCATGTAAGCTCTTATGTTATGCCATTCACATGCCTGCAAGTATTAGTTTTTTGCATTGGTTCGATTTTTGAGCCCTTCTTTTGGTCAATTTCTACCCCTCGTTTTTTCACTCTTCTTGCTTTTTTTTGCCGCAGCAAATTGTCGCAATGTGTTTTTTCTTTCTTTTGGCGCAGTTGTCGTCCAACTCAACGCATGCCAACAAGTTAAGTATGTTAACCTCTGTAAATTAGACAAGGAGGCGGTAGAGAGAGGCAGACAGCATGCGGGAAAGGGCACAGAAATGAAGTAACAATGCAGCAACTACGACGGCGATGGCGACTGCGACGCTGACGTCGTCATTGGCGATGGCGATGGCGACGGCGACGGCGACGACAGCAATGCGCCATTTTTCGCCATGAAATTCGGTTAGGGATGTCTTTTGCTCTACGTCCGTCAGTCAGCGCATACATTTGTATGTGTGTGTGTGTGTGTGTGTGAGTTGGGTAAACATTTTGCAAGCCAGCGAAGCCCCACAAGCCGCAGCCGCAGCCAGAGCCCAAGCCCAAAGCCAAAAACCATTTTCTCTGCCTCCTTTCGGCAACTTGTCAAAGCTTTCGTCGCAATGCGTTCAAACTTGCTAAAAATTCATTTGTTTGTCTCTTCATTTACAGTTGTTCCTTTTTATGGAGGTTAAGCATAAACATAAATCCGTTATAAAAATCAAAAGCTCAAAGAGCTTTGGCTGGTAAGCTTGGTCTATATGCAGTGGCGTTTATTTGAATGAATAGTTTTTTTTTAATTTTTAATTTTTATTTTTTTATTTTTACTTATTAAAGATAGTATGCCCGTTTTTTATATCGTACTCCCAATGTACCGGACTATGTATTATATACCTTACGGACTTCTCATTTGGCAAACTTAACTTAAATCTTCTTACAAGTTTATAGTCTTCTGGAGATTATTTAGTTAAGCCCATAAAAACTAATGATTTAATGATTCAATTTATCTATTATCTTAGCTTACTATATCATAACTTTGAGAGGTTAAACATTTCTTGTTCCAAGTATCCAAGTTCTTAAGCCACTAAATTGCACCCCAGGGCATCAAACATTAACATTTTACTTCCATCTCCTTCATTATTATTATTCTTTTTTTTTTTTTGTTACTTTTTGTTGCTGTTATGTAAGTAAAATAAAAGCTAATTACGAGGGCACATCTAGCCATAAAACAGCCAGAATATTCTCTGTGTGAGCTCGCTAATTGTCAGCGAAATAAACGTTTGCAATTACGCTGGCTATATGATGGTGTTTTAATAGACCCACTTAAAGGTGATTTCCTCAGTGCGTTTCGGGGCCTTCAGTAAGTACCACTAGAAGCTGACAAAAAGGGGCCATTAAACCCATTTTTATGGAAAGCTAACCGTTTAATATAACGCTTTTTATACGCCTCGAACGAAAAGTGAGCGAAATGAGGAATGTAGGTAAACACAAAAAAGGAATTTTTAGAGGTGTGTAAAATAGGCTTTAAACGTGGTTATATCTGAGATATATTTACATTTTTAAAAGAAACCGTTTGAAAAGTAAATATGACAAAAACCAAAGATATTGCAACTATTCTGATATTTGAATAAATTTTTCCGACTTTAATCAAATTGTAAGCTTTTATTTATGTAACTAAAGATATTTCTTTCCATCTTATATTATGTTTATAAGTTGTGTGGATTTCTTATTCCTTTACTTTTACCGTACGTTTTTTTTAATACTAACCTTTAATAGATTTCAAACGAAAATGAAAGAACAGATTTCATATATTTTCCGTTTTTCTTCTGATATTTTATCTCAAAATATCATTGAGACTTGTTTATTATTATGATGTTAGAAAAGTGAAAAACTATCTATACCTTGTAAGATGTTTCAAACCTAATCTTAATACATTCACTAATATGTCCCTCTGTTCTGATCAGTTTACTTCTTCTTGCTCTTCCTGGCCTTTCGGGCTCTCTTTGCCTGATCCTTGCGCCATTTCTGCCAATATCTTTGGATCTTGCGAGCCGCCCGATTCATCATGTAGAGCAAAATGCGCTGTTGTTGTTTACGCTGCTCTTCCTTTTCGTATTTAACTACAATATTCTTATAGACAGCCTCTTCCTTTCGATACAGCACCATGAATTCGTCCAATTCTTTTTTGGCCACCTTAAACATATCTTCCAGTTCGAGATTTTCGCGCAATTTCTCACACACACTTGAGTCGTATTTATGCAGGATATTTTCCAGCTGGATCAGCAGTTTGCTTCTGTTAGGGGAAATGAGAGTTACGAAAGAAAAATTTTAAAAGATTTATAAAATCGAATTGTAAAAGCTCATAGGTATTTTTCGTCCAAGGATCTTGATTCATTTACTCTTTTATTTATTACTTACTTTTCACCGCGTATTTCTTTTTCCTTAGCCGCATTATTTTTGACCAACAATTCGAATTTAGCCTTTGCTTGCTCCAGCTCCTCCTCCAATTCTTTCTGCCTAATCAGGCTCTGTTTGTGATTCTCACGCAAAATGCGACCGCGTTTTTCACTGCAAACCATGAGAAAAGAGTGGAAAATGTGTGTGTGTGGGAATACCGAAGATGGGGCATCAGACACCGTACTACTCACATTTCGTTTTGGATGCGCACATTGTTCTTCCACTTGCGATTGGCCAGATCGCTCTCATGTTTCTCCAATATTACGAATTGGACGCCCTGCTTCCAGCGTAGAGCCGCATACTTTGACTTGAGTTTCTTTCTGATACTCTCGTTGCGAGCCTTGGTCTCTTCGCGCTCCTGGTACATGACATACAGTTGCCGTTCCATATTTATCTCGGCCTTCGATGTGCGCTCGAGATGACGGCGAGCGACAGACAGAATCGTTTCGAAGGCAAACAATAATGTCTTATCGTAGGTCGATAGATTGTTTAGGTAGCGTGGAAATAGTTCATTCATTTTGAAATTTCGATGGAAATAATCGATTATACGAAGCACTTCGATATTGAACATCTGCGTATCGATCGCATCCAATCTCTTGACGGCCTTCAAATGCTCAATTGCCGGCTGATAGAGCGTGCCCTGCAACTGTCGCTCCACATGATCGAGATCGGCGACCATTCGCGGCAGTATAAGCGATATTTTGATCCGGCCCAGCGAATCCTCCAGAATACGTAGAACATTATCCACTTGTACGTCACGTATACGGGCGAAATCTGCGTAATATCACGATTTCATATCGATTTTAGAATCCCAGATATTTTGATTGAACTCGCCCGCTACAAACTCACCTTCCGCCTCAGCTGGGTCAAGGTGCTGCATCCTTCTATAAAAGATCTAATATGTTCATATATATGTATGTATTTTATATTGTGTATGTTTGTGTTTCTTTTTGAATACTAAACTAAATTCCTTGGATTTGGCAGTTGGGAAAACAACTTTGTTACCTGGCTAACTTGATGGATGTTGCTAGGTAACAGTAAATATTATGTTTTTTGTTGTTTTTTTTTTTTTTTCGAGAGAAATCTATTGGAATTAAAGAAGAATATATTTAAATATTTAAAAATTAAATAATAATATGTAACAATTTATTATTATTTATGAAGTCTTTTGATAGAATATTTTTAAAATGTCTAGAAAAGTTGTATGAAGGTAGGTAAGGGTTAGAGTTAGAAAGAGACAGTAAGATAAGGAGAAGAGAGAGAAAGACATAGGCAAAGTGAAGGAGTGATAGAGAGAGTGAGAGACAGAGTCAAACAGAGAGAGGGTGAGAGAGAGAGGGGGAGAAATAGAGAGAGAAAAACAGAGAGAGAAAAATAGACGGAGAAACAGAGAGAGGGAGAAATAGAGAGAGAAAAACAGAGAGAGAGCGAACGGAGAAAGAGATTAAGAGGTAGAGGGAGAAGGAGAAAGAGAGAGTCAGCAAGAAAGACACTGAGAGAAAGAAGCTAAGAAACACTGTTTATATCGACATACTTCTTATATAAGTATTGAACTTTTTTAGACAAAGAGTCAAAGAGTAAAATCTCCCACACTTAGTTCCTCTAAACGAATTAAACATTTTTCTTACTACAAGCATACACACTGTTTGACTATTATACCCCATGTCGAACTGTTTTGGCATAGGGTATAAAATCGCAGTTTTTGAGCTAAATATAGCATTGCGTATGCCGCCTTTGGGCGTGGGTGTGGCCTACTCGCGTAGGCGTTTTGGTTGCGCTATGCAAAATTGTGCAAGGGGCGTGGCATGAGAAGGGCAGCAGCGAGGAGTGTGCGTGTGTGTGTGTGTTTGGCAGTTGGCTTCAGTTGTGCTTGGGACCTTGGGTCTAGCTGCCTGCCTGCAAAAAAGTCATTGCAGAGGGATCACGCAGAGAGGGAGGGGGCAGGGGTTGGCTGGTTGCCTAGGAGTAGTTGGGGAGGTTGGCGTGTGTCGCATTATGTCAACTGGCGTGGCATGAATGATAGCTGCGACAGGCAGCAACAACGCATCAACTACAACGGCAAAGCGTTCCGAAGGGGCATTTCCGTTTGCCTGAATGTTTGTTTGCCAGGCGAACAGGCCTTTCAAGAAATGGAAATGGAAAATGGATTCGAGGTACCAGCACCAGCACCACGAGCAGGAGCCGTTGCCGGAGGAGGGTGTGTCCTGACAAAAGGCAAGGCGTAAACTTTTGTACAAAGCGCTGACAACAAACAAAATTACTAGAAAAGAGGTGTACGCAATTATAGGCCTCAGGTGCGAAAAGTTTTGTTTGTGCGTGTGTGTGGGCAAAAGTTGAGAAAACGTGAAGAAAACTTAAAGAATAGATTGTCATAGTTGGCTTGGATTTAATTTTGTGTACCTTTATGCATATTCATACCAATATTACTTATACTCAAACTAAAATATTTACACTTAAACTAATCATACTTATACCTCTTATACCATTACAAATATTCATATACATGAATATACAATACAAATAATAACAATTATCTTTACGAATGTATGTGTACGCATGTTTCTATTCACGTTTATCATACACTCACAACAAAACAAATATGCTTTCTGAATACCCTATTTATAGAAAAAGCTTTTATGTTTCCATTTCGGTAGAGGCCTCTTTTCTATTTGTCAGCTTATAGTTATTTTCCAAATGATATGTTACCCAAATAGCTGCAATCCAACCCACTATCCCCTTTTCTCTTTTGTTCTTCTTTTTCCATATAAACGTACGCCTATTTCCCCTGCTATGTGACGCACAATTTGCAGGTAACATGAAAGACCTCCAAAAAGCACACGAACATAGACACACGCACACACATTTCAGCTTGCACAGCAGCACACACACACACACATACAGACATACGTTGTTCAAACATAGCGCAGCAATAGCTGCTAAAAGTCAACTCGCATAGAATGAGAAAGACAGAGAGAGAGAGAAAGAGAGAGAAGGACGGAGACCGTGAGTGAGTGTGGGTATGAGAATGGGAGCTGGCGAGGACAGGCAACCGCAGTGTCAGCTGCGTCAGCGTCAGCGCAACAAGTAAGAAGAAGCAATAGGTGAAGAGGTTGAAGCGAAACGTCCAATAATATGGCAGCCAAAGAGGAAGAACAACAACAGCAGCAACAGTAGCAGAAAAACGTCGTAGGCCAAGCAAAAGTCGAAACAACATTTTTTTTTTCGTCGTGCGGTGTAAAATGCTGCAATGCTGACGAACAACAAGAACAATAATGATGTTGTTGTTGTCGCTGGTTTTGTTGTTGTTGCTGGCAGCGAAAGCGAATGCGTGATAAAGATGGTAAGAAAGGCGATAGCAATGGGACAAGCATGAAAAAATGACGCATAAGCAGCAGTAGGAGCAACGCACAGAGACAGAGAGAAAGCGAATGTTATGCGAGAGAGTATTGAGAGAGAGCTTGCGCCCAGATGTATGCAGCAGTATTTGTGACTGGCCTCGCCTAACGTCTGTCTGTCTGTGTGTGTGTGTGTGTGTAGCAAATGGGCATGTAAAGCTGCACCGCAGAAAAACGTTAACGGTACTGCAAAGAATGTGCAGCGCAAAGCAAATTCGAGCCAATAGCAACGTCTCGCTCTCATTCATACTTGCGCTCTCTCAGTTTTTGGCTCTCGGCTGTTGCTGCTAGCGTTTGGCCCACATTTGGCAGGCTCAGCTGTGGCTGATTTTTACCGTTTGGTCTGCTCATTATGTCGCTGGCGTCAACGTCGTCGTTGGCGTCGCCTTGGCAGCATTCCTGCTTAATGTTATATATTTTTATTGTCTTTACTTTATTTTCACGACTAGCTAAAATTTTTGTTCTGTTACGCTTCGGCTGGCCGCATTGCAGTTATAAATCTGTGGTTTTTCCCTCCTTTTTATATTTTGCAAGCCCCTGGCGAATTATTTTAGGAGGCCATGAGTGCTTGCGGCCAGGGTTGCCAACGCATAAAAAAGGTTAGCATTGCGTCTTCCAAAGGGCATCAACAGTTAATTTTTAATATGCTTTCTCTTTCCTCATGAATATTTTCTTATCTCTGGTAGAGTTTGCTCTTGTACATTTATGCATTAACAATACTGGCTTGTATTCTTTTCTTTTAATTGCGTATTATCAATTTAGATCGTTTATTTGATGGTTTCTTTTTTTTAAATTTTTTTATTTTGTTTTTTAAGGTTTTCATCTGCCATTCGTATACTTTTCGCGCTTTGTTCTTCTTCTGCTTGTCTCTTCCATTGTCTCTGTTTTATACATATATCTACATTTTTAATACAGTACAGATCCCACACACTTGATAATTCAGCTCGAGTATAAAACTTAACGACAATTTTCAACATTTCTATTTCCACTTGCTTGGCTTTTCTGCCCCCTCCCCTGCCTCTTCTTGCCTACATAAAAGTTTTCATTTGAAAGCGTTCGCTTTGCAATTCTCTCATAGGTTCCACTTGGCTTTTCTTTCAGGACTCGAACTTTTGGTCCTTTGGCCTTTGGCAGCTGCTCAGCCATTTTGTGTGTGTTTTTTTTTGTCTCAACCTTTTGGCTTGTAATTTGAATTTTTTCAACTGTGAAGCAACGCCCCCGCCTCCCCCTTGGGCTTGATTATGGGCCAAGAACTTTGCAGAGTAGAAGAGTTTTCTGTTATCTAATAAACTGCTTGCAAGGCAATTTGTGTGTAGAGTCAGCCAGTGTGAATGGTTGTGTGTGTGTGCTTGTGTGTGAATCACAGATTTGATTGTATTATCAAAGTTTTGTGCTCTTTGGGCCTTGGGGAGAACTGTTATGGTTACATTATGTTATTTAGCATGCGGGCATAGCAGATATACCCGTAGTTAAACTGTATGTAGCAATAGAAACCATTTTATATTCTGTGGTATAACATCTTGAAGTAAGGTATATGTTTAGTAGTTCTGTCTGAGAAACGAGAGAAGCTGCTCATCTTTCTGAAATCATGATTCTCTTAGTAGTCTCTTAAGCTTACTTTTAATAGTGGCGCTTACTTTATTTAACATATCTACCTATAGATCTGTTGTCGTAGCATAAGCATGTGCACTCAACGCTGTTAACATTTAACATTTAACACTTGCCTTTCTGATATACGCTATTAATTAGCATACCAGACTCGCTTGCCTCTTTTATATACATTTTCTGCTCTCACATGCAAGTCACTCGTTAAACACGATCTGACTGTTTGCTCAGCTTTCACATTCACTCTCTCTTTCAGTCTCTCTTCACGTTGCACTTTGTCGCCTTTTGCTGTTTCGCCGCGTTTAACTTTTTGCTGGTATTAAAAAAGTTTTTGCTTTGTCGTGTTCGCTCTCCCTCGCTCTCTTTCTTTTTGTGGATAATTTAATAAGCTCACAGAGCAACAGCAGCAGAAAGAAAGCAAGAAAAACTTGGCCCAGATTTAATTTATGAAAGCGTGCAAAACTTTTTTTTCACAATTAAATTGAGTTTTTCGCCCGCGCAAAATAAATGAAAAATGTTCTTTGATTGACAAACGGCACAAAATAAAACAAAATGAAACGAAAAATGGCGACAACTTTGATGTGTGAGTGAGACGGCGCATTGTCATATGCGCCATCTGCTCGCTTATTGAGCAGCTCGTTAATTTATTTTTGTCCGTTTAACACATGTTTTTGGAGAGTGGGCGGGGCAGGGGCAGAGGCAGTGGCAACGTGTAGGTGCGCTGCGACGCAATTGAAGAAGAGCAGCATAAAAAAGGAAACAGTAATAAAGTTCCTTTTGGGGTGTATTTTCGTTACGATTCTTTTTGGGGTTCTTCGGCACGCGCCGAAAAGTATGCAATAAAATTGAAGTCGCCTTTATTTTTTAGTTTTATCAATAAACGCATTTGGCATGACCTTTTTGCCGCTGACTTTTATAGGCCTGTAAAAACTAGTTGCGATAATAGTGAGCACTTGATAGTTGTGGGGCTTCGCTGGGTTCGATAAATGCGTGAATCATTTATAGACTATTTTTGGGCTATATATATTGCCTTAAATATACATATAAATAAAATATCCTTATGGCATTTATATTGAAATGTTGTTTGCAGTTTAGCTATGTTAAAATACCGCATATTGCATAGATACCGCTGCTGTTAAAGAATCTTAGGTCAGTGCCATACAATATACAGTATCATTTCTGTTAACATATTTCTCAGAATCCATAACAGTTGTAATTGAGGCTGACAATTTACAGGATCGTCAGTTGACTATTATTCACTAACATTTCTGTTAGTTTACCTTTTAGACTGTCAGTGAATTCTAAGTTGTCGTAGTATGTAAATTTACATGTTATGTTATGTTATTATTTATGATATATGTAGCTACTCTTTTTATTAACATTATGCTTTAACGTTTTCACATAAATTCTCTTATATTATCTGATTAGAGTGCTCTCTTTTCTGTTGCCCATATTTGTTTGCCCTTGACAAATATATCAAATGCTGATGATTGCCTGATATAATATTTGGGCATAAGTAGACGGATCTATTTGGTAAGCCAAAATCAACAGCAAAAATGACCAAAATGCTGGCACGTGCGTAGCCAAAGGACGAGGTCAGCTAATATATATATATATATATAAATATGTGTGAATGTCTGTATGTATATACATCTATTCAAGTGATTGATGAGCTTAAATATATAAGAAGAGAAGAGAAATTTAGTTGTCAACACGTTGCAAATGCCTAAACCACAAAGTCTATTAGAAACTCGTAACTCTTGGGCGCTTGCCAGGCTCTTTATAGGGAAAATGTAGGAAACCCTATACAAATCCTGTACGAAAAACATATCCCATGTAAATGAAGTTGGTGGAAAGCGTGTGGAAAACCTTCAGTTGGATTTTCTTTTCACCCGGACTGCTTGTGTATGCGCGGCACGCAAATTTGTTGCCAATAAGCAACCGAAAACAATTTTTATATGTGCGGACTGACTGTAAGTCGGCCGAGAGGAGACGAGACAAGAGAGAGAGAGAGTGTGAGAGAGAGAGAGATGAAGCGAGGGGGCGTATGTGAGGAGTTTGGAGTAGGGGCAAAGTGGGGGTTGCTCGCATACTTGCCTATGCGTGCCGCGTACCGCGTGCTCTGGTCTGGTTTTCTTTATATTTCATTTTTGTGAATACCCTGTAAATATCCTAACGGGTATAATAAGCCTGTGTATAATTTGAATTGAAAGTTATCGATATAGCTCGATCAAAATAAGTAGTTTTCGTAATAACGGTATATCCATTTAACTTATCGATAGTTATCGATGGCATTTATATTTGATTCACAGAAATAATTTTAGTTTTACATCGTTTTCAACAGCATTTTATATATAATGTAGTGAAAGTCTCTAGTTAGGAACTGTGAAAGCTGCTCTATAGCTGTTATCGATAACCATTTATATACTCTTTATATATGCTCTACAAATGTATTATAAGTAGAGGTCATACCTTAGTCTGGCAGTTGTTGTTTGCTTACATTTTTTTTGTTCCTTGTTGGGGTGTTGCTGCCAGGCCCTCAAACCGGGGTTGCTTAGCTACGCGACCCAGGCCAAAATGTAGGTCATGTTGGGCTGGGCAAAAGTCGAGGCAGCAGCAGAAACAATAGGAGGAGCAGCAGGCGAAGTGGGAGTAGGAGCAGATGGAGTAGAAGTTGCAGCTGGAGCTGCGTTCCATCTGAGCTCTGCACAAAGCGCGAGCAAGCGAACAGACGAGAGAGCGAGAGAGAGAGAGAGGAGAGAGGGAGAGATAATGGGCGCTGGTGTCATGAATACTTTACAATATTCTGCAAGGGGCGTGGCAGCGTGGCACGAAAAATACAGAGCCAGACTCCAATGCTTGCCATATCTCATCTCTCATGCCCATCTCCCATCTCCCATCTCCCACTCCCATTCACATTCTTATTCAGATTCTCACTCCGTTACACATCCTCAATCGCGTTCATCAACTGCCTGACGCTTATTATAATGAAAATTTCATTACAAAATTGAATGTTGACGTGTCGCATATGTCGAGCACTCGAGTGGCTCTTGAAACACCCCCGTCAAATAATTTGGTGGGCGGGTCGTTTGCTTCGTGAGCCTACATAAACTTAATACACTCTTACTTTAAGTCTAAGTAAAGCTACGTGGCTAATTTTATGTCTTGTCAAATTTTTATAGCACACTTCTTTGCGCTTAGCTAAAAGCGTGCGAATTCCAGGTTCTGTGTAGTCTGTTAAGACCAATCGGTTAACAGAAGGACTGTAATAAGTGATATTCAAATAGTTTACAGTCTAAGCTACACTTTGCTCATTGATTAAAATATATTGATTGTTGGCAGTGAACATGCTGTTGAGTATCTCTGCTCTCGTCTGGCTAACTTTACTTTATTATGCTTGTGTATAACTCAATTCTGTTAAGTTACTTGCTCTCCCTATCTGTTTCTCTGTTATGTTCTGTTAAATGCATTTTTCTTCTCTTTAGGCATAGCTCGCAAATATCTGTAAGCTCTTTTACTCTTCACGCTCTGTTCGCGAGATCAACTCACAAGAGCGAGAGCATTTGGTTTCGTTTCGCTTTAGTTTTCTGTTGAGCGCCTTGTGACGCTCTTTTCACGAACATGTGTTTAACGAACACAACCCTCGCGTTCAATTGGCTTCTGCTTATTTTAGCTTGGGAAACGAACTCTCTGAAGAGCCGATGGGACTGATTGCTCTCTGAGCTTTTTCGAAGATCAACAGTTATTTGTGAGCCATGGTTGTATGCATTCTATACACATATTCGATATTTTTTAATTTATGTTAAGTGACTTGTTCTGTAATACTTCTGCTAACACTAATATTTATAGTATGTATTTACTCTCTTATTCAAACATAGGGTAGCTCTCTCTCTCCATTTCTCCGTCTTTCTCTCTCTCTCTCTCTCTCTCTCTCACACTCTCTTTGCTCAGCACATGCTTTACGAAAACGTGACTTAAGTTCCGGCCGAGTTGGCTTTTTAGTGCACTTAGTCGAAGCATTTTATGTTGACCCAATTCGATAAAGAAATAAAAAAGAAAAAAAAAAGTACATAAAATAGATAAAAGTAAATTTCTTGCTGCATTTCGTTGACCAGTGGACGTTATTTATTTGTCATGCCTCAAATATAACTCAAAGTACATTTGGCCCAATGGGGTTCCATGAAACATCTTTTGCTGGGCTTTTGCCATCAGCTTCCAGCTTCTAGCCTCCGGCCCAATGACAATAATTCGCAATCAAGCTAAGTGACGTTGCACATTCTGAACTGGAGTACTACAACTGGCTAACCAGACGGAACTTAAGTGCCTGCTGCTGATGATGCTGCTGATGCTCTTTGCTGCCAAAAAAAAATAAAAACAAGTAAGAAGGCTCCAGTCGAGACTGCTCGACTAGGAGATACCCTGAACCCTCCAAACTGATATTCTAATCATTCTGGACTTCTTTTATGCACACATACATACACATGCACGTATAAGCACGCGCTTTGCAAACTGCGCAGCTAGCAGCGGCTGCGCTTGGGCTGCACTGCAGTGTGGGCAATATAACGAGAATTTATTTGTTGAATAATTTCTTTTGTAGACATACGATCTTAATGAAACTTTTAGAGCGTAATCATATGGCTTAAATGTGTGTACATTTCAAAGCACAAGTCTCTAGTACTTGAAATGCGTTTTTTACAAATTGGGGGCGAAGGGGGCGTGGTATCCAAAATCTGTAAATTACAAAATCTTTGTATCCATTAACTTTATATACAACGCAAATTTGAAGTCTCCAGGTCTAAAAGTGTTCAAAATAAGCTGAAAAAACATTGTCGATTTTTCGATTATTCTCGATAAAAAAGTTATCGGATGAGTTATCGAAAAAATAAAGCAAACTTGTACTGCCTATGGTATACACGAGTATGCTTGCCAAATTTCAGCTCTCTAGCTCTTATATCTTCTGAGATCCTTTTGCTCATACGGACGGACGGACGGACGGACGGACGGACGGACGGACGGACGGACAGACGGACAGGGCTATATCGACTCAGCTCGTCGTCCTGATCAAGAATATATATACTTTATGGGGTCTGCGATGATTCCTTCTGCCTGTTACATACTTTTCACAAAACCATTATACCCTGATTTCCCATTTTCAATGGGTTCAGGGTATAAAAAATAAAGGAACACATAAAAAGGTTGAGGCAGGGCATAACTGACGGCTTAATACTCGTTTATGGCTAGGATAAATATATTTCATTGGCTTAACAGTGGAGGAGGTGTTACAGTATTTGATGTTTCTGTTATTTAAACTATCAACTGAGACTTTTATATTGCCTCCTCTGCTTTGCCACACCCCTAAGAATCATTCATTTATCACTTTTGGTCAGTCAAACCTCTTTGTATATTTCTACTATTTTCAGACAATTCTCTCAAGCAACCTAATAGACTCCATTTCGTCTCCAACCTGAGCGAGCATAGAAATACTTTTGAATTGTCTTTGCCAATTTGGCAGCTCGGGGCGAACGAAGTCTTAAATGAGTTGAACACTTCACAAAGTTTCATAAAGTTAGCTCATGTGCTCAAAAACTTGGCTAGCTATTGAGTTTCTTAATTAGAATAAAGCTTGTTATTTTAATGGAATACAGTACGGAGTCATAGCACAAAAAACAGTAGAACTAATTAATATATCATATAAATAAGAAACATAAATATGTGATATATGACATAAATATATATATAACAGTTTACGTAACATTAGTATGGTAATAGAAAACGCGGCAGATAGCAGTAGCACTGTTGTTTTACATACGTCTGTTAATGTGCTGTTTAGCTAACATATACTGTAATGTGTAATAGCTATTATATCTTGTAGCAGTAACTGCTGTTAAGTCTTTACACTTACAATTAGAATTTATGCTATGCCTTAACATAAATTTAAATAGCCATCATTTGCTGCTTCTATAAAAAACAACATGGCCATTAACATACTTCCATAAGGAGATCTTGATTGACTCTATTTATGCACTGCCATGTAACGAACTACTTATGTTAAATTTGACAACTAACATCATATGCAGCTCAAGAAACACTTTTATGTAGCGTGTAAACATTTGTGTGTGCAAACACTTCACGCTGCTAACATCGCTGCTCAGTCAGCTAAGGCAACTACTTTTCTTGTAATACATTGCGTATGCGCAATATATGGTCGAAAAACGCCGTGAAGTCTAGACAAATGTTTATTGATGATGATGGTTAGATGTTTGTTGGTTAAGTTACAGTTTCTTCCCTCTCTTCCTCCCGCTCTCTCTTTATATATATGTATGCACTAGAGTCGTAAAGCACATGTCAAAATGACTAATAGCTCATCAAAGTTTCATTTCAAGTATTTTGTTCCCATCGAGCCATTTTTCCAGCTTTGCCTGCGCACAACTTTCGACAGGCATTTACGAAGAAAAACGTTTTTAAGGCCAATTGACTAGCTGATGGGTGTGTGGGTGTGTGTGTGTGTAGGGTTCTGCCATTTATCGCAGTTTTTCCATTTCTAGTTTTAGCTTTTAGCACCCGCTCAAATTGGAATTGGTGGCACATGCAATAATTTGATTTTGCAAACAAAACAAACAACCCAGAAACATATTTGCGAGTGTAAACAAAATGTTGACGTTTACGTTTAGGTTTACGTTTTCTTTTGTTTTCTGCTTTATTTTTTATGTTTTTTTTTTTCTCCAGCTTGGTTCGGTTTTCAATTTCCTGGCCTCCAAAACACACTTTTCTCGTGGGCGTAATGAGACGCTTAACGCTGCCTAGGCGCATGTTTTATCGATAAATCGTGGGCTACACACGATATACATATATGTATATCTATATATATATTTACGATATAGTATACATATGTATGACAAACAACAAATTTTATAACTGACAGGCGCCGCATATTCCATACCATTCCATTCCATTCCATTCCATTCATTCGGGTTTGTATAGCCAAGAATACTCTGTAGGTATAGAGCTGAAGTGCGGGTATATAAGTACGAAACTGTAAGAGCCAGAGGTTGAGCTAGAGCTAGAGTTGGGACTAGAGGTCAAGCTAAAGCTAGAGCTTACAATTAATTTAATATTTATTTAATACGCTAATATTTTATATGAAGTTTGTATTTTGTTTTCTATATTTTATAGGTCTGTACTAAATCTTTAATTACAAAAATTTAATGTAAATGTATATGTATATATATTTTATCTGCATGATAGATGAAGTAGAATCGAAGAGATTGTATATGCTATATTTCTAAATAATAAATACCCAATAAATTATATATTTCTTTTAACTTCTTTTTAGAGCATCTACCAATCTATCATACCCTCATTCACATCGACTCAATTTTCTTTTGTTTGGTATCGAAAAACCGTTTTCTTTTTTTCTCTTTTTTTTTTTTGTTTAGCTCTGACACGAAACCCTGTTCAGAACAGGAGTCATATCTATGCTGTTGTGTGGGCGAGGGAGGAGGGGGAGGGGAGAGAGGGGTACGGCGTTTATGAGTATTGACAGGAAATTGGGACCGGCAGACAGACAGACATTAGTTTTGTCAACTCGGCTACAAACCACAAACTTTTGATTGCCGTTGACGCGCCGCGTGTCGAGTCGCCAAAATAAAAAGAGACAGAAGAAGGAGGCGAAGAGGAGATAACAACAATAGAAAAGGGCAAAGGCTGAACAAAAAGTTGTCGTGTTATTAACAAATATAGTGCCATGATATTGTATGGCATCAATATATACACACATACACATAACATATTCCCTTTCAGATGGGCTTGCGTGTGCCTCGCCTCAGAGTTTCTAAGTCCGAAGTAAAGCTAAAAATAATTTGAATATTATTGCTGCGAATGACAAAAACTTGATTTATTTATTTAACTGGCAAACGGGTTTTGGATTTCGGCCTAGAGAACATTCTGGTTAGAGGTGTTATAGAGAAGGTGCTAGGATTTAATGGGCACATGGAAACGCTTACCGATAAAAAGAAGGATTAATGTGAAGCTAAGAATAAATTTGATTTATATAAGGAATAAAAAACATAAAAATGTCATGTGTGTGGATATACATATGTGATAGGAAATAGAATGCTATCATATCATGGAATTTTAGGAATAGAATAAAATACTATACTTTAAAATATATAGATAAAATCGTATATAAAATACTTATTAATTTTTAAAAAGAAACTTTTTTCAATTAAATTAAATATCATATAAAAATAAATCAACTAATATTACAAATGGATCGATGTAATATATTAGAGCTATTACGAGTACAGCTGACAGTTGTGTTTGTCAGTATGTGAACGCATAGAAAGAAGGGCTGTTATTTAATTAGTGTCTCATGCATAATGCACAGTGCAAAGTGAAATAGAAACAGAGAGTGAGGCAGAGGAAGAGAGAGTGAGGTAGAGGTGGAGAAGGAAATAGAGGCAAACTGAGAAAGCCACACACGATGCAGGCAAATTTACGGCTCAGGTTGTAGCTGTAAATGAGCTAAGCTAAGGCTAAAAGTGAAACGAATTATAAAATAATTGGTCGAGCGATAGACAAATGCCCTTTAAAAAATAAAATTGTCAGACAAAGGAAATTAAAAATGATATGCTATAGAAATAACATAGAAACAACAGTAAGTGGAGCAGTTGGGCGAAGTGTTTGGCATAGGATATATTGAGTTCCTATTGAGTATCATATATAGAAATACATATTTATATAAAATTACAAGACTCAAGGTTTTGTAGCTCAAGTGAAGAAAAATATAGATAGACGGATTCTCAGACAGACAGACTAAGGGAAGTATGAATATGCCGAAAACAATTCATTTTGTGGTACTGTAAAAGATAAACGAATTTTCTTTTTTAATATAATAATAATTTAATGTAAAACATTTTAATTTTTGTATACATACATATAACTGTATAGTTATGGAAAAAACATATTTGAATAGCTTTCTAATATATGTAAATAAAATAAATAAAATAATATTTATGTTGGAATATTTTAATATAATTAATAATATATGTACAATATTATAATTAATATATTAATATATAAATATAATAAAATTAATACTCTATATATTCCTTGCCAAAATCCATTTTAATTTCTCTCTGAATTTTTTTAGCCCACATTATTTGTAAATTTCAAACATTTTCTCTGTGAATAATCGCATAATTCTATAATCTCTACAAATGACATAAGTGCTAAATTGCTGTTTATTTGACTTCTTTTGTTTTGTGTTGTTAGAGCACAACTGAGAACAGAGAAAGTGCATTTAAGCCTATTAATAAAAAGCAAGAAAATGTCAACGGAATGTTAGCAAGCGCATTAAAAAGGAGAGAAGGAAAGAAAGAGAGAGAGAGAGAGAGAGAGAGAGAGATGACAATAGGAAAGCAAGAACGTTGCGTCCAGCGAAACCAAAAAGCTAAAATGAAAATGGAAAATAATTAGCCCTGTTGACAATGCAAACAAGTTAGTTAGCCAAACAAGCATAACATTTTGCATATACGCTTGACAAATATCCTGTAATCAGCTCATTAGTTGCTAAGGAAACTGTTATCAAATATGTGAACTTTAAAGACAGAAACATATTTATTACATATACATAAATATTTTCCCAATATTTATTTTGATAAATACTTTATTAATATTTTTTTAAATTTTATTGAAACAAAAACACTTTTAACAGCAATTTACAGGGTATACGAATTTCGCAGCATTGCTTGTTTTAATTGCATTTTCCTTGAATATTTTGCTGTAATCCTTATGACATTTTTGTATTACTCGCTGCTTAGTGCCTGACTGCTTGACCTTGCCAACGAGTTGTAAGAGCTGTGAAAGAACTATATATATAAAATAAAAAACTAAGAAAGGGGGAAAAAATACTGAAAAATACCAAACGAGAACAAAAGTCAAATGCGATAAGCCATTCGTAATTTATATGGCATGCAACTGCGCAACCGTGCGACTAATTAAAGCCAAGTAGTTTTTTTTTTTTTTATTTATTTTTCTTTTGATTTATTATTTATTATTTATGATTGCTGTACGAAAATACTTTGCTGGCTGAGCCTGTCGCTGGGCGCTGTGGGCATTGTTAATCATCTTCTGCATTGCATGCAAGTGCGAGGAGCGTGGCCCCGGGGGAAAAGTGTGGTGAAAAGCCAAAGGCGTAGAGGAAAATGTTGAAAAGCATAAGAAAAGCCACATTTCTTATCGAGTCTCCTCTGACTGCGCTGGGGCCGATTGCGCTTGGCTGTGGCCGCCTGTCGAGCCCTGAAGGTGCGATAAAATAAAAACATTAAGCCCAAAAAAAAAAAAAACAGCAGCAGAGGAAATTGGATAGAAGAAATGAAAGAGGGAAAATGTAACGGGCAAGTCGACTTGGGCATACGCTTTTTAAATGAATATCAAAAAGGATCTGCAAAGGACAATACGGTATAGTAAAGTTCACTTAAAAGTGCTGTAGAGCTTACTAAGCAGTGTTGTAAAGCGCTGTTAGCTACAGCTTGAAGTGATTTTGTGAAATGGTAGAGTTTTTACCTAATTGAAAATCAGTTATTTTAAATAAAATTCTATGTTGAGGTGTTGCAAAATGAAGTAGAGTACAGTGTTGTAAAGCACGCTAAGAAGATTCATATGATCATTAAGAAGATTCATATGACTACATTTAATAGGCAAATTTTTATCAATTTAGTTACTACTTTATGTTTCTGCTCAGGTGAAATTTGTTCATAAACTAGTGTTGTGTAATGCTCTTAAATAAAGCTAAATTCTGTATGTTGTTTTTGAATACATTTCCTATTCTATTCCTTTCTATGTTCCATTAGTAGGTAGAAGCTAATATAAATCTAATCCTAAAATTTTATACAAACTAATCCTCAATTGATCTCAACTTTATGTTTTATCTTAAGCCAAAAGCTTTTTTCTTGAATTATATATATATATATAGTCTAAGAGTAACTTAGTCTGAGTTCCTTGCAAAACTTGAGAAAAATCCTGTTGGCTTAATAACAACTTAAGTTTACTTTATACAACTGTAAATAATCAAGAGCTTAGCACAGCAAGTTTCTGAAAGCTCATGAATAAGCTTCTCCATGTTATTTGAAGGTCTTCCCTTTCGCTTGTCAGTTGTAAGTTGCTTATTTATATATGAGAGTATAGAAAACATATTAGAGTATACGAAGACGCATTTAGGTAACACACACACACATACACATGCATACAGCTAGTGTGGCTAGGCAGGTAGACAGCTGGGCTGGTGGGCAGGTGGGCGGTGTACATTTACAGTTGAACATGCAACGAAATGAGCGCCTGACATGACATGCCAACGGTTTTGACATGAAATGTGCAAAGCTCTCAGGAGAATGCGAGTGTGCAAGTGTGTGCAGGTGTGAGTGTGAAGTGTGCATGTGTGTGTGTGTGTGTGTGTGTGTTTTGTGTGATGTGTGTAAATTTGCATGATGAAAAAATAAAACTGTTGTGAGTGAGTGAGTGACATAGCCACGAAAACCCTACCGAGCTGTACTTGAGCTTGTATAAAGCTCGCTAATTACTGGGACGGGGCATAGTAATTATTATTATACACGGTATTTTACCACTACATATGTACATATGTTATACATCTATATATGAATATGGGAAAAGTAGTGTTATTTCGTTAACAGTCGACACTTTTTGAATTTATAATAAGCCTAAAAGCCAAATAATTATGAGAACTCAACAACAGGGCGAAACAGTTGTGGGCATTTAAATATACCCATATAATAGCTGGGCGTTTCTACGAATAGGTTTACCATTAACTAAATATACAAGAATGGATATACGGGTTTTTGTATAATCAATAAGAGGAAATTTTAGAGCTAGATAATCGTAAAGAGCTTAAAAGCAAATTTAAATGAGAGCTGAACGAAGGCCTGATTGTGTCTGAGGAAAGACCTTATAATGTTAACTATTCGATAGATACTACTATTTAAATATACTACTATAATGATTTAAGTACTATTCCTTACACAACTCCATTACTTTATTATACCCTATAAGTGCGATTACTACTTAAGTTACACCCTACTACTATTTTAGTACTATTACTTCTACTACATTACTACTTTATAGTTTGTAATTGGGATCAATACTACTATAATACCATACTACTATTTTAAAGAGTACTCCATACTACTTTATATCAAATAGTATACTACAATTTGAAAATATTACGGAATTCTACTAATTCCTGCTACTACTCTACTACTTTATAGCTTCTCAGTGTGATAACTACTACTATAATACCATTCTACTATTTTAAAGAGTACTCCATACTACATTATATCAAAGAGTATACTACAATTTGAAAATATTACGGAATTCTACTAAATCCTGCTACTACTCTACTACTTTATAGCTTCTCAGTGTGATTACTACTACTATAATACCATACTACTATTTTAAAGAGTACTCCATACTACTTTATATCAAATAGTATACTACAATTTGAAAATATTACGGAATGTTACTAAATCCTGCTACTACTCTACTACTTTATAGCTTCTCAGTGTGATTACTACTACTATAATACTATACCACTATTTTAAAGAGTACTGTACTTACTACTATTATTACGACTACTCCACTCTATCTTATGTCACATAACATATACTACTATTTGAAAATACTACGGAGCACTACTAATATACTACTCAAACTACTTAACATATTTCACCTACCTAACCTCATGTTTATGTAGGTCGCAATTTCTTAAGTCCATACCAAATCGTTAGCCATTTATATAACCATATATTTACGCATTTCGGTAATAATTTTGGTCTATTTAACTTCACTTCTATTTGCCCAATCTCAGCTATTGACATTTTCGCTTTTACTGTCTCAAGATTTGGCAAACAATTTAGTTCGAATCGCTTTCGGTTGGCAAATGTTTACAGTCGCAGCACTCGAGCACAGATTTGCCGATTCGGGTATAAAATGTGTGAGAGTAGTTGGTGTATGAATCAGTCATTCGATTCAATTAGCACAAGATGCAGACACTGAATCGACTAATTGTCTACTGCTGTGTGCTGCTCCATCTGTTTGGGGGAATTCGAGCTGGACTTTTTCTCAGCCGCAACGGGTATATCTACTGCAAATGGTCGAGTCGGGGATTATGTGACAAATTCGGGCCTAGATGTGTGCAGTACATGGATGGCACGATGAACTATTGCAAGCATTACAAAAACGAATGCCAATTTCTGATTGACCAGTGTCTGTCTAGAACAGGTAAATTGAGGACTATATATACCTTATATACTATATGTATGGGATAACTTTTTGCTTTTTTTAGAGTTTGGTCGCCAGGGTATGCCTGTGCCTTTTTCTCCAGGCTGCAGGAATATTGGTATCAACCAAATGGGCATGTGTGGAACATAACTTAATATTAAAAAAAAAAAAAAATTATTTTCATTGATATATTATATATGAAAAAAAAAAAAAAAATTATTTTCATTAATATAAAAAGTGGTTTGTAACTATTTATTCTGACTAACTGTAACTATTTATCTGAAAGCTTAATAAAATGATTTAAACAATAAATAGTTTAAAACAAATTTTTAATTTTTTGTGAAAATGCTTTTTATCACTAGCAACTAAAACAGAAGATAATGAAAAACAATTAAATGTATATTAAGTGTATTTAATGTTTCAGTATAGAAATATTTTTATTAATAATAAAATTAGTTAATACTTTTAAATATAAAAAAATAGTTTTGAGCAAGCCAAGCCTTATTAAAATAATAAAAATATATATTATTATACTTATGATTTTCATGTAATCAACATAAACATAAATATATATTTTTATATAATTTTCATTTAATCTAGGTTAATACAACAATTTAAATATATTTTTGTAACTCTGCAAAAATCTGCTTTGAAGTTTGAAATATTACAAATTTTGTTTTTATTTTGAACTTGGGAAAATTGATTGCAGCCAAATTGTATTTTTATATTTTTGTTTTAATTTTTTTTTTGCAGTACTGCAAATGGCGCACAAGTGTTGCATAACGCGTTCAACTAAGCGTTCGATGGGCGTTTGTCAAACCGGAAACAGCAGTTCGTCCATTTTGATGATTGCATTTCCGTTGTGCTAGCGAAATGCTGAACAATTATTCATTTTATCATTTGGCGCTGGCAAAAGCGTATCTCAGTGTGTGTGTGTGTGTGTGTGAGCGTGCTTCAATGCCACACACATACAGCAGGGCGCATTTCGTGCAATGATATATGTATGCTGCAGTTTTTGTGTGCTCTGTTTTTTAATTGCTATCGCATAACATGAAAGCGAATTTACCATAAATTGCACATTTTCAAGGCAAAACAACAGCAAAACGAGCAAAAGAAAATAATAGTTTTGGCTAAAGCACACACACGCATACACATACGCACACACACTAAATTTATAAAGCACATATTTCGTTTTTTTAATGTTTTGTTTTTCGTTTACATTTTTGTTGTTTTTCTTTTTGTTTTTTGTGTTTGTGGATTACGAAAATCGCCTGCGGATGCAATTAAAAATTTCAGCAATAAACCCAAAGCTTCCTCATACATAATTGTCACAATATATAGCGGTTATAGAGAGAGAGAGAGAGAGAGAGGGAGAGAAAAAAATGAGGGCGAAAGAGAGAGAGAGAGGCAGAGAATAAAATATGCGAGTAGAAAATGTGGCGATGCGCTTTATTTTAAGCTTGTTTAACGATTTTGTTGAATTTGATTATTTATTTTTATTTTATTTTATAAAGTTAGATATAATTAAAAATTAAGATCTAACTTAATTTTAACAGCACTGGCTACTATGGCCTTCGGCTCTAACTTATCCTATGCATTTACATTTATATACATATTTACATTGTTTTGTTGGTTGGGAACTAAATGAGGTGGTATAAATCTGTTATTTTTAGAAACTTGATTATTGAGCATATGTTTTCAGGGGTTGGGTTTGAGAGTAAGGATATGGGGCAGCTGTTGTGGAAGATTTGGGTTTTCAGGTGGGAAGTTGCGGGACAGTTAAGGAAAATATATTTATAAAATAATATATAATATATTTATAAAATATATTTATAATTTAACAATTAATAACAAATCGAAATAAATAAATCATCTTGGAGAATTTTAAAACAAATTTCAATATTAATTTTGTTAATAAAAAGCTAAGATTATTATAATATCACTTGTAATATTATTTGAAATTATTAAATTAAAAAAAAATTTAAAATATATTCTTTCTATATTTATTTAAGATTTTTAATTATTAATATATAATAAATAAGCTGATAGTTATAATTACAATCGAAATCACTATGCAAACTGTTCAATAACATTGGCTGAAATGTTCTAATGAACATTTTCTATGTTATGTCCGGCAGCCATGTTAACCTAACATAGTAGACAACGAAATTTATGTTAAGCAAGGGCAAACTTTTACTGAGATTATCAAGAATGTTATATTTGTTATATTTGATGGCATAAATTATTCAAGATGTGAGTCAATCAACTTTACCGTTTCTCGCACACATGCAAATGCGAAGCATATATGAAATTTCCCCCAGCTCACATTTCATGCATAAATTATTGGAGTATTCCAGTTGTTGTTGTTGTTGTTGTTGGTGTTGGCACAGGGCAAACTTTGATTGATTCGGTTGCTCGAGCACAGTTTTCTGTTCACTCTTTGATAAACTGGCAAAAGAGGGCACAAGGGTTAACGATTGTGAGAGTGTTATACTAGCATATATGTATGTATATACAGGGCATAACTCACATGCTGGGGCCAGCGAATTATTGTTGTTGGCTGCTGCCCTGCAATCGGCCAACCTTTGTTTGCAACTGTAACTCCTCAGTTGACACAGATTGCTACGTGCGATGCGTACACATATTTTGGCATTTGGTCTGCAATTGGCTCGAACTTTGCGCCGGCAAATTTGCAATTTGCTGAGATTGACCTTTGCCTCGGTCGAAGTGCTTTCGTATACGAGAGTGAGCAGAACGACTAGCAATAGAACAATTTTCATTGTGTCAGAAATCGAAAATGATATTGTTGTATATCGCTTGGCATTTATATTGTGTCTCAGCCCAGAGCTAGGCTAATTAACTGTCATCTGTGTGTGTTTACTGAAATTGGACAATTCTGGAAGGTTAAACAAGATACTTTTTGAAATTTGAGTCATGCCAGCAAACACAAACACTTGTACAAATATTCAACAAAATTTGTTTATGTATTTTATGTACCATAATCAAAGGCACACTTAACAGTTTAGCCTATATTCCGAGAAGAATGCAACTTATATGATTATAAATTAATTAAACCACTAGATATTGGTCTTGACTGAGTTTAGCAAACCAAGGGAAATAGGAAAATAAATTGCATTAAGCTTTGGAATCACTCGTGGGACTATGCCTTTTACTTAGCAACCAATATTTCCACAAGTTTCATTAATGTACATCGAGTCTCGTAGCATTCAGCTTTTGTCATGCAGCTGCATTAACTTAAGTTTCATCTTGTGCTTTTGTCACAATGCTTAGAGGAATTGGACAGTTTCTTAATCATTCATATGCTATGCCTTTTATTTGGCGAGTAAATTCTGATCAATATTTCCACAAGGTTCATAGATGTGCTATATATATATGTATCCATCGAATGTCATCATTCAGCTTCTGTCATGTCTCAGACCATTTTGCTTCTTCCATAAATTCGCTAGAAGATCTAATCTAACAGCATTTATACATTTATATATCAGTGAATCATGAATATGTTTTCTATTACATGAACAATGAATTCATATAATTCGAGTCTTGTCTACATCGAGTCTTGTAGCATTCAGCTTCAGCCATAAATTCTCTAGAAGATCTAAGCTAAGAGCATTTATATATCAGTGAATCATGAATATGTTTTATAATCGTGAACAATGAATTTATATTATTCAGTCTTTGGCATTGATGTACCTGATCGAGTCTTGTAGCATTCAGCTTTTGTCATGCAGAGTCTCGTAGCACTCAGCTTTTGTCATGCAGCTGCCCTAATTCCAGTATTGTTTTTGTTACATTCACTAGAAGAGTTAAGCCAGTTAATCACACGTTTCATAAGACTATGCCTTTTATTTAGCGAGTAAATTCTGATCAATATTTCCACAAGTGGTAACATCTACAAGTTGTAGATGTACCATCCATCGAGTGTCATATCATTCAGCTTCTGTCAGTTAGCTTCTGCCATAAGTTCGCTAGAACTTATATATCAGTGATTATGAATATGTTTTCTATTTCATGAACAATGAATTCATATTATTCAGTCTGTGGCATTGATGAGCATTTAGCTTCTGCCATAACCGATAAAAAGTTATCAAAACCAATAAAAAGTTATCGGAATCGATAAAAAGTTATCGAAGTCGATAAAAGGGTTATCGAAATCGATAAAAAAGTTGTCGAAGAGTTATCGATAGCATTGCTTATCGACGATATCGAGCATTGCTTATCGAAATTGATTGGTTGATGGTTTGATGTGTTGAGAGATTGTTTATGCAGCTTAAGCAATGATGTACCTTACATCGAGTCTCGTAGCAATCAGCTTTTGTCATGCAGCCGCCTTAGCTCAAGTTTCGAATTTTGTTTTTGTTACATTCATCACAAGAGTTAAGCACAGTTTCTTAATTATTTATAAGGCTATGCCTTCTATTTAGCGAGTAAATCTGATCAATATTTCCACAAGTTGACATCTACAAGTTGTAGATTTACCATCCATAGAGTGTCATATCATTCAGCTTCTGTCATGCAGTCTCAGAGCATTTAGCTTCTGCCATAAATTCGCTAGAAGATCTAAACTTTATATATCAGTGAATTATGAATATGTTTATATTTCATGAACAATGAATTTATATTATTCAGTTTTAGGTATTGATGACTTTGGCATTGATCGAGTCTTTTAGCATTCAGCTGTTGTCATGCACAGTCTCGTAGCACTAAGCTTTTGTCATGCAGCTGCCCTAATTCCAGTATTGTTTTTGTTACATTCACTAGAAGAGTTAAGCCAGTCAATGTGTGATTACACGTTAATCACACGTTGATGGTTGATGGTTTGATGTGTTGAGAGATTATTGGACATATAGATTTTAAATGCTTTATGTAAGCTTAAGCAATGATGTACCTTACATCGAGTCTCGTAGCATTCAGCTTTTATCATGCAGCCGCCTTAACTCAAGTTTCGAATTTTGTTTTTGTTACATTCACTAGAAAGTTAAGCACAGTTTCTTAATTATTCATAAGGCTATGCCCTCTATTTAGCGAGTAAATCTGATCAATATTCCCACAAGTTGACATCTACAAGTTGTAGATGTACCATCTATCGAGTGTCATATCATTCAGCTTCTGTCATGCAGTCTCAGAGCATTTAGCTTCTGCCATAAATTCGCTAGAAGATCTAAACTTTATATATCAGTGAATTATGAATATGTTTATATTTCATGAACAATGAATTTATATTATTCAGTTTTAGGTATTGATTACTTTGGCATTGATCGAGTCTTTTAGCATTCAGCTGTTGTCATGCACAGTCTCGTAGCACTAAGCTTTTGTCATGCAGCTGCCCTAATTCCAGTATTGTTTTTGTTACATTCACTAGAAGAGTTAAGCCAGTCAATCACACGTTAATCACACGTTGATGGTTGATGGTTTGATGTGTTGAGAGATTATTAGACATATAGATTTTAAATGCTTTATGTAGCTTAAGCAATGATGTACCTCACATCGAGTCTCGTAGCATTCAGCTTTTGTCATGCAGCCGCCTTAACTCAAGTTTCGAATTTTGTTTTTGTTACATTCACTAGAAAGTTAAGCACAGTTTCTTAATTATTTATAAGGCTATGCCTTCTATTTAGCGGTAAATCTGATCAATATTTCCACAAGTTGACATCTACTACACAAGTTGTAGATGGTAATCCATCCATCGAGTGTCATATCATTCAGCTTCTGTCAGTTAGCTTCTGCCATAAGTTCGCTAGAAGAGCTAATCTAAGAGTATCTATAAAATATATATCAGTGAATCATGAATATGTTTTATATTTCGTGAACAATGAATTTATATTATTCACTCTTAGGCATTGATTACTTTGGCATTGATTGAGTCTTGTAGCATTCAGCTTTTGTCATACACAGTCTCGTAGCATTCAGCTTTTGTCATGCAGCTGCCCTAATTAAAGTATTGTTTTTGTTACATTCACTAGAAGAGTTAAGCCAGTTAATCACACGTTTCATAAGACTATGCCTTTTATTTAGCGAGTAAATTCTGATCAATATTTCCACAAGTTGTAACATCTACAAGTTGTAGATGTACCATCCATCGAGTGTCATATCATTCAGCTTCTGTCAGTTAGCTTCTGCCATAAGTTCGCTATAAAAAATATATATTTTATATATAAAATATCAGTGATCATGAATATGTTTTCTATTTAATGAACAATGAATTCATATTATTCAGTCTGTGGCATTAATGAGCATTTAGCTTCTGCCATAACCGATAAGAAGTTATCAAAACCAATAAAAAGCTATCGAAATCGATAAAAAGTTATCGAAATCGATAAAAAAGGTATCGAAATCGATAAAAAGTTATCGAAATCGATAAAAAAAATATCGAAATCGATTTAACGTTATCGACATCGATTAAACGTTATCGAAATCGATAAAAGTTATCGGAATCGATAAAAAGTTATCGGAATCGATAAAAAGTTATCGAAACCGATAAAAGGTTATCGAAGAGTTATCGATCGAGCTGTCTTCTGTCTCTATTTAGCGAGTAAATCTGATCAATATTCCCACAAGTTGACATCTACAAGTTGTAGATGTACCATCTATCGAGTGTCATATCATTCAGCTTCTGTCTCAGAGCATTTAGCTTCTGCTATAAATTCGGTAGAAGATCTAATCAAGAGCATCTATATATTTTGAATCATGATCATGAATGTTTTCTATTTCATAAACAATGAATCATATTATTCAGTCAGTGGCCATTGATGAGCATTTAGCTTCTGCAATAACCGATAAAAAATATCGAAACCGATAAAAAGTTATCGAAACCGATAAGTAGCTATCGAAACCGAATAAAGTTATCGGAATCGATAAAGGGTTATCGAAAGTATTAAGAGTTATCGAAATCGATATAGGGCTAACGAAAGTATTAAGAGTTATCGAAATCGATAATGGGCTAACGAAAGTATTAACACTTATCGAAATCGATAAAAAGTTATCGAAATCGATAAAACAAGTTATCGAAATCGATAAAAAGTTATCGAAATCGATAAAAGTTATCGAAATCGATAAAAAAGTTATCGAAATCGATAAAAAGTTATCGAAATCGATACAAAGTTATCGAAATCGATAAAAATTTATCGAAATCGATAAAAAGTTATCGAAATCGATAAAAAGTTATTGAAGAGTTCTCGATCGAGCATTGCATATCGAAATTATTGGTGATGGTTTGATGTGTTGAAAGATTATTTAAGATTTAGATTTAAAATGCTTTATATAGCTTAAAAGCTTACACAAGTTCTATAGTATTCAGTCTTTGACATTGGTGTACCTTACATCGAGTCTCGTAGCATTCAGCTTTTGTCATGCAGCAGCCTTAACTCAAGCTTCGAATTTTGTATGCCTTCATAAGTATTTAGCGAGTAAATCTGATCAATACTTCCACAAGTTGACATTTACACAAGTTGTAGATGTACCATCCATCGAGTGTCATGTCATTCAGCTTCTGTCATGCAGTCTCAGAGCATTTAACTTCTGTCATAAATTCGCTAGAAGATCTAAACTAAGAGCATTTATATATCAGTGAATCATGAATATGTTTATATTTCATGAACAATGAATTTATATTATTCAGTCTTAGGCATTGATTACTTTGGCATTGATCGAGTCTTGTAACATTCAGCTTTTGTCATGCACAGTCTCGTAGCACTCAGCTTTTGTCATGCAGCTGCCCTAATTCAAGTATTGTTTTTGTTACATTCACTAGAAGAGTTAAGCCAGTTGATCACACGTTTCATAAGACTATGCCTTTTATTTAACGAAAAAAATCTGATCAATATTTCCACAAGTTGACATCTGCAAGTTGTAGATGTACCATCGAGTGTCACATCATTTAGCTTCTGTCATGCAGTCTCAGAGCATTTAGCTTCTGCCATAAATTCGCTAGATCTTTAGATCTAAGAGCATTTATATATCAGTGAATCATGAATATGTTATATATATACATAATATATAATATAATATATATATAATATGAATTATTCCAGTCTTGTCTACATCGAGTCTTGTAGCATTCAGCTTTTGTCATGCAGCTGCCTTAACTCAAGCTGCCTTCACTCTAGTTTTTACCACTTTCACTAGCAGTGTTTGCCCACAGTTTCAGTTTCAGATTCATTCATAAGGCTACGTCATTTATTTAGCGAGCAATTATGACGAATATTTCCAAAAGTTTCAGCCTTTGGCATTCATGCACCTTACTCAAGTGTTATAGATCAATATTTCTCATTTTGAGAACGTAAATCGAGCCCGAGAGCGAATAGGTCAGCTCAAAGTTGAATATTATTACAAATGGATCGGCAAATGAATTAAATGGTTAACAGTTATTTGCGAGGTATGTCAGCAGCATACCTCAAATTTTGTGAGTGAGGCAACAGCTTTTATTTTATATTTTATTAGGTTTATATTATCGACGAGTAAGACAACAACTGTCATGTCATACTTAATTCATCTGAGCCCAGTTCCATTCAGTTTAAAGAAGTTTATAATCTATATATGTTTATTTGCAAATCCATAACAAAATGTAATCGGAAATTAAGTTAACGGCCACGTCTGCCTATGATGATGGCCTGCGCATTGGAAGTGGCACCTGCGGCGCCGGCGGCGCCTGTGGAGCTGCACTGTCGCCGTGTGCCCACTGGAATGTTCGAGCACAAGGATATGGGGACTTGTGTGTAGGTCACGGAACTAACACAGGTATCGTAGCGCACCATGCAACTGTTGGCGAATCGTTTGCAGAGATTCGAGCGTCCATAGCGGGCGCAGACTTCGCTAGTGGCAAAGTAATTGCAATTTTCGAGGACACAGATCCTTGGCGAATTGCTGTTGCCGTTGCCCAAATTATTATTGCCGGTGTTCCAGAATCGCCCGTGTACCAAGCTAGCGCTGGACAGGATTGCTAACAGCGAACAGCACAGAGCTAATGTGACTTTCATGTTCTCGATTTGAATTTAATTCTCAAATGCTTCTGCCAGTATTTATAGCGAATTCAAAGGTTCTTTAATATTAATTGGGTTACGGCTCAATGTCAAACGACATTGATAATTTTTTGTAAACAAATAATTTGTATAGTGTTTGCAAAACAGTTGCGCAAATAAATAATGTTGCCAATTTGCCATTTTTTTTTCTTGGAGCATTTATATTAAAAGCCTAAAATAATACACTGTATGGAATGAATGCCTCACAGAATTAAAATATATTTATGGGCTATTTATTTAACGACTGCGCTTAAAAGTAGGCAACCGTTTTTTGAGTGTTGGATATTTTTTTTTTTTTTTTTTTTTAGTGGGGAAATTTAGTAGATAACATGTTAAAATACTACAAAGTTGTATACTATGTTAATATACTAAAAATATTATATATATTAACATGTCATATATAAAAACATACTACTTATAGTTGAGATATTCTAGATATTAAAGATATTCCAACACGTTTAACTGAAGATCAGAGAAGAAAAAGTCTAAAAATCCCAAGAGCAAATAGAATTGAGCTCAATTCACTTATTGAGAGCATTACATAATCCTAATATTATTGAATTACAATGCATAACGATCTTAAGATGGGCTAAACAACTTTTTCAAATTCCAATTCGGTTGCAGATCACAAAATCAGATAAGAAGGTTATTTGCTAATGGCCTTTCAATAACCAACAGCCACTTAAAGTCCGATCCACACTTGACTATCTAGTGCACTTGCTTGAGTATTTACATCAACACAAAGCTCAAGCAACAACAACAACACACTCCGTTGAAATTATTTGACTGACAACGTCATTTGGGCTACTCGACCCTGTCAGTGTGCTTGGGCCTCACATCAAATTAAATTTCATAGCGATGCGTTCAAATGAACATAAAACACACACAAAAAGACAACAACAAAAGGAGAGAAATAAATAAAACAGTAAGGCGAAAAAAAATAATAAATAAACGCGCAAAGAAAACAGCGCATAAACATTTGAAGCGCGAACGCGTAAAGCTTTTTTTATTGTTGATTGCACTTCTTGTACGAATACTCTACCTGCTTGAGAGTATGATGATGTTGTAAGAAGGTGTGCAATGTGTGAGAGCTTAGTGGAAAAATGTGAAAATGCTAATGATAGAATGGAGAGAAAAGAGATTACTCACATGAGTAGCTTAAAAAATTTCCGTAATATAAACATAAAATATATCGGAAAGAATATGTACATACATATATATATTTTCCATAATAATTTAATGATGCAAAATATTATACTGCTTTTTTTTTTTTAATTTTTACAATGGGCATTTTAATAATTTTTTATTTATTATTTTGAAGTCATAAATCTTAACATTTAGCTCAAAAGTAAAAAATAAAATAAAAAGAATAAATAAACTAAATTAAAAAAAAAAACTATATGTACTATATATATAATATAACATAATAAAAATAAAAATATTGCCTAATTTAATAATTAAATATTATATAAATATTGTATATTACATTTTTTAAATATTTCATGTGGATTTTAAATTGAGAGATTTAAAATTTTGTTCGAAACATGCAAGAAATATGAAATACATAAATATATTATATATAACAAATTTAAAATTTCTTCATCTCTCACTTGAATTAATAATTCAGAAAGTGCATTTAAACATCGAATATAACCAACAATTTTGAATTCTTGCATTGTTTGTTGTTTTTATGTTTTGTTTAAACATTCCACAAACGCACTACAATAAAATGCCGTTGCGTATTGGTCAAGGTTGCAAAATTCGCTGAGTTAATTGGCCTTAAATAGTTTGGCTCAAATCGATGTTGATATATTGATAAAGTGATGCATTGCCCCAGCACTTGCCAAGAACAGAATATCAATATGAAATTTGTGCGGCAACAATGTGCGTGCGTTTTAATTACTTTTTTTAACTGCATAAATTTGCATTGATCTAAAAACTAGGTCACTGAGGGGCACGTAGATGCGAGTGTGGGCGTGGCAGTGTGCACCTCAGGCAAAAACCTCATCAATAACAGCCAGTTTAGTAGAGTGTTTTGCAGAGGTTGCCATGAGAATTACGGCTTAAGACAGGGAGTAGATGACCTTATGAAGTATGTACACATAGTTCTATACTCATATGTATCTACTATACTATATACTCATATGTATCTACTATAACTACATATGTACATTTTAGGTTGAATGCCTAATAGAATTGCTCATAGTAGCGCAGCTCAGGGTATCTAGCTAGTCCATCACTTTTAACTAATGCTCTCCCACTTTATTTCAGTTTTCTACGTCCCCTACAAATTTTGAGCACTTGTAGAACCAATTTAATCGACAATCAAAACTAATTGCCGGCCATTAAATATTAAACAAGAGCAATTTAATTGTCATAAGCGACAAAGTTGAATAAATATGCAAAGACCCATGAATTTTGTAGCGTGCACATACATCATGCAACACGCTTATATCAATTTTGTTGCCACGAATCGTCGGGGGGAATTCCACTTAATACAAAACTGTTCGAGGAACTCAAAGAAAATTGAATTCATTTCGATTGCGGGCAAATGTATCTATCAGATACAAATATATCTTCATATTAGGGCACTCAATTAATTATTGGAGAGAAACTTGAATATGGCTTAAAAGAGTTTTGATTGAGCTAAGAAATTTCAGAGATGGGTTAACAAGCCTGGCAGATACTCCTCATATATATTTATATAACTAGGTGCATAAGTTTTTGTTGTTTGACTGCTGCATGATCATTATTATTAATATATTATATATTTGACTGTTATAATGGCTTCGATGTATATACACCATTAGTTATTTATTACAGGGTATCATCGGTGTTATCTTCATTAGCGAGATTGTCGTAACTTTTAACATTAATTAGCGTCTCGTCGCTGTTCAAGATTAATTTGTGTTTACCGCTAATTAAAAAACAATCATTAATTATAAAAACATTGTTTGCCTTATGAACAATACAATAACAATAAGCTGAAACGATTACCTAAACTATAAATGGGTCCCTAATCAATATTAAAATAGGTATTATAAAACTATTTAGCTTTGGGAAATTTCGTTTATGTCTAATGTAAATTAGTTCATAAAGTGTTCAAAAGGCCACAACAAACACCGCTGCAAAGGTGAGAAATGTGTAGAAATTGGCGATAAAAACAAACGAGACGAAAACCAAACCAATGCGAATGGGAAAGCACAACGGAATTCGAGTATAAATCAAAATAGAGAAACATCAAATAAAAACGAATGTGGTTAAACTTGAAAAGTGGCGCGTGGATGATGATGAAGAAGAAGAAGAAGAAGAAGCAGCAGCAACAGGCAGCCAGCCAGTTAGCCAGGTAACCACACAGGCATCTGCCTCATTTTTTGGCCTTAACTGCCGACCATTTAACGGGTTTTTCGCTAACAGGAAGCTCTAGCAAAGTTGATCTTATCAACTGGTTTCTTGCATCTTACTTTGGTCAACGCAATGCCATTGATTGCCGCGCTCCATTTGTCTATGTGTGTGCAATAAAATTGTTTAATTTACTCGCCAGATGAGGCTTATTCATTTGCCAATTGAAATTCGCGTGATGCTGCCAATGCGGCAGCTCCCCCTAAATGAGTAGAGGCCAATGCATTGGGGATCTCTGACTGCACAATACACTGTTTTAGTTGGTGTGAGAGTAGGTGGGAGTTGTAGAGAGTGGAGAGGTGATTTTTTTTAAAGGGAATCTAAAACTGAAGAGGAGAGCTGCAGCCGCAGAGCTGGAAGAAGGTAGAGCTGGCATTCTTATACTCAGTTCAGAATATATATATATATATATGATTAACTGAGAATTGTCTTAAGGAAGTTTTGGAAGGTTCTCTGTCTGAAGCAAGAATCAAAGCGAATCACATCAGAAGCGCTCTCTCTGAACTTTATGAAAACTATGATTTATAACAGCAGCTTAAAGCTGTTCAATATGCCAGTTAATAAATTTTCCTAAGCCCATTTCTTTGACTGCTAAAAATCAGAGTTTATATTAATTTTTGTTGACCCTTTATATGACTTGATAAAAGAAAAGCCAACAACATTATAAAATTTAGTAAAATTTATATACATTTTTTAAACAACTTCTGCCAGAGCCACCCCCCATTGAAACACAATATCGAAATCCAAGATTCAAAAGTTTATTTTGCCAGTTTCAAATAACATCAACATATATACTCTTCTCACATTACAAACAGCGTATATCAACTACAACAACAAGAGACTTTCACTTTCGACCGCTTGCATTTCGTTCGAATCAGTTTCATTGTTTTTCTATTTTCTTAGTTTTAGTTAATGTTGCTGTTGTTGTTGTTGTTGTTGTTGTTGTTGTTTTTTGGGCAGGTCAGTTGCTGTTGTAGACATGGCTTAAAGCACAAATCGCCGCCTGCAAAAGAGTTTGCAATGCTTGAGCGAATTTGCGATTTGGGCTGCTTTAGATATCGGACTCATATAATTATTGTGTTTTATACATACCCTGTGCTTAAGAAATTAACCAAAAAATGGGCATTATCAAACTGATTGCACTTAGAGCTTATGTAAGCTGAGCAGAGCGAGAGCTGAAACAGTAGCTAAGTTGGCTTGAAAGTTAAGATCAGCAGAAAAGTAAATGATTTTAATAAAGGCTTATATTTGGGAAATTTTACTGATTTTTTTAATACTTAGTTCATTTTCAAAATATTTTATAGATATTTAAGAACTTTTAATTAAAACGGCATATATTTATAAAAATATATAACAATTCTTGAAATTATATTTATTATTCATTTAACATAATTGAGTGTCTATAATAATTAATTACAAATTTCTATTTTTTTTAGAGCATCCTTCGAATATTTTAGTGTTTTATAGACATTCAAGAACTTTTAATTAAATAGGCATATATTAAAAAAATATATGATAAATTAAATATATTCATAGTATTCTGAAAAGAATTTTTATTATTCATTTAACATAATTAAATGTTTTTTGTTTTTTTTTTTTTTAATAATGATTTTTTATATTTTGATAACATCATTTAAATACTTAGTTTAAATTCCCACTCCCATTTCAATTCCAGGATATCTGCCAGTCAATCACTTTCGTTCACAACATTCTTGCTTGTTTGTTTTGGGTTAGTTGACTGATATACGCGTCTAATGGCCAGGCCAAGTAGCTCTGGTTGCATTGTGCTCGGACTCTGGCCTAAGAAAATGTTGTAATATAATTTTAATTTGTACCAGAAATGATTGCCAATTGCCGCCGCTTTTTGTTGATTATACAATTTTTAAGTCTCACTCTCTTTGTTGTTGCTGTCGATGTTTCAGTTATTGTTGTTGTTAATGTTGAGGCGTTCACCGTTTTGGCTTTCAATGAAAGTGCTTGGAGCACTTAAAGTTTTGAGTGCTACTTTAACTAAAATTGAACACACAATTTGTATAATTATTTTGCTGGCCTCTTTGGCCTGTGGGGGCAGCTGAGTCAAAGACCCGAAGCTGATGGAGCTTAAAACTATAAATTACCTACAATGGGAATTGGTTAAGGCAGGCGACAGAATATATATGGACGAGGAGTGGAGTACTTAACTTTCAATTATATCGACTGTGAAGTGAATGAGGAAGCTGGCCAAGGATTAAAGATATATTATACATCAGGTATCATTAAGTTATCGAATATCACAGAGAAGCTGCAAGAAAGGAGCTAAGAAGTCTTTCAAAGATATACATGTATATTATCGATAAATTAATCGACAAAAAACTATTAATTTCTGAGTCAATGCTATACTTTATCCAGCCTTGGATTATTTGTTCTAGTTTGGGAAACTATAGATAAATCAAATTAATGATATTGCCAACACATTTTAAAGAGTCTACATCTATAATTAAGTCTGGAGAGCAAACACTTTCAATTGTTGCAACACCAGTGTTATCGATGCACACTTAACACCTAACTTCCTCATAGCACTTAATTTCAAGGCCATAGTTAAACATACCCAGCCTAGGGTTAGATTTAGTCCATGACTTGTTATCGATTATTCACTGTAGCCAAAAGCATTCAACTATTAATGAGCGTAGGCCCATAAGCAAAGAGTCGCTGTGCCAAGTCGTGAAGGTCTTAGGGTCTGACACTTCAGTCGATAGCCATATATATAACATATATTGTCCATAAGATGGGCCCAGTGGGTTAGCTTTAGGGCTGGCTGACCAAATGGGGCGCATGCGTGAGGTCGTCGCACTAAAAATGTCAAATGGTTCACTGCACTAATGAGAGCGGCTATAATCAGCTGCGGCCCCCTTCTCGCTAACTTGGCCAACAGAGCTCTGCGCATTGGGCAATGGGTAACGTAGCCAATCTTTAATTGTCCAGCGAGCGGCTGTGCAGTGCAGTGTTGTGTTGTTTTGGCCAAAAGCTGAGTGTGTGTCGCGTTTGTCGCAATCGCTGCGAATGCCAATTGGTAATCTGTGGGGCATGTGGCAAGAATGACCATAAAAACAATTTGAGCCTGTCTAATTTATACACGCTACAACAACAACAGCAACAACAACAGCAGCAGCAACAACAAATTCATCTCTGTCTGCGTCGCCAGTTGTTTAATTAATGTTATTTTCGGTTTGGCGCTAATTAAAGTTATGGCCAACTAAAATTGACCAGGCTTACAGCCGCTAGTGTGCGCAGGCGTGGCATTTGTGCCACAACCGCTGCCGGCGGCCGCCTACCGCTTGCAACATGTTCGTACCGAGCATGTTCGAACGCGCGTACTGGATGGCCTTAGCGTCTGCTCAACGTCTGCTCCCCATGCAAATGAACCCAAACTGTTGTTGTATACCCTGGGTGCGGGAGTGTACAAGAGTGGGGTATATTAGTTATGAGTGAGCGTAATGAACATTTCTTCAAGCTTATCCAATCTTTGAATGAGAGCTCTTACTTGAGCTCTCTCCTCCCTTAACAAAACCGTGCCTCTCTCCTACCTCTCTCGTGCCTCTCCCCTGCCTTTTCCCTATCTCCATCCTCTCTACCTTTCTCTATCTCTACCATTCTTCATAGATTCTTCACAATTTAATTCTTGATCTTTTACTTATGTATAGAGGGTATTTTGCAGTCATGCACTTCTTCATCTTACACTTGCAATGTTTTTGTTTTTTGGTTTTTGTCTACTGCCACTGCCACTGCCAAAATTGTGTATGTGCTTAACGGTTTCTCCCCCTGGCTCCAACGATATGACCGACAAATATCGCCATATATAGCCTCTAAATGCCATTGCGGCTGGGCCCAAGAACCTCAAACAAAATGTTGAATTGTTTTTGTGCGTCTACGTGCAGCGTTTGCTAATTATCATATCAATTTTTGTAAAGGCCCCTCTGCTTCTTCTTCTTCTTCTTCTTCTCTTAGCTCTTTCCTTCAAGTTTTTTTTTTTTTTTTTTTGCTGAGGCTTAAGTTAGCATTGCAAAATATTCCATGTTGTTGTTGCTGCTGATTATTTATATATGTATGTATATATCTTGTATATATATATAAATATGTGTTCCCCTGACAATACACAGAATACTAATATTAAGCTGTAAATAACAAATGTCATTGGGCAGTTATTCAAGAAATACAACTGTACAGTTATTATTGTTTGTTTTTCTCTTTTATTTGTCGAACATTTGAATCGAAAGCAGCTTTGAGTTATGGTCAAATTTTATTATAGCTGTTAATAGTTATATCATTTTAATGTATAAAATTGGGACGAAATTTTCTTTTGAATGTTTTAAAAGCAAACTTTTATTTGGGCGAAAAGAAAGCAGAATAAACGATAAACTGTAAAAATATAAAAAATAAATTAAATGATTTTTTTTTTTGTTAAATATATGTGCTGAGGTTTGTAAAGAAATATTGCGTAAGGCAGAGGAGCTCTAATTAGAGAAATAGAGACTTAGAAGCATAGAGATAAATATAGAAAAATATATTAATATACAAATATAAGTAGATGTGGACCAAGTATAAAAGATTATATAATAGTTTATAAGGTTCACATACATTTGTGAAATTATTAATAAATTTTTAATTGGCTTTAACGTACTACAAGGCAGTCGAATTATATTACACATTAAAGTAAGTATATACGATTAGTCGAGACCCAACTTCCTTGAGAAGCAACAGCAACTCAAGCAGAGCATAACTGATGTACTTCTCCAGCTTATCTCGGCTTTATTTAATAATAAATTTTGTCATTTAAATTTATAGTTAAATTGCTTTAAAATTGTCAAAGCTTACAAATGACATTCAAGCATAATTAATTTGCTTCTAAGTCGTTTGTCTTTAATTGTGTTGAAATATGTTATTAATATATATACATACATCAATTTAATATTATGCAATCTTCTTAATGCCTAAATTTTGTCCATTTAAGCTTGGAGCTGTTCAGCTTGGCAGAATAAATTGAGTTAATATTTTCATGTAGTTAAATAATTTGTGCGGTTGTTAAAAGTTGCAATCGCATTCGAGTGGCTCGGCTCGCATTTTGGCGTCATAATTAACACAGTCGCAGTCGGAGGAGAAAAAAAAAAAAAAAAAAAACAAACTGACGATGCTTAAAATTCGCACAAGGCCATCGGATTTGGTAATCGAGGCGACAGAGATGCGTCTACAGTGTCCGATAATAATCTGTAATCATTATAATCATAACCATTATCATAGCACAAAGAAAACAACAAAAGCTTAATTACCAATTGGGTTGAGTTATTGATTTGTTTACATTATATATATATATATATATAAATATATGTATTGTATATATCTGTAAGTATATCCATATATATCACTCTGCAGTCTCTCAGCCACAGCCTGCTGTAATGAGCGTTTTTAATGCGATTTTATTTGCTGTGCCTCGAGACCATGAAAAGTCAAATAGATAAACAGCCAAAAAAATATAAACAACAACAACTATAAATAATAATAATAAACAACAAAATGTTTGTCAAAGTTTCAAACTTCCTTTTTGCACTATCATCATCATCATTATTGGTATTTTATTATTATTACCATTATCATCATCATGAGTTTGATCTTGACGCAAAGCATTTGCGACAATTTTAACACCTTTTGCTGATTTATAGCTTCACATGAAATTTTCGATTTTATGCTTTATTTTGCTAAGCGACAGAGCGCGAGAGAGAGAGAGAGAGAGAGAGAGAGACAGAGAGGGCAACAGGTAATTGCTGCTATAAGGAAATCGTTCATGATTTTGTTGTTTTATTTCAACTATTTATGCAAATTTGTTTTTATATTTGATTTGGTTTTTGCCAGACTTAAGTGTGTGTGTGCTACCTGGACGATTAGATTAATTAGTAGTCATTTATATTGTTTGGACTTGGAAGGAATCTGGAATTTGTTTTGGCTGAGCATGATGAAAGATAAGGAGAATGGCTTCCGCAGCTTTTAAGAACTTTGGGTGCTGGATTTTATAAAAATAAAAATTAATAATAGAATAAGATAAATAATAAAATAGAAAAAAATAAATATATATATATATATATAAATATAAATAAAATAGAACCAAAATCTAAAATATTAAATATAATAAAACAAATAAAAATTGAAAATAAGTTTTTAATTAGCTATACATATATTCTTTTGTAAATATTAGTTAGATGTTAAAATTGCAAGTCGTTCTCTAAGAGATTATGGTTTAATTATTTTAATAAATTAATTATAATTATTTATTAATTATTTTAATTATGGTTTACTACTATAAATTGCATCAGCTCTGCTGGGCTCTCAGTAAATTTTTATGCTACAAAATCAAATCAATCAAGTGAGAAGAGACACATAGAAGAGACACCCAACCATAGCAGTCATTTACAGCTACCTTTGTGTAACTGATAGTCCCTTTTAAGGGTGATAAGTTTCTCTTTAAACTCTACTATAATTACTGAATTCTAGTTCCCCAACTCATTCTAGTTCCCCAACTCCATTGCTTCAACCTGTGCATACTTTCAGTTTCAGTTTTCACCCAGTAAATGCGCCTGCACATGAGATGGAAAACACTTAATTAACTGCATGTTGATCGATAATATTCAACTAACCGAAGCATCAATATCAATTAAATTGAAAAAACTTTCCAACGGTGGCTCTACAAATTGTTTCGACAGCATCAACAGCAACTGCCAATTAAAGACTTAATTAAGTTAATCTTAATTATCCGTGCAGATATGTGCATGCTTGGTTTCATTGATGCTGACAGGTGCAACGTGGCGTATGCGTAATTATTGCCACTAATTAAAAGCACAATGCAAATTGCGCATACGCCGTGTGCGCCGCTGCAACAGCCATTGAACTTGTCAACAACTGCAGCGGATTTCTCCCATTTGCACATGACTCTCTGTCCGCAGTTAATTATTAATAATTTAAGGAATTTGCGTGAAGCAGTTCATGCAACTCGCCCGCAAATCATCAACAGATCAATTGCCACTTCCACATGCACTTTGCTATGAATTCATATGGCTATATGCATATTTCATATTTGGACTTTAATAATTTCCGTATAGCCAGCTGAATTATGTCCGCTATTCGTGTGTGTAGCCACACGAATCGATCGGATGTAAATGCTAAACGGAACATGACTTGAATGGGCTGTAAAATATATGCAATTTCGTTTTTTTTTTTTTTTTTTTTTTTGTAATTTAAGCAGTTTTTATCTCGTATAGCCCGAAAAGAGGAGTTTGTTAGGTGGGAAATAGGAGCGGCAGTCAGAGTGATTCACAATCATTATAAATAAGATATAAATATATAATATACAAATAATTACACTAAAATAAATATTTTCCTAAACTTAAGATATATCTGTACTTGTATATATACGCTATTAAAATTTAACATAAAATAAAAATAGATTTATTACTTTATTCATGCCATATTAACATATTTCAGAAGCTATTGTATTGCTCTGCCAAAAAATGACTCAGATATAAAAAATTATTTTCTAGATTCCTATCTAAAATAAAGCAGAAGTTAACTAACCATAAGACCAAATTTAAGCTTAATATAATTAACAAATTCTTGAAATTCAGCAACTACAGAGATCATTATTTGAATTTATTTGTGTATGCCTAATGAAGATATCTCGTTTGTTCTGAACAAATAGAGATGCTTAAATGACTTCAGAAAAAAAAAAAAATCTTTTAATTGTTGGAGTGCCTCAAGTATTCTTGAGATAAAAAGTAAACAAAGACTTGACATACGACTAACACGCCTCAGCACAAAACTACTTTTCGTGTTGGGGCAACACCCGCTAGCTAACCCATGTACAACATGACACCCACACACACACACACGTTGCTCAATGATGCCTCAAGTTCAAGATACAAATGTGTACAAACAATTCGGTGCTGTGTACAATGTGCATTGTTTTAGATACATATTTTTCGCTTCTCGTGGTTTTTTTTGTTCCCCCCATCTCAGTTTTTTTCAACTTCCGCGTGCCACACACCGAAAATATCTCAGCGAGATGCAGAGCTAAAGATACTCGTTAATCAACAACAACAACAGCTGCAAATTGTGGTACTTTTTGTGCATTGTTGTGGCTGCTGTGCGTGTGTGGGTGTGGGTGTGTGTGTTTGCTGTTTGCTGTTTGTTGTGTGGGTTGCGTTTTTCACAGCGCTTATCACACACTTCATTAATTTTGTTTCGCTTTTCATTTTGCATGCCGCACTGAGCCGTAATTATGGCTGCAGATACATGTTCGTGTATCTGTCAGATACACACCACATCAGGTTTCACTTTTGTTTTTCTCTTCTGTCTGCTGCTTCTTCTACTTCTTTCGGTTGCAACATTGCACGCTGCACTTGAAACTGAAACTGAAATTGAAATTGAAAATTTGCCACGCGTGAAGAGGCGCAACTGCTCACATTTTGTATCTGTAAGATACATTTAGTATCTGTGCGCTACAATATTTGGCATGTGTTAAACAGGCAACAGTTTGTTGCCATTTAGTTGCTGCTGCTGCTGCTGCCTTTAACGCTTCGTTAACACCAAATCAACTAAAAGTTATTAAACATCAACAAAATATATAACCTTTGTTTTTTTTGCTTTTCTTAATATTTGTTTTGATATCATTAATTCAATTAATGTACCACGACTCCTCAGCTCGAAACTAACTCAATTAACTGATTTCTAAACTAGATTCAACGGATATCACAATTTAGATTATGGCTTTAACTTATTATTAACTAGAACGTGCTAATGAGTCGTAGTTAAGTAATTTTATGGCTGGCGAAAATCGCATTTTGAGATGGGTAAATCTCTATTTATATATGAGTTTTCTAAAAATATCTAGATTTCAATTGGCTTTTGCTTTTATAAATGTTGTTTTCAAATTTCTATTACATATTTAATATAAACATTAAATTAAATTAAGAGCTTTTTGATTTTTCATCAATTTGTGTTATTTTTTCAAATATGTTTAACAATTTTGTATAAACATATATATGTATATATCATATACAAATTTTTTTATTTCTCATATATAAGTATTCTTTCTCCTCTTTCATAATTATCACTTTACATACAATACAGATTAAATTGTACATCGTATTTATTTTTATAAATCATATTAAGGCTGTTCAAAGTCTTGAGCATAGGAGCTAATTAGACAATGTAAACTTTCTTTTTACAATACACTTTTCTATCTTCCTCTTTTCAGCTCAATTATGACGATAAGTGGAGCTTAGTGCTTATTTAGATGTCTTGAAATTTCAATTTAAGTAAAACTTAATATCAATGCTTGAGATGTAGATATAGTCTATATGACTTGAGTATGCCAAATAGCATTTCTTTCTGATAATTTAATAAATAATAATAAAGAGAGAAGTTGACAGGGAAAATATACATAGATTTCCCCGAAAGCTATCTGCGCTTCCTAAATATAGCTCTGAAAGAAACAGGAAATTCTTGGATGTCCTTTTCAGGTCTATTATCAATCACAGATTTCAGTCTTATCAAAATCATATCTTTATAAGCTATTAGAGAGTCTCAACGATTTACAGCCGTTTAGTAGTAATATAATATTTCAATTTGGGCAAATCCTAAAGCTTGCACAATGCAATTTATTTATTTAGATATTTTTTTTTTTTTTGACTTCTTGCCAATGAATGAATGGAAAGGAGAAAAACAAATGAACATTTCCGTACCACACCCCAAATAAAGGCAAAACTTTTGATTTACAACGGCAAAGCGACGATTAAGCAACAACAACAACAACAACAATGAGACGCACTAAGACAAACAGCAATCAACAGAGAGAAAAAGAAAAAAAAAAAAACAAATTAAAACTCGTCAAAGATAAACAAAAACGAAAAAAAAAGACGACCTCCTAAACGAAAAACTAAGGAAAAAACAAATAAGTTGAATAGAGTGAACAAGGGATGCCTAGGAGATACCCTGTGAGAGGGTAGTAGTAGTAGTAGTTTAAATATACATAGATTCAATGTTTTCTAAATCTGAGTATAGAACTTTGAATCTCTTCATCCCAGACTCGAGTGCGAGATCGAAGAGTATTTGTTTTATATTCTTAGTTCATATATAAATGTTTCATAGCTTCGACTAGTTCTTGCCCTGCCCAGTGCCAAAACATGTAAGAAAACAATATACCCTCAGTAATCTTTGTAGCCTGCATTCGCATTAAATGCCCAACACAGCTCGAGAGATCTGACCAAATTATGCCAAAGTTGGAGTCTGGCGTTGCAGTTTTCATTGTTGTTGTTGCTGTTGTTGTTGTTGCTGTATTTATGATGCTGATGATTTGTGCCAGTGCCACTTGAACTCAGCATCATCTTCAGTTCGTTGTGGACTTAAGATTTGCGTTGAAGCTGCTGGCGATTTGTTGGCCCTCAGCAAGTTGTTCAAGTCGCTGTTGTTGTTGTTGTTGTTGTTGCTGTCTGTTGTCTGTTGTCTTGTAATACAGCTTACTTACATGCATATTATATTGTTGCTGCCTGATTACATCAGCTGCGCTCAATTGTGCAATAAATGCTTTAAAATATGATTGTAAAGTCGTACGCCCATTAAATATGTAAGCCTTAATCGATCAAGCTGTGTGAAAGTTCAGTTCATCTGATTTTGATGGGCTGAATTTAAATTTAAAAAAATGTAAAAAAAATAAATTATATAAATAAAATTATTATTAATATAATACTATAATATAATTTATATTTTTATGATATAATATATTAGACAATTATTATAATGATTTTAAATAGCTTAGATTATTATATAGATTTTTGTTCTCAAATTAATTAATTTCTGTTTCAAATTTAATTTAAAAAAAAAAGATTAAACTCGTTATTACCACAGTCCAATAAATGATTATTAAAATCATATCTATGCATAATTTTACGTAAGCCTATTTTAGTCTATTGAGTTTATTTTGTTTCCCAGTTCGCCAAGTCCCAAAATCATTGTAAATCCTTCAGCCTAATTAAGTCAGAAAAACAAACAAACTTTTAATTTGATTTTATTAGAGAACCAAAAACTTTCCTAATTTAATTACTAAATAAAATATGTGTTTTTCTTCTTTTTACTTATTTTATTTATTAGATTCTTTCTTTTTTGTATGTGTGTGTGCTTTTCTTTTTTATAAAAACTCTCGCCGCCTGTTCGACATATAGAGCAAATGTATTGTTTCCTTGTTGGACCAACCCACTTGGTAGTGGGCATTGCAAAAGTTTTTGCTGAAGCGGCGCAATAAATGGGAAGCACACACACACACAGACAGCACACACACCAATAGAAGACAAATTTCTTAGACATTTCTTTGACTGCCTTTTGTGTGTGTGTGTGTGTGTGTGTGTGTGTGCAGCACACGTGCAAAGCGAACAATGAGTGCAGGAGGAGGAGCAGCAGGAGACGGCAACGAGGGGCACTTGCTATGAGGAAAAGGAAACGGCGCATAAAGGCGCGCAGATCCAATTCCAGCAAGTTAAAGAGCAAGTAAAAACTATAAATTTGTATATATATAAAATCGAAACGTGTTGCAATCAAACGCATAAAGCAATAAATGCGACTATAAAACGACACATGGAAAATTGAGAGGTGAGGCACAGCAACACAAAAAGGTGAGCAAGGTGCGGAGAGGGGCACTGGGTAGGGAATGAAGGGGACTGGCAAATCTGCATCAGCTGCACATTGCAGCTGCCTCTAACAACGCGTGGCAGCAAGCATGTGCATGTGTGTAGCTGCCCGCAGCATGCAGCATGTTGCACAATGCCAAAGTTGGCGCGTTTGAAAATTGGAGCAGAGATCAACGAGCCGCCGAGTCGACACTTTAAAGGCAACCAGCGGGAGTGAGCAGTGAGGAGCGAGGGAGCATGCTGGAGCAGGTTTTTTTTTGCTGCCAGACTCATAAATGCAGACAATAAGCCCCGTTGGCCATATGCGCCGTTTACCTGGTTCTTTTATCTTACACTCGTTCATGAAATTAAAGAGAGCATATTAGTATTACCTCTATTGAAATATCTAAAGTCATAATTGTATGTTTACATAAAAGAATTTTTCAAATTTCTTGCTTATATTCTATCCCAAATCGATAATAATCATATCCTTTCTGACTCTTGACTTCTCTCGAAGAGTAATATTTCATTAATACTAAAAAGAGGGTCTTCCTAAAAATATATATCTATAAAAATTTTTAGATTCTTCATCATTGAAGAACGCACTCTATTATTATTAAAATTACATTTTAAATAATATTTTTCATTATTATAATAATAATAACTAATTATATACCTTTAAAAAATAGCTAAAAAAAAAAGTAAAATAAAATCCCAAAATAAAATAAAAATCTACCACATTTAAAATTTTTATAATTTTTATAAATACTAAATATCCAAATCTATATTTAATTAGCTGCTTCAATTATTACAACTCCAAAAGTAAATTCAAATTTCTCGTTTTGCCCACCGCAGAGCGACCTTAAAACCTCTCTAAATGTTAATTAAATTGTTTGCCATGATTAATTGACATCAATAGCTGCTTTTTATTGGCACTCGACGAGGCTTCGACCATATAAACCGCAAACGAAATTACTGACCTGCCCCATGATAATGATATGTGAGCAACTCAATGACAATGCCGCCAACGCACTGAAAGTGAAAGTTTTTTGTTTTAATTCGCATTTTTTTTGTTCAACATTTTTCTGTGGCTTGGCAATTATTTGTTTTTATAAGTAAACGAAAAGTTTTCAAACCGAAACCCACAAATAGAAAAAAGAAGAAAAAACTGTGCATAAATTTAATATTTACATTTGAAAAAGTCAACTCACTGAGTTGGGAGCTGCATTGTAAAGAGCAAGGGAGAGGGAGTGGCAGAGTGAGCGAGAGGGAGAGATAGAGTGAATGCGTGAGTCAGATTATATTACAAACCTCAAATGCCAGCGAAGTGTTGAAGTTGACCACGTTCAGCTCGACGGGCGGTGACAGCCGACTTGACTCTGATATTTTTCCAGAAACAACAACTTGAAAGCCGGTTCAAGTTTAAAGGCTACACGTTGTTATATAATTGCGAGCCATTTCTTCTCTTTGAACTTGGCAACTAGTTTAACTGCATGCCAGCGTTACGAATCCAGCAAGAAAAACAAATTTACATATCAATGCGCATTCAAAGCTTAGCTATGGCTGTGATATAATCAGTTCACAGGAGCTTAAATAGGTGGTTAATTAATTAAAGCCCGACCACTGGGTGGGTTCAAAGTTGTTAAAGTGCGGCATCAGCAAGATCGAGCCGAAAGCAACATCAGTTCAAGTTCGAGACCGAACATCGAACATCTGCAACAAATGTGATTTGAAGATATGAAGTTTGATAGAAGCAGAAGACAAAACAGTCACAGAAGAGCTTATAAAAGGTTGTAGTTGGGGGAAGTAATAATAAAGCCAGCCTATGCCAAAGAAATATACATAAGTAAACAAGTCAATTCGAAATAAAACCATTTACATTCAACAAGTATTATTGCCTGAGCACTTGGATTTATCTGTCTGTCAAAGCTCATGTTAGTTGACATGTTGCTACTGTCAACATGTTGTTAAAATTGTCATGCACTGTGACAAATCCACGTATTTTAATTGGCAGCAGCTCAGTGACAAGTTGACAGAGAGAAAGAAGAAATTCAATTGCAGTTGTCACTATTGACAATCAAGTGAAACCTAGCCAAGTAATTAGCTTTTATTAACAATCAACAACATTTAGACAGGCAAATATAAACAGAAGAAGATCAGCGATAATGTTGCTGGCTCAAGAGATTCGATTAGTTAACAGCTGCAGCCTGCAGCTTGCATATCAAACCAGGTTGACAGTTGGCTCTGCAGTCACAGTAACTTGAATGTTCGATGCGAGCACAACATGCAGCCCATACCTTATATACTACTTCGTGCATTGGCCTTGCAGCCAGCGCCTGTGTTTGTTCGATCCAACTTGTAAGTTGTATACTTAAAAGCGCTACATACAATTGGTCTTGCACTCTCAGTGCACTGAGAGTCTCTGTTAGCTCAAATGTTCGATCGGCGCTTGGCATGCAACCACAACATACACTTCAAGCTGAGCTTTAACTCGCTGCCTACGTAAGATTAATCTCTCTCTCTCTCTCTCTCTCTTCGTCTCTTCGCTAGCATACATGTTCGAACGACGCTTCGCACTCAGTCGCAACATTCCTTTCGAGCTTGCTTGTAAGTCGCAAGTCTGCGCACAAGCGCAATTCGTCTCGTGTCGAGTTGCGAGCGTCTCACGAAGTTCGATCGGCGCTCAAGCTTTCTACGAGCTGCAGCCTTCGCGGTTCGCAGCTCTGCGCAGACGTGAAGACTAATCATGTTGTCAGTCAAGACGCGAGCGTCTCGTAGAGCGCATGCCTCGGTGGGAGCTTGTATATGCGGTGATCTTCGATAAGATTTTCGGCTTGCCATGCCAGCCAAGCGCATTAATGGATTCCATGTGCCGCGACTGAAACGTGTTTGAAATTCGCAAACAACAAAATCATACTTGAAAACATAAAAGAACTGTGAAAACTTTGTTTGGCCCCAGCGACCAAAAGGAAAAAGTGTGAACAAATATAGTATAGAAAAGGTCCAAAAATCAATATAATAAAAGGTGAATGAATATCCAGAAATGGCTAACTATGTCAAATGCAAAGAAAGTTACAAAGCCAAAGAGCTAAACGTGGGCATCATATAGAATGAAATATGATTTACGATATATGACTATAGCTATGGGAACGACAGCTGGTAGGTTGTCTGAGGCTTGTCTCGGGCACCGCTGTTCGCGTGGGCCACACTGCAATTCCAATGTAAAGAAGACCATTTTGGGATAACTCATTGCTAATGATCATCATCTCAAGTGTTGGCAATTGTCATACGCCCAGGCATGCGGGTTCCAAAAAGCAGAAGAATTATTGAGAAGATTTGCTAAAGTTGTTGTTGTGCTTGTTGAGTCATTTCGCGAAACACTTGTTGCTGGGTGTTGATTTGAGGGCGCGGCCGATGCGTGATGCGAATGTGATAAGTAAATACAAAAGATTCTTTCGGGTCGCATTCCAGAAGAAAGCAGTTCTAAAAGCCAAAAGTGGAGCCATAAATTGAAATGCGAAATATCTTTGATCTATGTCGCAAACAATAGAACTGTCCAAAATCTGAAATGAAATCACGTTGACTTTCGGCAGAAGGTGAAGAAAGTATTCTAACGCTGAATAGAATAATCAATTAATAAACGTGAGATCCTTTTATTAAGATAAACCACATGTGCTTGTATAGGTATATAGATCTTAGAGTTCTTTGACATTGATCATTTTGATTGTATTTCAAATAAAAAAAATCTATTTGCTCACTTTTTTTTACGAAATAAACTCTAAATATCTTCCAAATAATTCTGCACAGTTCTGTTTAGAGCTTATTATATATAGTAAAGTACTCAATGATATACTTTTTCTGATTCTGCAATTATCCAACTAATCACAGTTCATCTCATCATTCTTGATGATATCACAGTTAGTTAAACTATTTATTTATAGCAATTTGTATTTTATTTAAGCCAATCATTTCGCATAATTCGCAAGGTCGTCTAACATAAAATTAAAACCTGTTTTTTTCCATTAACTACCAAAAACTTTGACGCACTGCCAAAAATGCACAAAAAAAAAAAAAAAAAAAAGAAGCAAACCTAATGAGCAGAAGATTTCATTCAGCTTAAATAAATTCATTGGCATGACAATCAATTGTCGCCTTAAAAATTCAAATTTAAATATTAAAAACATATTTCACTGATGACAATTCAGGAAATATTTTGTATGCTCTGCATTTGTTAAGCATGTTGAGTTATCAGAAAAAAATACAGATTAGTTTTTTATGACTGCTTGACATGAATGCAAGAGAACAATGAAATGGAAATTTTAATAAAACATCGAAATTTGTGTATGAAATGCTAGTGAATGCTTAAACAGGTTTTTTTTTTATATGTTAAGTGGATTTTTGGATTATGTTGATAGTTTTTTAGAACTTTTTATTAGTATGCCTTAACACTTTAAAAAAATTGAATTTCGATAAGTTCTTAAATGCGTGAAACTGGCTTGGCTTTATATGTATATTAAGCTATGGATCTAGCGATGAATTGGCTATATAATAAGCAACTTAAAACGTATAAATAATACTTCAAAACTGCAATGCCTTCATCTCAATTAGTTCAAGGAATAAACTGTTTCTGTTCAAATTGAAATCTGTTTCACGCAACTCTAAGGCTGCCTTCTTTTATGGCGCTTGCCTCACTTTATGATGGCTCGTTTTTAATCAATTTATGCGCTGCGTTGGCCATAAAAACGCACTTAAAAATGATTACACAAATTTCACTGGGTTTATCTTAGCCACATTAAAGCAGCGCGCACTTGCGGCTGTAACAGTCATATTAAAAACTCATAATAAGTTTCATATGTGTTTGCCAAATGATATTGAGTTTATTAAGCCAGGGGAATTTGAATATTGATTAGCTCAAGAGACAGATATTAGGTCTCTCTATATGAGAGGAAACTAATTATTCTATATGTAGCACATGAACTTCACACATTTCGCATGCAAATGGCCAATTGATGGCTGCTAAAGCCGGGTCCAATCAAGCAAATGGCCAACTACTGCATGACGTATACGTAATGTGCATTTATGCAACTGTGTTTGCCAAAGGGTGTGCGTGTGTTTATGTCTCTCTCTCTCTCTCCCTCTCTCTCTCTCTCTTTGTAAGTCAGTTTGTGTGCGTGTGCATTCCATGCCTCAGTAAGCGTTGCAAAAACTGTAATAAATCAAAATATTGTAACCATCGTTCGATTTATTTGCGTGCATAGAAATATGATAAAATATAGGCAGACAACTCAGCATAGCAACCTATGGGCATTGTTGATATACCCTATACATATGTGCAGTGGGGTGTATTGATTGAGGGGTAGAAGAAAAAATAAAAGAAATTTTGATTAATTGAAAATTCTTCTATAATATGTTATATTGTATAATATAATTGAAAAACTGTAAGTAGCTAGATGATTATATAAAAATTATGCTAATATGAAAATCTGATATAGAGCAAAGCAGAGAGTTAAAAGAAGCTTTAACGAAAAATAATGTTAATATACATATATTTCGGATAGCAAATAAACAAAAAAAAAAAAAAGCAAAAACAAAAAATAACTCCATAGAAATATAAAAAAATTGTGTATGACCTCTTCTAGTTATGTCCTGATGTATGATCTTATGATGTATGACCTCTCCTAGTTAACTGCAGAGTATCTCTCTAGTCATGCATATCCACCTGTTTCATTATTTGATTTATAAATATATGCGCGCCCAGGCAAATAGTTGCTGGCAACCGATTTGATTTGCGTGCCAAAGCGTTGCATTGTTTATATTGCAATTTATTTGGTGTATTTTATAAAGATTTCTTTTGCTAGCGCTAAGCAAACAAAAGAAAGGCTAAAAGAAAATATTGTATAGCGGCGCGCGACATTGTCTCAATGTCTTCAGTGAGCGGGTGGAATTAAGTGAAATATAGAGAGAGAAAGATAAAGAGAGAGCGAGAGAGAAAGAGAGCAGAGAGCGATGGGCATGTAACCCATAGAAATGTAAATCGATCGCCCAAGAAATTAAAACAAAAAACTATGCAAATTAGCAAATTGCAAATGCCTGCAAAATAGTTGCATAAGCCACGGCCGACTGGACTGAAATGGGCGTAAAGCAAACCGTGGCTAACAAAGGCGAAAAAAACCCAAATAATCGATAGTCAATATATGGCCAATATCTCAAACAGCTTATTGCCAAATGAACAGATGAATGTGCGGGTTATAATGGATCGCTGCACTTGCTGCTACGACTGAGGCAATGCTGGCCAAATATATGAAAATATGTGAAATAACTGATTAAATATATAGGAATATATGGGTATATGTATGTGTGCGGATGGGTGGGGTCTAAATACTCTAATCATATAGCTCAATAAACACTTTGGCCTAATGACATCATGCGAATAGTTAGGAAGATGTTTAGTTGAGATGTTAGGGATAGATAAAAATTTGTTGAAAATAAAATTTTAAATGAAGCCAAGTTTTATTGAATCTATGTGAATTGGTGTAATTTGTAAACTCTTAATAATATATCAATCTTAATAAGTATGGGTAGAGTATATAGGTTAATATACTCTCAGTGCTCCTAGTGAACTGCATTAGCATGTATGTTAATATGCATATGTTAAGTTGTATATATGTGTGTACATTTATGTATATATATGTCTTTATGCAGTGTATTAATTCATTTTCCTTTTATACTCTAAAAAAGCTGTGAGCCATGCAGTTTTTATACCCTGAACCCATTGAAAATGGGAAATCAGGGTATAATGGTTTTGTTAAAAGTATGTAACAGGCAGAAGGAGGCGTGGCAGACCCCACAAAGTATATATATTCTTGATCAGGGCGACGAGCTGAGTCGATTGGGCCCTGTCCGTCTGTCTGTCCGTCCGTCCGTCCGTCCGTCCGTCCGTCCGTCCGTATGTATGAACGCGTCGATTTCAGAAGATATAAGAGCTAGAGACTTCAAATTTTTTTTAAAATGTCCGTAATTACAGCGCGCATATCAAGTTTATCATTAAAAATCGATAACTCATCCCGATCTTTTTTTATCGATAAAAAACCTTATCGAAAACCAGTTATAAAATTATATCTTCTACACCCTTATTGCTAGAGTCTCCAAATTTTTAATGTATGCTTACATGCAATTTATACAATTTCGGTTTTTGTTAAAATTTACCCCCCACCCTTAAATTCACCCCCTCACCCTCACTTTTGTAAAAAGCGTATTTCAAATACTAGAGACTTGGGCTTTGGAATATACACACATATTCACCATATGATTACGCTCTACAAGTTTCATTATGTATGTCATATGTATCGTATGTCTACAAAAGAAATTATTTAACAAATAAATTCTCATAATATTGACCACACTGAAGCGCAGCCCAAGCGCAGTCGCTGCTTACTGCGCAGTTAGCAGAGCGCAGGCTTATGCGTGCGTGTGGATGCATATGTATGTATGTGTGCATAAAAGAAGTGCAGAATGATTAGAATATCAGCTTGGAGGGTTCAGGGTATCTCCTAGTCGAGCAGTCTCGACTGGAGCTTTCTTACTTGTTATAACTAGTTTATAACTAGTCTCCATTTAAATATTATTCAAAAATTATCGTTTGCACTTATCTGCGTATAATTTTATACCTTGACCTTCAAACCTTCAAACGTCTCTGGGCCCCATCACAAAGTGCGTTGCTTTGATTCCTCATTTGGCTCATTTTAAACTAAAATTTTATTTATTTCTATGCCATACATCTTTTGTTATACTTAAATCACATTAATTTGTGCACCTTTGCATGCAAATAAATAATAAATAATTTATGATGGGGAATTTTTACAACTCAAAAACAAACCAAATTGGTTATCGATAGAAAAAGAAAAAAACTTTTGACATTAATAAAATCAAAATAAATGCAAATTTATATTATTATAATATATGCATCACAATTTCTGTTGATTTCAATTAAGAAGCTGTCAGACAACACAATATTGAATGAGCATAATGAAAAGTCAAAAGTTCCTCTGGCTGAGCCCCCCTCCTAGGGGGGGAGCTTATCAGCAACTTTTTGATTATCCAACTCAGCGAATTGCATTTTATCTCAATTATTTTTTCTTTTTTGCCTCGCTGTGCTAAATTTTAGTGTCAGTTGCATTTAATTTTATTTAATGTATTTATTTACAGTATATAAATATTTGCCACTGCGGAAGAGCTAACAGATTTTTAATTAAAAACTTTGCGGCTTTGTCAGGCAGGCAGACAGGCAAACCGAACAAGCCAATTATATTTAATGCTCAGTTTATGCAGATAAAAAAATTAATGGAAACTAGTTAAAGTTTGGAAATTCATGTTGTTATGAAAATTGTTTGTAAGAAGTGCAGTACAATTTATAGATTTCGTTTTAAACTTAAAAAAAAAAAGAATTTCATATTTAATTACTGAAAAAATTTTATATGTTACTTGAATGTTAATTGAGTGTTAATGCAATTCACAGAGTATTTATTAAATTATAATATTTCTTAAATTATAAGAATTGAATTTAACTTGAACAACTTTAGACAGATGTGGATAAATGTGAATTTTCAAAATTAAATACTCCATTTCATTCATGACTCACTTGAATTAAAGCACATAATCTGAACTTTACTTAATCTCAATCTCTAATATAGTCTTGAGAACTTTATCATATAGGTCTACTTTTGCTATCCAAGCTAAATAAGCATACAAATTGATGTGAATTTCCATAAACGGCCAAGTGTTGTTGATACAAATATAAAAAGCCAACTAGTTTGACCGCAAAAAAAAAAAAATAGCAAAAAATCGATGCAGAAGTTAAAATATGCCATTAATTGTAACACCTGCTCGATGAAGGTGAGCTAGTGGCTTTTAGCCGCACATAATGTCCACGGCAGTTTATGAATGTGTGGCATATTGATGGGGCATGCAACAGATTAGCTGTCGCTGCTGCTGTCGCTGATGACTGGCGGAAGAGTTTCTGTTGTCGCATAAAGTGAAGTTGGCCGATTGCATAATCGAGCCATTGAAAACTCAACCAGCTACGCACTCTCACTCACACTCATTCTCTCTCTCTCTCTCTCTCTTTGTCTCTCTCTGACTGCAGCATGCGGGAACGCAGTCAAACAACGCCGCGCCGTCGTCGCAATGGTCCCAAGCAGGCGCTGCCCGTGGAGTCCAACTACCAGTTAGAGCCGACCGAGGCCATTTATGGCTCAACTCTGTTGCCATCGCAGCGACGCTTTATGGATCCGTGGGACTTGGAGAATTACGATTATGTGCGCAAGAAAATGGATATGGACAACATTTTGCCAGACTATGAAACGGCGCTGGACTACGACCTGGAGCCATCGCAGTCGCCCAGTCCAGTCTATGGCCACAGCAATCAGCCGGTCATGGCCTCGACCATGCCACGCCCACACACCAGACGCGTGTCACGCAGCCAGTGCCAGCTGGAGTGCTGTCGCCTGCCCCAGCTCGGTGACACGCGCACTCGTAATCGCAGCCGCAGTCGCAAGGAGCTGCTCTATGCAGCACGCAGCGAGGTCTATGGCCCGGCGCCGATATCGAGTAGATATGATGACTATATGGCCACCATGACCAGGCAGCTGCATCTGGATGACGATGACATCGAGCAAGAGGAACAGGAGCAGCTCTATGGCGAGCAGCGACAGATTTATAATGGCTATGGAGGTAGGTCTGGTATAACGGGTTCTCTTGCTGATCAGTCTTTTACTTACTCTCTCTCTCTCTCTCTCTCTCTCTCTCTCTCTCTCTCTCTCTCTCTCTCTATCTCTCTCTTGTCAGGTTTCTCCAGCGCCAGCTCCTCGGAGCCACACTCCTCCATTGGAGATGAGTTGCCCTCGATGACGACGCTGCCGCGACGTGCTGCCACGCTGCAGCGTCCTGTGCAGCAGAGTCTGAGCAGAGAGCGCACGAGCTACAACAACTCCAACTATAGTTCGGGCTATGGCACTGCACCGCATCCGCGACGCAAGCGTAGCCAGACCACTGGCAAATCGCTGGCCATGACATCGGCCAAGGCAATGCCACAGATTGATTTCCCCGCGCCGCCTCCGCTCTCGCCCGCTTACGACTATTGCAATCCGTATGCTACACTGCCGTATTGCAGCGTACCGGATTGTGCCGAGTGCCAGCAGCAGGCGACGTCCCTCATCTATGCGGCGCCATCCACACTTTACGGACGGACGGGTGGAACGCAAAGCGATTCGCCAAGCGACTCATCGCTCTACGCTGGAATTTATTCGCGTAAATTTGGCTTGAGCAAGAAGGGTCTGCTGCAGATCGATTATTCCTGCAGTTGGAATGATTTGGATCGTGTTATGGGTCGTCAGTACTGAGTGCCCACTGTACGGCACTTGGGTCATGGGTGTTTGGTTTTAGTCTCTAGTTAAACTATTTACATTAAGAAACATCGATAAAAAGAAAGCAAAACCCATTTGTACGTAACTCATTTCACATGCATATACATACATATATATAATTCAAAAGAAAAACATGAATCAACCCGTACCAAATAATTGAAATTGTGTTTAGCATCGTTCTTAGTCGCTCTCCAAGTCACGCATCTATCGTGCAACAAGTCTTTGAGATTTAACGAATAAAATTGATATTACAAACAATGTATATACATATATTTTTATTTTTATAATAATAGAAGTTACTTTTTATTTAAGTCACAATATAAAGATAAACAATATATTTTTTGCTGAATTTCAAAGCTGTCTGACGAGTAATATTGATATTCTATTTAAAACTTAAATGGTATGTCATTATTTAATGTACAATGAAAAGAAAAATTATATATAGAGCAAAAATAATAATACTTAAAAAATATATATATATTTATACATTCAAATACATATTTATAATATTTAAATATGAACATTTAAAATTTGAAATAAAGAATGCTCGGCAGCCACTAATTAGTTCGCGCGCTCGAAAGTATGCCGCATATTTTTGATAATTGCAATTTCACGAGCAGCGCAAAAGTAGGCAATGATTTTTTCCATACTTGAGGTGGCAGAGGCACCCACTGAATTTTATATTCATTTGGGTTTGTCTCTTCGATTAATATTGCTCGGTTTTCGTACACAATTAGAAATAAAATTAAAGGTATGTTTAAATTGAAATATTGCTTTTTATTTTTCCTACGAAAACTAAAATCAACAACATATAGTCGATATATTATACAAGCTCATCGCATATCAAATGGATTATTTACTAGTGAAGTAATTGATATACTTCCATTTGAGCACACTCACAAACAAATTACGAAGTAATTAAAAATGATTTAGAACGATGACATTTGGAAATTGATTGCAGGCATTAGGCAACGCCCCATTGCCGAATTTCCAAATTTCCATATTGCAGTTCATTTTCTGTTGAACTCCACGCCCCAACTGAAAGGCAGAAAATGTGTGTTTTGGGGTTAAGTGGTGGCCAAAATGTTGAGGGAATTCATCAAAGTCAGCGCAAACATGCTTTCCACGTTATTTGAAAATTGTCAAAGCTAATGACGTCGTGCGCCCAGCGATGACTTTGCGCAATTGACCACCACGTGAGCGGAAAAAAAGCAGAGAAATGGAAAAATTGTGGAACAGGAAAACTGAACAGAGCCTCGGTGACGTCATAATTAATTAAAATGAAACGATGGAATTTCCATGGAAAGGACGTCTAATACCCTGAGCGATAGGGTATTATGCTGGGCGAGCTGCAGCTCTAAATGTGTCTCAGGGGTTTTTAAAAATATAGTTTTTATTATGGTAATTACGAACTGTTTTCATATGGCTTATATAGTGTTTCACAAATTTTTATTTTATACAAGTTCTTCTCTTAAAAAAAAAAAAAAAAAAAAAAAAAATATTTATAAATTTTTACATAGAACATAGTAAAGCAATAGTTATCCATTTGTTATGGATTAAAAAAATTTACATACAATATTTTATAGCATAGTCAATAAATCGTAATATTGCTGAGTAAGAATATTCGGCATATCTAAAGGGTATTCAAATTTCGTTCTCAGCTTTAATCCTCTACTTCTTCTTCTTCTGTTTTTTCTCCTATGTTGCAATGGGCGCATAAATTAGTCAGAAACGAAGCTCTGGGCCCATGAACGCCGTAATTTGTTAAAAAGCAGCTGCAAATTGGACACATCTTACGAACTTAATTAGCTGCTACCGGGCAGCCACTGAATAATGTATAAAGAGCCTGAAACGAACGTTAGTTAAGTGAATAAATTCACAATGGTGAATATTAAATTGAATGGTGGGCTAGATGGCACAAGAAAATGCTTAGCAAACTCTTTATTAGAAAAACAATTTCTAGGAATATACGTAGTATTAAAGCGTTGCCACCTCAATTAGAGTTGCCCATATTTAAAGTCTGTTTTTTACAGATCTCTCTCTTTCTCACTCTATACTCTTTTTAAAGATTTGCCCATAATGAAATATAATTAAATTCTTTTGGGGTTTGCCTCTCAACGAACGTACTCCATAATCCCTAGACGTACCATCTGAAATCAATTTCTCAACTATTTTTGTTGCCCGTTATATGAAGTTTTACAATTCTCTTTTGGCAAACAATCAACTACAAAGTAATGTTATTTAAGTAGCTTGGCTATAACGATTTTCTCGCTTCTTTCTATTACATATTGATATCTAGGGTCAAAAACTATGTTTCAGACATCCTTTGAGCAGTTCCTTTTGGGCAAACTCATTAAACTTTATGGGTTGAATGTAACTTTGGCTTGATTATCTGCCACATCAGTTTGGCAAACAGAAAGGCTAACACACACACACACACACACACACACACACACACAAATACACATACACTAAAGCAGATATGCTCTATTTAGTCTACATATATTTATATGTGTATATAAAATCGATAAGGCAAATAAGACAAGAAAATTTCAATTGCTGGCGAACTGTTTTACAGTTGCTGGCATTTTTTCTTTTTCATCGTATTTTCCCTACGCTTTTCCAATGCTGTGAACGCGATTTCAATTTCTCAATCCAATTTACCTTTGCAATACCCAATGCTCAGTACCAATACCAATTCGTATACCCTATATGTATGTATATATGCGTCGTATGCCGCATTCAACTGCAAGCACAAGAACAAATACAAATACCAATACGAATGAGAAGGCAAACACAAAGCGCAAGTAAATCACAAAAAAAATGAAAAAGAAACTGAAGGAGTTCAGCATGCATAAAAAGCAAGAACGTCTAGCAGATACCCTGTATTTGAAGAGAGAGGAAAAATAAAAGAATAGATAGACCATTTATTTTTCTTGTCAATATATATAAAAATAAAGACATGCCTAACCAACCCTTTAATATACCAATATGTTTATTTAATATATACTTATACACTGAATTCTTTACCCAATTTAATATATTCGATTCAAATGATTTTCAATATATGCACATATATATGCCCATAAACATTAATATAAATATCTACCTAGTATTTCAAAAACAAATATCCTATACATATAAATATTGTTTAATCTAAGATATAAACTCTTCATTCGATCTTTAAAATATCTCTAGATATACCCTGGAAAGCTACTATTACTAAATCTTAGCTTTACTGCTCATTAATTGTTTGACTCTTGTAATACCCTGTACTTCTAAAGTAAGTTATCTACACTTGTTATCCATTACTTATGTCCATAAATATCTATAGGGTATCTAGCCTCTGAGCTCTAGAATAAAAGCAAATTTCAGTTCACTGAAGCAGTGAGCGCATTAGATGAGTGAGATTGCGCTGGGGTTGGGTAGGGTTGGGGCTGGGGTTGGGGTTGGGTGGCGCTTTGGTACCTTCGCTTGGGAAATGCACATAAAAGCGCAAATATTTGCGCAACAATTTCAAATATCGTCGCAGACGTTGCGATAAAAATCGAACATGCTACAACAAAAAATATGCAAAGTGAAACGCATAAAAAAATATAAAGGGGGCAAAATACACGCAAACTGAAATAAAGAAAGATGAAAATATCTTTCTGCTTGCTTTATATGTACATATAGACGAGCACAAATATATACATTTTCTTTTCATTTTTCCTTTTTGCTTTTTGCATTTGCTGTTTACTTTGTGTGCTCGGATTTGCTTTTATTATCGCATAACGTCAAACATTTGCATGCGGCGGCGCCTAAATGTATGCCACAGTTTCTGCTCGAATGCGCCTAAGCAGTTGCTGCTCTTCTCCACGCTCCACTCCCCATCTCCGCCTTCTGTTGGCACCCAGAACCCATTAGCATTTGCATTTATGTGCGGCGCCAGCACGAACCTACCGACCCCACCATCCCACCTGCCCTCCGGCCCCTTTCCCTATTCAAACTTTATGTGGACATGCAAATCGAGGCGCGAATATTTCGCACTTCACTGAATCGAACCGAACGATTCAGGACCTGGACGCGCAACGTGTGCTACATTTTGGTGTCCTGCCTGCCTGCCATCGAGGAAGGTGTTCAATTGCCACAGTCAGGTGGACAAGTCGTAAAAAATGAAAAGGCAAAAGGCATTCCAAGTAACAATTTCAACTCTATTTAGCCTATGCTGAATTTTATGGACTTTCCTTTTACAAAAGGTTTTATAATAAAGGAACAAAAGTATCTAATAACCTCATGATTTACATATTTAAATGTATTTAATATCCTTGCCAAACAAATCGAATTTATGGCAAAAGAGTTTATCAGAATATCATGGAATATTCCTGCATGCACATTGTAACCGGATTTGTCACAGCTTTTGATTGTAACGGAAAACTTAAAATGCGAGCTGGGTTTTTACATTTTTCTTTCTTCTTTGCGCTATGGTCACAATTTTTTTTTTTTTTTTTTTCGTTGAAAGAAATTGTATATATACGAAAGTGGAAAATTGTCAATTCCTGTGCGCAAATTGCATTTTAAGTGTTGCTTCCAGTAGAAGCTGTCCATTCATTCGCTGAAGTTTTTTAAATAAATGCATTTGGAATGAAGATAAACGAGTTAAAGCGCACAAATGCTAATTTTGATCAGCTAAAAACAGACTAAAGTTTAAGGGAATATTAATCACAATGGTAATGACAATGTCAATGATAATGAGAAGTTTAATAGGAATGACAATGATAATGGCAATGTAAATGACAATGATAATGACGATCACAATGACAATGAGAATGAAATTGGCAATTGATAATGACAAGGACAATGATAATGACAATGACAATAATAATTAAAAGGTCAATAGTAATGACAATGATAATAACAATGAGAATTGACAGGTCAATGATGATCACAAAGAAATCGACATTGGCAATGACAATGACAATGGCAATGACAGAGACAATTAAAATGGCAATGCCAATGATAATGAAAATAATAATGTTAAAAATGTGATATATGTGATAAATGCTATAAATGTGATATAAAAAATTGCACTATTCATATTGGAATAATAATAATAATTATAAAATGATTGTCATTATCAGCTAATCAAAATGCTATTCATAATATTGATATTAATGAAAGAGAGTAGAATATGATACTAATTATAAATTTTGAACGCAATGCTAAACTTTCAACGTAAATTTTCAATCATGATAAGCTTCACATTTTTCTTTTGTTGCCTGATACTAATTGTGTATGATAAGCATTTCAATTGGGCCTTTATGCATATATGCAGATATATGTGTATATGTATGTATGTATAGCAACATTTCGTTTGGGCCATTGTGTGTGGGCTGTTCATTGTTTTAAATGCCCGTCATATATCACGGTGTAAAAGTTTTTGGCTTAAGCCACATGGAACAGTTTTGATGGCGTTCGCTGCAGCATGTCAAAAATCTGCAACTAAATGCCGTCATAAATTACAGCCAGCTGTCAAAAATCACAATTGTTGTTTTGTTGTTGCTGCCATTGTTACAGTTGTTATTGTTGTTGTTAGCCAGGCAACGCATGCAAACAATGAGAGTGAGAGAATGCTAAAAATAAACTTGAAAACTTAATTAAACTTTTCTCTTTTTTTTTTTTTTTTTTTAAACAGAACAATAACGTCAGAGCGGGATGCCAGACAGAGCTAACGGTAAGCATGTATGTGTGTGTGAATGTGTGTATAAGGCAGCCACATAGTGTTGGTGTTGGGGTTGGTGTTGAGGCTGAGGACTTGGCATTTACCGTTTATGCAATTTGCCAGCTATTTTGCACCTTGCAATGTGAGAATGTTTTTTAATTAACACACAGCTTGAGGTGTAGCTTATACACAGATATGTCTTTATACGTATACATATATATACAGAGTACGCCCGCTCTCGTTCGCCATTTGCTAATGAATAAGTTAATTTTATCCTGCCCTCACAAGTGTTGTTTATGTGGCCAATGCCTGTCACGCGTTTAAAGCCCTCAAAGTGGTCATTAGAGACTTTGCTTCACTTTGTATATACTGTAATTTAAAAACACGCATACACACACACATACACACACAGACAGAACAGCCATTCAGCGACAGCAGTGTGTGCTGCACTGCGTATACTTAATATTTATATATATAGGCAAAAGCTTCTCAGTCACGTACCACAATAGTTGAGCGCTAACTATATACACCTATATACAAACCCACACACACATAGAGCGTCGTGTAAATGCAAATTAAGTACAAAAAAAGGCAGGGGGCGTAACGGTGGGGCGTAACTGGGGCAAAGTGTTGGAAGTTACGTAAGCCCCAAATCCATTAGTTGAAGCAGCTAAATTAAAATAAAAAGCCAGCCATGCAGCTAAGCCAGGAGCTCGAGCGGGCAGATGGAGAGACGACGAGGTACGGGCTGGACTTAAAGTTAGGGGAGGCAACGTAGAAGCAGGAGGAGCATTGCTAGCTGCGTCGCTGCGTCGCTGTTGCGTCGACAAGTGCTGCGGTTGCTGCAACTTTGCAACTGCTGCGTTGTTTGCATTTCACTTTTACCATCTCACTTACAACTGAGCAAATATTTAGCCAAAGCATTTCACCGGACACGAGAAAAAATAAATCGAGCTCGAAAAAGTGCTAAACTTTGTTGAATAAGCAGCATCTGCTTAAGCACAAATTCTATATATGTATGTATAGATAGCAAGGGGCGACATTTTCATTATGTTTGCATTGAGAGTGTATAAATATATTGAGTTACAGAGAATTTTGTTTATTCTTGTTCGGATTGCAATGCAAATTCAGTTTGAATTGGATTTACTTAAAAAAAAATATCTGTAAGCAAGATATATATAGATACCGATAAATATATTTTAAAAATATATTCAACTTCCTGAAAATATTTTATTTTCATTAAAATATGCATCAGGAAATTTCTTTTCATAATATATTCTCATCATATATTTATGAGCCCACTTAAAACAAATGCGTAGCGATAAAAAAAAAAGGTTTCCCTTGTAAATCCCTTTGAACAAATTGCCGAGCCATCAATAAATTAAGTCAGGTTTTTGCATCTCAAGCATGACAAATGCCTTTTCGTATTTTATTTGAGAAATGTCAACCCAGAGCCTAGGCCACAAATTGGGATTATGCAGAGCGCATGAGAGAAGACAACCCAGAAGACAGAGACAGAGACATGTAAAGAATATGAGAGAGAGAATGAAATGTAAATAAAGTAACAAAACCCTAAACAAATTTATATCACAAAATAAACGAAATTAAAAAAAAAGAAAATAAATTTACTTTTATAGTTATTATAGTTCAGTCTGTTTTCATGCCGGCTCAAGCCAACTGATAAGCTGTCAGACCAAAAATGAAACGAAACTGCAATGGAAATAAGCAGCAACAGCAGCTGAGCTGCTGACAGTTGAGCTCTGTCCTCAGTTACCACTAATTGGCATACATATTTGGGGCACTGTAAAGCAATCAAGCAAATAACTGGCAGGAAATCTCTGAGAAATCTCTCGCTTGATAGCAATTTGTATGCGCTCGTAAAAGAATGTGTGAGAGGGTAGACTTTTAATTAAAATTGTTCGGTCTTTTATTTAAATTTCATTTGTTTCTTTGCCAAACTCGAAATGGTATAAATTCTATATAGTTTAAAATGAAGAAAAAAGCTGTGGTATATTATTTCTGCACAAACAAGAGTTATGTTAACTTAACATAAAAATGTTAAAGTTCTTTCTACTTGTCATTTCCTACATATGTATTTTCTGTTAAATGCAAAGCAAACTAAATTCAGCTTACATTACATACTCTGCTGTTAACAGCCTGTTTTCTGTTAATATTCAACAGACTACTAAGACTGCTTAAACTAAACGTTAACAGTCACTATTATTCATAAATAATTAATAATTACCTCGCTCTGTTTGCTAGTTCTACAATCGGCACATCACATGCCAGATACCCTATAAAAAATGTCGCTCGCGCTAACATTTGCATTTCTGCGCTGGCAAATGTTAAATTGTATGCAACACATACATGGCAAATGGCAACGTGACGGGAGCGAACAGCTACTGGCAGCAAATAAATTTCACACTCAGCCTGGCTCACCCGCCTGGGCTACACCTGCCCCACACCTGTACTACCCAGCTGCTACAGTTGCTCGCTCGCCTTCCGCTTCAGTGTCAGTGTGTCAAGCAGCGTGCGATGTGGAATAATTTGCAAAATGTCATTATTAGTTTGGATTTTGCGCAACAGCAGCTGCCAAGTAGAAGTAGAAGAGGAAGAGAGCACAAGCGTTCACAGGACGTTCGAGCACGTTTCCTTGCTCCTGTTGGCGTTGTTGCTGTTGCTGCTGCTGCTTGGTCCTGTATTCAGTCGCGCTGATAAGCAACCCACGGCACCTCCCACTCGTATATCATCATCAAGGCTGTGGCAAAAGCTTATTTTGTGGCCCATTGTTGCTTTTTATTGTCTACCTGCAGGACACGTAATTCGCTTCCTCTTCCACCTCCGGCTCCTCGCTCTGATTCGACTCTGTCTTCGTCTCCTGCATAAGCAAACAGAAAGATTGCCTTTTGCTTAACCCCCAGATGCTATAACAACTAAAGCGAAATATTAAGCAGCCAATGCTCCAAATGAAATTAACATATATCTCCCAAGCACACACACAAATATACACAGATATATCTATATAGAGCCTAATAAAATCGGCCGACAGGTGGGCTAAGCCATATGATGGATTGAACCTCAAACAATTGGAAAAAATGTAAACGAAATGCAAAAATACCATAAAAAAAAGAAGAAAAAGATAACGGAAAATTGTATTTTAAGACGAATAAACTTAATTCCGAAGCTTTGCAAGGTCTTTACGAAGGCTCAACCGCCCATATAATATTGGCATGAAAGCCTTATTGAGCCTGAACTAAGTTGATTGCGATCTCAGTAGATTATAATAATAAATAAGCAGAAATTAATTTAAGGCGTTCAGTACATAAATTGATGAACTCAAATCTTAGCTTTCTTGATTTGATTTTCAATTTAAATCTCATTCTAAAATCGATAACAATGTTATCGATTGCACAACTTGCTAAGCATATCACAAAACTGATTACCCAAATTTAAGTCGTCGGCTACACTTGGTACTTAATCGTTCCTGTCTGAATCAGAAAATTAGATCTGCGAATCTAAGAATCACGTTTGCAACTTCTAATAAAAACTCAAATATCGCTGAGCCAACAAAGCCTGCACAGCTCGTAAACCCAACTCGTACGTATGGAGGAAAAACTGTTTATTGCTATACAACACTGGCAATAACTCATGATGTGGCAAACGTGCTGTGGCTTATGCGGCTGCCCGTTCTTATTGTCGCACCCAAAAGGCACGTCTTTACGGCCACCTGGTCAATCGAGCAGATGATTGAGTGCACGAAAATTAAATTACACAAGATACTTAATGCCAAGCTGAGCTAGATAACAGTCAGTCAGTCAGTCAGTCAACAAGTCAAGCAGTCAAGCAGTCAGTCAGTCAGTCAGTCATTCAACTAGAAGTTCATCATTAAATGACGAAAGGTAGTTGGGGAGCTCCGTCAACTTTGGCATCTAATAAAGCTTATGGAGCGCAAAATTGGATTTGCATACATTATTGGTTAACACAAGTGGAAAGCGAGGAAATAAGCCCAAGTCACATGGAAAATGGAACAGATACACAGACACACAAACACACACACACCTACACAAGGAGACGCTAGCTCAGCAGCAGCAGCAGTTCAGTAATGCGTTAATGGAAAATGCTTTTCCATTTGACTCTTAACTTACAGTGGTCGAAATAGGCTCGAAAGAGCAAAGCTGCAGAAAATTTTGATAGATTGACTGGCAGTGTTGTAAAGACGTAATGTAAGACGATTGCTTTGCGATAGTGTTGCACAATTTACTGAATTCAATTACAGCAGAGATCATATTGTATTTATAGCAGTTTTTTACTTTATGCAAAATTTATTTAATTATTTAATTATTTTTATATTAAAATATTATTTTTTTAATTTTTATACTTTTTATTTTTTATTTATGTTATATATTTCTTAGCTATTAAAAAAAATTTGTTTATCATAAATTGTAATTTATATTTAAATTTAAGCCCATCGTCGACTACTGTCCGTATGGGAGGGACATTTTGCATGTGGGCGCTTGTTTTGGGTTGTATTCTGGGCGTGTGTTTATATTTGATTGCCGTAAATGCGATTAAGTTGAGCTTCAACTTCAAAAAGCAACTAAATTTGATTGCCAGCTGTTAACCAGCAGTAGCAACAGCACAACTGCCACGCCCAGTCCTTTAATAAGACGCCCAGGCTTACGCCTGAAACATAAATCTCCAAGGTGCAGTTCCATGGCTCATGGGGGCGTCATAAATTAAATGAAACGCTGCAGCACGAATAAAAATGAGAAATGCACACACACACAGAAGTGAGCTTTGCACACCCACACACACACACATGTGTGTGTGCTGCATTTTAATGTTCTGCGTGCGGTTTGTGGGCCTAGCAGAGCAAGCGGAAAGGTCAACGCGACGCATTCTGCGGCCTCTGGCTGCATGTGATCCTGCGGTCAGCGCAGCTGCTTGTTAGCGACACTGAGCCCACAATTTGTTGCAGTCAGCCAGGCGGGCAGGATAACCATAATAAAAACATATATATATAAGGATATTATCCTTAAACATATAAATTACGCGCCGCCATACCAAAAACTGACTCTTCTAATGAATTATAGTTGGCTTGAAAGCCAAATGACCCACTCTATAGCATATAGTACAGTTCGCAAATAAAGAAATATTTGTATATACATACATATGCCTCCTCTATACATTTCTGTGACACATTAGGCTTTAATGAATGCCATAATATAATCCATTTCAATTACCCTAAACAAATGTTTGCTCAGAAATTAAATATGCTATTCATTATGATTTACCTAACGAAAATGGGGCTGTTTTATTTTTCTTTACTTTGTTTATTTGTACGGCTGGCAAGCTTCCTTTTTTTCTCCTTTTTGTTTGCATAAGAATAGCCCTATAGTATTATATAAATTGCAGGTAATAACAAACAATAACAAATGAAGTGTGCCTAACAACAATTGGACTTTTATCAATAAAGTGGGCGAATCATAGCTAGGAAATAACTGTTTACTGTTGTATTCTTGACGTTCTGTTCGCGAGATCAAACGGAAGAGATCGTATTCAATCACTCTCGCTCTCGCTCAGCTCTAGAGTTTTCGTTTCTTTTCGTGTTTAGCTGAACTATTCGTGTGACGCTCTTTTAACGAACATCGTTGAGGGAGCGATACGATACGATTTATATGCACATGCAGACTCTCAAATCACGTAAGTTATTCATGTGTTTAGCGAGCAGAATCCACTCATACATACCAATACATATACCAGTGACCTCTTTCTCTATTTAGCTCAAAAAAAAGGGTTTCTGTTCGACCGCGGATGAGCTCGTTGAGGAACCGAAGCATTCGACTGCTCTCAGAGTATTTTTCACAGAGTATGACTGAAGAAAACCTATGGACCTATGGATTTGCAGTCATCAACAATCATTTCTGAATTAAGCAACATTTCGTTTTGTTAAATATATATATATAATTTATAAAAAAAAAAAAAAAAAAAAAAAAAAAAAAAAAAAAAAAAACAGAATTGACTATAATTATGCGACATTTTCCAGCTCATATTTTATTCTTCAGGCTATCTTAAAAGATTTTTTGTTGAAGTTTCATAGGGGTTTATCGTATCAGCAAAGGCAAATAAAACTAAATGTACTTCTAAATACCCATATCATAATTTCAAGTATTCCTTATCGCTTCAATTGATATTAATTATTGAGAATTAAATAAATCTAATTAATTAAAAGTCATTAATTATTTTGCCTTGAATATTTAAAAATAATAATTACCCTTTATAACTAGGTCAGTTTCAAGTGCAAATAAATTTGTATTACAGTTTTCAGCTTTGCATAAGTATTTGTAGCAGAGAGATATGAATATAAGTAAATTTGTGCAGGTTCTTTGCAAAAGCGTTTTTACCCCCACAGAACTGTCATCAAACTAATTAAATGCCTGGACAATTACAAGGCAATTGAGTTATGCAATTTGCATAAATAAAGCAGACAGCAATAAAAGAGAGAGAGAGAGAGAGAAGAAGAGAGAAAGAGAGAGGGTGTGACTGGGTATGGCAGTCTCCATTAGGGAACGCTTCTGTGGAAATGTCACTGATCCAATTAAGGCCGAGATGAAATCTGCGCCACGTGGCGTATGAGCAATGCCTTATTAAATGCGCCAGAAACGCGCAGTCAAATATAAAATATTTCTTTCTTTTTTAATTTAACAACAAATTCATATATACACGTGTGTGTATGTGTGTGTGTGTGTGTGCGTATAAAGAAATATGTAAATGAAATTCACTAAACGAATTTTCTTGTAAAACGGTCACACCCAGTGGGTGGGCGTGGCAGTTTGAAGCGAAATGCCAATGCGAACTGTGGGCGGTCAACGATGGCGACACATTTTGTTATACACACATACATACATACACACAGACATACATACATATATATGTGTGTATACATATATATTTTTGCATACAATGGAGCCCAGCACTTGACAGCCGCAGGCGACAGGCGCAATATATATTTCAGAGAGTACAACGCGTTCACTTGGCTTTTCTTTTTGTGTTTTGCCAACAAAGGCAGGGCGCTCTGAAGGGTGGGCTGTTTGAGCTATAAATCAATTGACAGAGCAGAAAAAATTGCAGAAAATTACTTGGTATTTACAAAGCCAAAGTCGAGGAAGGCAACGGGTTGAACTGCCCGCCTCTCCAACAGTCCAACTGTCCAGCCGTACGGCTGTCCGGCTGGGCCACGCCCATTGTCCAATAGCCGTCACAAGTGCAACAAGTTGGCTCGGTTTATTTCTTTTTTAGTCCCATCTAACATCAATGACACTCAAGGACAGCCGCATTGTTGGCCATAATTACACATGTACCATCTTTGAGTGGGTGTGAGTGTGTGAGTGTGGGTGTGTGTGTACGAGTGGCACATGTCGTATGAGTAATAAGTGCCAGAGTCACACATACGCACGGTGGAACAAGTTGCACATAATATAAAATAATAATATAATAAAATATAAATAATAATAATAAATAGAAAATTGTATTAATTAAATACGTAATAATACTCTTAACTAATAAATTAATTTAAAAAAATTTAGAAAAAATAATAAAATTAGTAGTTTTTTAATTCTATTACAAAAGAATGGATTTTTGTAAATAACTTTCTATATGTAACTGATAAAAAAGTTTTGTTAAATGAATAAATGTTTTAAATAGTTGATTTACTATTAAATTAAAGAGCTTATCATCAATTATATCATTACGCCCAAAATTAAAATCATATCAAATAAAGCAAGTATGTAATTTCATTTCACTGCCTTTTAATTCATTTAATTAAATCTTATTTAATTTAATTAAAAATACTATAATGCTGTAAAATTAGTTATGCTAGAGTCAGACAAAACCCAATTACCGCTCTACTACTGGGCTGACTGTGGTATAAACAGTGGCATATTGGCTTGCATTAACGTTGTCATGCCAATTAAGTTCCATCCCACTGTGCCACATCAATCGCACCACGTGGGTTCAAACTGTCAACAGCAAACAGGCAAAATGCTTTTATATGAACTAAGAGCCTGACTGAATGACTGCCTGGCTGCCTGCCCGCCTGCCCCACAATTGCGTCAAGCTGTGCGCTTTGATGGAGCGGGACTGTGGGAGAGAGTGTGCTGTATGCATGTAATTATTGTGTCAACTGAGGTGTAGGTGTGTGTGTGTGTGTGTGTGTGTGTGTGTGTGTGTAGCAAAAGCCAAAAGGCCTTGTGCAGGTCCTGTGCCACAGCCAGAGCCAAAGACAGTTGTTTATAGCTTGAACTAGACTCATAATTGCATTGTTGCCAGTGTAATTACTGGCAAACATGCAGTTAATTAAAATCATTAAAATGCCTTTGAGCCAAAAACGTCGAAGGACAGAGAACAGACGGCAGCAGCTGCTGTCAACTATGTAGCTGAAAGGGCCAATAGAGCTCTGGGCGCATGGAATGTGGGCCCAGCCCGAAGGCCTGTCGACTGCTTTAATTTCCGACACACGCCAGCCAATCCTTATGCATATATAGGTATGCAAGATAGTCTCATTTATATGTACATATAGCTCTTCTTCTTTGTACCTGTGCATATGTCTAAATGTAATCTAAACGAAGCGCTAATACTCTTGCAAAAGAATCAATAACAGTATTATTGTCATTCTCGTTCTCAGACTTATGATTGTCATAATCATTGTCATTATCATTATGACTATTATTATTTATATAATCATTATATTTATTGCCATTGTCATTATCATTATCATTATCATTATCATTATCATTATCATTATCATTATCATTATCATAATAATTTATATTGTAAAATATTGCATATCATTCTATATAAAAAGAAAACTCAGACTGCGAAAACTCTCAAAGTAGATAATAAAAGACGTTCATCAAGAACAATTTAGTTGAGCTGTAGATTTAACTGGCTGCCTTAATGTGTAACTGTTATACTGTTATACCATTATACCATTAATATAAATCAGTGCCAGGCAGCGACTCCCAGAGGTTGGGCACCTAATCTAATCCACCCGCAGCAACATCTGTAATTTTGCCCTTTTTTTCTCGTCCTGATGACTGTGTCTGGGACGTTTTGTAGTTGCTGCGATTGCCATATTAGCGAGCTAATAGAATTATTTTGATTAATGCTTTCCCACTGCAAATGCCGGGGTGGACAAATGATTGAAGTTCGCCTGTTAAAGCGACATTTGCAGTCGACACGGCAGAATCATGTAAATGTCATTCAAGCATATACAATAAATCAATTCCGAGAACTTGTTAGCGCAAACAATTGACATGGAAAGCCAGTTAGAGAGCATAATGTCGCCTTTTTCCATTGATTAATATTAAATCAAATACAATCAAGGTCGAACAGACTGACAAAATGTCAAGCAATGGCGCAGAAACGCGTTGCTGGAGACATTTAAGAGCGCTTACGAGTACTTGGCGGCAGTTTAACTAGTGAAGATGGAGATAGGGTCACCCTAAAAACCAGAGTGCATAGAAATTTTGAAAATATTATAAAAACGGAATAGAAAGGTAAAAGAAAGAAGGCCAAATATGTTTAAGCATTTAGTAATAGCTATGGTCACCCTAAAATAAAATGAGCATAGATAAGTATGCAAATTGTTAATGAATATTACATATGGAAAAATATAATTTACTTGGTTTAACAACACTGAATAAAACTAGAGAGTAAAGCTAAGGTAACTTAAATTGTGCTATGCGGCTCTGTCCAAGTTGTAAGAAGATTGAAGAAGCTATGCTCTTCCTCTCTCTCTCTTTCTCCCTCTCTCTCTGTCTCTCTCTCTCTCTCTTTCTTATGAACGTCAACTTAGAACAACACTCATACTACATTTTACACTACTCGCATAGCTACATTTCAACAATCAATCAGAGTTAAAAGTTTTCACATTTTGTTTATTTTAGCCATCGTATAGGGCAACTGAAAGTCTGCGCTTAGCTTTCCAGTGTTGACTAATGTGAAAACTATTGCAATATCGTTACGACTCGCAACATTAAGGCGTACTGCCATCGCAGGCACACGAAATCTAACGTATAAAACATGTTGAATGAATGCTGATGAGCAGACATTACCAATGGTTAAAGTTGATTATAAATACAATGTCGTATTCATGGCCAGCTCCCATAATTAATGAGTTTAGTCTGCCGAAAGGAGGGCCGCACCGACAATGGATAGGGCCAAGACGAAGGCGTCGAGGCATCAAGGCATCGAGGCGTGGCATTGCCGTTGCCATTGTTTCGGCGTCTGTTTCTGCAGCTGTTATATTATTCAAACGTTTGCGCACGTGCTAGAAATTGTTCATGTCCTTGGACCCGATAGCAGAGCCTTCGCTCTGTTAACCGTTAAGACAGTGGGGCTATATACATACATATATATGTATGTATATACATATAAATCCATAGATACCAGCAGTACGAGGATGGCAATCAAATATGTACTGAATCTGTTGATTGAAATACACGCTGGATGGCTGCGTCTGGGATGCGTACGCAATTAAAATTTTACGACCACTGAATATGAAAAGGTGCTATATCATTTTTAAGTGTTCACTACCCTCAGCACCCTCCACTCACTCAATTTTAATTGTCGAATAAATGTTGTGGAAATAATTTGGCACCGAAAAGCATAAAGGGAGCGCCAAGCTGAAGATAAGAGCAATGCGTGAGCGAAATGTGCAACGTAAGCAGAGTAATAAAGGAAATAGACGTGAAACAAGTGATAAAACCGAGAGTGTGTATTACATACAGAGTGCTCGACTAGGAGATAATCTATGTGTACTTATTGGAGAAATGCGTTGATAAGCCAAACTTACAATAGATAAATTCTGTTTGATTTGTATCGATTTCATGGAACTTGATAACGTTTATCGATTTATCGATCCTAGCCCTTTCTCTTTCTCTTTCCCCCTCCCCCTTTCTATTTTATTAATTTCAATATACCCTATTTACGCACTCTCAATAGTAGAGACCTCAACTTTTCCAAGAGTAAGTGATGAAAGGGAATCTTGGTAGGAGATAAAACATTACGGGATAATGAAACGAATCATGGTAGGAGATGTTGTGTTAGATCTGGGACGTGCCTCTCGGACAGCAAGTAATAAATAATAAAGGGACAAACGTAATTGAAGAGATGAATAAAATGAACAAGAGATGGGTGTAGTAGGCAGCAGAAAGTGAGTGAAGGCTATATAACTGAAGACACTGCAGAGAGCTTAGCTATGAAGCCCTATGAAGTAGCTCAAAAAATATAAATCCAAGTTGAAAATCAATTTATATACAAAAGATGAATAAATAGAGGAGCATAATTGCTGCAAATAGTAAATCATAGTTATTCACAAAGAAAAAAATTTATTTAAAATACTTATCAATATTGAATTTCCATTATTGCAAGAAATGCATTTCTGAAATAAATGCTTGGGCAGTTAGGATTTAACTCTTGGTCTACTATGGCGACTCAACTGATTTTAGCTTTTAAAACAGTTAAAATTTTGAGTGCTCTACTGTTCCACTGACAAAACTTTTCTTTTTGATAGATATCCATTTTTTATGAGAAGAATTCTTTGTTAGTTTTAAACAAAGCCATGTGCGACTTCGCACCTCACACACATTATTTTTATTTCAAAAACAGCAGCTCCTAATCAGAGAGCAAGGATCATCAAAACTGTCCCGGGAGGATCATAAAAGAAAAACAAGATGAACAAACAAAACACGTATAAAGTGAAAAATAAAGCCACATTTATGGGACTCGCGGGTCTCTGGGAAGGAGGCGCTCAGCTGGGAGGCTGTGCGAGCATGAAAATGGCTTTCATATTTGTTAGCCTGGCTAAATTGATGGCAAACAGAATTTGGGGCAGCTGCTCCTTTTGCTCGGCTCGTTTTTTGTTGTGGCCATGTGGTCGGTGTTGCCGAAATGAAGGGAAGCTTTTAGCAGATACTTTACGCAAATCTCAAGAGAAAACATTGCCGCACTATGCGAGCTGTCGAAGGAGCGACAAACAGCAGGCAGCAGGGAGCAAGAGGCAGGGAGCAGGCAATGAGCTGAGTGACGGGCGGGCATCATTAAAAGTTAAAAAGGATTTTCAACGGATTTGCGAGTTTTTCGACTGCGCGCTAAACACAAACAGAAGCCATCAATTTGCATAGAAGCGTTCCACAAAAAATATTTGCAGCAGCAAATTTAAGCGCACAAAAGCATGCAGCACAAAGAGCTACAAGAGAAGAAAAAAAAAATACAGCTACAGCAGATACCCTTTACGTAGAGTGGAATCGGAGTGGGGTGTATACTCAAGGCAAATGAATTGGGATTGAATTTCAAGGTGACTCAATATATACATAATGCAGACTATGGAAAGAATAATTTCTATAATGAAGACTGACAATCGATAGCAATCGATAAGTAATGCAGAAAAAATGCAGAATAAAAAATATACACAAAAATGCATGAGGAGCATCATATCCAAACAATAATTAAGTGACATAGCAGAGCTAATTAATGTTAGTTATCGATAAGCATAGATATCGGGAGGATTGAAGAAGAAGCTGAGCAAACGGATTTGAGGTATGTGCATTAGCTAAGAGAAGCAATTAATTGAAATTACCCACCTTAAATTAACTAATTTCAATTTACTAAAATATTTATCAGATAATTAATAAGTCGAATCGACATTTATCGATCTTAAAGAAATATAGACACAAAATTCTCGAATGATATATAAGCTATACAACGGAGCTATGCTATCTCATTCTTTATTAGGAGAAATGCGAGGGTCGTTTCAATAAAAGTCAATATATTATATTGAAAAAACTTCTGTCTCTCTGGGAATTCAGATTTCGCCAAATGCATTTTCCGTGTCGGGCAGCCAATCCACTCTCTTGTCTTGCCCATTCACCTTGGGTATAGAGCATTCAAATAAAGAACTGAGCTCGAGACTTGGCGACTGTCAAGTAGTCGCATAGTTGTCGTACCCCAGTGCCACTCGACGGCCTGCCAGTTTGCCCACCTGCCCATCTAACCACCCGCCCACCTGCCTGCACCTTCTACATCCTGGCAGGCGACGTCGTCGTCGTTGTCCTTGAGTTGTGCTTTGGCATTTGGCTTTGTTTTGCTTAAACTTGGGCCATGGATTAGCTAAATGCAGCCGTGAGTCCGTCGGTGTCAGCTAAGCCTTGCCACGCCCCTACAACCTTTCCATATACTTTTCCATTTTGCTGCACCCTTCAAGCTAAATATTTCGCCTTCTTGAGTTTTTATGAGCTGCTCAACTTGGCTTTTTTTTCGCTTACTTACACCTGGTGTTTACCTTCTATTTACCTGCACGCGCTGGTTCTCTCTCCCTCTCATTCTCGCACTCTCTCTCGCTCTCGCTTTCTGTTTCTGTTTTTGTCGTTCTCAAGCTCTGCCCGTAACTATGAGTGCCATCTGTGCTCTTTTAATGCAGATTTCTTGATTCTCATCAAGTTAAGCTCAAATTGCATTCGCTAGTTGAGCTAATTAAAGCCCAGCACAATTTTAGAACATTTTACAACACTGCATTTATGATGAGCCACATTTTTGTATACTTTACTTGTGCTGTTATACTTTATATTGTTAAGCGGGTTATATAGTTTTGTTTAGAACGGGGCTATGCCTATGAAGTAATATTATAGCAATATAATAAATTCTTGATTGAGGTTGACAGCCAAGCTAATTTATGTAAGCTTGACAGATTCCGAAAGTACATATATGTATTAGTATATTCCTTATCAGATCAATGGTGTAATCTAATCAGGTCTATTTGTCAGTCAGTCTGTCAGACTTTCAGGCTGTCTGTGAGTCAGTCAATCTGCCATTTCGCCTGTCCGTCAGTCTGTCGTTCTGTCAGTCAGTTGGCCTGTCCGTCAGTTTGTTTGTCTGTCAGTCTGTCTGTCAGCCTGTCTGACAGTCTGTCTGTCGTTCTGTCAGTCAGTTTGCCTGTCCGTCAGTATGTTTGTCTGTCAGTCAGTCTGTCTGTCAGTCTGTCTGTCTGTCTGTCAGTCTGTCAGTCTGTCAGTCTGTATGTCAGTCTGTCAGTCTGTATGTCAGTCTGTCTGTCAGTCTGTCTGTCTGTCAGTCTGTGTGTTAGTATGTGTGTTAGTCTGTCTGTCAGTCTGTCTGTCTGTCAGTCTGTATGTCACTCTGTCTGTCTGTCAGTCTGTATGTCACTCTGTCTGTCTGTCAGTCTGTATATCAGTCTGTCTGTCGTTCTGTCAGTCTATATAATCACACATCTAATATATTCAATCAATTGAAGGCAAGAAGAAGAGCAGAGAGAGAGACAGAGCCGAGGCAGAGCTGAAAGAGAGATCTTAAGTTGTATATGTGTGCAGGAGAAGCTGCAGAAACCACTCAATCATCAGCCGACCAATCAGAGCCGTTTGTGCAGCTACTGCTGCACACATATGCAAGTTTACATTTACTCTCCAGCTGATCTTCGGGTCTTCAGGTCGAGAGTTCAGCTCGTGTTCGGTCGAGAGTCTTGCTGTTCTATATAAGGAGAGCCGGTTGAAGCGCTTCTTCAGTCGTATTTCTAATTTCTTGGTGGTCAGTCGTTTCGTCTCATCCCGTCCCGTTCCGCTCAGTGCCATGCCGTGCCATTCTTCTTCTATTCTGCTGTGCTTTGGCAAGTATTTGATTAGTTAAGAATAATATTAATATTATATTTATAATTTTAATGAATTATTTAAAGAAAATATATAATAATAATTGTGATTATAAGTTAATATGTTGACAATCATTAAGTAAATACTCACTGGATTTATTGACACTAAGTTAATCATAATTAGGTGCACGCTCATTTAGTAAATGTGATTTCATAAACTATTTAGTAGCTTGTTGCTGGATTATGGGTATATTTTAGTCAGTCAAGCTCGGCGCTTGCTCGCGCTCTTATTTCCACTTAGGCTTCTACTCTAACGCTGGCTTGTTAAAATTTAGCTGTATTTTTAGTAATTTATAGTAAGGTATATAATTTGTATAAATTAACTAGAAAACATAATAAAAAGCTATTTACATAGCCAAACTCTGTTAGCGTGTGTTTGTGTGTGAGTGTTTGGCTGTTTGGCTGTTGGAGCCCAAACATAAAGCAGAAAGCGGAAAGGAAGTGCAGCCATTTCTGGGCCCCCATCCTGTGGCAGCGACAGCCCACGAACATCCGCCGCTCGAGGCCAGAAGTTGTAAAGTTTTTTCGCAAGTGAATGAATAAAAGCGCCAGGATGTGGACGGAACATTTGACCGGAGCGGAAGGAGTAGAGCAGGACCAGAACGAGAGCAGAGCAGAGCTGAGCAGAGCTGAGCAGCGTTGCAGCTGCATTTGCAGTCAAAGTTGCAATTGCAGTTTGCCAATTTCTATTTGCTGCTTACAGATAGCCTAATGGGTCAATAGATTTTCGCAGACTCGAAACCCTTCGACTTGGCGCTGACCAACAAATCAAATAGCGGAAAAGTTTTATTTTGCAAGTTTTCTTTATGGTTCCGGACCCGCATCCGGTTTAGCGCGCCGTCTTGGGGCCCATAAATAAGCTTGCAAATTGCATGCTTGGCTGGCTCCGTTGGCGCATCCGCCCCCAAATTCCCCAAACCTCAATTCCACAGAACGGACAGCCCACTAAAATTGATGACTTTTCTAGCTAGCCAGATAGTTGTTGTTATGTTGTTGTTGTTGCTGTTGTAATAAATTTAATGTAACTCGCGTTTAAGCATTAATTAATTCATTAACAACCCATTGAGCTTTGTCCTTGCGCATTATTCCAGCCTATTGGCTACCAAGTATTTCTGATTTTTGACCATAATGAGCCCCAAATTTAGCGGGGCCTGTGGCCCATCAAATTGAAATTGTGTGTAATTGCTGGGAAATTCTGTTTGCCACAAAATGGATTTCATTTACAGCAACTGCAACAACTACGCCACGTTGGACAGTTGGTCTGGGCACAGCATTAATGTAACCAGAAATGGACTCTATATTTTAATAGAATTTATTTTGTATTCTCTAATTTGTAATTTGATTATTGCAATTGAATTTCTATGCACATCAGCTGAATGAACTTATAGAAATGAAGTAAAGACCTTAGCATAAAAGTTCTTGTGAAGAACAGAAAGAGAGAGAGATTTAACAATGATTAATTAATTCATTTTTTTATTTGCAAATAAGTTTATTTATATTTTATGACCATTTAATTTGTTTTAAATTATTTAAGAAATAATATATTATTTTTATATTTGCAATATATTTTTGTTACCTTAATTTATTAATCTTAAAAAAATCATAACTCTAGAAATTATTAAAATATTAATTATTAGAGATTTTCATAATTATTTAATAAATATTGTCTACATTTAAAACAAAATCGTTTAAAAATTTAATTTTTAATGTAAAAAAAAAATAAACTGGTCCAATCGTATATAAGTTCGTAAAATATATAATTCTAGTAATTTTTTTAAGTAAAAATAATGGAATTTTTAAATGAGTGTGTTTAATATTTTGCAGCTTTAATCTGCATTCATTTAACTTCGTTTAAGCTGTTTTCCTTTGAGTACAATACTTTTACTGTACAAGAAATTAAATTTGCCTGCCAGCTATTTCTGGGATTCCTATCCACATTCACTTAACGAGCATTTCCTTTGGCTTTAAGCAAGATGCTAAGACCAGGAACCACAGCAAAGCCCCAGCCACAGCCCCAGCCACAGCCACAGCCACACACTTTGAGTACTGTGCGGTATGTGAAATCCATTTGTATCTTTTATGCGTAACATTGTCAGAGCAAACAAATAGTCGGCATGTGCTCAATTGCGAACAATAATAAACATTATTATGACTATGTTCGGGCACTTTATATGGGACTGACTCTCTTAGGGTCTCTTAGGGCCTGGCCATTTGAGTGCCGCGTTTCAGCTTCTCAGCTGAGCTCAACTGCACGGCTCTCTGCTAAGCCGGACGGAGGAGCATTTGGCATAAAGTTTCATGACGCTAAGTGGATGATTATTTGCGATTACACGGCCAGCAGGCAATGGGAGCCACAGCAAATCCTTGAAGCGAAGGACACGACGACCAGCACACATGGTTGCCTCTGTGGGCGCTATAGAGAGTGTGTGTGTGTGTGTGTGCTGCTGTGCGTGTGTGTAATTTAATGAAGGTAGCTGCAGAATGAGTCGAGCAGGAGCTGTAGAGCGAAACCAAAGCCAATACAAATATGCGGGCCACTGCGCACCAAAGCAATCGTCCTTCCTTCCCGCATTTTAACTACTGCGGACCAGCAGCGTGGCCAGGCCATGATTATGTGCTAATGGGCAGAGCACGCGTTTTTATATTGATCGCCAAATTGGCTGCTAACAATTGATATATGGCAGCCAATTGGCAATTGCGAAACATGCATTACTCAACTGCCAGCGCCCATGGTACGGAGCAGGGCCAAAAGCTTGCTCATAAATGCAACTCGTAAATCTTGTCTCTTTTTTCTTCTATTATTTTTTTCTCGCATTTTGTAAATTTCGGGTCGCATGACCAGCAGCCAAAGGAGCCAGAAACATCCATTTTGTGCCGCTGACGCAACGCGCAGTTGTCCCAAATAAACCAAATAAAGCTGCAGCATTTCACCACAAACGAAGTGAATTATAGGCATTCCGAATATTGATCGACGAGCACAATAAAGAAGTTTAACGCTCAAAAGTATGCTGTGCATATTTTAAATTAATATTCAAGCCAGTAACTACGTTACATATAAATGCATTAAAAATTTAATTAAAGGCATCAAGAATTTCAAGGCTTTCAAAATTTAACGGCAATTGCCACGCGATGTAATTTATTTGCAGTTAAGAGCATTAATCAACACTGTTCAAGCTTCAATCGCTTCGCATATAACAAACAAAGCCTCACAAATTGATTAATTATTTTTGGTTTTTAATGCACTTCGCTGGAGACTGGATGATGCATAAATTAAGCAAGACAAAACACCTGGCAAACAGTGCCGGCCTTAATTAGCAGCGAAGAAAATGGAAAGACGCACATACATATATGTACATCTATCCGTACGGTAGACATATTTAATTATGCTCAGATCGGCGACGCCAGCAACTGTTGGCAAGTAATTCGAATCGATTCTCTGCAAAAGACAAAGGATAGAAACAATACATACATACATATATATGCATGCATGTGTGTGCAGATATATGCAAGCTGTGTCTGCTGCTGGCCGAGGCTTCAACTTAAGAAATTAATGTGAGACTGCTTCTGGGTTTGCCACCGGCGCGAACCAATAAATTTTTCGGCAATGCGTCAAGTGAAGCTGGCAGGCCGACGGCAAGAGTAAGCGAGAAAGTAAACGAACATAGACCAAGAGCTTGGAGATGGACGAAACACAGCTTGGAATAAATATCGATATAAGCACGAGGATTCGATAACATATTAAAAGGAGAATGTGACAGAAATGAACGAAACTTGCAGTATTTTTAATAAAAGTAACAACAACTTTTCGTTAAGCTGCAACGAAAACGAGGCTCAAAAATGTCAAAATATCGGTACGAATTATCGATAATCTATGAACTCTGTTGCCAATAAGAAATAGACCAATTTGACACATAAATATCAAATTAAAGGTCTTCGATCATTATATTAACCAAATATAATATATTAATAAGAGCAACCATTATTATATTTGTAAATTTTGTCAAATTTAGACTATATGTTTTAGCTTCATCACAAATTTTCGCAGAAAAACACGACACGCTCACAACTCTAAGAAGTGCACTGACCAGCTGCTGCGACCTGAGTCGAGCCTGGAGCGGAAACGGAAGCCGTGCGCAAACAGAAGCAAAAGAAGTAAAACACAGCCGGAAACTTAAGTTCAGACAGCATGCCCAATATATAAGGTCCATGTGCGCCATGTTTCTCGCCAAAATAAAAAAAAGTCTTATTTGTCGGGCGCTAGAAGAAGCAGCAACAAAGCTGCCCGTTAGCTGTCCGTGCATAGAGAGTGGGCAAGAGCCTGTGGGACCTGAGCAGGTGTTTTGGGTCGCCGGATTTGTAGTAGGTGTTACAGCTAGTTGAGGAGTAAAAGTTTTCAATTAGCTGCTTGTTTGCTCTGCAGGCAGGCTTCATTAGCCAGTTGATTGATGAAAAGGCTCGCCTCGGTAAACATTTGGCGTTTATCAAGTGCCAAAATGTACTTAAGACACAAAGTTCCTAATGCTAAAAACGTATTTAGTAATTGGCTAAGAACTTGGCTAAGCGGCTTAATAAGACAGTTTCTTTTTTTCTAATTTAAAGATATTTATTATGGTAATTAAATGGTAAGAAGTGAAGCATTTTAATCTACAGTCAGAATTAATCTTCATTTTATCTATAATCAGTTCAAGCATGTCTACATCCATCGAAATTCGAATAGTTATATATCTCTTCCAATGCTCAGCTTCAGTTTATAATAATATTAGATAGAAACACACCATCATCCTGCTTAGCTAGGGTATTTAGGACATTTTCAATTCCTGGAAAAATGTTCTTATCTTGTTTTTCATTAGTAAAATTCGAAATCCATTTACTTATGTAAATAAGAAACGTTATTTGCTTTAGCTACCGCAGCTGTTGTCAGCTTTAACCGGAAATTGTGCCGAAAGACGTTTTTAAACAATTTCCGTTAAGCTTTAAACGTCAAAGCCAATTCAGTCGAAAGACGATAGATACTTGCATTGGGAATTGGGAATTGGGATTTTTGTGGCTGGTTTTTTTTTTTTCTCTCTGTCAGTGCCTGGTCTGGTATTTATTTGTATTAAGAAGAATGTTAAACAGAAATTAGCATAATTACAGCAGCAAACCCTTTACAAAAGGGCTGCAGGTTGGGCATGAGCGAAACTGGTTCGGGCCAAAGGGGTTCTCGGCATTGTCCCAAAAGTAGCTGCTAAATAATTTCGTTGTTTTTGTGTTGGGCGAACAGGGTATATTGGGTTTCATGTGACCTGCAGAAGAAAAATTGTGCCTCTACTTTAAGTACTATATATGCTTGATCAGAATCAGAAAAGGAGTCGATATTTTTATATATATATGTAATCTAGAGATGTGCATTTGAGAAATATTCCCCTAATTGATTTAAATCACATACATAATATTTATTTTAGCCCTTATTAAACTTCTGTTCATATTGTATATGTAGGTATATTACTTTGCTTTAATATTAATCGCCTTATGGGGTATCTCTCAGTCAGGCACTATCGCATCGCATTCAAGCACAATTTTCTGTTGTTTGTATCTCTGATAAAGGTAGAGGCCTCCCGCCTGTATTCGCACCAATTTATTTGTTGCCTGATGTTCCAGAGCTCGAGCCCAAACCCCGGGCCGAACCACAACCCAAAATACAGCAGCTGCTCATCAAAATTTTATGGCAAGGGGAGCTGTGGGTGGGCGGCCTCTTTTTTGTGAAGCAGCAAAAGTAAACGCAAACAAAGCATGCCAAAATTATCTCGGTCACTTTTCAAATGCACGCACACTTAGACAACGGAAAACCAGCAGATCCCCAGAAGCGGACGGAGTGGCAATGGGAATGGGAAAGGGATTGGGACTGAGCTGTGTGGGCGTGGCTAACCACTGAACACCCACATCCTTGACAGGGTCATTGGCTGGGCGCCATTTTAAGTTTTGCGAAAGACAGAGAGGAAGACAGAAAGTGAGAGAGAGAGAGCTGAGTGGAATGTTGACAACACTGTTTACCTAATGTACCGTTAAGCTGCACACTTAATGCCGTTATCATTCTCTTTTTCATACAGAGTTAAGGGAGTAGATCAGTGCATCAATACCCGCTTGCCTATATGAATATATTTCACAATTTTAAGTCTTCCCCTAACAAAAGTTTTGCACATCGATCAGAGTTTACCTTGTGAATTCATAGATCTCTGTAAACTCATCTTAATTTTGTTCCGCTCGAGTATTAGCCAGTCAGTCAAACCCGACTGCAAAATTCTTACTTGTTTTTGTTTTTGACATTGTCTCCATGAGGCATGGAAATTATTTTCTTAATTTACTTTGAAGTGTCTAAAAAAAACGAGAACATGTAAAAGGGCCTACATAAGTCGATTAACAGATACCTTATAATTTTTAACGGATTTAGCATGACAGATATATACAACAACAAAATATATGTATATATATTATATACATATATATATACATTATAAAATAGCATGTTCTCAAATGGTACACAGAGCATTGAGCTTATACCCGCGATGGTATACACAAGGGTATTTATTTTTATTACAAATTCCTTAACTCTCTAACTTCATCCTTTAGGAGAGAAATAGAAATATATTTATTTCCCTGCATGAGCGAGCATAGTAGCACCAGCAGCTGGTTCTTAAATCACGTCTGCCCCACGTCACGTCTGTCCAGATTGAATTTAAATCTCGTACGCATTTTGTACAATTTTCATTTGCCATGATTCACAAACTTTCGCCCATTAAACTTTTTTCATTTACTACAAAGTCCAATACGAACAACAACAATAACGATTAACATAAAAAAAAATATAATGAAAGTGAAAAAGTTGAGAGCTTTATTTTATATTATTGAAAAAATTCAGAGCTTTGCGTTGGTTATTCAAATTTAATCATGTGTGTTAGTTTTACCTGCAGTCAGATATGAGAAACATGATGGAAAACTAATAATAACAACAAAAAAAACTTAAAAGGAATTTCATTGCCTTTTGCAATGCAGCGAAATTTACCTTGCCAACGAGTAAGGTCGCTTGCAAAAATAAAAACCTTGACAGCAACTCATGCCACGCCCAACGCCCCATTCCAGCAATTTGTTGCGGGTTAAGGTCGAGCCTGGCTCACTGCCCATAATGTTATGCTGCAGACATTCGCACTAACAATGGCAATGAAATGCAGGCAGGCAGGCATGCAGGAAGGCTGGAAGGCAGGCAGGCTGGAAGGTCGACAGGAAGGCACGTTGGAAGGTGGATAGGCAACGCAAGGCAAGGCAGAAAAGGCTGGTATGCTGGCTGGCCTTCATCTGTGACGTTTAGCCGTAAACGGATTTATAGCGATGGCAGCGCATCTGTGTTCGCCTTGAAGCCTTTTGCACACAGGACATCGTTTCAAGGCAATCCCCTGCTTTGCTCTACTTGCACTTGTTTATGTTGTCATTATATTTAATCCGGCATATGACAAGAATTAATGCTGACGCAATTTTTAATTTTACTTGTTCACAGACACACGCACATAAACATATACATACATATGTGTATGCTTGTGTGGAGAGCAAACAATAAGCTGCAAAGTGAACGCACAAAAGATTTTTTCTTTTCTGTGAAAGCCACTCAAGTGGTTTTAAAGTGCTTTCAATGCATGTGGCGCGACTGTGTCTTAAAATCTTAGCTATGTGTGAAAATCAAAGTCAATGTCGACGTTCACAGAAGGTCAATAGCTTCGCAAATGTTGCGGCAGCAACAGCAAACATTTCACATAAAGGTTTCTAAAGCGCAGTGAAATCCAAGTAGTGTCCATATATATTGTCGTATAAGTTTTCAATAATATTTTGAATGTCGCGCCTATTCTAAATGCAGCCCTGGGTATCATATACGTTTTTTTTAATTTACTAAAACGATAAATTTAAACTCAAGCAAATATGGGAATATCCATATCGATATACAACCATTTGCACACTCGATAGTCAGAAAAGCGATGTCGTGACATTAAAAGTCACAGTGACTTATTAGAATGCCAGCTGGAATCAATACACAATAATAAACAATAAACCATTAAATGTATTAAATAACTCAACTTTACTTATTTCTTAGATTGAATAAATATTCTTGTAAAACAAATTCTCGTTTCAAATTTCACATTTCAGAGCACAAACATTCATCTCGTTACAGTAGCATTGCGATATGTATTCGCTTTTGAAATATCGCCCATCTCTATTTTGACGCGTGCTCTTTCTTTCCTCTTGCTCCAACATGGCTGATCAGGTAAGGCAGCAAAAATGTGTTCGAAATTAAATAAAATACGTCAGTTATAGCATTGCTATAAAACAAATTTAATGTGAAATGTGAAATATGGTGCATTGTGAGTTGAGCAATACATTTACTATATACCATTGATGGTATTGTTTGCCAAGAAGGAGAAGCAACAGCGAGTGAGGCTCACATTCAACCTAACCACACTTCTACGCATGCTGTTTACGCTGCTAAATACACTTGGAATTTGACTATTATTTTTGTAGCAAACAGAACGCGCATTTCGCAAGCAACACTCAGTGCCGACAATACGACGTAAGAGTGTCAATGGCAAGAAACGTCCTCGTTTCTATCGTCAAGTTGGGCTGGGCTTCAAAGTCCCACCCGAGGTAAGAGCTCCATAGCAAATTTAACTAATGTTGCGCCCCCTCGTTTTTCTTCCGTTCCATGCCCCACCTGCACGTTTGTGTACCCCGCAACCAATGTAACTTGTATGCCATGCTAAACAGAACGAGCGCGCCTTCCAAAAGCAGTTCGGTGTTAACCTAAACCGTAAGGTCAAGCCCGGCATCACCAAAAAGAAGGTGCTCCGCCGCTACCGTGATGTTGGTCTCGGTTTCAAAACCCCCCGTGAGGTAATGCATGTCAAACAAAAGAAATGCCCACTCTTAAAAGAAAAAAGTTGTTCATCTAATCAATTTTGTTTCTTCCCACAGGCCATCGATGGCACCTACATTGACAAAAAGTGCCCCTGGACCGGTGATGTGAGAATCCGTGGCCGCATTCTTACCGGTGTTGTGCGCAAAACTAAAATGCAACGTACTATTGTCATTCGTCGCGATTATCTGCACTTTGTGCGTAAATACAGTCGTTTTGAGAAACGTCATCGCAACATGAGCGTCCACTGCTCGCCCGCCTTCAGGTATATATACTCTACCCCATTGACATAACTACATATTACTTCTACTATGATGAAAAAATCATGACGGTCTTCATAAAACAAATTGCTGAAGAAACTTGACTCTTTTTACTAAACGTAAAAAACTGACAACTAATTATATCTGTAACTTACTGCCTTCTACTTCATTTGTTATATATTAATATATTTTTTTTTCCTTGCAGAGATGTGGAGCATGGCGATATCGTCACAATTGGCGAGTGCCGTCCTCTCTCAAAGACCGTGCGCTTCAACGTGTTGAAAGTCAGCAAGGGTCAGGGCGCCAAGAAGAGCTTCAAGAAGTTTTAAGTGAGGACAACCGCTATGGAAGAAAATAATATTTGTAGCACTATTCTTTTTGAATAAAACAAAAAAAAAAACTGTAAATTTAATTCTGTAACTTTGTAGTTCTATTCTTTCAGAATTTTCAGGAGGCGAGACCAACTTTTTCTTAAAAGGTGTGTATTAAGTAAATCTTTTGAAAAATGTGTATTTCTTTATTATTCTCTGATGATAAAATCATGACGGTCTTCATAAAACAAATTGCTGAAGAAACTTGACTCTTTTTACTAAATGTAAAAATACTGAAATTTATTCAATAATATTAAGCTATTTGTTACTTATATGTTATACTAAAGTTTGAATCTGTTATTTTTCAGGTTTTCGTTGATGACTTTCAAGAGGATATTTTCTTTAAAAAAAAAATACGAATGTGTTTTAATTTAATTTCAATAAAGGCCTCGTAATGAAAGCAAACATATTTTATTTAAATACGTATACGTACGTATACGTGTACTGGGTACTGGGTACTGGGTAATTCTTAGCATGAATTTATCAACGATGTTTAGATTTCAAACTACGCGCTTTGTTAACAAGTTTAGAAAATCATCTGCCGTTCGCTATTTGGAGTGCCCCACAATTCAAACAGCGCGCCTATTTGCAGAGACAGAACAGAATGACTTGCTATTCAATAGTCTGGCAACGTCGTGCATAAGCAGCTGTCTAGGATGCACTGGCAACACTCACTCAGACGCTAAACAAAAAAATTGACCAGAAAAATAAGCAACATGGAAACAGCGGGGCCAAGTGCAGAAATTGGTAAAACTACTACATATTTTTGTCTAATTGGACAGTACATCATATATTAAGCTGATGAAAAGTGTCTCTGTATAGTTAATAATTAAGTTAGACGGCTTTTGTTAAAAGTAATCAGCGGCTAAAAACTGTCTTAAAAATTTTTGCATTCTTTGTGCAGAACTACTCGAACGCGTTTTATTGCGTCTGGGCAATGCGGACAGCGATGAGAAGCTAGAAACGACAGTGGGTAAATTTCTGACGCCCGTCATCATCAAAATCAATTCGCCGCACAGCGTAGTACGCTCTAAGGTAAAACGAATTCCTGAATGACTTGGCAGAAATTTACTGTAACTTGATGTATATCAACTAGGTGGTCGAGGTGCTGACACATATAAAGCGACGTCTAACATCACGAGGCCAGGTGCAGATACCAGTGGAAGCACTCCTCGATCAATATGGAGGATCAGAGAGCACCACATTCCTTAAGAACTTTGCCATCATTTTCATTAGTATGGGTTTCCCTCGCCTGCCGTTGGAAGAGCAGACAAAACTGGCGGCCAAGGTGTTGGGTTGCGAAAGCAAACTGGAGAACTATCAGGATAAGCTATTCATGCTTCTACTGCCCATTTTGAGTGAAATGAAAATACCCGATGATCCGGCACAACGTGGAGATTTGTTTAAGCTAAAAGAGAAGCCGGCAATTTCTGCCAGTTTCTTAGCTTTACTGCAGGATGTGCTTCTGCTGCCCTATGGCGTCACACAGGATCAGGATGTGCCACCTGGACTAAGTCCTTACAGCTTTAAGCGTATCATTGCTAACAATTGGCGAGCCGAGGAGCTGGAGAAGATCAAGAAGGGCATCGTGCGCTTTTTGTGCGGAGGAGTTTTCGCTGATAATGATATATTTCCTCTACTTGTGGTGGCTTCAGCTGATACGCGTTTCAGCGTGGCCACGCCTGCCATTGCTGAGTTGAGTAAATTGTGCACCATGCTGGATTTTAGTAACCCAGCTGTGACATCTCCTCTCTACACGCTCTTCATTGGCAATCAGCATCAGTTGACGGAGCGGCAAACGCGTCCCTGTTGCGCTCGAGTGCGCCAAAAGCTGTTGCAGTATTTGGTTAAGTGTCGAGGCAAGGGTATCTTTGTAGGCAAGGGTCTCCAAGTGATCTTCGATGGACTCTTTGGCAACAATACCAATCAGAAGTGTAAGGTCCTAGCACTGCAATTCGTGGAGTTGGTGCTACGGGAGTAAGTTGGCATTGTATACTGAATCGCATACTGAAGATACACTTACTAACGTGTTTCCTTCCTCCACTACGATAGCGGCCCACAAGATGTCGTCTCTAAGGTATCCAAAGTTCTGCTAACTGGCATCACAAAAGTCATTGGACGCGACTCTGTAGAGCCGAACGATGTACAAAATGCAGCGTATTCCGCCTTAGCTCAACACGCGCGCAGCTTTCCAGAGGATGTTAGCCAAGATTTGAAACTAGTGCTGGCCTACTTTAATAATCTAGCGACTTGTGCACCCGACTTGCATAGCTCAATACGCGAGGCGTTGGTCTCCATGGCGCCAGCATTTGCCTGGCAAACGAAGACCAAATCAGATGCCATGGATGTGGACCAGCAAGGCGATCCATCGGAGGTGCAGTTGGATGGACAACAGCATCTGCTACTGGCCATGCTACTCGACAATGCCGAGTCCAAGATACAAATTGTCCAGAACGTAACGAGTGTCTTCCTCACCAGCTGCTATCCAGAGTTCTATGCACCGGCACGTTATTTGCTGCTGCTTATTGCAGGCGAACGGTGCGTTTTCGCTAATATACCTATAATCTGTATATACGTACCTAATCCATTTCAATCTTTCTATAAATAGCAACTCCTTGAGAGAGAATGTGACTACCTATTTGTATGGAACTTCGAAGAAGGATCATGTCAACTATAGCATGCTCTCTTCCATTGAGCACACAGGCAAACATACTAGCGAATCGATTAGCGACTTTAATCATTTATCACTCGAACAACGACGCGTCCTGCTGCCCAGTTTTCATGCAATGATGGCCCATGTCCATGAGATGGCCAACAAGCGACTGAAGAAGAGCAGCTGCTGTGTGGTTATTGGACGGACCAAGCTGCCCTATAGTCTGGATGTCTACGAGGAGATACTCGACTACCTGCGTCTCTGTCTCTGGTATTCGGCGGGCATCGTCGCCGCACCGGGCGATGAGAAATATACTCATGAGCTGCGCAAATATATAATCACCAACTATGACGAGGAGGAATCTAATGCACTGCAACAATATTTACTCTTTGTGCAGCGCGGCGTGGAAGCTAAGCGAAGTATTCATAATCATAATCCTCAGTATTATGAGAGTAACAACTCTTTCTTTCTCTTTTAGCTGATTCAACGCTACTATGTCTCTATGACCTATTGAATGCGGCACCCGAGATATTTGCGCCCAAGCAATTGCATCTACTGGAGCCGTTGAGCAACTCGCTGAAAGATGTTTCCGAAGTAATGCGTCTTAATGTTGCCCAGGTCTATGGCATCCTCTGGGCCTACGGGCTACCAAATGATAAATTTGATCAGGAGATCGGCGATTGTCTAAACACCTTATCGCAGAAATCACTTGAGCATAAGCATGGCTGGCTTTTGGTGTTGGGTCACAGTTTCAATCGCAAAATTGACCAATTGCGGGAGCAAAATATAAGCAAGGATTATGCCAATTGGACGGAGTTTGTAAATGCAGTAAAAATTATTGGTAAGTCTTGATGGATAACGTAAAGTAATACGACACATAACACTTGGTTTTCATTCACAGCGAAAATGCTAACCGAGTCCCAGTGGCTGCTCATCTCAGCAGCTGTAAAATGCACCTCGATGATTGGCAAAGTGGTTGAGATACCCAATGTGCCAGTGGAAATTCAATGTGCCACTAGCAACAACGATGACGACGATGATGAAGAAATGGCCGAAACAGAGAGCATTCAAATTTCCACGAAGATGATCATATTCAGCGTCGTTTTCCAACTGCTGCGCAGCACTTCCGTTAGACAAAGGATTCGAGAAGAGGCAGCCAAATGCTTGGGCTATTTGGCAATTGGAGATGGCGCCCACTTTACTAAACGCAATCTGGAAAAGTTCCTAACGCTGACCAAGGTGCAAAAGGATGCAGCATTGAATATTGCCATCTCGGAGGCAATTGTCAGCACATTGTGTGGCTACGATGTTAACAAGGGTCCGCCCACGGAGACATTTGTGAATGTGCATTGCAGCGATGCAGATTTCGAGCAGTTCTTGATTGCCTTGATACGATTGGTTAGCGAACCCAATCCTCAATCGCGACAGGCCATCTCAGTTTGGCTGCTCGCTGTGGTCAAGCATTGCAGTAAGCGACCCGCAGTGCTCAACAAAAAGCAACTGCTGCAGTTCGCCTTTACGGAGCTGTTGTCGGACGATAGTGGTGCGTACAATTATTTAAATATTATATTTAAATTATTTGTGTATAACAATTTTCCTTTGCTTACAGAATTCGTGCAAGATGTTGCTTCACGTGGCTTGGGCTTGGTTTACGCCCTCTCCGATTCGAATTGTCAAACGGATCTGGCTAATTCTTTGCTCGATCAGTTGATTGGCGGCAAGAGGCAGGTGAATCAGGTGACTGGCGATACCGAACTCTTTGCCGAGGGCATGCTGGGCAAGACGCCAACAGGCGGTAATATCACCACCTACAAGGAACTCTGCTCCCTTGCCTCCGATCTCAATCAGCCCGATATGATCTATCAGTTTATGCAGCTGGCTAATCATAATGCCACTTGGACCAGCAAGCTGGGTGCGGCGTTTGGCTTGAAGACGCTCTCTGCGGAGTCGCGGCAGAAGATGCAACCCTATTTGGGCAAGATAATACCACGTCTCTATCGTTATAAGTACGATCCGACACCCAAAATCCAGAACTCGATGATATCCATATGGGACACCATTGTCACGGACTCGAAGGAAGTAACCGAGCAATATTATTGGGAGATTCTGCGCGAACTCCTCGACAATTTGACCAGCACGGAATGGCGTGTGCGCATTGCCTGCTGCTTGGCTGTGCGGGATTTGCTTAAGCGTTCAAATGGTTTGCGCTTGCGCTCCGAGGAGAAGCACCTGACATCGACCACTGGGACGATTCGTCGGGTAACGCCTGATACCATGGATGTGGACGAGCTGCCTGAGCCGGAGCTGCGCGAGCTTTGGTATCAGCTATTCCGCGTCATGGATGACATACACGAGGGCACACGCATGACTGCCCAAGGCACAGCCACATTTCTGAGTAAGCTATGCGTACTAGCCGCCTCCTCGGAGCATGGAAAGTCAGGCACTGCCGTCGCTGCCTCAATTCTACCCTTTCTACTAGAGACGGGCGTGGGTCACAAGGTTGCAGAAATACGCAAGGTCAGCATTAAGACTATATCGGAAATGATTGACTCGTCGGGTGCTTTGATTGCACCGCATCTTGCCACTCTCATACCCTGTATGCTGCGCGCTACAGGCGAGCTGGAAAACACCAAGCTCTCGTATGTGTCCACTCGTCTGGGCGCCGACAATGAGGCACAGGAAGCTGTCGACAGTCTGCGCGCTGAGGCAGCCAAGTCGCATCACACCATGGAGACGATCAACAAGTGTGTACGCTTCATTGATTACCCCGTGCTAGAGCGCATGACCCCAGAGCTCCTCGAGCTGATGAAGACCAGCGTGAATCTGGGCACCAAAATTGGCTGCGCCCACTTTGTTTGCCTGGTGAGTGAAGAAACTACATCTGAGACTATGTCTCTGTTGTCCCTCTCTTTTCTTAATCCCTTTGGAATACAAAAACTAATTCTTCTGTTGGTTTTTCTTCCACAGATTAGCATACGTCTAGGCAAGGAGATGACGCCCCTGGTGGGCAAATATTTGGGTGCTTGCTTTGGCGGTATCAAGGATCGCAATGCTACGGTGCGCAAATATAATGCGAGTGCCATTGGACATCTCATGGGACTGGCCAAGGTAAGATTGCTACTTAGCTAAGTCCTTGCTCCTCTTAAAATCTCCCTCTTACAGGAACAATCGATTAAGAATCTTTTTGCCAAACTGGACGAGCTGTATATGGAACAGCCAAACAATCGGTCCATTGCATTGACCATACAATCGATTAATAAGCGACACCATGAACTGCTCAAGGACTACATGGACTGCTTGCTCCCGTTGATCTTCTTTGCCATGCACGAGGAGCAGAACGAGGAGAACAAAGCGAACATTGAGCTGTGGAAGGATCTGTGGATGGACATTAGTCCAGGAGATGCGGGCATTCGAGTCAATTTGCATGTCATCCTGCCCAAGTTGGAGTCCTCGCTAACCGATGCGAGTTGGTCGCGAAAGGCGCAGGCAGCCAATGTCATCCAGAATATAGCAGTGCGGCTCGGCAGTTCTCTGGAGACAGCGGATCGAGTGCGGCTCATCAAGCTGCTGCTTAGTGGACTGCAGGGACGCACCTTCGAGGGCAAGGAGCGGCTATTGCAGGCGCTGGCTGCATTATGCAAACACCTCGATCGCCAGCACGAGATCTGTCCGAGCATCATAGAAGCAGCCATGCGCGAGGCACGTAAACAGGAGCCAGTCTATCGTACTATGGCATTAGGTGCGCTCGGCGACATATTGGATGTGCTGGAGGCAGATCGCTTTGAGGAGGTTTGCAACATGATCTGGTATTTGCTGGAGAAGAAGGAGCTGCGCGCCGTTGACTCAGATGATGATGACGAGGCTGGCTGTAGTGGCATTGCTCGCAAGGACTTAACAGCCGATGAGCGCAACAAACGCGCCCAAACGCTTAACAAATTGAAGGAAGTTGTTTGGGAGACCCTCGGCAAGGCGTGGCCCAAGCATGCAATCGAAACCCAGCACAGATATCAACTCTTCTTCGCCGAGAACTGTACGAGCATTTTGAGCGAGAGCACACGGCCTGTACAGGTGAGCCTGCTGGCTGCGCTAACCAAGTACGTGGAGCGCTTGTACATCTTCGACGAGACAGCCCAGCTACCCGACATAGCGCTCGAGCGCAACAATCTGGAAAAGAAGCCGAAGACGGAGGCGCCACCATTGCAGACACGCGAGGCCATCGTGCAGAAGATCTGCAGTGATGTCCTGGCCGCTGTCACTCTAGCTGCCGGCGTACCCCATACAGGACTCAAAAAGGAGGCACTCAACATCGTTCTGATGCTGATCAAGCGTCTCAGCCTGACCAGGGATCAGTCTACGTTGGCGCTGCTCAAGCAAAATTTCGAAGCGAATCTGAGCAAATTTCAACGCGACTCAGCACCCGAGGTGCGCTGTCGCATCAAGGACATTGAGGAGAAGCTGGCACGACTCGAACAGCATCCCAACTAAGAGTAATATACTACGGCATGTGAACCTCCATGGAATATACGATTATCTATAGACACTTAAATATTCATGCTAAGAGCACTTTTGGAAAGAGCAAAATAAATTGAACTATATTTATGTAATGAAAAATCAATTACACATAATTTTTGCATTGCTGACTGATTTGTTAGGATCGTAAAGATTTTGTTTACAGTTATCTCTCGCTAAAACGTGGAACAATTAAAATTCTTTGGTTCACCAACTGTCAGAAAAACATTCAATAACATGCAATACCAAGTGTATATAACTATTTATATATATGAGATATATATTTATGTATCCTATTAGCCCTTGCGTGTCTGTGAAATCACTTTGTATAACAATTTCCATTTTTGACATGACTACAAAGCCCTTTGAGCTGTCTTGATAGATGAAAAGATAATTGTTATAGTACTTAGACAGGTAGTTTAATGATCGTATTTCACAGCCTATATTTATAGATATTTAAATATATTGGTGTTAACTACATGGGATCTAGGCAGAAACGTAAATATAACTCATCCAATGACTCCAGCATGAAGGTCTTTGGATTGAAGCGTATTTGGTTGACAGTTCTATCGCACACTTCCACTCGATGCCTTCGCAGTATGTGTGCCACGCCCAGTTTCAGCTGCAGCAAACCCAGTCGACTGCCGATGCAACCATGCGGTCCAGCACCAAAGGGTATATAAGTCATGGGTATTATATCCTTTAGACGTGACGGCGCAAAACGCTCCGGATCAAAGTGCAATGGATTGGGCCAGTACTGGAATTCAATAGAGTTAGAAAGGTAGAATCTGGAAGTCTTCCAATACAATAACAGGCTGCGATTGCATACGCATAAAAACAAAGACACAAACATTATTAACATTCTAATTAGAGAATGCATGAATATGCTAGATATTCTCATTAGACTGTAGCCTATTAGCAAATAGTTGGATATACGTTATTCTTATTGGACTTAATATTGCAATTGAAGTAATACGTAAATATGCACTTTTTGCTTATTATTAAATATTCTAATATGCTAAACATGCTTATAATTAATATATTTAATCTAGTATATTGACTAGACTAGAGGGAAGGGACTTTATTTTGTTTTTTTTTCCTTGGCCATCTTAACTAGAATAGTAGAAGCTTTTAGCTCTGAATATTTTCAGCTCTCACCTTGGCATCACGCTGTATGCCCAATATGGATATATAGGCGGGCATACCAGGCGGTATCACGTAGTCCATGTGTGGTTGCAGTGAGAAGCCCTCGGGTCGTGTGCATTCGCGATTGATGAATGCAGCAGCGGGATAGAGGCGCAAAGCCTCCAGACAAACCATTTTTAAGTACGGCAAGGTGGAAGCTGTCTCATAGCTAAGCTGCGCATCCTGGCCAAAGGCTGTGGCCAGTTCCCGCTTCAAACGTCGCTGCAACGCCGGCTGCTTGGCCAGCTCGTACAATGTGAAGCCCAGCAGGGCGGACGAAGTCTCAAAGCCAGCCAGGAGAATGATGCCCGCCTGGGAAGCTGTGAAATCCGAGTGCTGCGTACGCTGCAGTGGCTCCAGCAGACCAAGCAGATCAACATCCGCTAGAGGATTACGCTTTTGGCATCGCTGCCGCAGCTGCCTCTCGACCATCTGTCGCATGAAACGCGCATAGCCCTCGGCAAAGACTTTGGCGCGTAGTAGCCAAGTCCATTGTGGCAAGAAGAAGATGCACATGAAGTGCAGCACCTTGGTGAGATTCGGGTGGAGTAGCTGCTTAGTCTGATCCCTTAGGAGTGACTCACCATGGCGCAGTCCACCCACATCCCAGCTGTAGAACAATCTGCCCGTCACATCGGTCGTGTACAGCTGGCACATCTCACTCAGCGGCAGCACCTGCTCCGCCCGCCCGGCCATGCGCCTATCCAGATGCTGCTCCAGCTCGAGCAGCACCTGCTGCATCAAGGGATACATGCGCTGCTTCATCCGGCCACTGCTGAACATCTGCGACATGCAGCGCCGACTCTCTCGCCACACCGGATACTTGGCCAGGGGCAGGGTCAATGCGCCCATCGGATCATGCTGAGCATCGGCGGCTTCATACCGGTTGAGGAAGCTATTAAATTCCTTGATCAGCACCAGGCTTATTAGTTCCGGATCGCGCAGCATTAGAACCGGGGTCTGGAACACGTAGAAACCAGCAAGCTTCGCGTGCTCAATGCGTGCATCTGCATAGATTTCCTTGAAGAGATCACCAAACGAGATGCGCAGCAGCAGAAGCTGCTTCAGGTGACCAAATGGCGTCCAGCTGGAGGCGGGTATATGGATCAGTCGATGCCGACGGAAGTAGCTATAGCGCTGCTCTAGGTACAAGTAGGTGTAGAGCAGCGCCAGAGACAGCAGCATCAGAGCCAAGGAAAGAGCTAACATAACTGAAAGATAGAAGTTGGAAGATAAAATATATTAATTTTAATTGAAATCATAACTCAAATGTGCATGTATGTATATCTCATCTCTTACATAAGAAGCTCTCATAGAAATACGCCTGAGCTCTGTTCAATGAAGTATAGAATACAAAAGAAACAAAAAGACGGCGAAGAAGAAGCATATACAATGAAAATCGCATTTCATTCAGAAATCCAAAAACCGAGAATAGAAAATGAACGCGTGACGCAATTAGCTTAACCCCGATCATAATCTTCCAGCGCGAGCTGAGGATAAACCCCGATGGGAAGGCAGTCGTGGCAAACAGTGGCTGGGCATCGCTTGAGCTGTGAGAATGACGCTTGGCACAGTGCTGCTTCTGCTGTTCTGCATCCTGATCTGTGGATATTACTACCTGAGACACCATTATGCCTATTGGATAGCACGCGGAGTGCCTGAGCTGCGTCCTCGGCTGTTTGTGGGCAACCTGGGCGGGCTGCTGAGCATGCGCAGTAGTCCGGCGGATTTCATTGGCGAGATGTACAATCATCCGGATGCGCAGGATAAGCCCCTTGTGGGCATTCATGTGTTCTATAAGCCAGCGCTGCTCTTGCGCGATCCGGAGCTGATTAAGCGAATCATGGTCAAGGACTTTGCGAAATTCAGCAATCGCTACTCGAACTCGGATTACAAAGGCGATCCGTTGGGCTCGCAGAATATATTCTTTCTGAAGAATCCGGCCTGGAAGGAGGTGCGCCTGAAGCTGTCACCATTCTTCACCAGCAATCGGCTGAAAAACATGTTTCCCCTGATCGATGAGGTCGGCCGCAATCTGGATGCGTATCTCCGCCAGCAGCCGCTGCACAATGAACGGATGCGCTGCTTCGATCTGGAGGCCAAGGAGCTGTGCGCTCTCTTCACCACGGATGTGATTGCCACGGTGGCCTACGGCATCCAGGCGAACAGTTTCACCCACCCGAACGGCGAGTTCCGTCGCCACGGCCGGGCGGTCTTTCAGTTTAGCCTGAAGCGAGCGGCAGAGTTCACGTTGGTGTTCTTCTTGCCACAGCTGGTGCCCTACTTCGGCTTCAAGGTGGTGCCCGCTGAGTCCGCCAAGTTCCTGCGCGACACCATCAGCTACGTCATGGCAGAGCGTGAGAAGTCCCAGAAGACCCGCAACGATCTAATCGATCTGCTGATCGACTTCAAGCGCAGCACTCAGCAATCGAAATTCGTCTTCGATGGCGACATTCTGGTGGCCCAGGCCGTGCTCTTCTTTACCGCCGGCTTCGAGTCCTCCTCGTCGACCATGGCCTTCGCCATGTACGAGCTGGCCAAGCATCCGGAGGTGCAGCAGCGCCTGAGAGCAGAGATCAAACAGGCTCTCATTGCCAGCGGAGGCTGTGTCAACCAGCAGCTGATCGAGTCCCTGGAATACATGCAAATGATACTGCAGGAGGTGCTACGCATGTATCCTCCACTGCCCTTTCTCGATCGCGAGTGCACCAGCGACGAGGGCTACTCCCTGGCGCCCTTTCACAAGTTCTGCGTGCCCAAGGGCATGCCCGTTTATATACCAGCTTACGCCTTGCACATGGATCCACAGGTGAGTTGAGCTTTGCAGGTGCATAAGTAGAGAGGTGAAGAGATCTTTTTAGATCTGCTTTAGCTTCGTGTAACTCTTCTCTTCTCAGTTTAGTCCTTAGTCTCTAATTGTAGTCCCCTTCTAACTTCTCCCCTCTCTCTCTCACTCTCTTTCTCTCCTCGCAGTACTACCCGCAGCCGAGGCAATTTCAGCCGGAACGCTTCTCCTCGAGCAACCGGAAGCTGCACATTCCGTATACCTACATGCCCTTTGGTCTGGGTCCGCATGGATGCATCGGTGAGCGCTATGGCTACCTGCAGGCGAAGGTGGGCTTGGTCTATGTGTTGCGCAATCATTTGGTAACAACATCGGAGCGAACTCCGCGTCGCATGAAACTGGACGCGAAGGCAATCATACTACAGGCCGAGGGGGGCATCAATTTGCGACTGGTGCGCGATCCCCTGGGCGTTTGAATAGAACTTACTTGAACTTCCGAAATGGGGGAAACTCGCTGGATAGTAGTCGAATAGTTCACCTGTCAGCAACTCACGTAGCACTAAGCTTTCATTTCGCGTGTCTTCGCATTTTAAACTGTTCAAGACGAGCATTCGAACTTCAAAATGCATTTTGATTGCCTCCGATACTTGCGTGTCGCTGCGAAAGTTGCGAGAGGTGCAACAGCTAATCAAAGCGCACTACTGCGACACTCTACAAATCTCCAAATTAATAAGGGACGACCTTTGCTCAAATTGTTATTAGCGCAAAAAAAAAAAAAAATCATTAGCCCCTAAATTCGACTATCAAAAATTAAATCATGCGTATTTATGATATAATCAAAAATAAAGCTTTTAAGAGGGTAATTATCAGATTTTTAGCAGCTTCAAGAGACGTTATTATATGTTGGAATATATTCTCAAAGAAAGGGAAAATTAATCGATATTAATAAAAAAAAAATAAGTATAGTAAGGCAAGATTTATTTATTATTGTAATAACCTTTTACTTAAAAAGCTTCAATGGGGTTGCTGTGTTTTTGTCTGCATTTAAATAATAATAATAAATTCTTAAAAAAGTAGTTATATCTTGATTAATGTATTGTCTGAAGAATCAACGGACTTCATTGGATTTTATAAGAAATAAAATAAAATTAAATTAAATGTGCTAATAATAATAGTTGATATTTAAATAAAATACTATTGATTAATATATATTTAAAATCAATTAAAAAAATTTTACATTAATTTGATATAAATCTATATTTATTATAAAGTATTTAAAAAACATTTTAGCTAGTGAATCAATGTTTAAAATTGATTTTTAATTTATATTAGTCAACTGTATTTATGCAATTTATATTAAAGGTGAAGATTACTATTCAAATATTTACTATTATATTCATATACACCTATACATATACATATACAATACATATACATATATGCATTTATTATAAGCATATTTTTTTTTTGCACAGCACTGGGCAACAATTTCAGTTTAGAAACGCAATTTAAATCAAATCGATATTTAAACGATTTTTAATGCCCATCAAATACAATAATATGGAAATTGATCTCAACACAACAAATCTAATCAAGCAATTGAATAATCTCTAAAGACTTAGGCTGCCAGCCGTCCGTCAGTCGAGTGACAGGGGCAAGGCGCTTAAATAATAATTTAATCATTTTATTTACAACAAAGAACGAGACTGTCTTATCAGAGGCCAGGTAAAATAACAACAACTTGAAGCACTTTGAATTGCTTTCGTCTTTTTTTAATGTAAATCGAAGCCCATAACAAAAATAAATACAAAACTATAAACTGCACCATCAGCATTACATGAGAGGATGCCCAAGCCAGAAATCATAGAGTATTCGCATCGTATAGTCTATCGTTGACAATCTCGAGAAACATGCCCGACTTCAGCTGCAAAATAAACGTCTTAGGATCGAATTCAATCTCCTTCACGGTCTGGGGGCAGGAGCGCACGAAATGATTCTTGAGGAAGTGGACCAGACCCAGTTTGGTCTGCAGCACTCCGATTCGACTGCCGATGCAATTGTGGGGACCCAGACCGAAGGGCTGGTAGGCCATGGGCTCAATAGATTTGCGGTTCTCGGCCGAGAAGCGTTCGGGATTAAACAGATTCGGGTTGGTCCAGTACTAGATGACAGATGATTGATTAGGCAAGGATTTGTTGCGAGATTTGTTAAACGTTACCTTAGGGTCTCGCTGCAGTGCATAGACGGGTATAAAAATGGGCGTGCCATTCTCCAGTTTGTGGTCATAGTAGGGCTTCAGCGAAAGATCCGGCTCTCCCTTAATGCTCTGATACTCGCGATCTAGGAAAGGTAACACTGGATACATGCGCAACACCTCGTCCACTACCATGGATAGGTACTCGAGTGAATGGATTTTGTCGTAGCTCAGTTTGCCATCCTTCTCCTCGAGTAGGGCTTCATGGATTTCCTGTCGCAGCCGCTTCTGCAACTCCGGCTGCCTGGCCAGCTCCAGCAGGGCAAAGGACATGGCTGACGAGCTCGTCTCGAAGCCCGCCGTGAAGAATACTCCCGCTTGAGCAACCAAAAAGTCATTGTCGTTGGCCAAATGCGGCTTGCCCGGCTCCAGGGCTGCCTCCTTGCGCAGGCCCACGAGCACATCGATCAGATCATTGCGCACCGTCGCCGTTCGCTCTCGCTCCGTCATGACGTGACCAATGGTATCGCGCAGGAATTTGGAAAAATCGTCCGGAAACACCTTGATGCGCAGCAGCGACACCAGCTTCGGTAAAAAGAAGGCGACAAAGAAGTCCTTGCTGCGCGCCAGCGTCGGTGCGAAGATCTTACGGCCTTGCCTACGGAACTCAGCATCCGGATTCGACAAACTATTCGCACGCACACCATACGCTATCGTTGCTATTGAATCCGTCGTAAATCTGGCGCACACATCCTTGATATCTGTAACGTATTTGCCTCCGTTTGCTGGCCACTCCTTGGCTAGCATAGACTCTAGATCTGCGGCTATCTATGGTGGATCAATTCAGCTTTAAATTGGAAATTATTTAACGTTAGTCTGAAGAACCCACCTCCTGCATGAGTGGATACATCTGCTTCATCTTTCCGCTGGTGAAAACCGGCGTCAGCTTCGTCCGTATCTCCTTCCATTGTGGATTGCGCACAAAGAACAGATTATTGGAGCCAAGGGCATCGTAATGTGGATCGGTGCGTCCATAGCGATTGGTGAATCGATTAAAATCTTTGATTAGCACCGATTTAATCAGTTCCGGCTCGCGGATGACCAAACCAGGTTTATTGATCACATAGATGCCAACAGCGGCCTCATTCGCCATCCGCGGATCACTGTACACATCCGAGATGTGCAGGCCAAAGGAGTTCGACTGCGTAAACACTGGCCCAGTATTTCCTATAATGGGCGTGGGCTGCATATACGGAATGCCCTTGCGCTGCCAATAGCTGTGATTCCGTTGGAACCACAAATAAACAGCGCTAAGCGCGCCGACAATCACAAACAGAGCGGCCGTTAAAACCATTTCACAGGACTCTACAAAAGAAATGGAACTTGATTTCAATCTTAGCTTATGCAATATATATAATCTGATATATTTTTTAATTAAAAATGAAATTAACACAGGCAATAAAAATCTTAGCAAACTCATGTAAACAAACAATTCTAAATAAAAGTTATCTAATATACTATAATTCGGTCTTATCAAACGCATTTATTTTTCTACGTACTTTGTTGATTCTTTGTAAAAACTACTTCACGGAAGATAAGCAAAGCTCTTCAAAATCTGATAATCATAACAAATAATTGTATATATTTTATATAATGGAAAATTTTTTAAAGAATTTAAGTGTTTAATGAAATTTAAATGAAACAAATTACTCACATTAATCAATTACTTTCTATTAGCTATGTTTGTACAAAAAATGCATTAAAAATATATTAATATTCTATAAAAATATCATTATAATCATTAGAAATATCATTCATAACAATGCAAAATTCACTTAATCAAATTTCTATAATCCTCCCGCACGGTATATCCTTTTCCAGATTTTCATTTACCTAGTAAATATTTTGTAAATAATTTTATTCACTTCCGATCACAAGTTCCGACAATTAGCGAGTCTGAAATAACACTTGCGATCGATTCAAGTCTACTTCAGGTTTTTATAGACACCGTCTACAGGGAAGATAATGAAAAAATGTAATCAACAGTTGGGGCTCAACTAGATGATACGTTGTAAACGAGAATTGTTCTCAAATAATAATACATCATCAGTGGGATCAGTGGGAAGACTTAAAAATATACATTGTCAAATTGTATGCTTACATTGAAATTTCATAGTTGTTCAGACTACCCTCGTTTATATATTATATATATAATATACGGCTATACACATACATATATAATTTCTTTTAAAGATTTTTGATTGAGTACAGGGTATTGTAAGTTGAATTACAATACGCTTTGCAGATAACTGATCATCACTTATATGTATACTTAGTAAAATGAATTGATGTTGAGATTTGTATAGCGTTTAATTACAACTGATAGACAATTTGCAATAAAAGTTGAAAAACCCGAATCAATGCAGCGAACGAGTGTAGTCTGATAGACGCATAAAAATCGCCAATAAACAATTGTAACAAATATGTAAATTTATGTATTTCATGTTCTTTTTACATAAAAATAATTAATTGACACACATTCATAATGGTTTAGACTACCCTCGTACATATATTATATATATATTATTAGATTAGCACACGCTTTTCAAATTCATTGTCGAATCTAGCTTTCCTTGAATGCAACTACTGCATAGTGTCGTGGTGATATGACAGCATCGAACAGATCAATTAAATAGCTGTGCGTGTAGCCCAGTTCCTTGAGGTAGAGCAATCGATCGAGAAGAATTAGGCTTTCCACCACCGGTGCAAATGACATGCGCAGCAGATAAAAGAGCGATAGATATTGTCTATCTGATTCGTGCTGCTGCAGCAAGGCTTCCAGTTCATCTTCTTTGACCTCAGCCAGCCATGGAGCATTTAGTTTCTTTGAACACTTTTGCACATATTCAATAAAATTATTAAATTTTTGTACTTTGCCCACTTGCAGGCAGTTCTTTAAATTGGGAGCATGGCTGCAGACCAGAACCTCGAGTAGTGCGCGATAGTAGAGCGAAATGTTAGGCAGCTCCTTGGCTGACAAGGTGCGCTCAATGGATTGTGCGGCTAGCATACGGGCATTTCGACCCAGTTTTACTTTGCGTTCTTGAAGATAGCGACTCATAGGGAATCCATAATCCGTTGATTGCTTCATCAATGCCTTATTCCCAAAGAATTCTTGTTCCGAGTAGCGCTCGTTCAATAAATGATAGCAGCAACCCACATTACACAGCACACGGCAATTATTTTGAGCATGAAAGACCTGTAAGCAAGTGGCGGCAAGATTTCCACAGGTGTGAAGGCCGGTAAGACATATGCGCGGATCAACGACTTGTAGCTCATCCTTAAAATGTTCCTTAATTAAATCGCTCAAGTTTAGTTCGGTGGTTATGTAAATCGAAGTTGTTTTATATTTATTTGTGGGGGTATTTATATGTGTCTCCTTAGTGGGAGACTTTTTACCGCGTCTTGGTGGTGTTTTTCCTTGGTTTAGTATCTCAGCGCGTTCTGTTAAGCCATTCCAGGCGCGCTAATTCAAATAAATTGGAAACAAAAATAGTGTTGATTAGCGTAAGTAAATTACCGATTGTCTGTATGCCTAACATGCATGAATCGATATATCGATATATGTTTCTGCCACCCCGTTTCGCAGCTGTCATTCTTATTCTTATTGCTGCATGCACGACGCGAAAACGTTTTAGCCGGCAAATAAATACGCGTTTTTCTATTTTCATTCCACAACTCGCATAAAAATAAACAATCAAACAAAATGTCAGCTGGCATGCCCATTAATCCTAAACCATTTCTAAATGGTCTGACCGGAAAGCCCGTGCTTGTTAAACTAAAGTGGGGACAGGAATACAAGGGATTTCTAGTCTCAGTCGATGGCTACATGAACATGCAGCTGGCAAACACAGAGGAAGTTATCGAAGGCTCCGTTACGGGCAATCTAGGCGAAGTGCTGATACGCTGCAACAATGTACTCTACATCAAAGGCATGGAAGATGACGATGAGGAGGGCGAGATGCGAGATTAAACCAACTCTCAGTACAACTTAGCATTAAGTGACCAAAAAGTGAATGAAATGAAATAAAGTGTATTTATCTTTAAGCACATACCTGTAATTTACTATCTCGTGAAAGGGCATTTTTAGTGTTGGACTCATTAGCATCGATTCCAAGCACCGAAAGGCCATACTGTAGACTTAATCTCGACGAGAGGTATCCTTTGCCATCCCCAGCATCAACAATATAGCAATTAGATTCGTCTATTATACTCTTTACGAGCTTGTTTACCAAGGCCGCAGTTAGCTCCACCTGTAGATTTGTTTATGTGTAAGGGTTTTAAAGCCGCTGTTCTTTTCTGAATGACTTCATATCTACCTCATGGCACTTCTTAGCGCTCATAAATTCTTTAATGTTAAGCTGAGTTTGCATTTGAGCATTCAGCAGCTGGTCCAGTTGCTCAACACTAGTCAATAGCTCTGTGGTACTGGACAAGCGTTGGCGCTTACTAATTTCCAAAAATTGGGTAAGTGCTGGAAACTGTTGCAAATTAGTTGAGTCATTCGAAAATAATATTTCTATGGCTTGTTGTACGTCCACAGGTGTTGGAAGCTCTGCTCTTAATGACTGAGGCACAAATTCATTCCAATAGTCATCCGTTAGGTAGTTAACCATGTGGCAATTAACTAAAGACATGTACGGCGTCAAGTATTTTATTAACTCATCGAGGCGACACTGTAGTTGTCCCACTCCTATATGTGCCATCTTGTTAGTTCTTTTAGAAACTGTAATCTCTGCGCTCTTGCGTTGTGCGTTCAGTTTCCGGAACAGTCCCCTTTTTGGTGCCCAGCAAAGCGCACAGTCGCCGATGCGTGTTCCGAATGTGTTCCACAGCGCCAATGATGTCTTGGTCGGGATCGTTTTGACGTGGAAACTCTTCAATAAGCTGCCGTAGCTGTTGCAATGTGCGTTGCAACTTTTCGGTATGTGGTAACTGCTGTTGAGCCACCACTTGGCCGTAAATGCCGCCCAGTTCCTCGCCAAGTTGAACGCCTTGAGCGTAGCCAAGTTGGTAGCCCTCCTGATTACCCTGAGCTCGACCGTCGCTGATACCTTCAGAGTAGCCCAGACGTGCGTGTTTTTCCTCGGTCAGCACTATATCATCAAACAAGTCATTAATATCTCGCGAATCGCCGGACATCGTTTCAATGTGTTTTCCTTATTCAGTTATCGATACAAGCTTATCGATGACACCCGCTTTAAGAAGAAACTAAATTAACATCTCTTTACAGCACTAGCTTTTGCCAATGCTTGTCCAACTTTCATATACAATAGCCTTCAATTTCATGCAATTTTAACGATAGTTTCCAATATGAAACTGAAAACCTTACGCGCTTTGCAGCACTTTACATTACAAAAATAGTTACTCAGTTGTTATGCTCGATCTGCCCAAAACAGTTTAATAATTTTGTCTAATGCTTAAAGCAAGGCACACACATATAGCTGGAATTAATTTAATTCTAATTAATTTCGTTCTACTCCCAAGCATCTGCATCAGCATCATCATCGGAATCGCCCTCGTCGCTGGACATGGAAGTTTTGCTTTTCTCCATTGGTGCTGCAATTATTTTTGACAGTTGCAACATCATTGGGTTCCCTGATTGCTCCACCGGATTTGGATTGCCTGAGATTCCCTTACGTCGCAGCATAAGCTTATTGTGTAGGTCCGCCATCAGATCACCTCCACTGGTTGCACTACCTCCTGCCCTGGATCGGCTTGTTGCATTACCATTTAGTTTGCCCACAGCATCTGCGTCTCCATCTGGATTTACGGGCGCAGCAGCTGACGAACGCAAGCGTCCACCATGTACACCCCCAGCATTGCGTATGGCAGCCATCAGCTCAGATCGAGGATCATCTGGTGGTGGTGGCCGCGATTCGGGTATGTTTAAAGGTGTTTCCAAGGATGGGGAGATGGGTTTGACGGCGCCATCAGAAGACAGTTTGGCAGTTGTTTGGGCGGGTGGTGGTGGCGGTGGCGGCGGCGGTGGTGGTGGGGGCGGCGGAGGCGGTGGTGGAGCACATTGCGCAGCTGTTGGTACAGTTCCAGTATAAGATCTCCTCGTCATGTGCGTCTGCGCTGCTATTGCCTGCACAGTTACAACCATGTTATCAGGAGCAACATCTAACTTTTCACTCAGCTCAGTCAACTCGGGCAAGTCGGGTAAATCGACAAATTGATGCGATGGTGCAATGGGTGTCTTCTCCTCGACCGGCACATACTGCAAGTCATTCGCGATGCCTGGCAAATCTGGTAAGTCCAACGGCACGTCGATAGCCGGTGCCGCCAACGCTGCGGGCGTATAGCGCAAGTCCCCAGCTGGTGTGGTTAGCTTGGTGGTGCCATGTGCCAGCGAGTGGGGCGCCGGTGCCAATAATTGGGTGGGCTTTGGCTTATTGTTGACATCTCGTTTATGGTTCTGCGGAGGCAAGTTCCGCTTCCAGGCATTTAGATCATCACTGCCATAGGCGAATTCATTGGTATTGAAGCGCAAAACTGCAGGCACTGATTTAGCGGGCGGCAATGGACCCAAACCTGCGACGCTGTTTGTGAGCTGACGTTCTGTGATAAGCGGCGTCTGTTGCTGCTCCTCGCCACGCACATGAAAGAAAACGCCGTCGATATCCACGGCACTGTGCGAATCACTCGCTGAGTCAACATTGCGATTGCGTTGACGACGTTCTGATATCGCTGTTGTTGAATGTTTTTGTGTTGGTGTAGGAATATCCATTGACTCTTTGGCCACGGCCGGAAAGGTTGCAGGTATGTTGTTTAAGATACCGTGGCCTGGAAACCGGGCGGGCGCAAAGATTTTGATGGATTTCTTGGAGCCAACAAGTGCATCAATTTTAGCCTGGGCACGCATGACACGCTCATTTATATGCTGAACCTTGGCACCATTTTTTTCTAACCGAGCATCGATGCGGCCAAAAATTGAGTTGATTGTTTTGTTTAGACAGTCTAGCGACTGTGCTGCTCTGATTATTGTTTCCTCGTGATGTAGATCAGTCGGAATTATCGTTACCTGGTAGGCGCTGTGCACATAAGATTCGCTTTCGTCCATTTTTCTTTATTTGTGGATATAGTAAGAAATTAACGACTTGCATTTAGCTGTTTGCGATTTCTATCGCCCCTTTGTTGACCCTATCCAAGCAACAGCTGGTTGTGCGAGAACTGATAGTGCTGCCAACTTGCGCGTTGTGTACCAATGCCGATACTATTTTATCTATCGATATATGACGCATTTATGAGTCAAAGTGTGGCAATCAATCGTAGCTCACATCACTAGTGCACACTCATCAGATTATCGCAGTTGTTACGTGAAAAAGTTGTCAAAGGCTGATTTTGTTTTAGTTTAAAAAGTGCTCAATAATTATTTTTCACTGCATTCAAGTGCGTTAAACGAAGTGTACAAATGTATTATTAAAACAGGTATGTTTGCCAGCTTATATTTATCGTTCAAATTGCGTTGTGATGATAAACGTGTATGTGTGTTTTGTATAAACGTGGCTTTTCAACAAAATGTAGGAAAAAGATAAAAAGTCGAGATTTCAGTAAAAAATCAATACCAAAAGTATCTATTTGGCAGAGGTGTGCGTTTCAAATCGATTAAATATTGAATTTGTTAAAGAACTTGGTGTTTTTGCAAAAGTGAAAAAATGCGTGTTTGTATGCCTGCTGGCCGCCATTTTGAATATTTGCTAAGAAAAAACTTCCCCTAGCCCCGTTGCCCGTGTGTTTATTGTTCGCCCATGAACAGATGCATATGTATGTGATATAAATATATTTAGTTGGTTGGCGTGTGGTTGTTTACATGTGTATTGTTTTTTATTTTGCTATGACTGCAAAGCCACATCAACAATTATAATATTTATATACATAGTATATGCATACTAACTCGAGTGTTTAGATATGTTTGTAACCACTTGAGTAGGGATGTTGCGGAAATTTGTATTCACTGAAATATCGATAAATCATAATTTGGTTTTTTAATTCTCTTCACTTGCAGCTTAACAATTGCAATTTATTGTAAATCGTGACACGGATTACAACAGGGTAGCCACAGGAGATCAAGAGGAGCCGGCTGCAAATATGGAGCATATACTGCAATCGTATCCAGAGGATGCACGCCGTATTGGCGAAGAATATTTATCTAGTCTAACGGATTTAAATTGCAATAGCAAGCCGCTCATCAATATGCTCACCATGCTCGCCGAGGAAAATATTAACTATGCCCATGTCATTGTGCGCGTGGTGGAATATCACATCAGCCAGGTTAACAAATAAAGCATAACTAATTAAAACAGCCACAACACACAGAAAGAGAGAGACACACACTCAAACACATATATCAGACATACTGAAACATACACACATATATGCAAAAAGAGTCCTACGTACATCCGTCGCCGATACCGCCGTTTACACGGCAGTTGTGTTAACACATGATCTCCATGTCCAAAGTGTGTGTTAGTTGCAGTTAGGGAAACCACGAAAGACCTTAAGTTGAAAAGCCATCGATGACAGGAACTGTGTAAACAAAGAACTCGATTGCCACTTGAATATTAACAAAAGAAAATTATTTCGTTTAAATGTTATTATTTGAAATATCTGAAATGTGGACAATTTGTATATATTGATATTGCAATAGAGCCACAAGATAAATTCTGTGATTAAAAAATAACAAGTAGTATACTTGTAAAACAAATGGCAACCGAGATTAAGAATGATTAATTTACAATATTTAGGGCATACATTTGAAAGTTATCGATGGCTTTTGTTTTACCTTCAGGCCTTTGTGTTAAGCGATGTGGGCATGCCAACGAAAAGATTGTAATATAATTTATATATAACTTTCTTTGATATTACCCCAACTGCATACGCTTTGTATAAGCCACATTTTAAAGTTTAACCAATGAGGCAATAGATAAGCTGTGTTTTTAACAGAACAATCTGGATTGATCTTGTTGTTTAAACTTTAAAGAAGTATCGTAGCTCAATTTGATACATTTATATTTGGGTTTTAAGCAGGGACTGATTTATCCACTACAAGGTAAGACGTTTACTATATTTCTATTCTTCTTTTTCCTCGATACCTTGATACAAAATACACAAAGAAATCGAAAAGAAAATTCCAATAAATGAGAAAATACTTAAACAATTGTCATCAAGTTGTCTTTTATTTTATACAAGTATAAAACATTGATTCAAAATGTAATATAAACAAAGAAAAACAATATAAATATTATATAACAACAAATAATTACCTACACGCAGCAAAAGAACAAAAATTAAGAGATTTATAAAAAAAAAAAAAAAAAACAATTTCGCAAAAAGGAAACCCTGAGGCAAAACAAATCAGTAATGTATTCAACTTGTAAAGTAAACGGCATACATATTTTAATTAATTTGTAGATACAATATATTTATAATTTTAAAACCTGACCCAGAAAATCTAGATTTTGTATTTCATATGAATACGTTTATAATTTCTTAATATTAGAATTATCAAAGGTTTTGTTTTCAACCAAGTTGAGCAAAGTTTCGAATAAATTTGAGATACATTCGTATAACGCAAATTTATACATTTTTCCACTGTGGAAACATATGTGGATACAATGCGATTGGAACAGTTTCTTAAAAGTCGTCTGTAGACTGAGTTAGAGGCGTTTCTTTACCTTGGGTTACGTAGCTCTTTTTGTTTTCTTTTTTTTTCTATTGCTCAACTGCCCCCCACCTTCAACATGGAGATGCATTTGTGTCCAGCAGCTGCCGTTGTCGTCGTCGTCATCGTTGTTTTCTTTTCTCTCTATGATCGTCAGTCGTGAGCCAAGGACTGAACTGAACTGAAGTTGTTGATGCTGGTGTGGCTCCTCAATCTGTGTCGAAACACTTCGCTAGCGACGTTGTAGAAACTTATTCTCTATTTTTATATTCTTACCTATCTTACCAAATCAAACAGGTGCCGCCCGAATTCAAATTACCCATACTATATTTAATTGATTCGATAATTAAGAATGTGAAAAGCAGCTACGTGCAGCTGTTTGGGCAATGCATAGTCAATATATTTCTCAACGCCTTTGAATCGGTAAGTCAAGTCAGCAACAAATGTAAAAGCAATATTCATCTTAGCTAAATATCCTTTCGAATTTCTGATCTTTAGGTACAACATTCGCCATCCCAGGTGCTGGAGAAAGTGCGTGAACGCATGTATCTGTTGCGGCAAACGTGGAATGATGTGTTTCCTGCATCTAAGATGTATGCCCTGGATGTTAAGGTCAAGCGTTTGGATAACAATTGGCCCATTACGGCGAAACCAAGCCAACCTAATAAAATACACGTTAATCCCGCCATACATGTCAATCCTGATTTTCTCAAAACCGTAAGCATTATACGAACCAAAATGTAAGACTAGTTAAGTAGCTAATTAAATAAATGTTCTTTCGTAGGGCATGGTGTCTATGCCCGTAAACTCGGCTCTGCCTAGCGACATGGAGGAGATATTGCAGGCGAAAACACGTGAGCTGCTGGAGCTGAAGAAGCGCAAACTGGAACTTGAATTGGAGCAGACCAAAATGCATTTAAAGGAGCAGGAGCGCCAACTAAGTCAAGCTGCTGATGCAATTGCTGTAACGCCCATGACAGCTGGCATGCCTGCTCCACCAGCTATGCTACGTCCACCAGGCATGGAGACAAGCGTGCCTCCGCCTAACTATCCTAGCGGCATGCGACTTGTGCGTCCAGTTGCGCCTATTGCTCCAGTAGTTGGCCAACCTGTAAGGATTATGCTTAAACAAATTAGAATATACTGTATACTGAATCTAATTTTTGTTTAATATTTGCAGCCGTTTGTCAACAAGCCAAAGGTGCACCCAATCAATCCAGCTATGCTCAATTCTGTGCGTCAGCGTGATCCTCGACTGGCCCGTCAGATGCAGCCGCAACAGTCAGCCCCAATGGCAGCGCCCATGCGTGCACTAGATCCACGTCTGGACAGTCACAAAGGCGGCAACTCTTCGTCCTCCTCTTCAGTGCATAAATCTAGTCGTTCACGTAGCAAATCTCCGTTGCGTAACTCAGGCAGCAGTAGCAGCAGTCGTTCCTCCAAACCCAGCAACAGCAGCAGCAGCAATAATCACCACAGTTCCAGCAGCAGTCGCAAACGCAGCGAGTCAAAGAGCTCAACGGCATCAAGCTCATCCTCTGGCTCAGAGTTTAGACACAAGAATAGTAGTAGCTCGCCTGTCAAACGCTCGTCTAGCTCACGCGACAAGCATTCATCGAGCAAGGAGTATTCCCATAATGGCAGCTCACCATCAAGCCACAGCAAACGCAAGAGCAGCTCGCCTGCAAGCTCGCCAACCAAATCGAAGCGCAATGCCTCACACAAATCCATGAGTCGCTCGAAATCGAGTGGCTCGAGGAGCACGCGGTCACGCAGTCGCTCACCAATATACAGGGATGTGGACATGCGCAGCGTGGAGCGCAGCAAATCGCCAGAGCCAACAACGAAGGCAACAGCAGCGATATCATCAGTGGTTGTTCCAGCTTTACCAGCAGCAGCAGCAACAGCAGCTCCAGCAAATGATTTAGAGAAACGTAAGAAACAATTTTTAATTCTAATCTCACACTTGTTAGCCAACAGCCAAGTCGTTAGCAATACAAATGACAAAGTAGTTGAATTATGCACAAATTACAAACCAAATTGGCGGCACCGAGGGCTTGACAGCAGGGACTATCAAGGGGTCAGGTTGGGGTTGGTATATTGAGTGTTAAGTGTTGATCTCATTGGAAAACTGCTACGAAACTACAGTTGATCCCTCCCATGCTACTGAAACAAATAGCAAAGTGCAATTAATTCCAAATTTACCACCTTTTTAATACTTTAAATAGCAAAGCTCGTGTTCCAAGTAATTGAAGTCAATTTAATCCATTTTAGAGGTGAACGATGAAAGCTCGTTTTTAACTATCATAAAACTATTAACAAAAGACTTGCTGGAGTCATATAATGACTTCATTGCCTCATTGCCTTATAGGCTAGGTATTGCAAATAACTATCAAAGGCTACTTGAATCTTTATTAGTTTAAATTCTAATTTTAAATAATTTCTCATTTAAATATATAGTTATATATATATAATTCATTCATATTACTAGGAAATTGCAAGAATTACTTTTCTTTTTTTTTTTTTTTTTTTTTTCAACTTTGCACTTTGCTTGAAAAGCTTTGATGGTAACTCTAGAGGTTGTCACCTATCCTGTCGTTCTGAGTTTGTTCTTCCAACTTTCCTTTTCGTAGGCGTTGTTTGGTGAGCTTTGTTCACTCGTTGCTCCACTTAGATCGATATGCCTTTTGCGATTATTTGACAAAACTGAGATAATTAAATTACTTTAGTTTATATTTCCAAAATTTTAAACGAAACTATATAAGCCTATAAGATTTATGCAATTTTCTTAATTAATACATAAGAGCAAATAACGATAAAGTTCAAATTTAATATTACAAAAAAAAAAAAGAAAAGAAAAATAAACAAACCAAAAACCAAAACAAGAACTAAAGAACAAATATAATAAAAATTGCGTTGTGAAAACCTTTTGCATTCCAGTTGTTTTAATTAATGCAAAATAAAAAACAGCCAGGTGCCGCCTTTTGTTGTAATTTTAAGTATATTTACTTTGTGAAATTATCAAAAATGAGAAAAGCGTGTGATAAAAAATGTAAACTGATAAAACCAAAAAGAAAACTATGATATATGCTCCATATCAGTTTTGATAAGACTAAGATTAAATAAAGACTCCAGCTTTAATTTGTTGTAAAAAGTCTAAAAGAAACAAAAGAAATCCTAAGCAAAACTCGAATATTTTTAAACGTAAATATTTTATAAAACGAAGAATAATTGATTAAAGCGTATTTTGTAGTTGTATTATAATACAAGATATACATCTTGCCAAATATGTATATATATTATATGTTATTTTATTACCATTATTATTTATTTTTGTATTTGTAGAACGGCACTTTTTAAGAACTCACGTATTTATATTTTTTCTTATCTAGTCTAACCCGTTTCCTTAACGGAAATATAATTGAATAGTTTTATTTTTTATTATTATTATTTTGTTCATAATTTTCCACTAATTTTTCTAGCTCAATTGCTGTGCCTGGTGTATGTTGATGATCCACTTCAGTTCTTTATATTATGCAATTTAAAAACTCTTATGTTATTATTATTTTTTTTTTTTTTTATTGATTTTATTCAAACCCCATCCCTATTTAGTTCTTTTCATTTTGCTAGTCTTTTTTTGTTAGGGCTGTGCCCAGCCCCTTTTATAATTTTCGTAAGAACTCTTTGTTTTTTGTGGAAGCATAAAATACAAATTTCTAGATACACATTTCACACTACTTGAACCAGGGCCACGTTCACCGCATTTAGATGCATCTAGCAAGGACGTCGATTTGCGGCCCTTTGCCAAATTGGCCAGCATGGCGGCTGCCGTAAGGCCAGCAACGCCGCCGGCCCCTTCCATAACACTCGGCACGGCTAGAACAATTGCAGCAACGATTGCAGACAGCGGCAACAGCAGCAACGAGAACAGCAACAACACCAGCAGCACAACAAAAATTGCTAGCAGCGCCTCCAACGCAACGAGCAACACTTCTTCCTCAAAATTGCCCACAAAAGTGTCGTTCAAAATACAAAAACCGTTTAATAAATTAGAAAAATCTACAGCGCATTTATCAACAGCAACACTGCTGACAGCAGCAGCGCCACCATCAACAGCAATCGCTGAAGCAGCAGCAGCAGCTACAGCCATGATCCCGGCCATCATTAGGCAATCGTCTCCGGCGCCGGCTTCAGCGGAACTTCTGACGCACTCAGCTGGCGAGAAGCGCTCGGCTACCCAGATGCCGGCAAATGCGGACACGGATGAGGATGAGGATAAGCTGCAGCAGCCGCAGCAGAAGCGCAGTAAATCCGCCAAACTGGATGCGTAAGTGCAGCCATAGCCGCAATTGAATTTCGATTAAATATATAATTATTTCTGTTATTGCAGCCTCTTTGGCAGCGAAGATGTGGACTTGCGTCGAGAGCTGGCTCCAAGTATTCTTGCGCCGGGCAACGTGATTGTTGTCGAAGATGATTCCATGGACAACTGGGAGGCTAACAAGGTGAGCAGTCAAAGCTTAACTCATTTAACTAACATAACTATCAACTAAATCTCTATTCTTCGTGTTTAGCAAATTAACAAGACGCCTTTGTCGCCTGCGAAGAAACCGACATTAGATGAGTTGCGTGCCAAATTGGCCAAGACCGCGCGTCACAGCAATAAGCAGCAGGCTAAGCCGGGTAAGTAATTCCTCAAATTCAAATCAATTCCCACATTACTTTAGATATTTTATTCGTCAGACAAATCAAAAGATTACCCCGTGACTCAACGTCTCAAGCAGCTGTCGTCAGAGCTGAAAATGAGCGATGACTCACAGGAGGCGCACGACGAAAAGATGCGTACGATACTAAGTCAGGCACAGGAAATGTTCGAGAATAATGCCATAAATCCGGAGCAATACAAGGAGCTAGTTAGCAAAGTTGTGGTCTTGAATGAGACTGGCAGGAAGGACCGGCGACGCGAAACGGCTGTCGATGATGAGGATCTGGAGCGGAACGCAGCGCGAGATGCTGTGTTGCGAAAGCGCATACCCAAACTGAAGGGCAATGAGAACCACGCATCCAGTTCGCCGCGTAGCGATGGCGAGCCACAGCAGCAGCAGCAACTGTTGCCGATTGTCGACAAGCCACAGCAACAGCAGCAGCAGCAGCCGCCGCCTGCTAAGCAGCTGAAGAACAAGCGCGATGGCAAGCGACGCAAGCCCAGCAAATGGGGCGAGCAGGTGGATCCAGCTGCAGCACAGCGAGCCGCCTGGCAATTAGCTCAAAACAACAACAATAACAACAATGTAAAACGAAATGCGGTAGCAGGCGGCGGAAATGTTGGTTTTCGTGGCATGCCTTGGCAGCATCCGCCGTTGGTTATGGCACAAGCCGTCGTGCCACCACCACCGCAACCACCTGCTATGCTAACACTGCCGCCAGTACCAACGGTTAACATAACCAAAGCCATTAATTCACTGGACAATCCCATGGCAGATATGGTGCGCAGCATTACGATCGATGGCGGAACTAAGGAGATACGTTTCTATAATCAGGTGGCAATCATATTTATGGATGGCGATGAACCGCATGAGATCGGCTTCCAGAATGGACAGCGTGCCATCTACATTGATCACAACGAGCAGCCGCTGGCGCTCAGCTTCAATGACGACTACAAACCCTTTCAGTTGGATGGGCAGCTGCATCGCATTCGTTTCGGACACCCCTCTCGGGAGCTGTACATCGATGATCATTGGTATGAGATCTACTTTGGTGGACCGCCCGTTTCCCTGCCCATCGGCAATAAGTTGCATGTGCTGAAGGCGGAGGGACCGCCGCCAAATGTGGACATCGGTCGTGTGCGTCGAGATTTAGTTGTGGGCAAAATCAACATGATTGTCGATGCACACACAATTGTGCCGCTGTTTCTCGATGGCCGCCAGCAGACGTTCCATTTGGGCGCCGAGCAACACTCGCTCCAATTCGTGGATAGTTTCCTATATGCATTGCTAGATGGACAGCTGCAGAAGCTGGAATATGGGGGACTGCCTAAGAGCATGAAAATGTGTATTTCTTTATTATTCTCTGATGATAAAATCATGACGGTCTTCATAAAACAAATTGCTGAAGAAACTTGACTCTTTTTACTAAATGTAAAAATACTGAAATTTATTCAATAATATTAAGCTATTTGTTACTTATATGTTATACTAAAGTTTGAATCTGTTATTTTTCAGGTTTTCGTTGATGACTTTCAAGAGGATATTTTCTTTAAAAAAAAAATACGAATGTGTTTTAATTTAATTTCAATAAAGGCCTCGTAATGAAAGCAAACATATTTTATTTAAATACGTATACGTACGTATACGTGTACTGGGTACTGGGTACTGGGTAATTCTTAGCATGAATTTATCAACGATGTTTAGATTTCAAACTACGCGCTTTGTTAACAAGTTTAGAAAATCATCTGCCGTTCGCTATTTGGAGTGCCCCACAATTCAAACAGCGCGCCTATTTGCAGAGACAGAACAGAATGACTTGCTATTCAATAGTCTGGCAACGTCGTGCATAAGCAGCTGTCTAGGATGCACTGGCAACACTCACTCAGACGCTAAACAAAAAAATTGACCAGAAAAATAAGCAACATGGAAACAGCGGGGCCAAGTGCAGAAATTGGTAAAACTACTACATATTTTTGTCTAATTGGACAGTACATCATATATTAAGCTGATGAAAAGTGTCTCTGTATAGTTAATAATTAAGTTAGACGGCTTTTGTTAAAAGTAATCAGCGGCTAAAAACTGTCTTAAAAATTTTTGCATTCTTTGTGCAGAACTACTCGAACGCGTTTTATTGCGTCTGGGCAATGCGGACAGCGATGAGAAGCTAGAAACGACAGTGGGTAAATTTCTGACGCCCGTCATCATCAAAATCAATTCGCCGCACAGCGTAGTACGCTCTAAGGTAAAACGAATTCCTGAATGACTTGGCAGAAATTTACTGTAACTTGATGTATATCAACTAGGTGGTCGAGGTGCTGACACATATAAAGCGACGTCTAACATCACGAGGCCAGGTGCAGATACCAGTGGAAGCACTCCTCGATCAATATGGAGGATCAGAGAGCACCACATTCCTTAAGAACTTTGCCATCATTTTCATTAGTATGGGTTTCCCTCGCCTGCCGTTGGAAGAGCAGACAAAACTGGCGGCCAAGGTGTTGGGTTGCGAAAGCAAACTGGAGAACTATCAGGATAAGCTATTCATGCTTCTACTGCCCATTTTGAGTGAAATGAAAATACCCGATGATCCGGCACAACGTGGAGATTTGTTTAAGCTAAAAGAGAAGCCGGCAATTTCTGCCAGTTTCTTAGCTTTACTGCAGGATGTGCTTCTGCTGCCCTATGGCGTCACACAGGATCAGGATGTGCCACCTGGACTAAGTCCTTACAGCTTTAAGCGTATCATTGCTAACAATTGGCGAGCCGAGGAGCTGGAGAAGATCAAGAAGGGCATCGTGCGCTTTTTGTGCGGAGGAGTTTTCGCTGATAATGATATATTTCCTCTACTTGTGGTGGCTTCAGCTGATACGCGTTTCAGCGTGGCCACGCCTGCCATTGCTGAGTTGAGTAAATTGTGCACCATGCTGGATTTTAGTAACCCAGCTGTGACATCTCCTCTCTACACGCTCTTCATTGGCAATCAGCATCAGTTGACGGAGCGGCAAACGCGTCCCTGTTGCGCTCGAGTGCGCCAAAAGCTGTTGCAGTATTTGGTTAAGTGTCGAGGCAAGGGTATCTTTGTAGGCAAGGGTCTCCAAGTGATCTTCGATGGACTCTTTGGCAACAATACCAATCAGAAGTGTAAGGTCCTAGCACTGCAATTCGTGGAGTTGGTGCTACGGGAGTAAGTTGGCATTGTATACTGAATCGCATACTGAAGATACACTTACTAACGTGTTTCCTTCCTCCACTACGATAGCGGCCCACAAGATGTCGTCTCTAAGGTATCCAAAGTTCTGCTAACTGGCATCACAAAAGTCATTGGACGCGACTCTGTAGAGCCGAACGATGTACAAAATGCAGCGTATTCCGCCTTAGCTCAACACGCGCGCAGCTTTCCAGAGGATGTTAGCCAAGATTTGAAACTAGTGCTGGCCTACTTTAATAATCTAGCGACTTGTGCACCCGACTTGCATAGCTCAATACGCGAGGCGTTGGTCTCCATGGCGCCAGCATTTGCCTGGCAAACGAAGACCAAATCAGATGCCATGGATGTGGACCAGCAAGGCGATCCATCGGAGGTGCAGTTGGATGGACAACAGCATCTGCTACTGGCCATGCTACTCGACAATGCCGAGTCCAAGATACAAATTGTCCAGAACGTAACGAGTGTCTTCCTCACCAGCTGCTATCCAGAGTTCTATGCACCGGCACGTTATTTGCTGCTGCTTATTGCAGGCGAACGGTGCGTTTTCGCTAATATACCTATAATCTGTATATACGTACCTAATCCATTTCAATCTTTCTATAAATAGCAACTCCTTGAGAGAGAATGTGACTACCTATTTGTATGGAACTTCGAAGAAGGATCATGTCAACTATAGCATGCTCTCTTCCATTGAGCACACAGGCAAACATACTAGCGAATCGATTAGCGACTTTAATCATTTATCACTCGAACAACGACGCGTCCTGCTGCCCAGTTTTCATGCAATGATGGCCCATGTCCATGAGATGGCCAACAAGCGACTGAAGAAGAGCAGCTGCTGTGTGGTTATTGGACGGACCAAGCTGCCCTATAGTCTGGATGTCTACGAGGAGATACTCGACTACCTGCGTCTCTGTCTCTGGTATTCGGCGGGCATCGTCGCCGCACCGGGCGATGAGAAATATACTCATGAGCTGCGCAAATATATAATCACCAACTATGACGAGGAGGAATCTAATGCACTGCAACAATATTTACTCTTTGTGCAGCGCGGCGTGGAAGCTAAGCGAAGTATTCATAATCATAATCCTCAGTATTATGAGAGTAACAACTCTTTCTTTCTCTTTTAGCTGATTCAACGCTACTATGTCTCTATGACCTATTGAATGCGGCACCCGAGATATTTGCGCCCAAGCAATTGCATCTACTGGAGCCGTTGAGCAACTCGCTGAAAGATGTTTCCGAAGTAATGCGTCTTAATGTTGCCCAGGTCTATGGCATCCTCTGGGCCTACGGGCTACCAAATGATAAATTTGATCAGGAGATCGGCGATTGTCTAAACACCTTATCGCAGAAATCACTTGAGCATAAGCATGGCTGGCTTTTGGTGTTGGGTCACAGTTTCAATCGCAAAATTGACCAATTGCGGGAGCAAAATATAAGCAAGGATTATGCCAATTGGACGGAGTTTGTAAATGCAGTAAAAATTATTGGTAAGTCTTGATGGATAACGTAAAGTAATACGACACATAACACTTGGTTTTCATTCACAGCGAAAATGCTAACCGAGTCCCAGTGGCTGCTCATCTCAGCAGCTGTAAAATGCACCTCGATGATTGGCAAAGTGGTTGAGATACCCAATGTGCCAGTGGAAATTCAATGTGCCACTAGCAACAACGATGACGACGATGATGAAGAAATGGCCGAAACAGAGAGCATTCAAATTTCCACGAAGATGATCATATTCAGCGTCGTTTTCCAACTGCTGCGCAGCACTTCCGTTAGACAAAGGATTCGAGAAGAGGCAGCCAAATGCTTGGGCTATTTGGCAATTGGAGATGGCGCCCACTTTACTAAACGCAATCTGGAAAAGTTCCTAACGCTGACCAAGGTGCAAAAGGATGCAGCATTGAATATTGCCATCTCGGAGGCAATTGTCAGCACATTGTGTGGCTACGATGTTAACAAGGGTCCGCCCACGGAGACATTTGTGAATGTGCATTGCAGCGATGCAGATTTCGAGCAGTTCTTGATTGCCTTGATACGATTGGTTAGCGAACCCAATCCTCAATCGCGACAGGCCATCTCAGTTTGGCTGCTCGCTGTGGTCAAGCATTGCAGTAAGCGACCCGCAGTGCTCAACAAAAAGCAACTGCTGCAGTTCGCCTTTACGGAGCTGTTGTCGGACGATAGTGGTGCGTACAATTATTTAAATATTATATTTAAATTATTTGTGTATAACAATTTTCCTTTGCTTACAGAATTCGTGCAAGATGTTGCTTCACGTGGCTTGGGCTTGGTTTACGCCCTCTCCGATTCGAATTGTCAAACGGATCTGGCTAATTCTTTGCTCGATCAGTTGATTGGCGGCAAGAGGCAGGTGAATCAGGTGACTGGCGATACCGAACTCTTTGCCGAGGGCATGCTGGGCAAGACGCCAACAGGCGGTAATATCACCACCTACAAGGAACTCTGCTCCCTTGCCTCCGATCTCAATCAGCCCGATATGATCTATCAGTTTATGCAGCTGGCTAATCATAATGCCACTTGGACCAGCAAGCTGGGTGCGGCGTTTGGCTTGAAGACGCTCTCTGCGGAGTCGCGGCAGAAGATGCAACCCTATTTGGGCAAGATAATACCACGTCTCTATCGTTATAAGTACGATCCGACACCCAAAATCCAGAACTCGATGATATCCATATGGGACACCATTGTCACGGACTCGAAGGAAGTAACCGAGCAATATTATTGGGAGATTCTGCGCGAACTCCTCGACAATTTGACCAGCACGGAATGGCGTGTGCGCATTGCCTGCTGCTTGGCTGTGCGGGATTTGCTTAAGCGTTCAAATGGTTTGCGCTTGCGCTCCGAGGAGAAGCACCTGACATCGACCACTGGGACGATTCGTCGGGTAACGCCTGATACCATGGATGTGGACGAGCTGCCTGAGCCGGAGCTGCGCGAGCTTTGGTATCAGCTATTCCGCGTCATGGATGACATACACGAGGGCACACGCATGACTGCCCAAGGCACAGCCACATTTCTGAGTAAGCTATGCGTACTAGCCGCCTCCTCGGAGCATGGAAAGTCAGGCACTGCCGTCGCTGCCTCAATTCTACCCTTTCTACTAGAGACGGGCGTGGGTCACAAGGTTGCAGAAATACGCAAGGTCAGCATTAAGACTATATCGGAAATGATTGACTCGTCGGGTGCTTTGATTGCACCGCATCTTGCCACTCTCATACCCTGTATGCTGCGCGCTACAGGCGAGCTGGAAAACACCAAGCTCTCGTATGTGTCCACTCGTCTGGGCGCCGACAATGAGGCACAGGAAGCTGTCGACAGTCTGCGCGCTGAGGCAGCCAAGTCGCATCACACCATGGAGACGATCAACAAGTGTGTACGCTTCATTGATTACCCCGTGCTAGAGCGCATGACCCCAGAGCTCCTCGAGCTGATGAAGACCAGCGTGAATCTGGGCACCAAAATTGGCTGCGCCCACTTTGTTTGCCTGGTGAGTGAAGAAACTACATCTGAGACTATGTCTCTGTTGTCCCTCTCTTTTCTTAATCCCTTTGGAATACAAAAACTAATTCTTCTGTTGGTTTTTCTTCCACAGATTAGCATACGTCTAGGCAAGGAGATGACGCCCCTGGTGGGCAAATATTTGGGTGCTTGCTTTGGCGGTATCAAGGATCGCAATGCTACGGTGCGCAAATATAATGCGAGTGCCATTGGACATCTCATGGGACTGGCCAAGGTAAGATTGCTACTTAGCTAAGTCCTTGCTCCTCTTAAAATCTCCCTCTTACAGGAACAATCGATTAAGAATCTTTTTGCCAAACTGGACGAGCTGTATATGGAACAGCCAAACAATCGGTCCATTGCATTGACCATACAATCGATTAATAAGCGACACCATGAACTGCTCAAGGACTACATGGACTGCTTGCTCCCGTTGATCTTCTTTGCCATGCACGAGGAGCAGAACGAGGAGAACAAAGCGAACATTGAGCTGTGGAAGGATCTGTGGATGGACATTAGTCCAGGAGATGCGGGCATTCGAGTCAATTTGCATGTCATCCTGCCCAAGTTGGAGTCCTCGCTAACCGATGCGAGTTGGTCGCGAAAGGCGCAGGCAGCCAATGTCATCCAGAATATAGCAGTGCGGCTCGGCAGTTCTCTGGAGACAGCGGATCGAGTGCGGCTCATCAAGCTGCTGCTTAGTGGACTGCAGGGACGCACCTTCGAGGGCAAGGAGCGGCTATTGCAGGCGCTGGCTGCATTATGCAAACACCTCGATCGCCAGCACGAGATCTGTCCGAGCATCATAGAAGCAGCCATGCGCGAGGCACGTAAACAGGAGCCAGTCTATCGTACTATGGCATTAGGTGCGCTCGGCGACATATTGGATGTGCTGGAGGCAGATCGCTTTGAGGAGGTTTGCAACATGATCTGGTATTTGCTGGAGAAGAAGGAGCTGCGCGCCGTTGACTCAGATGATGATGACGAGGCTGGCTGTAGTGGCATTGCTCGCAAGGACTTAACAGCCGATGAGCGCAACAAACGCGCCCAAACGCTTAACAAATTGAAGGAAGTTGTTTGGGAGACCCTCGGCAAGGCGTGGCCCAAGCATGCAATCGAAACCCAGCACAGATATCAACTCTTCTTCGCCGAGAACTGTACGAGCATTTTGAGCGAGAGCACACGGCCTGTACAGGTGAGCCTGCTGGCTGCGCTAACCAAGTACGTGGAGCGCTTGTACATCTTCGACGAGACAGCCCAGCTACCCGACATAGCGCTCGAGCGCAACAATCTGGAAAAGAAGCCGAAGACGGAGGCGCCACCATTGCAGACACGCGAGGCCATCGTGCAGAAGATCTGCAGTGATGTCCTGGCCGCTGTCACTCTAGCTGCCGGCGTACCCCATACAGGACTCAAAAAGGAGGCACTCAACATCGTTCTGATGCTGATCAAGCGTCTCAGCCTGACCAGGGATCAGTCTACGTTGGCGCTGCTCAAGCAAAATTTCGAAGCGAATCTGAGCAAATTTCAACGCGACTCAGCACCCGAGGTGCGCTGTCGCATCAAGGACATTGAGGAGAAGCTGGCACGACTCGAACAGCATCCCAACTAAGAGTAATATACTACGGCATGTGAACCTCCATGGAATATACGATTATCTATAGACACTTAAATATTCATGCTAAGAGCACTTTTGGAAAGAGCAAAATAAATTGAACTATATTTATGTAATGAAAAATCAATTACACATAATTTTTGCATTGCTGACTGATTTGTTAGGATCGTAAAGATTTTGTTTACAGTTATCTCTCGCTAAAACGTGGAACAATTAAAATTCTTTGGTTCACCAACTGTCAGAAAAACATTCAATAACATGCAATACCAAGTGTATATAACTATTTATATATATGAGATATATATTTATGTATCCTATTAGCCCTTGCGTGTCTGTGAAATCACTTTGTATAACAATTTCCATTTTTGACATGACTACAAAGCCCTTTGAGCTGTCTTGATAGATGAAAAGATAATTGTTATAGTACTTAGACAGGTAGTTTAATGATCGTATTTCACAGCCTATATTTATAGATATTTAAATATATTGGTGTTAACTACATGGGATCTAGGCAGAAACGTAAATATAACTCATCCAATGACTCCAGCATGAAGGTCTTTGGATTGAAGCGTATTTGGTTGACAGTTCTATCGCACACTTCCACTCGATGCCTTCGCAGTATGTGTGCCACGCCCAGTTTCAGCTGCAGCAAACCCAGTCGACTGCCGATGCAACCATGCGGTCCAGCACCAAAGGGTATATAAGTCATGGGTATTATATCCTTTAGACGTGACGGCGCAAAACGCTCCGGATCAAAGTGCAATGGATTGGGCCAGTACTGGAATTCAATAGAGTTAGAAAGGTAGAATCTGGAAGTCTTCCAATACAATAACAGGCTGCGATTGCATACGCATAAAAACAAAGACACAAACATTATTAACATTCTAATTAGAGAATGCATGAATATGCTAGATATTCTCATTAGACTGTAGCCTATTAGCAAATAGTTGGATATACGTTATTCTTATTGGACTTAATATTGCAATTGAAGTAATACGTAAATATGCACTTTTTGCTTATTATTAAATATTCTAATATGCTAAACATGCTTATAATTAATATATTTAATCTAGTATATTGACTAGACTAGAGGGAAGGGACTTTATTTTGTTTTTTTTTCCTTGGCCATCTTAACTAGAATAGTAGAAGCTTTTAGCTCTGAATATTTTCAGCTCTCACCTTGGCATCACGCTGTATGCCCAATATGGATATATAGGCGGGCATACCAGGCGGTATCACGTAGTCCATGTGTGGTTGCAGTGAGAAGCCCTCGGGTCGTGTGCATTCGCGATTGATGAATGCAGCAGCGGGATAGAGGCGCAAAGCCTCCAGACAAACCATTTTTAAGTACGGCAAGGTGGAAGCTGTCTCATAGCTAAGCTGCGCATCCTGGCCAAAGGCTGTGGCCAGTTCCCGCTTCAAACGTCGCTGCAACGCCGGCTGCTTGGCCAGCTCGTACAATGTGAAGCCCAGCAGGGCGGACGAAGTCTCAAAGCCAGCCAGGAGAATGATGCCCGCCTGGGAAGCTGTGAAATCCGAGTGCTGCGTACGCTGCAGTGGCTCCAGCAGACCAAGCAGATCAACATCCGCTAGAGGATTACGCTTTTGGCATCGCTGCCGCAGCTGCCTCTCGACCATCTGTCGCATGAAACGCGCATAGCCCTCGGCAAAGACTTTGGCGCGTAGTAGCCAAGTCCATTGTGGCAAGAAGAAGATGCACATGAAGTGCAGCACCTTGGTGAGATTCGGGTGGAGTAGCTGCTTAGTCTGATCCCTTAGGAGTGACTCACCATGGCGCAGTCCACCCACATCCCAGCTGTAGAACAATCTGCCCGTCACATCGGTCGTGTACAGCTGGCACATCTCACTCAGCGGCAGCACCTGCTCCGCCCGCCCGGCCATGCGCCTATCCAGATGCTGCTCCAGCTCGAGCAGCACCTGCTGCATCAAGGGATACATGCGCTGCTTCATCCGGCCACTGCTGAACATCTGCGACATGCAGCGCCGACTCTCTCGCCACACCGGATACTTGGCCAGGGGCAGGGTCAATGCGCCCATCGGATCATGCTGAGCATCGGCGGCTTCATACCGGTTGAGGAAGCTATTAAATTCCTTGATCAGCACCAGGCTTATTAGTTCCGGATCGCGCAGCATTAGAACCGGGGTCTGGAACACGTAGAAACCAGCAAGCTTCGCGTGCTCAATGCGTGCATCTGCATAGATTTCCTTGAAGAGATCACCAAACGAGATGCGCAGCAGCAGAAGCTGCTTCAGGTGACCAAATGGCGTCCAGCTGGAGGCGGGTATATGGATCAGTCGATGCCGACGGAAGTAGCTATAGCGCTGCTCTAGGTACAAGTAGGTGTAGAGCAGCGCCAGAGACAGCAGCATCAGAGCCAAGGAAAGAGCTAACATAACTGAAAGATAGAAGTTGGAAGATAAAATATATTAATTTTAATTGAAATCATAACTCAAATGTGCATGTATGTATATCTCATCTCTTACATAAGAAGCTCTCATAGAAATACGCCTGAGCTCTGTTCAATGAAGTATAGAATACAAAAGAAACAAAAAGACGGCGAAGAAGAAGCATATACAATGAAAATCGCATTTCATTCAGAAATCCAAAAACCGAGAATAGAAAATGAACGCGTGACGCAATTAGCTTAACCCCGATCATAATCTTCCAGCGCGAGCTGAGGATAAACCCCGATGGGAAGGCAGTCGTGGCAAACAGTGGCTGGGCATCGCTTGAGCTGTGAGAATGACGCTTGGCACAGTGCTGCTTCTGCTGTTCTGCATCCTGATCTGTGGATATTACTACCTGAGACACCATTATGCCTATTGGATAGCACGCGGAGTGCCTGAGCTGCGTCCTCGGCTGTTTGTGGGCAACCTGGGCGGGCTGCTGAGCATGCGCAGTAGTCCGGCGGATTTCATTGGCGAGATGTACAATCATCCGGATGCGCAGGATAAGCCCCTTGTGGGCATTCATGTGTTCTATAAGCCAGCGCTGCTCTTGCGCGATCCGGAGCTGATTAAGCGAATCATGGTCAAGGACTTTGCGAAATTCAGCAATCGCTACTCGAACTCGGATTACAAAGGCGATCCGTTGGGCTCGCAGAATATATTCTTTCTGAAGAATCCGGCCTGGAAGGAGGTGCGCCTGAAGCTGTCGCCATTCTTCACCAGCAATCGGCTGAAGAACATGTTTCCCCTGATCGATGAGGTCGGCCGCAATCTGGATGCGTATCTCCGCCAGCAGCCGCTGCACAATGAACGGATGCGCTGCTTCGATCTGGAGGCCAAGGAGCTGTGCGCTCTCTTCACCACGGATGTGATTGCCACGGTGGCCTACGGCATCCAGGCGAACAGTTTCACCCATCCGAACGGCGAGTTCCGTCGCCACGGCCGGGCGGTCTTTCAGTTTAGCCTGAAGCGAGCGGCAGAGTTCACGTTGGTGTTCTTCTTGCCACAGCTGGTACCCTACTTCGGCTTCAAGGTGGTGCCCGCTGAGTCCGCCAAGTTCCTGCGCGACACCATCAGCTATGTCATGGCAGAGCGTGAGAAGTCCCAGAAGACCCGCAACGATCTAATCGATCTGCTGATCGACTTCAAGCGCAGCACTCAGCAATCGAAATTCGTCTTCGATGGCGACATTCTGGTGGCCCAGGCCGTGCTCTTCTTTACCGCCGGCTTCGAGTCCTCCTCGTCGACCATGGCCTTCGCCATGTACGAGCTGGCCAAGCATCCGGAGGTGCAGCAGCGCCTGAGAGCAGAGATCAAACAGGCTCTCATTGCCAGCGGAGGCTGTGTCAACCAGCAGCTGATCGAGTCCCTGGAATACATGCAAATGATACTGCAGGAGGTGCTACGCATGTATCCTCCACTGCCCTTTCTCGATCGCGAGTGCACCAGCGACGAGGGCTACTCCCTGGCGCCCTTTCACAAGTTCTGCGTGCCCAAGGGCATGCCCGTTTATATACCGGCTTACGCCTTGCACATGGATCCACAGGTGAGTTGAGCTTTGCAGGTGCATAAGTAGAGAGGTGAAGAGATCTTTTTAGATCTGCTTTAGCTTCGTGTAACTCTTCTCTTCTCAGCTTAGTCCTTAGTCTCTAATTGTAGTCCCCTTCTAACTTCTCCCCTCTCTCTCTCACTCTCTTTCTCTCCCCGCAGTACTACCCGCAGCCGAGGCAATTTCAGCCGGAACGCTTCTCCTCGAGCAACCGGAAGCTGCACATTCCGTATACCTACATGCCCTTTGGTCTGGGTCCGCATGGATGCATCGGTGAGCGCTATGGCTACCTGCAGGCGAAGGTGGGCTTGGTCTATGTGTTGCGCAATCATTTGGTAACAACATCGGAGCGAACTCCGCGTCGCATGAAACTGGACGCGAAGGCAATCATACTACAGGCCGAGGGTGGCATCAATTTGCGACTGGTGCGCGATCCCCTGGGCGTTTGAATAGAACTTACTTGAACTTCAGAAATGGGGGAAACTCGCTGGATAGTAGTCGAATAGTTCACCTGTCAGCAACTCACGTAGCACTAAGCTTTCATTTCGCGTGTCTTCGCATTTTAAACTGTTCAAGACGAGCATTCGAACTTCAAAATGCATTTTGATTGCCTCCGATACTTGCGTGTCGCTGCGAAAGTTGCGAGAGGTGCAACAGCTAATCAAAGCGCACTACTGCGACACTCTACAAATCTCCAAATTAATAAGGGACGACCTTTGCTCAAATTGTTATTAGCGCAAAAAAAAAAAAAAAACAAAAAAAAAACAAAAAAAAAAATCATTAGCCCCTAAGTTCGACTATCAAAAATTAAATCATGCGTATTTATGATATAATCAAAAATAAAGCTTTTAAGAGGGTAATTATCAGATTTAGCAGCTTCAAGAGACGTTATTATATATTGGAATATATTCTTAAAGAAAGGGAAAATTAAATAAGTATAGTAAGGCAAGATTTATTTATTATTGTAATAACCTTTTTCTTAAAGAGCTTCAATGGGGTTGCTGTGTTTTTGTATGCATATTAATAATAATAATAATAAATTCTTAAAAAAGTAGTTATATCTTGATTAATGCATTGTCTGAAGAATCAACGGACTTCATTGGATTTTACAAGAAATAAAATTAAATTAAATGTGCTAATAATAATAGTTGATATTTAAATAAAATACTATTGATTAATATATATTTAAAATCAATTAAACAAATTTTACATTAATTTGATGAAAATCTATATTTATTATAAAGTATTTAAAAAACATTTTAGCTAGTGAATCAATGTTTAAAATTGATTTTTAATTTATATTAGTCAATAGTATTTATGCAATTTATATTAAAGGTGAAGATTACTATTGAAATATTTACTATTATATTCATATACACCTATACATATACATATACAATACATATACATATATGCATTTATTATAAGCATATACATATAAGCATATTTTTTTTTCGCTACACTGTGCATAAATTCAACAATTTCAGTTTAGAAACGCAATTTAAATCAAATCGATATTTAAACGATTTCTAATGCCCATCAAATACAATAATATGGAAATTGATCTCAACACAACAAATCTAATCAAGCAATTGAATAATCTCTAAAGACTTAGGCTGCCAGCCGTCCGTCAGTCGAGTGACAGGGGCAAGGCGCTTAAATAATAATTTAATCATTTTATTTACAACAAAGAACGAGACTGTCTTATCAGAGGCCAGGTGGAATAACAACTTGAAGCACTTTGAATTGCTTTCGTCTTTTTTTAATGTAAATCGAAGCCCATAACAAAAATAAATACAAAACTATAAACTGCACCATCAGCATTACATGAGAGGATGCCCAAGCCAGAAATCATAGAGCTTTCGCATCGTATAGTCTATCGTTGACAATCTCAAGAAACATGCCCGACTTCAGCTGCAAAATAAACGTCTTAGGATCGAATTCAATCTCCTTCACGGTCTGGGGGCAGGAGCGCACGAAATGATTCTTGAGGAAGTGGACCAGACCCAGTTTGGTCTGCAGCACTCCGATTCGACTGCCGATGCAATTGTGGGGACCCAGACCGAAGGGCTGGTAGGCCATGGGCTCAATCGATTTGCGGTTCTCGGCCGAGAAGCGTTCGGGATTAAACAGATTCGGGTTGGTCCAGTACTAGATGACAGATGATTGATTAGGCAAGGATTTTGCGGGATTTGTTAAACGTTACCTTAGGGTCTCGCTGCAGTGCATAGACGGGTATAAAAATGGGCGTGCCATTCTCCAGTTTGTGGTCATAGTAGGGCTTCAGCGAAAGATCCGGCTCTCCCTTAATGCTCTGATACTCGCGATCTAGGAAAGGTAGCACTGGATACATGCGCAACACCTCGTCCACTACCATGGATAGGTACTCGAGTGAATGGATTTTGTCGTAGCTCAGTTTGCCATCCTTCTCCTCGAGTAGGGCTTCATGGATTTCCTGTCGCAGCCGCTTCTGCAACTCCGGCTGCCTGGCCAGCTCCAGCAGGGCAAAGGACATGGCTGACGAGCTCGTCTCGAAGCCCGCCGTGAAGAATACTCCCGCTTGAGCAACCAAAAAGTCGTTGTCGTTGGCCAAATGCGGCTTGCCCGGCTCCAGGGCTGCCTCCTTGCGCAGGCCCACGAGCACATCGATCAGATCATTGCGCACCGTCGCCGTTCGCTCTCGCTCCGTCATGACGTGGCCAATGGTATCGCGCAGGAATTTGGAAAAATCGTCCGGAAACACCTTGATGCGCAGCAGCGACACCAGCTTCGGCAAAAAGAAGGCGACAAAGAAGTCCTTGCTCCGCGCCAGCGTCGGTGCGAAGATCTTACGGCCTTGCCTACGGAACTCAGCATCTGGATTCGACAAACTATTCGCACGCACACCATACGCTATCGTTGCTATTGAATCCGTCGTAAACCTGGCGCACACATCCTTGATATCTGTAACGTATTTGCCTCCGTTTGCTGGCCACTCCTTGGCTAGCATAGACTCTAGATCTGCGGCTATCTATGGTGGATCAATTCAGCTTTAAATTGGAAATTATTTAACTATAGTCTGAAGAACCCACCTCCTGCATGAGTGGATACATCTGCTTCATCTTTCCGCTGGTGAAAACCGGCGTCAGCTTCGTCCTTATCTCCTTCCATTGTGGATTGCGCACAAAGAACAGATTATTCGAGCCAAGGGCATCGTAATGTGGATCGGTGCGTCCATAGCGATTGGTGAATCGATTAAAATCTTTGATTAGCACCGATTTAATAAGTTCCGGCTCGCGGATGACCAAACCAGGTTTATTGATTACATAGATGCCAACAGCGGCCTCATTCGCCATCCGCGGATCACTGTACACATCCGAGATGTGCAGGCCAAAGGAGTTCGACTGCGTAAACACTGGCCCAGTATTCCCTATAATGGGCGTGGGCTGCATATACGGAATGCCCTTGCGCTGCCAATAGCTGTGATTCCGTTGGAACCACAAATAAACAGCGCTAAGCGCGCCGACAATCACAAACAGGGCGGCCGTTAAAACCATTTCACAGGACTCTACAAAACAAATGGAACTTGATTTCAATCTTAGCTTATGCAATATATATAATCTGATATATTTTTTAATTAAAAATGAAATTAACACAGGCAATAAAAATCTTAGCAAACTCATGTAAACAAACAATTCTAAATAAAAGTTATCTAATATACTATAATTCGGTCTTATCAAACGCATTTATTTTATTATGTACTTTGTTGATTCTTTGTAAAAACTACTTCACTGAAGATAAGCAAAGCTCTTCAAAATCTGATAATCATAACAAATAACTGTAAATATTTTATATAATGGAACATTTTTTAAAGAATTTAAGTGTTTAATGAAATTTAAATGAAACAAATTACTCACATTAATCAAGTACTTTCTATTAGCTATGTTTGTACAAAAAAAGCATTAAAAATATATAAATATTCTATAAAAATATCATTATAATCATTAGAAATATCATTCATAACAATGCAAAATCCACTTAATCAAATTTCTATAATCCTCCCGCACGGTATATCCTTTTCCAGATTTTCATTTACCTAATAAATATTTTGTAAATAATTTGATTCACTTCCGATTACAAGTACCGACAATTAGCGAGTCTGAAATAACACTTGCGATCGATTCATGTCTACTTCAGGTTTTTATAGACACCGTCTACAGGGAAGATAATGAAACAATGTAATCAACAGTTGGGGCTCAACTAGATGATACGTTGTAAACGGGAATTGTTCTCAAATAATAATACATCATCAGTGGGATCAGTGGGAAGACTTAAAAATATACATTGTCAAATTGTATGCATACATTGAAATTTCATAGTTGTTCAGACTACCCTCGTTTATATATTATATATATAATATACGGCTATATACATACATATATAATTTCTTTTAAAGATTTTTGATTGAGAAGATTACTATTGAAATATTTACTATTATATTCATATACACCTATACATATACATATACAATACATATACATATATGCATTTATTATAAGCATATACATATAAGCATATTTTTTTTTCGCTACACTGTGCATAAATTCAACAATTTCAGTTTAGAAACGCAATTTAAATCAAATCGATATTTAAACGATTTCTAATGCCCATCAAATACAATAATATGGAAATTGATCTCAACACAACAAATCTAATCAAGCAATTGAATAATCTCTAAAGACTTAGGCTGCCAGCCGTCCGTCAGTCGAGTGACAGGGGCAAGGCGCTTAAATAATAATTTAATCATTTTATTTACAACAAAGAACGAGACTGTCTTATCAGAGGCCAGGTGGAATAACAACTTGAAGCACTTTGAATTGCTTTCGTCTTTTTTTAATGTAAATCGAAGCCCATAACAAAAATAAATACAAAACTATAAACTGCACCATCAGCATTACATGAGAGGATGCCCAAGCCAGAAATCATAGAGCTTTCGCATCGTATAGTCTATCGTTGACAATCTCAAGAAACATGCCCGACTTCAGCTGCAAAATAAACGTCTTAGGATCGAATTCAATCTCCTTCACGGTCTGGGGGCAGGAGCGCACGAAATGATTCTTGAGGAAGTGGACCAGACCCAGTTTGGTCTGCAGCACTCCGATTCGACTGCCGATGCAATTGTGGGGACCCAGACCGAAGGGCTGGTAGGCCATGGGCTCAATCGATTTGCGGTTCTCGGCCGAGAAGCGTTCGGGATTAAACAGATTCGGGTTGGTCCAGTACTAGATGACAGATGATTGATTAGGCAAGGATTTTGCGGGATTTGTTAAACGTTACCTTAGGGTCTCGCTGCAGTGCATAGACGGGTATAAAAATGGGCGTGCCATTCTCCAGTTTGTGGTCATAGTAGGGCTTCAGCGAAAGATCCGGCTCTCCCTTAATGCTCTGATACTCGCGATCTAGGAAAGGTAGCACTGGATACATGCGCAACACCTCGTCCACTACCATGGATAGGTACTCGAGTGAATGGATTTTGTCGTAGCTCAGTTTGCCATCCTTCTCCTCGAGTAGGGCTTCATGGATTTCCTGTCGCAGCCGCTTCTGCAACTCCGGCTGCCTGGCCAGCTCCAGCAGGGCAAAGGACATGGCTGACGAGCTCGTCTCGAAGCCCGCCGTGAAGAATACTCCCGCTTGAGCAACCAAAAAGTCGTTGTCGTTGGCCAAATGCGGCTTGCCCGGCTCCAGGGCTGCCTCCTTGCGCAGGCCCACGAGCACATCGATCAGATCATTGCGCACCGTCGCCGTTCGCTCTCGCTCCGTCATGACGTGGCCAATGGTATCGCGCAGGAATTTGGAAAAATCGTCCGGAAACACCTTGATGCGCAGCAGCGACACCAGCTTCGGCAAAAAGAAGGCGACAAAGAAGTCCTTGCTCCGCGCCAGCGTCGGTGCGAAGATCTTACGGCCTTGCCTACGGAACTCAGCATCTGGATTCGACAAACTATTCGCACGCACACCATACGCTATCGTTGCTATTGAATCCGTCGTAAACCTGGCGCACACATCCTTGATATCTGTAACGTATTTGCCTCCGTTTGCTGGCCACTCCTTGGCTAGCATAGACTCTAGATCTGCGGCTATCTATGGTGGATCAATTCAGCTTTAAATTGGAAATTATTTAACTATAGTCTGAAGAACCCACCTCCTGCATGAGTGGATACATCTGCTTCATCTTTCCGCTGGTGAAAACCGGCGTCAGCTTCGTCCTTATCTCCTTCCATTGTGGATTGCGCACAAAGAACAGATTATTCGAGCCAAGGGCATCGTAATGTGGATCGGTGCGTCCATAGCGATTGGTGAATCGATTAAAATCTTTGATTAGCACCGATTTAATAAGTTCCGGCTCGCGGATGACCAAACCAGGTTTATTGATTACATAGATGCCAACAGCGGCCTCATTCGCCATCCGCGGATCACTGTACACATCCGAGATGTGCAGGCCAAAGGAGTTCGACTGCGTAAACACTGGCCCAGTATTCCCTATAATGGGCGTGGGCTGCATATACGGAATGCCCTTGCGCTGCCAATAGCTGTGATTCCGTTGGAACCACAAATAAACAGCGCTAAGCGCGCCGACAATCACAAACAGGGCGGCCGTTAAAACCATTTCACAGGACTCTACAAAACAAATGGAACTTGATTTCAATCTTAGCTTATGCAATATATATAATCTGATATATTTTTTAATTAAAAATGAAATTAACACAGGCAATAAAAATCTTAGCAAACTCATGTAAACAAACAATTCTAAATAAAAGTTATCTAATATACTATAATTCGGTCTTATCAAACGCATTTATTTTATTATGTACTTTGTTGATTCTTTGTAAAAACTACTTCACTGAAGATAAGCAAAGCTCTTCAAAATCTGATAATCATAACAAATAACTGTAAATATTTTATATAATGGAACATTTTTTAAAGAATTTAAGTGTTTAATGAAATTTAAATGAAACAAATTACTCACATTAATCAAGTACTTTCTATTAGCTATGTTTGTACAAAAAAAGCATTAAAAATATATAAATATTCTATAAAAATATCATTATAATCATTAGAAATATCATTCATAACAATGCAAAATCCACTTAATCAAATTTCTATAATCCTCCCGCACGGTATATCCTTTTCCAGATTTTCATTTACCTAATAAATATTTTGTAAATAATTTGATTCACTTCCGATTACAAGTACCGACAATTAGCGAGTCTGAAATAACACTTGCGATCGATTCATGTCTACTTCAGGTTTTTATAGACACCGTCTACAGGGAAGATAATGAAACAATGTAATCAACAGTTGGGGCTCAACTAGATGATACGTTGTAAACGGGAATTGTTCTCAAATAATAATACATCATCAGTGGGATCAGTGGGAAGACTTAAAAATATACATTGTCAAATTGTATGCATACATTGAAATTTCATAGTTGTTCAGACTACCCTCGTTTATATATTATATATATAATATACGGCTATATACATACATATATAATTTCTTTTAAAGATTTTTGATTGAGTACAGGGTATTGTAAGTTGAATTACAATACGCTTTGCAGATAACTGATCATCACTTATATGTATACTTAGTAAAATGAATTGATGTTGAGATTTGTATGGCGCTTAATTACAACTGATAGACAATTTGCAATAAAAGTTGAAAAACCCGAATCGATGCAGCGAACGAGTGTAGTCTGATAGACGCATAAAAGTCGCCAATAAACAATTGTAACAAATATGTAAATTTATGTATTTCATGTTCTTTTTACATAAAAATAATTAATTGACACACATTCATAATGGTTTAGACTACCCTCGTACATATATTATATATATATTATTAGATTAGCACACGCTTTTCATATTCATTGTCGAATCTAGCTTTCCTTGAATGCAACTACTGCATAGTTTCGTGGTGATATGACAGCATCGAACAGATCAATCAAATAGCTGTGCGTGTAGCCCAGTTCCTTGAGGTAGAGCAATCTATCGAGAAGAATTAGGCTTTCCACCACCGGTGCAAATGACATGCGGAGCAGATAAAAGAGCGATAGATAATGTCTATCTGATTCGTGCTGCTGCAGCAAGGCTTCCAGTTCATCTTCTTTGACCTCAGCCAGCCATGGAGCATTTAGCTTCTTTGAACACTTTTGCACATATTCAATAAAATTATTAAATTTTTGTACTTTGCCCACTTGCAGGCAGTTCTTTAAATCGGGAGCATGGCTGCAGACCAGAACCTCGAGTAGTGCGCGATAGTAGAGCGAAATGTTAGGCAGCTCCTTGGCTGACAAGGTGCGCTCAATGGATTGTGCGGCTAGCATACGGGCATTTCGACCCAGTTTTACTTTGCGTTCTTGAAGATAGCGACTCATAGGGAATCCATAATCCGTTGATTGCTTCATCAATGCCTTATTCCCAAAGAATTCTTGTTCCGAGTAGCGCTCGTTCAATAAATGATAGCAGCAACCCACATTACACAGCACACGGCAATTATTTTGAGCATGAAAGACCTGTAAGCAAGTGGCGGCAAGATTTCCACAGGTGTGAAGGCCGGTAAGACATATGCGCGGATCAACGACTTGTCGCTCATCCTTAAAATGTTCCTTAATTAAATCGCTCAAGTTTAGTTCGGTGGTTATGTAAATCGAAGTTGTTTTATATTTATTTGTGGGGGTATTTATATGTGTCTCCTTAGTGGGAGACTTTTTACCGCGTCTTGGTGGTGTTTTTCCTTGGTTTAGTATCTCAGCGCGTTCTGTTAAGCCATTCCAGGCGCGCTAATTCAAATAAATTGGAAACAAAAATAGTGTTGATTAGCGTAAGTAAATTACCGATTGTCTGTATGCCTAACATGCATGAATCGATATATCGATATATGTTTCTGCCACCCCGTTTCGCAGCTGTCATTCTTCTTCTTATTGCTGCATGGCATGCACGACGCGAAAACGTTTTAGCCGGCAAATAAATACGCGTTTTTCTATTTTCATTCCACAACTCGCATAAAAATAAACAATCAAACAAAATGTCAGCTGGCATGCCCATTAATCCTAAACCATTTCTAAATGGTCTGACCGGAAAGCCCGTGCTTGTTAAACTAAAGTGGGGACAGGAATACAAGGGATTTCTAGTCTCAGTCGATGGCTACATGAACATGCAGCTGGCAAACACAGAGGAAGTTATCGAAGGCTCCGTTACGGGCAATCTAGGCGAAGTGCTGATACGCTGCAACAATGTACTCTACATCAAAGGCATGGAAGATGACGATGAGGAGGGCGAGATGCGAGATTAAACCAACTCTCAGTACAACTTAGCATTAAGTGACCAAAAAGTGAATGAAATGAAATAAAGTGTATTTATCTTTAAGCACATACCTGTAATTTACTATCTCGTGAAAGGGCATTTTTAGTGTTGGACTCATTAGCATCGATTCCAAGCACCGAAAGGCCATACTCTAGACTTAATCTCGACGAGAGGTATCCTTTGCCATCCCCAGCATCAACAATATAGCAATTAGATTCGTCTATTATACTCTTTACGAGCTTGTTTACCAAGGCCGCAGTTAGCTCCACCTGTAGATTTGTTTATGTGTAAGGGTTTTAAAGCCGCTGTTCTTTTCTGAATGACTTCATATCTACCTCATGGCACTTCTTAGCGCTCATAAATTCTTTAATGTTAAGCTGAGTTTGCATTTGAGCATTCAGCAGCTGGTCCAGTTGCTCAACACTAGTCAAAAGCTCTGTGGTACTGGACAAGCGTTGGCGCTTACTAATTTCCAAAAATTGGGTAAGTGCTGGAAACTGTTGCAAATTAGTTGCGTCATTCCAAAATAATATTTTTATGGCTTGTTGTACGTCCACAGGTGTTGGAAGCTCTGCTCTTAATGACTGAGGCACAAATTCATTCCAATAGTCATCCGTTAGGTAGTTAACCATGTGGCAATTAACTAAAGACATGTACGGCGTCAAGTATTTTATTAACTCATCGAGGCGACACTGTAGTTGTCCCACTCCTATATGTGCCATCTTGTTAGTTCTTTTAGAAACTGTAATCTCTGCGCTCTTGCGTTGTGCGTTCAGTTTCCGGAACAGTCCCCTTTTTGGTGCCCAGCAAAGCGCACAGTCGCCGATGCGTGTTCCGAATGTGTTCCACAGCGCCAATGATGTCTTGGTCGGGATCGTTTTGACGTGGAAACTCTTCAATAAGCTGCCGTAGCTGTTGCAATGTGCGTTGCAACTTTTCCGTATGTGGTAACTGCTGTTGAGCCACCACTTGGCCGTAAATGCCGCCCAGTTCCTCGCCAAGTTGAACGCCTTGAGCGTAGCCAAGTTGGTAGCCCTCCTGATTACCCTGAGCTCGACCGTCGCTGATACCTTCAGCGTAGCCCTGACGTGCGTGTTTTTCCTCGGTCAGCACTATATCATCAAACAAGTCATTAATATCTCGCGAATCGCCGGACATCGTTTCAATGTGTTTTCCTTATTCAGTTATCGATACAAGTTTATCGATGACACCCGCTTTAAGAAGAAACTAAATTAACATCTTTACAGCACTAGCTTTTGCCAATGCTTGTCCAACTTTCATATACAATAGCCTTCAATTTCATGCAATTTTAACGATAGTTTCCAATATGAAACTGAAAACCTTACGCGCTTTGCAGCACTTTACATTACAAAAATAGTTACTCAGTTGTTATGCTCGATCTGCCCAAAACAGTTTAATAATTTTGTCTAATGCTTAAAGCAAGGCACACACATATAGCTGGAATTAATTTAATTCTAATTAATTTGGTTCTACTCCCAAGCATCTGCATCAGCATCATCATCATCATCGGAATCGCCCTCGTCGCTGGACATGGAACTTTTGCTTTTCTCCATTGGTGCTGCAATTATTTTTGACAGTTGCAACATCATTGGGTTCCCTGATTGCTCCACCGGATTTGGATTGCCTGAGATTCCCTTACGTCGCAGCATAAGCTTATTGTGTAGGTCCGCCATCAGATCACCTCCACTGGTTGCACTACCTCCTGCCCTGGATCGGCTTGTTGCATTACCATTTAGTTTGCCCACAGCATCTGCGTCTCCATCTGGATTTACGGGCGCAGCAGCTGACGAACGCAAGCGTCCACCATGTACACCCCCAGCATTGCGTATGGCAGCCATCAGCTCAGATCGAGGATCATCTGGTGGTGGTGCCCGCGATTCGGGTATGTTTAAAGGTGTTTCCAAGGATGGGGAGATGGGTTTGACGGCGCCATCAGAAGACAGTTTGGCAGTTGTTTGGGCGGGTGGTGGTGGCGGTGGCGGCGGCGGTGGTGGTGGGGGCGGCGGAGGCGGTGGTGGAGCACATTGCGCAGCTGTTGGTACAGTTCCAGTATAAGATCTCCTCGTCATGTGCGTCTGCGCTGCTATTGCCTGCACAGTTACAACCATGTTATCAGGAACAACATCTAACTTTTCACTCAGTTCAGTCAACTCGGGCAAGTCGGGTAAATCGACAAATTGATGCGATGGTGCAATGGGTGTCTTCTCCTCGACCGGCACATACTGCAAGTCATTCGCGATGCCTGGCAAATCTGGTAAGTCCAACGGCACGTCGATAGCCGGTGCCGCCAACGCTGCGGGCGTATAGCGCAAGTCCCCAGCTGGTGTGGTTAGCTTGGTGGTGCCATGTGCCAGCGAGTGGGGCGCCGGTGCCAATAACTGGGTGGGCTTTGGCTTATTGTTGACATCTCGTTTATGGTTCTGCGGAGGCAAGTTCCGCTTCCAGGCATTTAGATCATCACTGCCATAGGCGAATTCATTGGTATTGAAGCGCAAAACTGCAGGCACTGATTTAGCGGGCGGCAATGGACCCAAACCTGCGACGCTGTTTGTGAGCTGACGTTCTGTGATAAGCGGCGTCTGTTGCTGCTCCTCGCCACGCACATGAAAGAAAACGGCGTCGATATCCACGGCACTGTGCGAATCACTCGCTGAGTCAACATTGCGATTGCGTTGACGACGTTCTGATATCGTTGTTGTTGAATGTTTTTGTGTTGGTGTAGGAATATCCATTGACTCTTTGGCCACGGCCGGAAAGGTTGCAGGTATGTTGTTTAAGATACCGTGGCCTGGAAACCGGGCGGGCGCAAAGATTTTGATGGATTTCTTGGAGCCAACAAGTGCATCAATTTTAGCCTGGGCACGCATGACACGCTCATTTATATGCTGAACCTTGGCACCATTTTTTTCTAACCGAGCATCGATGCGGCCAAAAATTGAGTTGATTGTTTTGTTTAGACAGTCTAGCGACTGTGCTGCTCTGATTATTGTTTCCTCGTGATGTAGATCAGTCGGAATTATCGTTACCTGGTAGGCGCTGTGCACATAAGATTCGCTTTCGTCCATTTTTCTTTATTTGTGGATATAGTAAGAAATTAACGACTTGCATTTAGCTGTTGGCGATTTCTATCGCCCCTTTGTTGACCCTATCCAATCAACAGCTGGTTGTGCGAGAACTGATAGTGCTGCCAACTTGCGCGTTGTGTACCAATGCCGATACTATTTTATCTATCGATACATGACGCATTTATGAGTCAAAGTGTGGCAACACTGACCAGAGAATAAATAATACAAGATTACTTAACACTCCCTCCGCGGAGCTGATCGAAAGTCGTCCACACAATTAAAAGCCCTTGGCAGGCACAAGTCAAATTTGCGTATTATAAACATACATGCATATATGTATGTGTATGTATGTATGCATGTATGTATGCATGTACATATATACGCCCGTACAATATTTACAGCACAGGACAGGAAGAATAAAGAATTGCACATATGCATGTATGTGTGTATGTATGTATACATGTAAGTAAAAACATACTCATTAAACACAGTTTATATCATTCATACAAATAACAAAAAATTTGAAATTTTATTTTATCATTGTAAACTCTTTCAACAGTCATCAATCAGAAGGCCAATAATGGAATCGTCGCCAAGGGATTTTCATTTCTTTGCGTTACTGGCTTGTGCGTGCATACATACATATTTGTATGTATGTACATACATATGTATGCATATGTGCATAGTGCCTTCATATAATTTATACTGTTATTAATAAATAATCTTTGTTTTTGTTGATTTTTTGTTACATATTGAACGTTATGTTTTTTATTTTCATATTAATTATTTTATTTTTATGTATATTAAATTTATGAAATAATATTAAACAGATTGATATTTAAAACAATTGTTTTTATGAATTGATGACTTCGATAAGCAAGCACACGATCATTGATACAAAATAAAAGGTACTTAAATAGAAATGCGATTCTACAACTCCAACCCTAAATCGGTCAACCAATTCTAAGTTGAGGTAGGCACACGCCAATGTTCATGTCCCATGCATACACACATGTACATACACACACGCGCATGTAAAGGCCCACAGCATACAAATGCTTCTACAAGTGCTATTCCATAATTGTGAGCATCGCATCCCATGCGAACACACACACAATCAAATGTATACATGTACAAGACCGACCAAATGCAAATGCTGGGCATTAAAATTGCTTAGGCTGAAAGAGCTTCGCACACTGTCATACATATGCTCATACATGTACTAAGTGTGCAAGTGTGACTTGCCCGTCGCGAAATCATATTTTTTATGCGCATCTACACTCTCATACCCTTCCCAAAAATAATCATCGAAACGCTTACAGTTTGTTTGCATGAGCGTGGCAAACGCTTTAAAATTTCGGTATACTCTTCGCTGAAAAGGAAAAAGCTGGGATCGTCGCGAACAAAAATTTCAATTTTTGTGCGCCGCTGAGAGTGATGATTTCAGCGACCATAGAGAGCGAGAGAGAGGGACTGAGAGAGAGAGAGAGTAGGACAAATGGCACATAGATGTGCTTCATACATAATCACGACCATTTCGTCTGAGCGCTCACAGCGCACTGTTTTTGTCGTCCAATATTTTCACTGCTCGAACCTCCAGCGACCGAGCCGAGCAAATACGAAGTAAAGTGGTCGACCAACTTAACATTTTCTGCTGTAGAAAAATTTGTTCTACATGTCTAGTCTATGTGTTCTCTGGTCAGTGGTGGCAATCAATCGTAGCTCACATCACTAGTGCACACTCATCAGATTATCGCAGTTGTTACGTGAAAAAGTTGTCAAAGGCTGATTTTGTTTTAGTTTAAAAAGTGCTCAATAATTATTTTTCACTGCATTCAAGTGCGTTAAACGAAGTGTACAAATGTATTATTAAAACAGGTATGTTTGCCAGCTTATATTTATCGTTCAAATTGCGTTGTGAAGATAAACGTGTATGTGTGTTTTGTATAAACGTGGCTTTTCAACAAAATGTAGGAAAAAGATAAAAAGTCGAGATTTCATAAAAAATCAATACCAAAAGTATCTATTTGGCAGAGGTGTACGTTTCAAATCGATTAAATATTGAATTTGTTAAAGAACTTGGTGTTTTTGCAAAAGTGAAAAAATGCGTGTTTGTATGCCTGCTGGCCGCCATTTTGAATATTTGCTAAGAAAAAACTTCCCCTAGCCCCGTTGCCCGTGTGTTTATTGTTCGCCCATGAACAGATGCATATGTATGTGATATAAATATATTTAGTTGGTTGGCGTGTGGTTGTTTACATGTGTATTGTTTTTTATTTTGCTATGACTGCAAAGCCACATCAACAATTATAATATTTATATACATAGTATATGCATACTAACTCGAGTATTTAGATATGTTTGTAACCACTTGAGTAGGGATGTTGCAGAAATTTGTATTCACTGAAATATCGATAAATCATAATTTGGTTTTTTAATTCTCTTCACTTGCAGCTTAACAATTGCAATTTATTGTAAATCGTGACACGGATTACAACAGGGTAACCACAGGAGATCAAGAGGAGCCGGCTGCAAATATGGAGCATATACTGCAATCGTATCCAGAGGATGCACGCCGTATTGGCGAAGAATATTTATCTAGTCTAACGGATTTAAATTGCAATAGCAAGCCACTCATCAATATGCTCACCATGCTCGCCGAGGAAAATATTAACTATGCCCATGTCATTGTGCGCGTGGTGGAATATCACATCAGCCAGGTTAACAAATAAAGCATAACTAATTAAAACAGCCACAACACACAGAAAGAGAGAGACACACACTCAAACACATATATCAGACATACTGAAACATACACACATATATGCAAAAAGAGTCCTACGTACATCCGTCGCCGATACCGCCGTTTACACGGCAGTTGTGTTAACACATGATCTCCATGTCCAAAGTGTGTGTTAGTTGCAGTTAGGGAAACCACGAAAGACCTTAAGTTGAAAAGCCATCGATAACAGGAACTGTGTAACCAAAGAGCTCGATTGCCACTTGAATATTTACAAAAGAAAATTATTTCGTTTAAATGTTATTATTTGAAATATCTGAAATGTGGACAATTTGTATATATTGATATTGCAATAGAGCCACAAGATAAATTCTATGTGATTAAAAAATAACAAGTAGTATACTTGTAAAACAAATGGCAACCGAGATTAAGAATGATTAATTTACAATATTTAGGGCATACATTTGAAAGTTATCGATGGCTTTTGTTTTACCTTCAGGCCTTTGTGTTAAGCGATGTGGGCATGCCAACGAAAAGATTGTAATATAATTGATATATAACTTTCTTTGATATTACCCCAACTGCATACGCTTTGTATAAGCCACATTTTAAAGTTTAACCAATGAGGCAATAGATGAGCTGTGCTTTAACAGAACAATCTCGATTGATCTTGTTGTTTAAACTTTAAAGAAGTATCGTAGCTCAATTTGATACATTTATATTTGGGTTTTAAGCAGGGACTGATTTATCCACTACAAGGTAAGACGTTTACTATATTTCTATTCTTCTTTTTCCTCGATACCTTGATACAAAATACACAAAGAAATCGAAAAGAATATTCCAATAAATGAGAAAATACTTAAACAATTGTCATCAAGTTGTCTTTTATTTTATACAAGTATAAAACATTGATTCAAAATGTAATATAAACAAAGAAAAACAATATAAATATTATATAACAACAAATAATTACCTACACGCAGCAAAAGAACAAAAATTAAGAGATTTATAAAAAAAAAAAAAAACAATTTCGCAAAAAGGAAACCCTGAGGTAAAACAAATCAGTAATGTATTCAACTTGTAAAGTAAACGGCATACATATTTAAATTAATTTGTAGATACAATATATTTATAATTTTAAAACCTGACCCAGAAAATCTAGATTTTGTATTTCATATGTTAGAATACGTTTATAATTTCTTAATATTAGAATTATCAAAGGTTTTGTTTTCAACCGAGTTGAGCAAAGTTTCGAATAAATTTGAGATACATTCGTATAACGCAAATTTATACATTTTTCCACTGTGGAAACATATGTGAATACAATGCGATTGGAACAGTTTCTTAAAAGTCGTCTGTAGACTGAGTTAGAGGCGTTACTTTACCTTGGGTTACGTAGCTCTTTTTGTTTTCTTTTTTTTTCTATTGCTCAACTGCCCCCCACCTTCAACATGGAGATGCATTTGTGTCCAGCAGCTGCCGTTGTCGTCGTCGTCATCGTTGTTTTCTTTTCTCTCTATGATCGTCAGTCGTGAGCCAAGGACTGAACTGAACTGAAGTTGTTGATGCTGGTGTGGCTCCTCAATCTGTGTCGAAACACTTCGCTAGCGACGTTGTAGAAACTTATTCTCTATTTTTATATTCTTACCTATCTTACCAAATCAAACAGGTGCCGCCCGAATTCAAATTACCCATACTATATTTAATTGATTCGATAATTAAGAATGTGAAAAGCAGCTACGTGCAGCTGTTTGGGCAATGCATAGTCAATATATTTCTCAACGCCTTTGAATCGGTAAGTCAAGTCAGCAACAAATGTAAAAGCAATATTCATCTTAGCTAAATATCCTTTCGAATTTCTGATCTTTAGGTACAACATTCGCCATCCCAGGTGCTGGAGAAAGTGCGTGAGCGCATGTATCTGTTGCGGCAAACGTGGAATGATGTGTTTCCTGCATCTAAGATGTATGCCCTGGATGTTAAGGTCAAGCGTTTGGATAACAATTGGCCCATTACGGCGAAACCAAGCCAACCTAATAAAATACACGTTAATCCCGCCATACATGTCAATCCTGATTTTCTCAAAACCGTAAGCATTATACGAACCAATATGTAAGACTAGTTAAGTAGCTAATTAAATAAATGTTCTTTCGTAGGGCATGGTGTCTATGCCCGTAAACTCGGCTCTGCCTAGCGACATGGAGGAGATATTGCAGGCGAAAACACGTGAGCTGCTGGAGCTGAAGAAGCGCAAACTGGAACTTGAATTGGAGCAGACCAAAATGCATTTAAAGGAGCAGGAGCGCCAACTAAGTCAAGCTGCTGATGCAATTGCTGTAACGCCCATGACAGCTGGCATGCCTGCTCCACCAGCTATGCTACGTCCACCAGGCATGGAGACAAGCGTGCCTCCGCCTAACTATCCTAGCGGCATGCGACTTGTGCGTCCAGTTGCGCCTATTGCTCCAGTAGTTGGCCAACCTGTAAGGATTATGCTTAAACAAATTAGAATATACTGTATACTGAATCTAATTTTTGTTTAATATTTGCAGCCGTTTGTCAACAAGCCAAAGGTGCACCCAATCAATCCAGCTATGCTCAATTCTGTGCGTCAGCGTGATCCTCGACTGGCCCGTCAGATGCAGCCGCAACAGTCAGCCCCAATGGCAGCGCCCATGCGTGCACTAGATCCACGTCTGGACAGTCACAAAGGAGGCAACTCTTCGTCCTCCTCTTCAGTGCATAAATCTAGTCGTTCACGTAGCAAATCTCCGTTGCGTAACTCAGGCAGCAGTAGCAGCAGTCGTTCCTCCAAACCCAGCAACAGCAGCAGCAGCAATAATCACCACAGCTCCAGCAGCAGTCGCAAACGCAGCGAGTCAAAGAGCTCAACGGCATCAAGCTCATCCTCTGGCTCAGAGTTTAGACACAAGAATAGTAGTAGCTCGCCTGTCAAACGCTCGTCTAGCTCACGCGACAAGCATTCATCGAGCAAGGAGTATTCCCATAATGGCAGCTCACCATCAAGCCACAGCAAACGCAAGAGCAGCTCGCCTGCAAGCTCGCCAACCAAATCGAAACGCAATGCCTCACACAAATCCATGAGTCGCTCGAAATCGAGTGGCTCGAGGAGCACGCGGTCACGCAGTCGCTCACCAATATACAGGGATGTGGACATGCGCAGCGTGGAGCGCAGCAAATCGCCAGAGCCAACAACGAAGGCAACAGCAGCGATATCATCAGTGGTTGTTCCAGCTTTACCAGCAGCAGCAGCAACAGCAGCTCCAGCAAATGATTTAGAGAAACGTAAGAAACAATTTTTAATTCTAATCTCACACTTGTTAGCCAACAGCCAAGTCGTTAGCAATACAAATGACAAAGTAGTTGAATTATGCACAAATTACAAACCAAATTGGCGGCACCGAGGGCTTGACAGCAGGGATTATCAAGGGGTCAGGTTGGGGTTGGTATATTGAGCGTTAAGTGTTGATCTCATTGGAAAACTGCTACGAAACTACAGTTGATCCCTCCCATGCTACAGAAATAAATAGCAAAGTGCAATTACTTCCAAATTTACCACCTTTTTAATACTTTAAATAGCAAAGCTTGTGTTCCAAGTAATTGAAGTCAATTTAATCCATTTTAGAGGTGAACGATGAAAGCTCGTTTTTAACTATCATAAAACTATTTACAAAAGACTTGCTGGAGTCATATAATGACTTCATTGCCTCATTGCCTTATAGGCTAGGTATTGCAAATAACTATCAAAGGCTACTTGAATCTTTATTAGTTTAAATTCTAATTTTAAATATTTTCTCATTTAAATATATAGTTATATATATATAATTCATTCATATTACTAGGAAATTGCAAGAATTACTTTTTTTTTTTTTTTTTCAACTTTGCACTTTGCTTGAAAAGCTTTGATGGTAACTCTAAGGGTTGTCACCTATCCTGTCGTTCTGAGTTTGTTCTTCCAACTTTCCTTTTCGTAGGCGTTGTTTGGTGAGCTTTGTTCACTCGTTGCTCCACTTAGATCGATATGCCTTTTGCGATTATTTGACAAAACTGAGATAATTAAATTACTTTAGTTTATATTTCCAAAATTTTAAACGAAACTATATAAGCCTATAAGATTTATGCAATTTTCTTAATTAATACATAAGAGCAAATAACGATAAAGTTCAAATTTAATATTACAAAAAAAAAAAAAAAAAAAAAAAAAAAAAAAAAAAAAAAAATAAGCAAACCAAAACAAGAACTAAAGAACAAATATAATAAAATGCGTTGTGAAAACCTTTTGCATTCCAGTTGTTTTAATTAATGCAAAATAAAAAACAGCCAGGTGCCGCCTTTTGTTGTAATTTTAAGTATATTTACTTTGTGAAATTGTCAAAAATGAGAAAAGCGTGTGATAAAAAATGTAAACTGATAAAACCAAAAAGAAAACTATGATATATGCTCCATATCAGTTTTGATAAGACTAAGATTAAATAAAGACTCCAGCTTTAATTTGTTGTAAAAAGTCTAAAAGAAACAAAAGAAATCCTAAGCAAAACTCGAATATTTTTAAACGTAAATATTTTATAAAACGAAGAATAATTGATTAAAGCGTATTTTGTAGTTGTATTATAATACAAGATATATATCTTGCCAAATATGTATATATATTATATGTTATTTTATTACCACTATTATTTATTTTTGTATTTGTAGAACGGCACTTTTTAAGAACTCACGTATTTATATTTTTTCTTATCTAGTCTAACCCGTTTCCTTAACGGAAATATAATTGAATAGTTTTATTTTTTATTATTATTATTTTGTTCATAATTTTCCACTAATTTTTCTAGCTCAATTGCTGTGCCTGGTGTATGTTGATGATCCACTTCAGTTCTTTATATTATGCAATTTAAAAACTCTTATGTTATTATTATTATTATTTTTTTTTTTATTGATTTTATTCAAACCCCATCCCTATTTAGTTCTTTTCATTTTGCTAGTCTTTTTTTGTTAGGGCTGTGCCCAGCCCCTTTTATAATTTTCGTAAGAACTCTTTGTTTTTTGTGGAAGCATAAAATACAAATTTCTAGATACACATTTCACACTACTTGAACCAGGGCCACGTTCACCGCATTTAGATGCATCTAGCAAGGACGTCGATTTGCGGCCCTTTGCCAAATTGGCCAGCATGGCGGCTGCCGTAAGGCCAGCAACGCCGCCGGCCCCTTCCATAACACTCGGCACGGCTAGAACAATTGCAGCAACGATTGCAGACAGCGGCAACAGCAGCAACGAGAACAGCAACAACACCAGCAGCACAACAAAAATTGCTAGCAGCGCCTCCAACGCAACGAGCAACACTTCTTCCTCAAAATTGCCCACAAAAGTGTCGTTCAAAATACAAAAACCGTTTAATAAATTAGAAAAATCTACAGCGCATTTATCAACAGCAACACTGCTGACAGCAGCAGCGCCACCATCAACAGCAATCGCTGAAGCAGCAGCAGCAGCTACAGCCATGATCCCGGCCATCATTAGGCAATCGTCTCCGGCGCCGGCTTCAGCGGAACTTCTGACGCACTCAGCTGGCGAGAAGCGCTCGGCTACCCAGATGCCGGCAAATGCGGACACGGATGAGGATGAGGATAAGCTGCAGCAGCCGCAGCAGAAGCGCAGTAAATCCGCCAAACTGGATGCGTAAGTGCAGCCATAGACGCAACTGAATTTCGATTAAATATATAATTCTGTTATTGCAGCCTCTTTGGCAGCGAAGATGTGGACTTGCGTCGAGAGCTGGCTCCAAGTATTCTTGCGCCGGGCAACGTGATTGTTGTCGAAGATGATTCCATGGACAACTGGGAGGCTAACAAGGTGAGCAGTCAAAGCTTAACTCATTTAACTAACATAACTATCAACTAAATCTCTATTCTTCGTGTTTAGCAAATTAACAAGACTCCTTTGTCGCCTGCGAAGAAACCGACATTAGATGAGTTGCGTGCCAAATTGGCCAAGACCGCGCGTCACAGCAATAAGCAGCAGGCTAAGCCGGGTAAGTAATTCCTCAAATTCAAATCAATTGCCAAATTACTTTAGATATTTTATTCGTCAGACAAATCAAAAGATTATCCCGTGACTCAACGTCTCAAGCAGCTGTCGTCAGAGCTGAAAATGAGCGATGACTCACAGGAGGCGCACGACGAAAAGATGCGTACGATACTAAGTCAGGCACAAGAAATGTTCGAGAATAATGCCATAAATCCGGAGCAATACAAGGAGCTAGTTAGCAAGGTTGTGGTCTTGAATGAGACTGGCAGGAAGGACCGGCGACGCGAAGCGGCTGTCGATGATGAGGACCTGGAGCGGAACGCAGCGCGAGATGCTGTGTTGCGAAAGCGCATACCCAAACTGAAGGGCAATGAGAACCACGCATCCAGTTCGCCGCGTAGCGATGGCGAGCCACAGCAGCAGCAGCAACTGTTGCCGATTGTCGACAAGCCACAGCAACAGCAGCAGCAGCAGCCGCCGCCTGCTAAGCAGCTGAAGAACAAGCGCGATGGCAAGCGACGCAAGCCCAGCAAATGGGGCGAGCAGGTGGATCCAGCTGCAGCACAGCGAGCCGCCTGGCAATTAGCTCAAAACAACAACAATAACAACAATGTAAAACGAAATGCGGTAGCAGGCGGCGGAAATGTTGGTTTTCGTGGCATGCCTTGGCAGCATCCGCCGTTGGTTATGGCACAAGCCGTCGTGCCACCACCACCGCAGCCACCCGCTATGCTAACACTGCCGCCAGTACCAACGGTTAACATAACCAAAGCCATTAATTCACTGGACAATCCCATGGCAGATATGGTGCGCAGCATTACAATCGATGGCGGAACTAAGGAGATACGTTTCTATAATCAGGTGGCAATCATATTTATGGATGGCGATGAACCGCATGAGATCGGATTCCAGAACGGACAGCGTGCCATCTACATTGATCACAACGAGCAGCCGCTGGCACTCAGCTTCAATGATGACTACAAACCCTTTCAGTTGGATGGGCAGCTGCATCGCATTCGTTTCGGACACCCCTCTCGGGAGCTGTACATCGATGATCATTGGTATGAGATCTACTTTGGTGGACCGCCCGTTTCCCTGCCCATCGGCAATAAGTTGCATGTGCTGAAGGCGGAGGGACCGCCGCCAAATGTGGACATCGGTCGTGTGCGTCGAGATTTAGTTGTGGGCAAAATCAACATGATTGTCGATGCACACACAATTGTGCCGCTGTTTCTCGATGGCCGCCAGCAGACGTTCCATTTGGGCGCCGAGCAACACTCGCTCCAATTCGTGGATAGTTTCCTTTATGCATTGCTAGATGGACAGCTGCAGAAGCTGGAATATGGGGGACTGCCTAAGAGCATGAAATTGAATGGAGGACGCAATTGCTTCATACGCTTTGGCACGCTGCCCAAGGGCGTGCAGGCGGGCAAGACCCACGTTCAAGATATGGTATACATTAAGACTGAGGCTCCAGCGGAACCACCACAACCGCCGCCACTGCCAGTGGCTGGGTTGCCAACTGTACCAGCCGCCGCAGTAGCAACGCCCGAGCAGCCAGCAGCTGTTGCAGCTGTCGGCGTGCCAACAAATACTGCTCCTGTTGTTCCTTTGCCTGAGGCAGCAGCAGCTGCTCTAAGCAATCTCAACATTGACGAGCTCTTCCAGAAGCTCGTCTCGTCGGGCATAATTGCTGGTACCACCAGCAACAGCAGCACAGTCAACGTACCTGCTTTGGATACGAATTCCAACTCTAGCAAAGAGGCGACAGCAACAACTGTAGCACCAGCAGCAACTGTGGCGCCTGTTGTAGCTGCAACACCTGCCGCAACTGTGCCTGCAGTCGCACCTCTCGAGCCCATCAAGCGCATTGATCTGACGAAGCCAGAGACAATTAAGACACGTCAGGCGGCCGTGATAGCCACCCTGTATTTGGGCATGCAGTGCAGCAGCTGTGGCGTGCGCTTCCCACCGGAGCAGACCATCAAGTATAGTCAGCATTTGGATTGGCATTTCCGTCAGAATCGAAGGGAACGCGATTCGACACGCAAGCCAACGTCGAGGCGTTGGTACTATGATCTCAATGATTGGAAGCAATACGAGGAAATTGAAGATGTGGAAGAACGAGAAAGGAATTTCCTCGAATCTCAGGGCCAACAATTGGGACCTGATGCCATCGATGAGGTGTCCCAGCAACGTTCGCTCAATTCACCTGTTCCCAGCTGTGCAGCCGGTCCGACAGATGTGGATCGCGGCTGTGACATGTGCCACGAGAAATTCGAGCAGTTCTACAACGAAGAGCTGGAGGAATGGCATCTACGCTCAGCTATACGCGTAGACGACAAGATCTATCATCCACTATGCTACGAGGACTACAAAGCTTCGCTCAATCCACCTCCAGTTGTTGATAACGACACGACAGCAAATGAAGATGTGGATATGCTAAATGCTAGCGATGACAACGCCATGGATACGCTGATCAAGCTGGAAGATGAATCGGGTAAGCACAAATGAATGTCTAAGCAAGTTCATTAAAGTAACTAATAGTGCTAATCATATCCTTAGATGATGTCAAGAAGACATCCAGCACGGTGCTGGCCGACGATGATGATGATGATGTCATTGTGCTGCCCAATGAGGAACCTAGTGTTACAGAGATTGTCGATGACGACGATGATGAATATGTGCCCGTCGCTACGGCAACCGAACCAGAGACAGAGCTGTCCAAGGAGAAGCCAACAAGCAGCCAACAGGAAGATAAACAACAGCAGCAATCGAATGAGCAGCAGCTTCATAACGAGCATCATCAAAAAGTGTCAGAGAACGCCAATGAATCAGATGTGGAAATACAGGAGCCAAACATTCCCTTTACCGATCTGGACAACTATGTAGAAAAGGAGCCAGTGCCGATGCTCAATGTGAAAATCAAAGAAGAGCCGAAGGATGACGACGAAGAGGATGATGATGGCTTTGAGGATGTGGGCACAGTAGTACAATTGCTGCCGCTGCCAGAAGATGAGATATCCATATTAAGTAGCGGTAAGTAGCCATCTATCTCTATATATATATATCTATGTATATCATCTCAACCGATATCTCTCGATTAGAAACATTAACCCATACCATCGATTCGACTGCATCGCCAGCTACGCTGGAGCGTCCAGCCTCGGTAACATCTCTCTCATTGCCAGCCAATGACGATGAGCTGGAACTGGAGCCAGTTGCTGCAGCAGCCAGCAGCGAGGCCGATTTTAATGGTGAGAATCCGCAGGAGACGCATAATTTAAGTGCAGCGGGGCCGGCACCGGCGTTACCTTTGGCTAGCATAGTTAATAAAATAAAAATAAATATCACTAAGAATACAAGTAGTAATAGTCATAATAGTGCCTCAACAACAACAACAACGGACTCTCAAGTGTCGGCTATAAGCGTCATTGGCGCCACTGGAAATGCCGATCAGCAACAACAACAACAGCAGCACCAGCAGCAGCAAAATTCCATTCAAACAATTTCCACTATTCCTGTGCTGTGTGGAGGCAACACGTTTGTTCCGAAGATTGCCACCAGCAGCAGCAGCAGCAACAGCAGCACAAATGCGCCGCCTGCCAACATAAGTAGCATTTCCGTAATTGGAAGCAGCTACGGCAGCAGCAGCAGCAGCAACAGCAACAACAACAGCAGCAACAGTTCGCGTGTGCCTGCGGCAGCAGCAACAACAGCAGCGGCGGCATCAGCAGCATCCCAGCCAGCAACTGTCAGCGGTTTGGGAACGGCAATTCAAAGGTCGAATACCCCACCACCATCCGCTGCAGTCGAAGCTGAGCCGGAGCCTGTGATCGAACTGAAGCCGGCGCTGCGACAGGTGACGCTGAAGAAAACGAAGAAAGTTCAAAATGGCATCGAAACTTCGGGCCTGTGCTCGATCATGTAGAAAGGAAGAGAGCGTGATAGGGCACATGCATATTATTCCTAATCTCACTTCATGTGTGTCTTTCTATACAATTAGCAATCTTACAATTTTAATTTAGAGCGTTACTTAGTTTTAGGCAATTTACAGAGGCGCCAATATAGGCGCATCTTTTTGCGGTTCTCTATAGGCATCCCCAACACGTACGAAACCCCCTCCCACTTACATCAACCTATACAGAGCGCGCAGCACTTAATTTATTTTTACAACGATACATAAATGCAAAATAAAAAGAAAATTTTTACACACAACTATAAGAGAACGTATACATAATTTGTGATAATTTTTAAACACTCGGGTCAAAATATTTATTCAATTATACAAATCAGAGCTTGGTCCCTCATTATTATTCATGTAATGTGCGTTTGCTGAATTTGAAACAATAAATGAATACTGAATTCAACCCAATTTTGATTTAATTCATTTTTATATAAAAATCAATATATATTTTTAATTATGTTTAAAGTACTTAGTTATTTCAATAAACAGGCAATAACAATAAAAAAAAACTGTGGTTTTATTTCTTTTTTTAAATTATTCAAATTGGATACAAAATTAAGCTAATGAATTCCATTTATTTTTTAAAACAAATTCCCTTTTATTAAATTAATGTTAACCATTCACCAAGGGATACATTTTTAATTTAAATCGAAGCAAAGAGCGCGTGTTTAGATTAGTGCTATGAAACCAAATCGGTACATGATGACATAGCCATCACCTTTTTACACGTGACAGTCAGCTGTTGCGTCCAATATGGACTAAAAAATACCAAGTGCGCTGTACTATGCACGTGGGGCCATTTAGCGTTTACATTTTATTTTAGAATATATAGTTTATAACATGTCCTCATCGTTTTTTCTGAAACCAGGCGCTGCCAAAGTGGCTGCCAACAAAAAGCGAAAAGTAAGCTATAAAAGGAAAATGAGGATATACATACATTGAATGTAGTAAATAATAAAAATAATTTCAGCTTAATGCAACAAAAGCAAAAAGCAACGTCAAACCGGGCAAGAAAACACAAAATGCAGTTCCTGGGCCAAAAAAGCAACGTCGAGCCAAGGTAGACGATGAGGAGATTGCAAGTGATGATGATGAAGAATATAATGGAAATACCTTGGCATTTTCCGCCGACGAAGATGAAGAACAAGAAACGGCCCAGGATAAACGCTTGAGACTGGCGAAAGAATATCTAGCGGAGATTGAAAAACAAGAAGCGGAACGTGCCGAGCAACAAGAATTAAGCCAGAGTGTAGAACAACGCCTGCAAACGGAGTATTTGGATAGTGTGGGGCGTTTGCGACGCACGATTGCCGCCGATCTTAAATCATGTACAATTAAAAATGTACTAAAGCACAAGCTTCACCACAGTCCAATCTGCGCGCTCTTCCTTAGTGCGGATGGGAAGCACCTGTACACGGGGGCGAAGTCGCAATATGTGCTCAAATGGTGCACGGAGAGTGGTAAAGTGTTAGAGAAAGGTGATGTACTGCCGCATCGTGAGGAGCCCGAAACCACGAAGAAACGGAGATCACATGTTATAGCCATTTGCCTGTCAAGCGACATGAAGTACATGGCATTAGCTGAGGGCGGAGTTAATATACAAATCTGGTGCCCACAGAAGATGAAGCACATGCAAACGTTTAAAGGTCATCGAGATAATGTCACGGGCCTCGTCTTTCGCAAAGGCACCCACGAGCTTTACTCTGCTGCAAAAGATCGTTCCGTTAAGATCTGGTCAGTGGATGAAATGGCATACGTTGAGAGCTTGTAAGTGATTTATAACTAATTTAAAGTTTTGTCTAATAACATTTCATTACAGATTTGGTCATCAAACTGCTGTTACTAGCATTGATGCATTGAGTCGGGAACGGGCCATAACTGCAGGCGGCTCGGATTGCTCTTTGCGTATTTGGAAGATTACAGAAGAGTCGCAATTGATTTATAATGGGCACAAGGATGGCATTGAGTGCGTTAAATTTATTAATGATGAACATTTTGTATCCGGCGGAGTAGATGGGTAAGTATACAATTTTAGCCAAAGAGAGAACGTTTTACTTACGCCTATTTTATTTATGATTACGACAGTGCGGTTAGTCTGTGGAGTGCATTGAAGAAGAAACCAATTAGTACAACGCAATTGGCTCATGGCAAGGGCGACAATGATGTAGCTAACTGGATAACAGCGATTGCCGTAGTCGTCAATACAGATTTAGTAGCAACAGGTGCAACTGCGGACTTATATTTATCGGAATTCAAAATAATTCTTTATTTTTTGTATTTTAGGTTCTTGCGACGGCTGCGTCCGACTATGGCAAAGCAATCCAAATGCTCGTAAAATTCAACAGATTCTAAGCATACCAATAACTGGCTTCATAAATGCCCTCACTTTCAATGCGGATGGCAGCAAGCTTTATGTGGCTGTTGGTCAGGAACATCGCTTGGGACGTTGGTGGCGGCTCAAAGCTGCGAAAAATAATGTAGTTGTAATTGATCTTAAGTCGAGTAACGTGAATAAAAAAGAACAGTAAACACTAATTAAACTATTATTCGAGGACTACGCCAATAGATATCGGAACATTACACAAATAATCGATAAGTATCTCATTTATAAGTATCATTTCTACTTCGATGAATTCCAGTGGCGGTTGGTCGATACGTTGTGGTTACAAAACAGGCAAACATGCAAAAGAAACCCGCCGGAGGAGTTTTCTCCTTTTTTAAGACAGAAACTGGACGTAAAATTGTTTTCTATGCAGCAGGCACAACCACAGTCGGTCTATTTTTGGCCAACTTTGTGCCACACACATTTGGACTGAAATATTACCGCGACTTTGTGCAATGCTATCAGTGGGTGAGCAAGTGAATCTAGCATGGGGCACATGCTCAACAATTTTTCTTCTTATTCATATAGAAATGGCATTGAACGTGAGGTGCCGCAAGCAGTTCTGCAACGTATAGAACAGGCAATGGATAAACTGCAATTGGAAAAGCATGAACGGCAGTTTGTCAAACCATTTACCGTGTTCGGTTTCGATCTGTTTCAAGCAGGCACAACGAAATTTCGCTTTGGTGCTATTTTGGGAATACCCGTAAATTACGGCTATAACAGTATTGGAGAGATCAAGCGCGCGGACATACGCTTTCGAGATCGTCAAATCGATTGGAGCTCGGAGAGTGGTAAATTGTTAGAGCAAGCAATTGTGTTGACCGAGGATGAGCAGGTTTTTGGACTGTGCAAAGCAATTCTCCAACTGCAAACGCATCGCGTTCTTCTGAACTCCATTTTCCCCAGCTTAAACTTCTTCATGGTCTATACGGCTGGACACTTTTTGAATCTACGTCTTAAGTTGTTTGCGCGCCATGGCAGTGTAAGTTGTTTAGGGCTTGGCTCATAATATTTTTATTAATTCTTTGATTTTGCCTTCGCAGATCCGCTTTGTTATGTACAGCATTCTGGGCTTATTTGGTTTGGGCAGTTGGTCATTTATGAAGGACTTCAACCAGGTAGCCGACGATGCGACGATTGACAAACAACTTGCCACGCTTGGACCAGAATTTGTAGCCGCCGGCATTAGGTATTACGATAAGCATCTAAAGAAAAATATTGCACTACGAAATCTCATTGGAGATGATACCTATACGGCTATGGGCAACGAAAACTATATGCTGCGCCAGAAATCAATGCCGCTGACGGCACGCAAATCCTTCTTCGAGGAGAAATGGCAGCAGATGCAAACAGAGGCGACGGCAACGGCGACGCAATAAATAATGTTGTTATATAATAAACTATTTGTTTCAATAATTACTAGTTGTTTATATTATTTATAAGACTGCTCTGATTGGGAAGTCGCAGCATTGTGCACCAGAAAAGCCAGCGTTATGGTCACAACGAATATCCATTTAAGGTTAACTATACTTGGTACGTTTTTAGCTATTTATTTATATTTATATTTATTTAATATTGCATATTGTTTTCAGCTTTATTGCACATTTACTTTACTTTTAACATTCAAGGCGAAAAGAATTTAAAGAAACCAATATAAATTGCATTGATTTAATATAGAATATCATCTGATCTGATCGTTTGTTTCACAACAGATATTGAAACATTTCGAGTGTCTTTTTTTTTGTCTTTGGAATGTCACAGTAATAAATATAGCTTAAAATTATACATAAAATAACTTACATAGACTATAGAATAAATAGGTTTATAAATATAATAGTTCCTAATTTACATCGAGTGTAACTAAATCTAGAACGCTCCCTCGCCAACGACATCGCTGATGGTGGCTACCAGGCGGCGGGCATGCTCCACGGCACAGGTGGCCGTCACGAGGCCCAAGTGAATGCAAAACAATTCATAGACGCGCACCTTGCCGCCAGCCAGCTTTGGGAAACAGAGCTCGGCCAGCTCGCTGTAGTAATCCATGGGCAAGCAACCGGGCTCTGGGGGCGATTTATGAGCTCCATTTCCATTTCCGTTGCCATTGCCAAAGCCGGTGGTGAGGAAATGTTGCTGTAAGTCGAAGGAACATTTCAATATGCCGCCCGATAGATCCTCGAACCACAGGAAATACGAGTAATGAAATGTACGATCCTTCCACATGACTGTTGTTTGACCCTTCTTCAAATAGTTGCGCGTAAACTCCACCATATGCCAGAGCTTGGATTTAGGCAACAGCTGTGGCTGCCCCTGTCGTAAGTCAGGCGCCAGCATTTGCCCCGAGCTGCGATTTATGTACATGAAATGCACCAGACCAGGAAAGTCTTCCAAATACGCATCAATAGAGATATTACGCGCAGCTTTAACCGCAAGAAATTCGGCGAATTCCAAGAGCTTTGCCTCGACAACAGATGCCGATTCGGCTAGTTGATCCAGTTGCTGATTGCTGGCAATATCGCAACTGGCCAAGGATAGCGTGAACAATTGCTTGAGCTCCTCCACAAAGGCTGGGAGATTGGATTCGATGCGTACAAGCAGCTCACGCTCGTAACTCTTGAAGAACTCCACATACATTTTTCGTAGATTCTCCCAACGGGCTGTAAACTTCTTCACACAGCTCTCCAAATCGTCGTGCTTTTGCTTCAGATGTCGCTTGAGCGCCGTCAAAGTTTGGCTGACAAAAGATTCGAGACTCTCGTAGGCGGGCTTCAGTGCATCGGCATCGCCCTGCTGCTGCACAGCGACAATCTTCTGGAGTACAAAGAAAGTGTCATAGATGGAGCTGGTCAAGGGCATGTGGCCGTACTCGATGAGCTGCAGTAACACCTGATGACCATGCAGACGGGATATATGCACAATGCAGGGCACACAGCCCGAATTGACATCGTGGGTGACGCCTTGCAGAAAAACAGCTACAGCTCGTTGAGATCTCTGGGATTGTAGTGCACGGGATAGAATGGCCAGGAAGAGTAGATCAGCCGGTGCCAGGGGCAGCGCTTGGCGTGTGCTATTCAAAGCCGCCAGCTTGTTGGAAACGAGCAGTAGAGCGTGTGTGCGTTGCTGTCCTCCAGTTTGACGCAGCTGCTCCAACAATGCGTCCAATGTGACATGCACTGTTCGCTTTAATTCCGGGTTGATAAGCAACTTGGGCAATGCCTCCAGCAAATAGGCCTGTTGTTCTTGCTGATCCTCCTGCCATAGCTGCGATTCATAACAATTGATGCACTGCGTCAGCAACTCCTGTTGCATTGCGCCTGCCTGTGAGCCAAATAAATTGGCACCATAACAGTAACGGGTTAACGTCATAGCCACTCCCAGTTGTCGCATCAATTGCTCAATCTCAACTTGGCCAATTTTCAAGAATGTAAATCCCAACAGCTCGCCAAAGGTCAAATTGAAGCCATTTTCGCATTGAAAACTTGCGTATGCATTATCAAATTGACAGTGCATAATTCGCTGGGAGCTAATAATCGGGCTGAATATCTGCAGCAGTACATTGCTGTCCAGTGGAGCCCCAGGAGTGGGGAGCAGACCTTGCGCTATTGCAATGCTGCATATTTTTTCTGTGAGAGGTCCATTTAAATTCTGATAAGCAACATCGTTAGCGCTATTGAATACAATTAGACCGTTCATTTTCTTATCAGCAAATGAAAAATGGTTTCGCGTCTATTCACAATGCTCTTGTTTTGTTTGGGTACACTGGGCACCGTTAACTTAGCTGCCTAGTATAATTACTAAGCCAGTTTAGTTCTTTTTTGAGTTTTATTCGCCTTAGAAAAAAATGTTTTAACTGCACAGGCTGTTTTCCTACAGTTCAGTGCAAATTAGTATCGGTTTGTTGCAACTATCGATAGGGTTCGGTGATAAGAGATTAGCGTTGCCAGCTTAGAAGTTCAATTGTTGTTTATACTAATAGCGATCGAACTAGTTCGAAACTGAACAGTTGACCAACATCTGTTTTTTGGACCTGTACGCATGCAGCGTTATCAATTAATCCATCATATATAATCAAATATATATAGAAGAATCGTATTATGGGTCGCCTTATTCTAGAGCATACGCTGCAAGGTCATAAAGGCCGTATTTGGGGCGTTGCATGGCATCCAAAGGGAAACAGTTTCGCTTCTTGTGGCGAAGACAAAGCCATCAGGATTTGGTCCCTATCTGGGAATACATGGACAACGAAGACGATACTATCGGATGGACATAAGCGTACCATACGTGAGGTACGGTGGTCTCCGTGTGGTGAGTATCTGGCGTCGGCTAGCTTTGATGCAACCACAGCCATTTGGTCCAAACACGAATGCACTGCGACGCTGGAGGGACACGAAAACGAGGTGAAAAGTGTCAGTTGGTCACGCAGTGGTGGTCTATTGGCAACTTGTTCACGTGATAAATCTGTGTGGATCTGGGAAGTGGCTGGCGATGATGAATTCGAATGCGCCGCAGTACTTAATGCCCACTCGCAGGATGTAAAGCGTGTAGTGTGGCATCCGACAAAGGAAATCCTTGCCTCGGCTTCGTATGATAACACAATCAAAATGTATGCCGAGAGTGCACTAGACAGTGATTGGGATTGTACGGCTACGCTCAGCTCGCATACGAGTACAGTTTGGAGCATTGACTTCGACGCCGATGGCGAGCGTTTGGTATCCTGCAGCGATGATGCAACACTTAAGATCTGGCGTGCCTATCATCCAGGCAATGAGGCCGGCATTGCAACACCCGATAAGACGACTGTGTGGAAGTGTGTGTGCACCCTGTCCGGCCTGCACACACGTGCCATCTACGATGTGTCCTGGTGCAAGCTGACGGGCCTAATAGCCAGCGCGTGCGGGGATGACGCTATACGCATTTTTAAAGAGAGCAGCGATTCAAAGCGAGATGCACCCAGCTTTGAACTGTTAACTTCCGAGGAGAGTGCCCATGAACAGGATGTGAATGCCGTTGAGTGGAATCCGGTAAATGTCGGGCAGCTAATCTCCTGCAGCGACGACGGCACCATTAAAATATGGAAGCTGCAGGAATAGTACTAAGGTCTTTGTGTATAATATTAGTAATGGATATATTGTAATAAATAACTTGGCCTATTTGCTAAGAAATGGTTCATGCAGTGTTTTGTACAATTTTTTGGCCTTGCGCGGCCCCAAGCCCATGACCTGCGATAGGCGCTCCTCGCTGGCATTGATAAGATTCTCAAGATTGCCAAAGATCTGCAGCAAGGTCACAGCATCTGTTTTGTTCACCGGCTTAATATTGGTCAAAGCCGCTACAAGCTATAAAGTATATGAAATATTAAGAACATTTTAAAGACCCTAAGAGCGTTACACACCTTCTGATGCGGATTGGACTCCACACGCTCCATAATCAAGTCTGGGGAGCGTTTTTCGAATTGCTTGTAAGTTTCTATTATTTTGCCCGCCTCGTCGGCATTCCAGGCCAACATCATTGTTAAATCGGCTAACAGGGAAATGCGCGTTAAACTTTTAAGCGCATTATGGGGCTCCGGTGTGTCCACCTGGACGAGCAGTACGCGCAGCTCATATAATTTGCCCAGGGCTTTAAGACGTTGGCATATGTAATCCGGGTTGAGATTGTGATATTTAAGCGATAGGAACAGTATGCAGGCAGTGCGACCCACCACATAGTCTGGTATTATATCATCCCTATACTCCAGAGGCACATTTAAAATGGATTTTAGAATTGGATTACCGCGTTGCTTGGTGTGCACTAAAACGCTGTGAGGATTTGATGGTGCTGCTTTAACTGTTCCGGTACTGGTAGTAGCGGTGGAACTGCTAGTAGTTGCTGTCTCAGTCGCCGGTTGTATTTTAGTTTGCTTTGGCGCTGGGGGTATATCCATGCAAGCCAAAACATCGTCAAACGAGTCGTCGTCCAAGTCTTCCATTTTCAGCCCGGTAAATTAACAAATATCTCGAAATTCAATTATCGTTATTGCCTATCTTATCGATTATTTTTGCACAGTGTGGCAACTCTATTATTGTTTTGCCTTTTCCTTTCGAGTTGTCAATTCAGCGACGACGACGACGTGTGCGTGCAAAATTGTTTATTCTTCTGCTAAAAATAAATAATTCAGCATTCTGAAAAACGATGACTTCGCATCCGGTGTTTATAGACCTGTCTTTAGACGAACAGGTAAAGTTTCAATTATACTTTAACGTGTTGTATATGCGGCGCTACCCTCTTAAGTGAGGTTATGTGCAAAAACAAATCTAATAAATATATAAATTAAAATGAATTTGTTTTTTGTCTTCCCTACAGGTGCAAGAGCTGCGCAAGTATTTTAAGAAGCTTGGTGCAGAAATCTCATCGGAGAAATCGAACAAAGGCGTCGAGGATGATTTGCACAAAATAATTGGTGTATGTGAAGTTTGCTTCAAAGACGGCGAACCAGCCCAAATTGATGGCATACTAAATAGCATTGTATCCATTATGATAACGGTATGTATGAAGTATGTTACTGATTGTGAATATATATCACTAAAGATTCCACCTTTAGATACCGCTGGATCGTGGTGAGAACATTGTGCTGGCCTATTGCGAAAAGATGACTAAGGCGCCCAACCAGCCGCTGGCGAAAGTCTGCCTGCAATCGCTTTGGCGATTATTCAACAATCTGGACACAGCATCCCCCTTGCGCTACCATGTCTACTATCATTTGGTGCAAGTGGCCAAGCAGTGTGATCAGGTGCTGGAAGTCTTCACTGGCGTCGATCAATTGAAGTCGCAGTTCGCTAACTGCCCGCCTTCCAGTGAGCAGATGCAAAAGTTGTATCGTCTATTGCACGACGTGACCAAGGATACCAACTTGGAGCTGTCCTCAAAGGTGATGATTGAGCTATTGGGCACATATACGGCAGACAACGCGTGCGTTGCTCGTGAGGATGCTATGAAGTGCATTGTTACTGCGCTGGCCGATCCCAATACATTCCTGCTCGACCCCTTGCTATCGCTGAAGCCTGTTCGCTTTTTGGAAGGTGATCTAATACACGATTTGCTGTCCATCTTTGTCTCGGACAAGCTGCCCTCTTATGTGCAGTTCTATGAGGATCACAAGGAGTTTGTCAACTCCCAAGGCTTGAATCACGAGCAGAATATGAAGAAAATGCGGCTGTTGACATTCATGCAACTGGCCGAAAGCTACCCCGAGATGACATTCGACACACTGACCAAGGAATTGCAAATCAACGAGGATGAAGTGGAGCCGTTTGTCATAGAAGTGTTGAAGACAAAGCTGGTGCGTGCACGTCTCGATCAGGCCAATCGTAAGGTGCACATCTCATCGACAATGCATCGCACCTTTGGTGCACCACAGTGGGAACAGCTGCGCGATCTGTTGCAGGCCTGGAAGGAGAACCTCAGCTCTGTACGCGAGGGATTAACAAATGTATCATCTGCACAATTGGATCTGGCACGCTCGCAAAAGCTGATACATTAGAGACAACTGACATCCAAGATCAAATAAAATACGCTGGTATAAAGTTTTACATGATATAAATTATTTTGAGGAATGCGTGAAAAAGCAAGCTTGAATAAATTTCTAAGTAAAATCAAAATCATAGACTAATTGTAGCTTATACGTGAGTAGTCTGAAAATTGTCCGACAAAAGGTAGAAACGTATACAAATTAATTTAATGGAATTTGTATTGAAATGTTCTGAATACTTTCTAGCTTAACACTAAATGCTGGCGATATATATGCATATATCCTTCTTTGTTTGAGAGACTCGTCAAAAATTGTCACGGCATTTACAGCTCCTCATGGGGCTTCGTTTGCTGACGTTCCTTTTCTTTTGGAAACGACCAAAAATACGATGGAAATCCGTGCGTATCCCTTTCCCGTTTAACAAATGCACTATACGAAGAAATGCAGTTGCCTATGAAGTGATTCGATTGTCCTAGTATGGCCAAATCCAAATAAGGATCGTCCTCTTGCAGCTTATGTACGCTGATATCCATACGAGAGAGCGCATTCGTCAGCTCAGATATCATATGGTTCGCATCGGATGCCACAAACACGGACTTCACCTCATTCTTCGGCTGCAATTGACGCACATTTTTAATCGTTCGCTTTAGCTGTCTGATAATTGACTCCTTGGTGGGCATACAGAGCTCTTGGTAGAGCTCACCACGTTCATTCTTATAGCCAAGACATTGAGGCGATGCGAAGAGCTGCTGGCTATCCTTAATATGCTCACAGGCACGCACCCAATCGATGCCATTTCGCAAATGCAGTCCAATAAATGCGCCACGGGGAAGAACCGTACGTATAAATTCTCGAGCGGCTTCTCGATACTTCGGACTCCATACTAAGTACCTTTGCAATTCACGATTCTCGAGCTGCACGGGAAAGCTGGCCGGTGCGCCGGTGAACGCTAAAACGGGCCACTTGTCAGCTTTATAGTTCTCTTGCCATTTTGTTGCTATCGAGCTGTGACGCACATCGAAATGCAGCGGCCCATAAAACTCCGAGCCCACAAAATCAATGCTATATGTATCCCAGAATGGACCAAAGGGATTGCCATCCTTGGCGTGACAATTCGGTGCATCTGGATCATTTTTATCTTGCTGCAAGCTTTTGCGTTCCATATAACAGAAGGCAATGCGCTCGTTGGCAGGCCACACCTCATCGGCCAGGTGTTCCATAAAGTCTGACATGAGGATTACGCGATGGAACTCCTGCAGCGGCTCCACCTCGAAATATGTGTCAAAAGGCACCTGACGGGAGCGCATTTCACCTTTGCGATATTCTACCCATGGTGGCAAAATTAATGTCCGATTTAGAGCCTGGGCGAAGGCTAGCGAGCCTAAGAAATGGTCCGCCTGGTTACCAAAGCGTCCTGAAAAGGCCAAACAATAAATTAAACTAATCAAATAAACAGGAAGTTCTGATTTAACTTACCCATACAGGGACAGTAGGCAATGTACCCATTGGGATCGCGTTCAAATTCGGCATTTGTATTTAATATTAGTATTGAAATAAAATAAATTAACAATTTAAGCCACTGCATTCTGCCGGCTTCGTGTACAGCGTTGCCAGACTTTTCAAAGCTTAAACAGATATTTGGCAATTTAAATAGCTGATATATATTTTAATTTAAAAAGAATTTTTCCAACTATTTAGTTTAATCGTAAATGCAAGATAAGCCTTTGTAATGGATATTAATATTCCATTCAATAAATAATTAAATGGGCTGCTACCAATATAAACAATACTAATAATATAGAAATGACTTAAATATTTAATTTAATAATACCAGAATTATTGTAAATATTCAAGATAAAGGGTTTTCTTCAACAATACTATTTAAGAAAAAATATATTTGAAGAAAATTTGTATATACCAGCAGCTGTTTTTACCGTGCTGCCACTTTCATTACAATTTTTAAAGTCTGGCAACCCACTGAAGTTCACAGTTGTTTTTACTGGCTCTATATTTACATTTTATCTATTTCATAATTTCCTCACGATCGTTTATGAAGGCCATAAGATAAGCAAGATACTCAAATGACTTCACAGATTTACAATCAAAAGAAGTTCATACCCACAGCGCCAGAAAAGGGCAGCTTTCCGTTAGATCACGAGAGCTTGTGTAAGAAGCACTTCTTGATTTACGCCAGTTGCTTGCGCCGCAACGACAACGACAACTCCAAGTGCCGGGCTGAAGCAAAAGAGTATTTGGGCTGTCGCATGGAAAACAATCTTATGGAAAAAACAGAATGGGCGAAACTGGGCTTTCCGGAAAAGGAACAACCGACAGTGAAAGAACAGCAACAATAGCAATGAAGCCGGAACGCAATCTTTTAATTGCAGCCACAGGCAGCGTGGCCACCATTAAGATGGTGCAAATGATATCCGAATTCAGCGACGACAAGCTGCCCTACAAATTTAATGTAAGTCTCGCTATGCTTCCACTCTTTCTGTTCACTTACAAACTGTATATATTTTAACCAGATTAAAGTCATCATAACGGAGCATGCGAAGCACTTTTTTGAACTGGAGGAGGTGCCGGAGCATGTGCCCATTTTACATAACCGAGACGAGTGGCTCACCTGGAATAAACGCGGCGATCCGGTATTACACATTGACCTAGGAAAGTGGGCCGATCTTATGTTAATTGCACCACTCAGTGCCAATTCTCTAGCCAAAATAGCCAGCGTAAGATGAACTTATCTTTCGTTAAACATTAGCTAAACATTATTATCAAATATATTTTATGACAGGGTATTTGCGATAATTTGATGTTGTGCGTGGTTCGTGCTTGGGATTTGGAGAAGCCACTCTTCTTTGCACCGGCCATGAATACACGCATGTACGATCATCCCATTACGCGCGAGCAGATTGACAAACTAATTAAATGGGGGTATAAAGAGATTCCCTGTATATCGAAAACTCTTATGTGTGGCGATACCGGCAACGGGGCCATGGCAGAGGTGTCCACAATTGTTGCTACAGTGGTTGGCACATTTACATTGCCTTTGTAAATACTAAATTCTTTGTTATAGTTAAAAATAAAAAGCATTTTGTTAAAATTAAACGTATTCTTCCTTAAATAAACCATAAATGTAAACATATCTGAAGAATTCATAAGCATTTTTCAGGATACCCCCGTAAATATAGGTCTATAATTATTTTTGATTTTTTTTTTTCTCAATTTATTTGTAATAATGTTTATTGGTTAATTTTGAGTGCATCTAGGAGCAAAATGATTTTTGTTTTACTTTCTTTTTAAATTTTGTTCCTCATCTCTATATAATATTTGTTTTCTTTTTAAATTGCATTTTAGTTTCTCAATTAACATTTATATTTTGTTGTTGCAGTGTATATTTGTGTGTTTGTTTTTGTTTTTCTTTTATCAACAGTTTTATGCATTTAAATCAATTTTTTATATGCGAATTACAATTAATTTTATGCGCTATATTATGTGTATGCTAGAGATGTTTTTTTGTTTTTTTCTTATCTGTGGATTGTGTGGGATGATAAACTTAGAATTAGGGAAATAAAAAGAGCTTAGGTTTACGAAAAATTACACAGTAAAATATATATGTTATGTAAATGTATGTGTATTGTAGTTGCATGTATGAATATAATGTAGTTGCTTATGTATTTGATTAAAAACGAATCAACTGCTGCGACAAATTAGAAAAATATAGTCTTCAGGCATATGTCAACCTAAGTTTGAAGTTTTTCTCAATTCTAGCTTAAACATAATTACACATAGTCATATATATACACATAATGTGTAATGTGTATATATGATATTTTTAATTTATAAATTACAATTAATATTAAACATAAATATTTACATAGCTTGGATTTTATTGGTTTTATTTGCTGCTTTTGCCGCTGCCTTTTTGTTTTTGTTTTGTTTTGTTTTGTTTAAATTACAATGAGTGTTTTTTTTTGTTTTGTTTTTTTTGTTAATTTTTATATCATTTATTATTATTATTATTATAATTTTTTTTTTTTAAATTTTTCTGTGCAGCTGTAATACCCCTTCCTTAAAGGTACGAAGCATGCACGTAATACACAACACTTGCTTGATTATTAAGCTTTGTTTTATAGCTACTTTCTTTATACAAAAGGTATTTGCTTTTCGTCTAAGCGTTTATCAGCATTAGCTTTCGTTTCTTCTTTCTCTCGGTGTATCTAAGCCTCTGCACTTGGTATTTATAATTGGGTTTTCGCTTCCATAGTCTAGCTTACAAATTGTCTGGGTAAAAAAGGAGTGATTGGTATTTAACAATGTATACTCATGCTTTCTCGAACTGATTTTTCGACATGCCATTCAATATGTAGGTATATATATATATATATGTATGTATATACAGAATATAGCATTAGCATTGCATCTAAATGGGTTTAACTCTATATATTACTATAATACGTTGTCAAGTTGCATCTGGAGGCTTAGCTCTCATCTGATCACACAGGACACGCACAACTTCGAGGCGCTGATGCAATCATCGTGACAGAATGCGCCGCATTGCTGGCAAATGACCATCGCGTTTAAAGCACAGGCACAACCATTGTTGGTCGCGTCGTTACCTGGCGGAGTGTTCTCGCCGCTTTGATGTAGTTGGATTAGAGCATGCTGTTGTTGTGGCTGCTGTTGCTGTGTTGTTTGCTGCGTCGTTCCTGCAGCTCCGGCAGCCGTTGTTGTTGCTGCTGTAGTCGTCACGATGTAGTTATTGCTCGCTTCCATGAGAGTTGCCGACGAATTGCTGTTGTCTATGTAGGTAATGTTGGTACCTATTAAAAGTGGACCACGGTATTAGTTACAACACGATTTTTAACTGAAAAATTACTTATTTTTATACACTATATATTACTGTATATTCCAAAATTATAAAAAATATGATCAATATCGTAGATACATTAATATAATTGCTGCATTCACAGTTGAGGATACTAAGAGCTAGTATATATGCAGCTTAATGAAAATCAAAAATTTCTATTTTACATTATTTCCAAATACTATATACTACTATACTATTAATATTTAATTTTTTTCAGAAAATAAATTCTTTGTAGATTCTTGAATAAAGTCGAATTCGTTAAGCAGCTATTGATGGAAATTTCTATTATATTATTAAAGGGAATAAGGGAATAAGGAATAAAATCGTTAGAGAATTGATAAATGTAAGAGTTTTTGTAAATTATGCTTCCTTGGGTCTGTTATTGTTATATCAAAAAATGAAGCCTGCTGAATAAAAAACGTAGGTATGATAAAAACTGTACAATTATACCATTTTAATTTAAATTTTTGAGCTGACAATAAGTATAGATTAATATCTAAATATCAATTATAAAATTTTCACTTTTTCCTGCTAACACTATGAATCATTGGCAATTATATAATTTTCACATATGCTTAAAATATTTACTCTTATGTAATAATCAATCTGTGAATGCATATAAATTGAAAATAAAAGCATGCAGTTTACATACTCGTTACGCATACGCTAAGAAGGGTTACGTGGAAACAGAAAAAAGAATGAGTCAATGTGGAGATATTGTTTTTTGTTTGCCAAATAGTTGATATATCTAACAAATCTAGTATGATAATGCATTAATATGATGACGTGCCAATTTATGAATGAATTCAAATTTTTGATGTGTGTGTGTGTGGGGTGATTTGAAAGACGTACCTCGCTAAGCACTAATAATACACCAATTTACCTGCAGCAATATTGCGCCGCACAATATTCGCAGCCGCGTTTACATTGCTGAGTTGCTGTTGCTGCTGCTGCTGCTGCTGTTGTTGCAACTCGTTATGATGCATTGCATCGTTGCCGGCACTATTGTTGTTGTCCACTGAAGCCGGACGCCCGCGTCCGCCCAAGCTAATGCCATTAAGGCTGTGCAGCGAATTCTGAACGGCAACAAACTGATGAAAATGAAATAATTTGTTAGCCAAGTTTAATTATAGTAAGCTCTACTACTCACCTGATTTTGATGTAAAGGCGGTGCACTGGAAGCCCGCGGTGCTTGATTGTCGGCTGCGCCCACATTGGCGCGATGTACCAGCACATATTGCCCCGTGCCATTCTGATGCAACAGCTGCTGCTGCTCTTGACCGGACTGTTGCGTGACCAACTGTTGCTGCTGCTGCTGTGGACTGGACGCACCAGGCGTTGCAGACAGCAAGTGCCGCATCACAGTTGTGGGCGAGGGCTTGCGCTGCACGTACTTCTTCCGGGGAAAGCCACTCATGCGCGGACCTATGACCTGGATCAAGAATTTGTTCTCTATATTAGTTAAGAGATTCTAATTGATGGGTAACCGTAGCAACTTACCTTATAGACGCCCGGTCTGCCCACGCCCAGCACATTGGGCGGCAGGGCTGGCAGCTCGTCCTGCTTGAGCAGATTTTGTGCTGGTGCTGACACAGCGACGGTCGCTACTGCCGGCACATTGTTTAAGGGCGTGGCTGCCACGGTGGACACATTAAGTGTTGCATTGCTGCTGCTCACTGCAGTTGTTGGCGTTGTCGTCGTCTGTTGCTGCTGCTGGCTGAGTATGGCCGCTGGCGGGCGCAGCTGTGCCTTGAGGTTCTCACGATTCGGACTGTTTTGTATGACAGCCTGGCAGATTTGATAGCTTCGCTCCAGGTTGACAGCTCCCGGTGGCAAACGATTAGTTGTCGCCTTACGCCCCTTCCCCGTGGGCATCTTTGGCTGCAGTCGCTGCTGGGCAATGGTTGTGGGCACTCCCGAAGGAGGCAACGTTTTCATGGTCAGCACATTGTTAACTGTTGCAACGGGTTGCAGTTGCAGTGTTTGTTGCTGCTGTTGCTGCTGCTGCAGGTTGCTGTTGTGATTAACCTGCTGCTGCGATGTTACAACATTTGCATAGCTGGACGGAATTTGGGAATTATTTGTGGCTGATGTGGGCACTGATGCTGTGGCTGCTGCATTGGGCGACGCATTGGCGGGTCGTGTCATGGATATGATGTTCAGTGGCTTGGCTATGAACTTCGGTGGCACCACAGCTTGCTGTTGTTGCTGATAGGTTTGCTGCTGCTGCAGTTGCTGCTGCTGTTGTTGTTGCAGCAGATTGTTGTTGGCTGCCTGGGCCAGCAGTTGACGCTGATGCAACTGCGCCTGCAGTGCAAATTGTTGGAGTTGTTGTTGCTTCTGTTCTAGCTGCTGTTGCTGCAGTAAATTTGGTGTTAAGAATTGCTGTGCTCCATTGGTATTGATCTCGAAGGGTTTGCGTAAGGTCACAGGCAGCGCTTTATGTATCGAATTGCTGCTGGTTGCCTGCTGTTGTTGTTGTTGTTGCTGGGCGGCTGCTTGTAATGTAAACTGTTGCAGCAATTGCTGCTGCTGTTGTTGCAACTGCTGCTGCTGACGCTGTTGCTGCTGCTGCTGTTGTTGCTGCTGCTGCTGCTGTTGTTGTTGCTGCTGCAGCAAAAAGTTTCCTATGATTTGCCCATTCGAATCTACCAAAATTTGACGCTGCTGTTGTTGCGGCGCCGGAGCAGCAGTCGCAGCTGCAGCTGGCTGTGGGGCCAACTGATTGATGGCAATGCTGCTGCTACTGCTGCTGCACAGGCTCAAATTGTTGCTGCTGTCATTGCTGTTGCTGCTGTTCGTGATGACTGTGCTGGATACTTCCATTTCGGCAGCAGACATGGGCACCGCATCACAAAGCAGTTCGTGGGAAATCTGTGAATGGATTTAGAATGAAACTGCTATTTGATGACTTGATGATGTGTCGATGACTTACCTCATTTGCAAAGTCGCTGCTGTGGGCCTGCGGCATAAAGGAATGCTGCGTCAATTGCACAACATCCTGCAACTGCGCCTGCAGCTGCTGTTGTTGCTGCTGTTGTTGTTGCTGTTGCTGCAGCTTGTCCACAATATCTTGCACAGCATCGCCACCGCTGACATCCATAACGTGTTCCACCATTTCGTTCATTAAATCATCCTGATCCGGTTGCTCCGCTTCGATGCACTCCACCACATCCTCATCATCCTCGTCTACAATTTCTTCTCCTTCCTCTTCATCTTCATCATTGTCCAGCAGATTGTGACACTCGACCATATCGTCGATCACCTCTTCCTCCTCCTCCTCGGGCTCATGCACCACATCCATCAGCTGGATATCCTCATGATTCAGATGCTGCTCGACCTGATGATGGTGCAGCCGCTCCACAGAATTATCCGATCCTTGCGTCGGTGCTGCTGCCAGCAATTTGATGCCACCAAAATTCCAATCGTGCTGCACATTTTGAAACATCTCGCTTGAGTTTAACTCCACTGGCAATTCCACCTGTTGATGCTGTTGTTGCTCCTGCTGCTGCTGTTGTTGCTGCAGCGTGGCCACCGTGCTGAGCATGGCCTGCATGTTGGCCAACGTTGTTTCCGCCGGTGTGCCCAGTGATAGAGGCGCAGCTGCAGCACCTACTCCCGCCGCTGTCGTCGTGGTCGGAGCCGTTGAGGAAGAATTGCTGCTGGAGCAGGACGAGGAGAGCGATGATGATAACGAAGAGGATGTGCAACTACTGGATGCTAGCGAACTAGTAGGCGTTGTATTGGCCAGTGATGTGCCTGTCGAGCTGCTAGCCAAGGGCATGGACATAGCTAGAGTCATTCCCGAGTCCTCCAGCTGCTTATCACAATGATCGTTCAGCTTGATGATTGTTGCTGTCGCTATTGAAAACAAACCAGAATGAATTAAAGCATTGATAACAACTAAAAATATATATAAATGTATTACAGTTGGGCGATGATGATGATGAGTAGTAGGCGTGGCTGATGGCTGCTTGGTGATCATGGAAGTAGGCTGCATGGAGCACGAGCATTGAAGCAAGAGATGGAAAGGCATTAGGTAAGTTTTCATAATAATTGATAAGTAATATGAAATATATTAAATTGTTATAAAATAAATGTCCAATATAAATAGTGATATACAAAATTAATTGAAATTTTGAAATAATTATATACCAAATAGTTCGTAAATGCAAAAGTATAAACATTTATTGATGTTTAAAGAACAATTTTGAATTTCAGTAACAAATTATTACAAACAAATGAAGAGTATATAATATGATATATATATTAAGAATATCCAACCAAATGATTCTTAATTAACAATTCGAGTAACATACAATAAAAAAATACAAAATCCAAAGAAATACACAAACAAAATATATATATTCACTTAACTACTATAAAAACAAGCAACAAAATATACAAATAACCAAAACCATTTAATTAATTAAATATTAATTATCTTTCAGTTAGCATTTCAAATAGTCAAAAGAAGCTTACCATGATCAATCGTATCGGCAAATACAAAATCATGGCTGTTTGTCGTTGTTGGGGCAGTTGCGGTTGCTTCGGTCGCAATATTATCTGTTGCTTTGGTATCTAAATAATAACAAAAATTGTCGATGAAATATACGAAACTTTTGTGTTAATTATAGTGTACGAACCTTCTGCCATCTCTACATTTTGCAAATAGCCTGCAAAATTGTTGATTGGGTCTGCTATAGTTGATGTTGCTACTACTGCTGCTGTTGCTGCTGCTGCTGCAGCTGTTGGTATTGCATTTGTGATTGTTGAGGTTGCTGGCGTCGCTGTCACTGTCGTTGTTGATATTGCTACTATTGTTGTCTGTGCATCAGGTGTCTCAATTTTATCACAGGTACTGTTGATAAGTGGCTGCTGGCTATTGTTAGTTATTGCAGGTGTTGTTGTTGTTGTCGCCGCTACTACTGCATGATCAACAACATCTGTCACATTCGCCATGGCATTATTAGGAACAATATCAGCTAGTTCACGTTTCATTTGCTTGCTTTCTTTAGACGTGCTGGGCAGCTCTTCCTGCTCGTCAGCCATATTGATCGAACTGCTGCGTTTGCGTCGCGAGGGGCTGCTCGACGATCGCTTTAACAGGCGTCGCTGTTGCTCCGTTAAAGCATTGCTGCTACTGATTGCTGTTTCTGTTGCAGCAGCTGTTGTTCTTGTTGCTGCTGCTGCTGTTGCTTCTGTTGCTGATGGTGCGACACCGTCAGTTGTTGCGGTTGTTGTTGCTTCGGTAGTTGTGGTTGTCGATTCGCACTTTGTGCTCTGTAATATATTAGGGCAATAATTTAATTATAAAGTTAGAAACTATCTAATTCGCATTCTAATTTACCGTATTAAATTTCAGTTCAGTCTCATTATCACATGTTGCTTGTTGTAGTTGCTGCTGCTGTGTTGTTGATGTTGTTATTGGTGGTGGTGGTGGTGGTGCCGGTGCTGGTGCCGCAGCTGGTGGTTGTTGTTGTTGCTGTTGCTGTTGCTGCTGTTGTTGCTGTTGTCTAATCGGCTCTACCTTTATTTTGCTACTAGGCGGGTTTAGATTCGGCGCACGTTTCGCAATCTTCTCACCCCAATAGGGCTCGAAATGCTTGACCTTCCATGGATCTAACTTATTCTTTTCGCGTTCCGCTTCCGTTTTCAGCTTCATTTGATTTTCGGGTGTGAATTCGCCTTCACTGAGCCGTTCTCGCCACTCCAAACAGGCGCGCGCAAAGAACTCATTATTCAGGCAGGAGGCGCTCAATCGAATTGCTTCTGTAGTGTTGCCGCTGGTGCTTGGTTGCTCTGACTGCGATGATTGTTGCTGATGCTGCTGTTGTTGCTGTTGCACAATCTCACTGGCCTCACGATCCACGCTCGGCAGCAACTGTATGAGATTATGTTGATACAGCGGCGGCAGCAATGAGAACGTTTGCTTATTAAGCAGCGCGCGCAGATTCGTCGATGCCAATATGGAATCTGGTGTTTCCAAATCGATTTTGCCATCCTTTGTCTGTTCGATTTGCGCGGCTGTCGTGAGTTTTTTGTTACTGCGACGACGCGGCTTCACACTAAAGCCCGGTATCGAAGCCAACACCTCACGCATTGTAGATGTTTGTGTGGCGGCTTTACCGCTGCCCGGTGATGCAGTCGCATTTGCATTAGCTGCTGCAGCTGCCGCCGCTGCTGTTGCTGCTGCCGCCGCCGCCGCTGCTGCTGCTGCAGCTGCTTTGGCCTGTTGCTGTTGTTGTATGCGACGACTGCTTATGCCACGCACGGGCGCAGGTGCTGCAACAGTGCCAGCAGCCGCTGTGGACGCTGTTGCTGTTGCTGCTGCTGTTGTCGAGGCTATGCTTGGTGGTACAAACAACGCTGGCGCTGGCTGGAGTCCAGCATTAAGCAATGCATCCTCACTGGGTGGCGTTGGCTTCTTCTCAGGTGGTATAGGTTTCACAATGATGCGTGGCAGGTGGCGCCTGTGGACAGAAAATGGAAGATATTCATATTGTCATGCATTCCATTAAGAGATAAACACGCTGCTAACCTCAGACTATGTGTGTGCTTGTTCGCCAATGTTGAGTTGAGCGTCTGTTGCTGCTGCTGTGGCGTTTCGATACCTGTTGTCTGCTCCAATGCCAGTGGATCCTTTTCGTCGTCATCATCCACGAGATTCACATGCGCTGTTGCTTCCATAATCACAGGTGTTATGTGTTGTTGCGGAATGATGGCGGGCAAATGTTGCTTATGTTGTTGTTGCAGCTGCAGCTGCTGCTGATGTTGAGGCTGCGGCTGCTGCTGCTGATGATGTTGCGGCGCGGCTGATGCGGATGTCAATGTATCCGGCGTTATCGTTTTCATATTCATATATATATATTTGTTTAACTATTTACAATTCGACTCAGCAATGTTTCAATGTTTCGTATCAATGTTATTGTTGTTATTGGGTCCATATCAGGCGGCAGTTTAAGTGCTTTTTACGAACATACTAGAAAAAATAAAAATATATTAGAAAAATGTACATTTTCAATTAATAACCCAACTCACCTGGCCAGCAGCAGTCTTAGCCATTTCAATAGGCGCTGGGGTGGGCGGCAATTAAATTTTGCCTCCTCAAAAAACAACAACAGTTTTACAACAATTATTTTGGTCCGTGTTTTGTTTTACCTTTACTATAAAAACCCTTACGCCCAGTCACTTTTCACACACACATTTATTATACACGCTAATTTTCATTTGCTGCTCTTTGCCTTTTCCTTTTTAAAGCCATACATACATATATATATTTTAATATAGATGTGTGTGTGTGTGTGTCCGCCGTGAATTTGTTGCCTACAATAACAAACACAACAACATTAAAAAGAGAGCAAAGCAAAGTTGGTTGGTTTGTTGCTTTTGCCCCTGCAGGAATAATACAGATGTATGCTACACATGCACGTACACACTCATACACATATAATTATAATGCGCACACACACGCATGCACGCACATATAAAAACTTTTTGCGTGGTTTGTTTTGGCTTTTGTTAATTACGTTTTATCCAGCAGTAGTTCAAATTGCACCCACACTTTCAACTTGATTAATATCAGTTCTTGTGCACCGAGTTAAAAAACAAATAAAATATTGAATGGTTGTTGCAAAGACACAAACAAAAGCAGAAGCAGAGAGCTACAAGATTTTGGATTCTTTTTCTGCTTCTTGTGCTCTATGGCGTCGACTCTTTCTTACGCAAGCGTTTACATATGCCTTGGCTAAACGCCAACCGCTGTCTTTGTTACGCACACGGAGAGAAGCTACGCAGCAAAAAAAAGGAAATAGCTTCCAGTTAATTGAATGAAATTGTTGTTATATTGTACACTAAAGACTAAACATATATAACACACATTTGTCGTTTCACATTCTAATATTCAAAGCCTATTTATTTGATGGTTAAATTAAAGTTATTGGGCCCCCAGTTTGAGAGCAATAGGGATGTTAAAAACTGCACTACACTAGAACTAGAGCTGCTAATTGCCATCTATCGATATTGCTTACATCTCTAAAGTGACCAAACTTGTTGTTTTCCAAAGCTATCGATATTCATATAATGTGATATATGTCGAGATAGGCTCAATATGGGTAATTCAGATTTTATTAACACAAATGGATATTTACTATTTTATATTGCAGCAATAGATCGATAGTCTGCAAATGTGTTAGTTGTTAGATAGTGTAATTAATACATTTAAATTCCGACAATAAAGATAGTACAAATAATTAAAATGACAGTTTTCTCACATTCCTGTGTGTAACGTTTTTGTCATTTCTACCCGTTTAACCTATCGAGATCTTACCATCCATAAGGGAGCAACTATCGATAGTTTTGCAGATGGACAAACAGATGTAAACAACGCCGGCAGATATTTTAATTTTATCGCTGAGTGGGAAATGTTTTAATTAGTTGTTTTATTTAAATTATCACTCATAAACCCACCAATATGTTTTCTATGTGCAAACAGACACACGCGGCCACATCAGTGGAATTCGCCATCTCGTGCCGCTTCTTCAACAATGTGGAGGAGAATCTGGTCGTCGCCGGCGCCAATGTGCTCAAGGTTTACCGTATTGCACCCAACGTGGATGCGACGCAGCGGCAGAAACTGAATCCAAGCGAAATGCGATTGGCGCCTAAAATGCGTCTCGAATGTCTAGCCAGCTATTCCCTCTATGGCAATGTGATGTCGCTGCAAAGCGTCTCATTGGCTGGTGGAATGCGAGATGCTTTGCTTGTGAGCTTTAAGGATGCAAAACTTTCGGTGCTACAGCTGGATGCAGACACGCAAACATTAAAAACACTCTCGCTGCACTATTTCGAGGAAGATGACATTCGAGGCGGCTGGACGGGGCGCTATCATGTGCCTGTGGTGCGAGTGGATCCAGATGCCAGGTGTGCTATAATGCTTGTCTATGGCAAGCGTTTGGTGGTGCTGCCCTTTCGGAAGGACAACAGTCTCGATGAGATCGAGCTAGCAGATGTTAAGCCCATTAAGAAAGCGCCCACGGCATTGGTATCACGAACGCCCATTATGGCTTCCTATTTGATAGCTCTAGCTGATCTCGACGAGAAGCTGGACAATGTGCTGGACATACAATTTCTGCATGGATATTATGAACCGACTCTGCTTATACTCTACGAGCCGGTGAGAACTTGTGCGGGTCGCATTAAGGTGCGTTCCGACACCTGTGTTCTGGTGGCCATCTCCTTGAACATACAGCAACGCGTGCATCCCATTATCTGGACGGTAAATAGTCTGCCGTACGATTGCCTGCATGTCTTCCCCATACAAAAGCCCATCGGTGGATGTTTGGTTATGACTGTGAATGCGGTTATCTATCTGAACCAGAGCGTGCCGCCATATGGCGTTAGCTTGAATAGCTCAGCGGACAACAGCACCAGCTTTCCCCTCAAGCCGCAGGACAATGTTCGGCTGAGCTTGGACTGTGCGAATTTCGCGTTCATTGATGTGGACAAGTTGGTTATATCGCTGCGCACGGGAGATCTGTATGTGTTGACCCTTTGTGTCGACTCCATGCGAACGGTGCGAAATTTCCACTTCCACAAGGCGGCAGCCAGCGTGCTCACTAGTTGCATATGTGTCTGCCACACGGAATACATTTTTCTCGGCTCTCGGCTGGGCAACTCGCTGTTGTTACACTTCACCGAGGAGGATCAGAGCACAGTGATTACCCTGGATGACGTGGAGTCAGCAGCAGCTGCGGCAGCTACAGGTGCAGGGGAACAGCAACAGCAGGCGATTGATCAGTCACCTACCCAAATGGATGAGGACCAGGTCTATGATGTGGAACAGCATGAGGCGCCATCACAAGCCAAGTCACGTCGCATTGAGGATGAAGAACTGGAGGTATATGGGTCAGGTGCCAAAGCTTCGGTGCTGCAGCTACGTAAATTCATCTTCGAGGTCTGCGACAGTCTGATCAATGTGGCTCCCATCAATTACATGTGCGCCGGCGAGCGTGTGGAGTTCGAAGAGGATGGCACAACATTGCGTCCACATGCCGAGTCCTTGACCGACCTGAAGATTGAGCTTGTCGCCGCCACAGGACACAGCAAAAATGGTGCCCTTTCTGTTTTTGTGAACTGCATCAATCCACAGATCATCACCAGCTTCGAATTGGATGGCTGTCTAGATGTGTGGACAGTCTTTGATGATGCAACGCGAAAGCCATCAACGGCTCGCCAGGAACAACACGATTTTATGCTACTCTCACAGCGATCCTCGACGCTCGTGCTGCAAACGGGACAGGAGATCAATGAGATCGAGAACACGGGCTTCACCGTCAACCAGCCGACCATATATGTCGGCAATCTCGGCCAGCAACGGTTTATAGTGCAGGTAAGAACATATCATCTTTGCTCTCTCTATCCTTCAATAACTTCACATTCCGTTTCCACTCAGGTGACGACCCGCCATGTGCGACTGCTGCAGGGCACCCGACTCATCCAGAACGTGCCCATCGATGTGGGCTCTCCCGTGGTGCAGGTGTCCATTGCCGATCCCTATGTCTGTCTGCGTGTGCTCAACGGTCAGGTGATTACGCTGGCGCTGCGCGAGACGCGAGGCACTCCTCGCTTGGCCATTAACAAGCACACGATCAGCAGTGCGCCAGCTGTGGTGGCGATAGCGGCGTACAAGGATCTATCCGGACTATTCACATGCAAAGCGGACGATGTGCTAAATTTGACAGGAAGCACGGGAGCGGGATTCGCCAACAGCTTTGGCGGTTATATGAAGGCCGAGCCGCATATGAAAGTAGAGGACGAGGAGGACTTGCTATACGGCGATGCGGGCAATGCCTTCAAACTGAACAGCATGGCCGATCTGGCCAAGCAATCGAAGCAGAAGAACACAGATTGGTGGCGACGCCAGCTTGTGCAGGCGAAGCCCAGCTATTGGCTGGTTGTGGCCCGACAAAGCGGCACGCTGGAGATCTATTCGATGCCGGACATGAAGCTCGTCTATTTGGTCAACGATGTGGGCAATGGCGCACTAGTGCTCACTGATGCGATGGAATTCGTTCCGATTTCATTGACGCAAGAGAACTCCAAAGCGGGCATCTTGCATGCGTGTATGCCACAGCATGCGAACTCGCCGCTGCCCCTCGAGCTCAGCCTCGTGGGATTGGGTCAGCATGGGGACAGACCACTGTTGCTGGTGCGCACCCGATTGGAGCTGCTTATCTATCAGGTCTTTCGTTATGCCAAGGGACATCTGAAGATACGTTTCCGTAAGTTGGAGCAGCTGCATCTACTCGATCAACAGCCCACGCACATTGAACTGATCAATGAGGAGGAGACGGACGAGGCCGAGTCGTACAATATGCAACCGAAATATGTACAGAAGCTACGCTACTTTAACAACGTGGGCGGCCTGGCCGGGATTATGGTGTGCGGCGTGAATCCCTGTTTCATCTTCCTGACTGCCCGAGGCGAGCTGCGCATTCATCGACTGCTGGGCAATGCGGAAGTTCGCAGCTTTGCCGCATTTAATAATGTGAATATTCCGCATGGCTTTCTCTATTTCGATACCACCTATGAGCTGAAGATCTCAGTGCTGCCCACCTATTTGAGCTACGATGCCGCCTGGCCGGTGCGAAAGGTTCCGTTGCGCTGCACGCCTCGTCAATTGGTTTATCATCGGGAGAATCGAGTTTATTGCCTGATCACACAGAAGGAGGAGCCGATGACCAAATATTATCGCTTCAACGGCGAGGACAAGGAACTCTCTGAGGAGAGTCGAGGCGAACGCTTCATTTACCCCATTGGTTCGCTATTCGAAATGGTCTTGATCAGTCCCGAGACGTGGGAGATTGTGCCGGATGCTTCGATACAGTTTGAGCCATGGGAACATGTGACGGCCTTTAAGCTAGTGAAGCTCTCGTATGAGGGCACACGATCGGGCTTGAAGGAATATCTCTGCATTGGCACCAATTTCAACTACAGCGAAGACATCACCAGTCGCGGCAATATCCACATTTATGATATCATTGAGGTGGTGCCCGAGCCCGGCAAGCCGATGACCAAATTCAAGCTCAAGGAGGTGTTCAAGAAGGAGCAGAAGGGACCTGTTTCGGCCATCTCCGATGTGGTGGGCTTCCTGGTCACAGGCCTCGGCCAGAAGATCTACATCTGGCAGCTGCGCGATGGCGATCTCATTGGCGTCGCCTTCATCGACACGAACATCTATGTGCATCAGATAATTACTGTTAAGTCGCTGATCTTCATTGCGGATGTTTACAAATCGATCAGTCTGCTGCGCTTCCAGGAGGAGTACCGCACTCTGTCGCTGGCCTCGCGCGACTTCAATCCCCTCGAGGTATTTGGCATCGAATTCATGGTCGACAACTCGAATTTGGGCTTCCTGGTCACGGATGCGGAACGCAATATAATTGTCTATATGTACCAGCCGGAAGCGCGCGAGTCTCTGGGCGGACAAAAGCTGTTGCGCAAAGCGGACTATCATCTCGGCCAGGTGGTGAATACGATGTTCCGGGTGCAGTGCCATCAACGGGGTCTGCATCAGCGCCAGCCTTTCCTCTACGAGAACAAGCATTTTGTCATCTATGGCACGCTCGACGGAGCCCTCGGATACTGTTTGCCCCTGCCGGAGAAGGTCTATCGACGCTTCCTTATGCTGCAGAACGTTTTACTCTCCTATCAGGATCATTTGTGCGGCCTGAATCCCAAGGAGTATCGTACGATAAAGACGGTCAAGAAAATGGGCATAAATCCATCGCGCTGCATCATCGATGGTGATCTTATATGGTCCTATCGCATGCTGGCCCACTCGGAGCGCAGCGAGGTGGCCAAGAAGATTGGCACTCGCACCGAGGAGATACTCGCCGATCTGCTCGAGATCGAACGCCTGTCGGCCATCTTTTAAAGTTAAAGCCTGGCTCTGACAGCCCTCTAAGTTTGTAAAGTTAAACCTTAAGTCTTAGTACTAAGTCGTAGTCCCCTAGTTATAAGTTATGCCAACTGCATGTCAACTTAGTCCAACTGCCCCAAAATATCGTAATAGCAACAAAATGATTTGTTAACGCGATTTGTAGATTTTCCAAAAACAAAAAATACTAAAAAAAATATAAATATGTTTATAAACTATGAAAAGTATAAGTATTGGAATTATATTAAAGTTTCTCTTTATCAATTTAAATTTAAGGATTGTTATTTTAGAGAGAAAGAGATAGCTCTACGATCGAGCTATTAATAGCATCTCTTAGTAGGCCTGTTTTCTTTTGTATCACATTCATTTTCCACATTCATTTGGTCGTATCTCAAAAGCACATTCAGAATACTTTTGAAATTAGCCAAGTCAGCTCAGAGAAGAAATTATAAAACGATTTCCAAAAATGAGGGCACACTCTCAAAATTGGCTGCAGAAGCTTGTTGATAACCTAATTTTGATCAATAGCTCGCGCAGCCCGCAGTCGCAAATCCCATGGATTATCCTGATCGTGGCACTCTTTAGAGCAAGGTCGAGGGGATCAGTGGACCAATAATTGAGGCAAGTCATATTCGCGGAGCTGGCAATTCATTTCTCGGCCGTCGCAAAACCATGGACATGTCAAATTTTGGTTACATCGAGCCAATTGCTCAATTGGCGCTTCATTTTTAATTAGTTTCACACGTTCTGTACTTTGAATTTAATAAAAATTGTTGGTCATTTTAGTACTTTTAATACATTGCTTTTCGAGTGCAAAAAATCAACGATTAAATTAGAAGAAACTTGGGATTGACTAAAAAACAATCTAGTTGTTTTATCTAGGAGGAGAAATTCTTAAAAAATCTACATTAAAGTTAAGGAATAATAATCTTGGATATTTTATAGGGATGTAGAAAATCCTCTATGTAAGCAGATATACATTGAAGGAATTGCACATTGCACAGATATTCAAATACAAAAATAAATCTTGTATAAATATTTACGACGATTTCTAGAGTTTCAGTAGCCCTCTTCAAGTATAAATTACACACGTAAGATCTCTCTTCTTATTATTAGCCAAGTAACGCATGGGAAACAATTTGTTTGTTTTATTTGGGTGTCTGGTAAAACTTGAGCAATTCGAAATCCGATTCCAGTTTCAGTTTCCTATATCCGATTGATGGCATAATTTGCGCATATTTACAAAAGAATTCGATATTTTAATAAAAAGAAACAATTTGTTTACAGTTAACCACGTTTTGGTTCGTGTGCACTTTTTGTATTTGTTTTGTTTGTATTTTGTAGTTTGTATGCATAGAGATATATAATTAATTCATTGTATAAACTAACAACATCATCAGTTAATTGATTGCAAATGTGACGGTGGCCAACAACAGCCCCGTTGACACTTTTCATACGTTGCAAAAGAAAATACACATTTTCACTTATCAGAAAATATATATATATATGTAGAAGGGAAGCAGAAAGTATTTCCAAATGATAATTGAGAAAAAATTACATGAATTTGCTTCAACATATTTGATTTTCTTGTATCTTAATTAAATGTTTAGGGTGCATATGCCTATGCAGGTGTGTTGATGTGAGTGTATATATGCATATACACATAGTATGCGTGAGTGGGTGTGTGAGTGTGTGTATGTGTTGGATGAAGGCGCTTCAAGAGTCCAAATTTTAACTTGAGCAAACTAATTTAGTTTAGCATAAACAACTGAGGACTGCTCCTCACTTTTCCTTTAACAAATTATGGTGCACATAGTTGTAGTTGTTGTTGTTGTTGGTGTGGTTGGTTCCATTGCCCTCCTCTATTAGATCTGTGACCTCAAGCGTGGGCGTGGCAAGTCACCAAACACCGCCTCGCCATGAACACTCTTGGCCAAGGCCTTGATGCTAGCTGCAATATCCACCGTATTGTCCAGCACCTAGAGAGAGAGAGAATGAGAATGTTTAAATATAATATTCTCTTTTAGCTAGTATTCACTGTACTCACCTCCTCATCCTCGAGCAGCACATGCTGCTGATTGTTATTATTATTGGCACGCTCCGCCAGCGGAGAATTGGCTATCTCAACGGGCAGACTCCGTGCGTAATTCGCAAAATGCATCTGCGCCGTTGAAGAGCCTCGCCCTTTACCTCCATGCATCGCAATGGCCACTGAGCTATCCAAATCGAGAGCATCTGTAACAAGAGAGAGGGATATATATAGAATCATAAATTGATAAATTGATTGAGAATATCAATATACCATAATATAGCTAAGAGAACTTCCAATTCGAAGCAGAGTTTCAGGGGAATCTCTTGGGTATACAATAGAAACTCTTACATATACATATTACATATATATAGTCTTTTCAACTCCCACATCATCTCAGCTGACTTACCCTCTGCTTCATCTGCATCGCTCATGTTGTCTTCGTGCTGATTTAGCAACTGTTGCTGTTGCTGTTGATGGTGTTGCAGCTGTTGATGCTGCTGCTGCTGCAGTCGCTGATATTGGTGGTGGTGCTGTTGGTGGTGTTGCTGCTGTTGCTGCTGCTGATAGTTGTGGGATGTGTGGCCTTGTGGTCCATCAACATCCTCCAGATCAAATAGACACTCGTCGGGATCATCAGCGGCAGCAGCCGGCGACATCGGCAGCAGGCTGTTGCTGGCCAATGCCGAGGGCTGTTGCTGCTGCTGCTGCCTAAAGGTGGGGCTGTTGCCCACGCTCATGGGCGTGGCTTCTGGTGTGGCAGGCGGTGTATCAAAGTTTGACATTTTGCGCGCACTCAAAATTGTGGCGCTAGGTAACGGAGGCTGCTGTTGCTGCGGCTGCGGCTGCGGCTGCGACGGCTGCAACGTCTGCTGAGGCTGCGGCTGCGACGTCTGCTGCGGCTGCTGCTGTTGTGGCTCCTGTGTGAACGCCAAAAAGTTGGGCGGCCCACCCACCAAGGGCGTGGTCGGTGTGATCGGCATACCCAAGTCGCGGCGGCTGCTAATCGTGTTCCGGCGTCGAGCCCCATACGTTGACTGGGCAGAAGCTGCAGCTCCCATGCCCAACCCCCCGCCGACGTTGCCGGCACCCGTTACCTCCAGGGCAGCAAGCTGGCCATTGTCGAGCAGCTGCAGCGCCCTGTCAGGTACTTGCATGATGATGCGCTTCAGGAGCGCGTAGTCCTGCTTCTCCTTCTCCTGATAGCTCTTGAGCATCGCAAACTGCTGATCCGTGTACCGCTCGACGCGCTCCGTGGTCGCCTTGATCTCGGCCTCCACGCCCTCTTTGTGACAGTTCTCCAGTATCTTAAGGCGCTGCAGCAGGCTGTCGCTCAGAGTGGGGTCAATGAACGGATTGGATGTTACGGCCGCTTCAGCTGCCTCAGGTGCCAGGGCTGTAAAGTCCGGAATCAGGATCTTAAACGCTTCCGAATAGGACTTGTCGTTGCATCTGTACATCAGATCCTTCTCGGTGCACCGCAGACTCGCATTGATGTACCAGCCATTGAGCGGCGTTTCACCCTCGGAGCGTCGCCCAAACACCACGTCCGTGCAGTTCATGCACATGTAGAAGCGCCAGTTCTCATTCTGCTCATCGAAGGGTAAGGTGTATACCAATTCACGATGGACGATATTTATGCTCACATCCTGAATAGGGCCGATTGCCTATAAGTAAAAGAAAAAACGAGTATTAATTATAATTTATTTTACATGAATATTGATCAAAGTGAGATTGTAATATAGAAGATAGAGAGATAGATTATTTATTAAAACTTATTATAAATACATATATTTAAATATATTTGATTAATATTTTGTGTGGTCCTAGCTGGATATTTTGAAAATCGCAGAGAAAGGCGTGTTTTAAGAAAGTACGTTTTGAAGCGAGATTTCAACAATTATGAAAGAATATGAGTGAGAGAGGAACAGAGAGAAAGAGTGGGTCAGAGACATACAGACAGATGGATAGAAATTGCCGTTAGCTTTGCAATATGGGTCAAACATATAAAAACATTTCAATAGAGGAAATAATTGAATTTGATTCGAGTCTAGCCAGACTCTGACTATTGATTTAGATCATACAAAAAATATACCATATACGCTATAACAATATAAAATTTCGCCAAACTGTCTGCTGTCCAATGTTGATCAATGAACATTGATTAAAGCTAGTGATAAGAGGAGACTTGCACAATATTTCCTAGGTGTTGGCAAATATATCGATAGAACTGATAAATAATTGCTGATTAATTATCGAGCGCTAAAGTTGATTTCCTTTTGGTGCGCTCATTTCTTATCTACTGGTCAATGGCTGATTAGCGCTAAGTGTATTTTTTTTTCGCGACCGATAAGCAAATACATACCCTATAAATTCTGTGCGAGCTGGAAAAATTCTTTTGAAATTTCAATAATAAATTATTTAGAGTATGTACACACATAGGTAAAAATCTATATCTATACCTATATCAATATATTTATTTGTATTTATATTTGTTGAGGCACATCGCACAGTAGTTCAAGTGCAAATTTGTCAATTATGTTTCAGAGAATGTTCATGTCAAGTGGGCGTCGCTTGTAGCGCCTTATCAAAAAATGAAGAACAAAACTAGAGCGAAAAACTGAGCCATCGAGGTAAACAACAAACAATTAGTGCAATGGCAAAATGTTGTAGACTCCAAAAAGCAACAGCACTACTTGATTTTCTTTCTCCTATTTCATTGCCAGTTGTGGGTAAATGGGGTAATACGCTTTGATGTGAGTATATAATGGGCAGAGGAAATCGGTGTGTAGGTAAAGGCATATATATATATATACATATATATATTGATATATTAGATCAGCAACACGAGCCTATTTAATTTAACTCTCTATATAGATGAGCTATAGATTCGCCTTAAGATAAAAACTCTAATTTAAATATATAAAATACTGTTTTGTTAACGAAAAGAGTTTGCGCTTTAAATCTACGTATACATATATGGACAACAGCACAGTTTGCAGGATATCTTCTAGTCGTATACGCCAAAGAACAGTTTTATTTGTTTGCATGCAGCATAATTATTGGCACAATCAGAGATAGCTCCCTCTCCCTCAGTCTCACTCTCTTGCCGTGTAGAAATAAAAATTTTGTCAAGAGCAAAACACAAACGTTTGTCTATCAGACGAACAGACAGACAGACGATAGACAGAGAGCAAGATTTGAAAGATAGCATTAAGGTAAATACATCAAATGGTCTTTTGATTACAATGGTGGGTATAAATAAATAGAATGTAATGTATTTATAATCAACATATTATACAGGTATAAGTTGTGAATGGTAGAGGTATAGTCATAGTCAGATATACCTTTCTATAAACTATATTTGACAATTGAATGCGAATTTCCTAAGTTTCCTAAAAAATTATTTTAATTTTAGCATTTTCAATTTCCTAGGGTATTTGATAGTCGCTCTATTGCTGTTGCTTCTGTGAGCATAGCACGTGTTGGCTGTGTGACAGCAATGCTAAATTTGACACTTAGTTTAAATACAATACCCTAATACCCTTTTCGCCTCTGCTCATTCTGCGGCATCCACCAATGAACTAACCAAACAAACAACCAGCCCGGCAATTCAACTGAGTAAAAATTAAATTGAATTAAGGTAGAAAATGCAAACGTCAACACAAATCAAATGACAATGTGCTTTCTGTCTCTCTCTAACTGTCGGTCGGTCGGTCTGACTTGGCTTGGCTTGGCTTTTGGTCAGCATTCGCTCTAGAGCGAACTATGTAGATTGATATATTATATATGTATATAAATATATATGTGTATATGTGTATATATAACGAGTGAGAGCAATCTAACAGGTAGTATCAAACATAACATATACCCAGACCTATTTAATGGAGTGAATAGGCATTAAAACAAATACTAAAGTCATTTATACTTTATAGTAGATTAATATATATTTGTATAATATAATGTATACATCAAATGAATATGTTTCAGAAATCTAAATTTCGAAATAAGGAAACTGTAAGATATAGATATATAGATCTTACAGTAAGCTGTAGAGGAATTATCGGACATATCGAATATATATATGTATATAGGTTTATGTACTCATGCTAAGCCTGTTACATTCACATTCAGATAAGCTATATACCCAGCTTAATCATTTTGAATGGCTTTAGTCTATAAATATACCCAAGAGTATTGTCAACAACAATATCATCATCATCATCATCATCAGGTGGAATTTAAACGCATAAATAAAATGTACATGTTCGAGCTGTCCGAACTGTGTTTGATATAAGAAATACATGCATATATAGGGTATATATCGTGTAGTATGTATATATGTAGATTAGTTTGTGTGTGATTCGTATTATTTGTGAGCATTATCTAAGTGCTTCCGCATTTGCCATTGCAATTGCGACCAAAGCCAAAATGTTTATGTACACGTGATGCGTGTGTGTGTATTTATGTGAGTGCCTGTGTGTGTGTGCGAACAGAGCTGGATAAACAATGTGACCTAAAAATCTGCTGATTAATTAATCTATATGATATGTAAATATATATTTAAGCCCATGTATTGTTAACATTTTGTTTAGATTCTTAATCAATGTCTTAAAGCATTGACAATTAATTTAACATCTTGTTAACATTTGCATTTTACAAAAGATAACATCTGCTCTGTAAATAAAAACCTTTCAATAATTTATCGATTAACTGTGACAACGTATGAAAATTTCAATATATATTGCAGATTTTTTTTATTCTAATAATAATTATTATTATTATTATTTTACATAATTATTATTGACATTCTCATATCAATTCGATATCGATAAATTGTTGACTCAGTAAATTTGATACTAGTTAAATGTAGTGCAAATATATAGTTAATATATATAATAATTATAAATATTTATATATTTATTCATATAAATTACTAGACTTTGCCTTGCCAGTGTGACCATGCTCTCTGTCTCTGTCAGCTGGGCCCATTAATTTGTATTCTTATGTAAATATTTTGATATTCCTTCTAAATATCAATTATGTTCGCCTTGCCAGTGTGACCATGCCCTCTGGCACAGTCTGTGTCGCCTATGCAAGTACATTAAATTTGTTGTGCATGTAGATTTTCATATTGTTTTTAACGACTTGTTTACTTGGTGCTGTAATATCTAATCAGCCAAGACTATTATTAATTTTTATGTACTGTTTTGCTTTTGCTTTTTCGTTTCTCGTTTCAGCTTTTTTTTATTTTTGTGTGCAAATAGCAGCAACAAAGCGATTGCATTCATTAATGTCAAGTGTTGTTTTGTGTGTTTTGGACGCGCCTTTAAGCTTATTCACACAGACATAGCAAAATTTATTTATTTATATATATATAGACATATAGACAATTTTATTGGCCATGCTTTAGCAAGCTTCTTCTTCTTCTTCTTCTAGTCAGTCATATCAGTTTCGAGTCGTTGTTGTTGCCTTTGCAGCAATTGCAATTTTTATGAGCTGTTGTCATTGCTATTAGAGACAGTTCTTGTGTTGTCGATTTGCCAGCCTTTACAGCCATATTTACAAACAGTTTTTATGGTAAGCTAAACATGTCGAGACACGGAGCCCGTATGTCTAAAGGCTTTGTCGCATTGTTAGGATACCCTGTACAATATGAAAGTGTGTTCGGAAGGTATATAGAGACATTGAAGAGACTTATTCACATTATCATTATCATTATCATTATGAAAGAAATAGTTCGACAGAGAAAGTAGATAAGAGTCAGTAAAAACAGGTTAGCACATTTTCTATATATTTTATATATTTACATATTTTATTTATTTTCATTTTTATATTTTAGATATTATTTATCAAAAAATACTTTAACAAATATAACATCACATTTAATATTTTATATATTTACATATTTTATTTATTTTTATATATTTTTTATTAAAATACTTTAAGACATATAACATCATATTTAATAATACTGTGCAACACTTTGCAGGGTATTTCCTAGTCGGGCATACTCATCTCTCTTAGTCTCATAGATTTTTCTTTATCACACTTTTGCTAAATGCTGACAACTGCAACCGTTAGCCCGCACTCGCCCACCCGCCCACTCTCTCACTCGCTCGCTCACGCTGCTGCGCTAACGCCCTCTGTTGTCTGTTTGCACAAGTTGGCAATACTAGCATTTTGTAACGCGCATCTCTTGTTGCTGTGTGCAAAATGTCAATGACTTCCCCACGCGGCAATAACAATTGAAGCCCAGCAGCAGCAGTGAACAGCTGCTTGTTGTTGTTGTTGTTGCTGTTGCTGTTGTCGCTTAATTAACACTAAGCAATAACAATTGTTGACTTTTTGTTAATTGAAACTAAATGCGGTCGCTGTTGTTGCTAATTATGTGCTGGTGGCGCCATCTACCGCCTGCGTCCGCTCCCTGCACTTGCTGTCTAATTAAAATGCCATTTATATTGAGACGCACACAAATACACCCACATACATACATACACTCTTATACATGTATCGGTATATTTATGGCTCATTTGATGAATCGTATTTGTTCTATGGCCAAGAGCAAAACGCATGCTAATCGAGCCATGTTAAATAATAATAAATAAAACATCGCATGTTCTGCTTCCTCTTTGCACTTTTATTATTTTACTTTTGCTGCTGTTGTTGATTCTTCTTCTTCTCCTTCAGAAACGTGCCGACCCGCACGTAACGTCAGGCAACAACAGCTGACCACGAAAATCGAAAATCAATTTGCAAAAAACAAAAAGTATTTATATATATAAATGTTTTTATATATTTATTTTATTTAAATTGCGGCAAATGTTTAACAGTTGACTTTTACCGCCAATTGTAAATAATAAGAGGGGTGTCTGCTGTTAAATTGATATTTAATGAGTTGCTGTTGCCGCAGCTGCAACTGCTACTATTTACTGTTTGCTGTTTAATTTAACATTACATACAATTGTTTACAGCTGACTGCATTGCTAGCTTTATTTGAAATGAGACTGTTAAGATTTATGTGACTGTTAAATAAAAGAGCGTAAGCAAGAATGTAAGTAAATCATTCATAAAATGCAAGAATGTAAGTTAACAGCAGCATGAGCTGACTGTTAAGGCTTAACATTATAGCTTAACTGCTAGAAAACTCTAGCTTTAAATAAAATTGAATGCATTTCAAACTGTATTGCCCCTCACAAATCTAATCAAACAGCACAGCTCAAACTGTTCAAGCAGCTTCAGCTTGAATGCATTCTCAACTGCTTGCTGCACACTTAAAAATGTGCTTCGAACAAAAACATACAAAAACAAAAACAATTGGTATTCATATCAGACTGTCTGGCTATAGCCGCCACGCCTCCGCTCCCCAAGCCGCCCCCTAACGCCTGTCTGCGCTGAGGGAGAAATATAAAACAACAATTTTAACAGCTCGCTCGAGTTATGCAACAGCGCAAATAATAAAAACAAACTGCATTGGACCGCAGACGAAAGGCGACGGCTGAGAGAAGAATTTGCCATAAAAATAAAATAGTAAATAAATACGAAAACAACTTCAAATATGAATTTGCACAGTTTGCATAATTTATTTATTTGTTATTGTTGTTGTTTGTGATGCGGAGTCTGAGCCTGGGCTAACCGAGTCTGGTCGGGCAACTATAATTGATTGGCCCGACATTAATTATATCCAAGGCGTTAGTTTTAACTAAGTGATTCGCAGACTGCGACTGCAACTACGATGGGGACTGTGACTGTGACTCGATCTCTAAACGTCTCGAATACGCAGCGCTTCAATTAGCCACGCGCGACAATACGAAACGAAACAACAAAAAACATGCGAATTAAACTGTAACGCATATTCGTAAGAGATTCGTCTAGCAAGGTACTGTAATCAAAGCTAACAGAGCAAGGCTAATCGTTACATGGTCTGTTAAGGAGTGCAGTAGAACAGTTACTTGAAGGCTTGCAGCAAAAGAATAACAAATTAACAGAACAGAACACTTTATACGAGTAGTGTCTAAGAGGTTTTTAATACAGTAATGTTAAATAGCAGCCGTTAAGATACTACATAGCCATGTTAAATAGCAGCTGTTAATATAACTTGTTGCCTGGCAATCTTAGGTCGCAGCTATTGTTGCATGTGCCCAGAGCAAATATGAAGCTTTTACTCTTGAAACAATGAAAATTTTAGATTAATCTTTAGCCTTTGTTTTTCTCAACCCCTACCGCCATCTCTCTCCTCCACGGTCTCTTTCGCACTTCAGTTCCTAAATTAGCTTATGTTTTGTTTTTCCAATTCTATTTTCGTTGAACTTTTTTATTGCTTTGTGATAACTCGGCTCATTTCGATTCATTAGCCAAAAATGAAAAAAATCAAGCTTAACTGACTGCACAATACTTGTTCAACTGATAAGTATGAATTTTTTATAAATAGATAATATTATTTATATAGTTATGATGTCTATTACTCTAAAGGTATTTAGGCTATAGAGCTATTGATTAATCTAGATCCCAGACAAGATTTCACAAAATTTAGCTATAAAACTGTAAAATATATAGGCGTAGTTCTCTCAACTTGTTATTCTTATCTAGTATTTTTACACCGGACATAAACTTTCGAATTCCAAGTCTCTAGCTTTAATGGCGCCATGAAGAAGTGGGCAAAAATAATTAAATTTTAATCTTAACTTTAGTACAAGACTCTAATATACTTCGCTTTGCTAGCATGAACGAGTATAAGAAAAGAAAAGAGAAAAGGAAAATAAGTTGTAAACAAATCAACGCACAAAAGAAACTACGAAATAATCTTTTATAGATTTGCTTGACTGTTTTTTTTTTTTTTTTTTTTCATTTTCAACTTTTGTTTTCTTTTTTTCTGCTTTTATTTTCTTTAGTTTGGGTTTTTTTTTTTTCGTTTTTGGTTCGATTTGCTCTTGTGACTTAGTTCGGCTCACAAAATAATTCCATTTTTCGCTGTATTTATTTTGTTGCCTCTTCGGTTTTGTTGATTTTTTGCTCGATTTTTATATTTTTTGTTTTCTTCTCTTTTTTCTTCTTCTTCTTCTTCTTTCGGAAAGCGCAAACACATTTTGCCCAGTCGGTGGGGCTATTATCATAAACAACTTTAGACAGCTGGGGCCCTGGCGAAGCACGCGCGCATAGCGACTCGACGACTTGGCGACTGCGCGGGGTGGGAGGAGAGGGCGTGGCGATTGGAGGCGTAGCATGCCGTAGTTGCCTCTCTTTTGGATTACGAACGAATTGGCAATTCGGATTCCGATTCTTTTCCGTTTATTCTCATTTTAGCTGTTGTTTTTATAGTTTTTGCTTTTTTCGTTTTTGCTTTTGCTTTTGTGTTTTTGCCCGCTTTTATTTTTCGTGTTTTTTGCTATTTTGGTGCCGGGTGCTGAGCAAAAATTTTCCATTGGTTTTTAGGTTTTGGTCTCTTCGGTTTTGAACATGGCTCTTTTACATGATGACTCACACAAAGACAAAAGGATATATGTATGTGTATGGCTATATATATTTGATCTAAGGCATTGAAGCTAGTTTTTGTCTATGATACTCTCGCTTTCTCTCTTGGCAGTCCCTAAAATAAATTAGATTTCTTACATTATGAGAGAATATTCTGGAATATTTTTTGGATACCTAGCAACAACTAAATTATATTTAGTTAATCAGTTTCAGAATGTATTAGGCCCTTAGGCATATTTTATTATTCCTTAAAGTAATAAGGATAATCAGAATTCTTTTGGCATTTTATCTACATATTTTTTACATTTTATCAACATTTAGCAGCTTATCGGCCTGTTAAGTTTTTTTTAAAACGTTTTTATTACATGCTTTATCTTTTTGGCAAAGATATTTTACTTTTGATACTCTAATAATTCTATTATGTCAAAATATGGATTGTGAAGTTAATTTACTGCATTTTTATGTACGTTCCTATAAAGGAACTGACTCGAGTTGACTCAATACTTTGTTCAAAGTGCAATCGATTGCCTCGAGATTTGCGTAATCGAATTTGAGTCATTATTTCGATGATATTTCGCTCACATCGAACCTTAATCATTGGTCTTTTTTTATTATTTTATTTTGGGTTAGCTTTCCTTATCAGTGAGTGCAATCAGCCCGTGTATGTGTAGCCTTTCAATGTCGTTTGAAAACAAATGGAAAAGCTGACAGATAAGTCAGCCAGACCCAAACAAACAACTCGCATCGAGCCTGCCGGCAGTCTAGGGCCCCCAATCTATGATTAAAGGTTTACATAGTTATTTACTAATAAAGGAACATTTGCTCAGCTCAAAACGTGCACACGTGTGCTGAGGGCTCGCGAGCTTCTAATGCCTATATGGCGTCTGATTAGACATATGTTTATAAACCTATATATACCTCTATTCTATAGACATATATATAAATTAGGGCTATATTTGCGCCCTAGGTATATATATTGAGTGTGCATTATAATAGTTCAAGCCCATGGACCTGGTGCCAGGTAGACGTGCGCATAACAGTAAATTAAGCGCAACATTGTTTACACACTGGCTGGCTGTTGTGGACCGGGTCCGGTTTGTATACCCTGTAATTAATGCAAATTTTGAATAACAACGGGCATATAGCAAGAATGCATTAGCCGAGAGAGATTATATTTAAATTTCAACAGGTTCCAGAGTAGAAGAAGGATATCATTTAAAATTCAGATAAAATATTGCTACAGTAAAATCTTTCAAATCTTGATATTATTAACAGACTGAAATATACAGTTTATGAAGATCGATATATATCGTTTTCAACACAGGGCTGGAATGATTAAAATGCTATTATTATCATTACGAAATAACTTCAAATAAATTTTCAATCTTTTCTGAGGGCAGCTGTTCGATTATTTTTCTACTTAGTATAGGGTATCATATAGTCGCCCATAATACTCTTTCTTATATATTTTTTTATAGTCTCGCCTAGTGGCAAGTAAGCGAGAGGGCGGGCCGGCTCGACGGGCTGAGGCGTGTTATCGAAAAACTTTGACAAACAATTTTCGTTTGACGTGCGTTGTGTTTATTCATAGAGTTGGGCCTATTGCCATATCTTTAACACACAGAGTTGTATGCGTGTGTGTGTGTGTATCTTTATATGTATATATGCGAGTGTGTGTCTAACTCAAATTAAATATACAAACAGCGGCAAATTTGCGCGAATGTGTACGTGCGTGTGTGTGTGTGTGTGAGCTTTCTGTGACTGTCTGCACTTAATTGTTGGTTTATAGTATGATCTCATCTTTTGGCTACGCTTTGACATTTGCTTGAGGGTATTCTTATTATTATTTCTTTTTTCGGTGGCTAACTGAAAGCCCCGATAAGCGTGGCTATTAATAGTTTCTCTTTTGAACGATATGTAAAAAAGGAGAATAAATAAAGACAAGCCCTCTTTCAACACCGTCGTCTTACAACTGAGTCATTGTTAAGCAGCGCAGCTAATCATCAAGATCAACATTTAGAGCACTGTTAAAGCAGCTCAAGGCGCTACAGGTAAGTCACTGTTAAGCAACAGTTCTGCAACTGTATGACAACAGCTGAGCTACTGTTTACTAACTGCGCCATCTTGCTATTCACTCTCATTTATCTATGCGTGTGTGTGTATACTAGGTGCACTTTGCTTGGGTGTGTGTGTGTGTGTATTCCGTGTGTTTATTTGCGTGCGTTTGTTTTGTTTGTTTTACGTTTATTTGCAGCCAACAAATCTTTTTTGACATAAATTCAGCGCCTGTGCGTGCAAGAGAGAGAGAGGGAGGCCATAAACCCCTACGAAAATCACCCCTTAAAACACGCAAGCAATATTTATAAATATATACATAGAGTAATTAATATAGTCAAATTATTCTGAATAAATTAAATTAAATTAAAGCTGTGCTGTGCCAGAAGGTGTTTTCATTTTCTATTCGCCATGCGAATGTTGTTTCTGTTCTTGTTGTTGTAGTAGTTTATTTTTAGCCATTTGTGAATTTATAGTTTTGTTTACATGCAAATTGGCAGCACTGGCAAAGGCGGCCAATCGAGTGCATGTGGTCAACGCCTGCTGCTACAACGACGTCTGTTAAGAGGTTAAAAGTTTAACAGTCTGGCAGCATTGGACAATTGTTGTTGCTGTTACTGCTACTGCTACTGGTGCTGTCAAGGTTATATTTGTTAAAGATTAACATTGGTTTTCAATTAAGCGACACGCGCTGCTCTGCTTGACTGAGAAAGAGTGGCAGACAGAGAGAAAGAGAGAGCACGTCATTGGGAGAATGGGTGAGAGCAACAGCGCTTTGCTTTCTTACACTAATAGTAACGGTGACCTTGCATACTCAATTTTGCGGTTTATTATTGTTGTTAGAGTCAAAGTTTTTCCTTGTCCTTTAAGCTGGCAGAAGCAAAATTTACAACGTTTGCATAACCCAAATATATATACATATATATGTATATCGATATATGTGATAATTTGTTATTCTAATTTATAATATAGGTAAACATTTCTTTTACAAAATTCACTCAATATATATTACTTTACTCATTATTTATATTTCCTCTTGGTTTCTTTTTACTTTTTGAGAATGAAATAATTTTGCACAAACAATCTTTGAAATTTGCTCGTCATGCAAAAATATTAAAATGTTGATTAGAAAAAGTATATACGTATGTATATATGTATTATCAAATATGCATTATAATAAGAGATAATTAATAAAATCATTGCAATTAAAAAGTCAAACACTGCACAGTTTTAGTGTCACGTATAGTTTGTTTGTTGATAAGCCAGAGTGTGCCAGACAGTTTGATAAACAATGCAACTAAGATCATTGGAGCAACTAGCATGTGCGGCAGTTTGACAAGCAATGTAGGTTTGACAATCCCAGCCAGCGACAGCTTGCCAGGCGCTGCAACTTATATGGGGTTTAATAGTCACAGCTGTTGGTAGCAACAAGTGGGGGCTCGATACATAGTTTGACAAGTATTGACAAATTTTTAGTGTACTAGTTTGAATGCCACTGAGCTGATGACAACAACTGCCTTCGACAGCAACAAAAACTTCTTTTAATTCCCATTTCTTTCATTCACTTACAGCTATCACATTTTCACTATTCCACTTCGTTCTTTATATTTGATTTGATAATAACTATATTTAGAACATTGCATTGCATTGCACTCAGTCTCACTCTCTCACTCTCTCTCTCTCTCTCTCTCTCTTGTTGATTGATTGGCTTTTGAGTGTGGGCAGACAGTTTTCTTTACATTTCTTTTGATTTCGTCAGCCATAACTATAAATAAATTAATTATGCAAATGTAAACAATATATATATCTCTCTATTAGCATTTTAATATCTTTATTATTGTTTTTGAGCGAAGCGTGTGTTGTTTTTTTTTTTCTCTCTCTTCTCTTCAATCCTCAGTTGATATACATTATTTAACAGTGTTTTGTCATGCTAATTAAATGTAATAATTTTGTTTTTGCTCTGTCTGCAGGTGCGGTATTTCATTGAATGCAGAGAGCGAGGGAGACGGAGAGTGAAAGAGAGAGAGAGAGACCCAGAGGCAGCAGCAGCAACAGACGTACAATAAACAAATTTGTAGAGCTTAAAGAAATGCGAATAAAAAACAACTAATTATGAATCTAATCATAAATAAATCAATTAAGGCACGAACCAAGCGACGCGACGCGACGTCAGCAACAAATTTACTATATTGTTGTTGTTATTATTTTTACCGTTTGATAACCTAGAAAAAAAAAAGCGTCTGTAGCGTGAGTTTTGCTTGGGGTGTTAAACTGGACACTAACTAAAAATGTTGATAAGAGCACCGTGTCAGCGTCACTGTATATGTTTGTGTGTATGCTTGGAAGATGTTAGGACTTCGCATCAATCGCTGTTAGATAACACTAACAGTCTGCACTCTGTTATTGCAGAACATTTTGGGAGCTGTGCATGGGACCAATTCATACGTATATTTGTATAACAGACATAGACTAGACATACATAGTTATATTATATTATATTAGTATACAACTTTATATAGCCGCAGTTTCAGTCGAGCACGTGTAAGCTACGCTTGCTATTTACGAATATATAAACACATTTCAAATACGTTGAACAGTTGTAGTAAATGTATGTAAATCTGTATTAAAATATATAGAATAACTCTTTTACATATATAACAGTTCATACATGTGCTCATGCAATATGCAAGACTAGGGTATAAATGGAATCGACAAGACAGAAGAATAGATTACATACATACATATATACATGTTCTGACAACTGTTAACTGTTTATCTGCTGCTGCTTCTGTTGCCTCCAACTCAGTTGCATTGTCGCCGTAGCTGTTGATGTTAATGTTGTTGTTGTTGTTATTGCTGATGCTGATGATCATTTTTATGTAAATAGATCTTTTTATAGCTGGTTGAATGAATGCCGAGTGCAACACACGCGCCGAATACGTCTCACATTTGCCTATTAAAACTTTAAATAGCCTTGTTTATAACGTTACCAGACCACATTTGGCTTTTATTTGTATTTTAATTTTGATTTCTTTTATGCATAATTTCGTCTTAAACTTCAACTTGAGACAATCAAACAGAGGCCTACGCATCAATACATAAAGACAATCAGTTGAAGTGTGTGTGAGAGAGACAGTGAGAGAGAGAGAGAGAGATTGAGTGGGGCGGGAGTGCTGCAGAAGAAGCTGCTTGTCAACTACTGCTGTCCTACACCCTGCCCTACATATGACAGGCTATCTCACTCCCTACTCTTCTCTACTCTCTCTCACTCCTCACTCACCCATACCACTCCACCCCCCCCCCGGTCGCTTGCTGGCCATTGGTCGCGTTTGGAAATCTCAAAACTTGTTTATACAACAAAATGTATAAACAAGTTTATTTTTATACTCATTCACGAAAGTGAATCAGTATATTGGTTTTGTGCAATGTCCGTCTTGCTGTCCGTCCGTCTGTCCGTCTGTCCGTATGAACGCAATCTATTTCGGCGCTATTGAAGCTAGAGACTTGAAATTTGGAACACATACTCGTGTATATCTCCGATTTATAAAGTGTTAAAATTTTCCCGATCCGCCCACTAGGGGCGTGGCAAATCGGAAAATGCATTTTCCGATATACCAGAAATCATGTTTGTTGAAGAGCTAGAAAGCTGAAACTTGGTATGTAGGTCCGCGTTGACCACCCAAGATCACGAGCTATGGCGGATATATCTACGCCCATTGGGGGCGTGGCAAATCGGATAAAACTGTATCTCCTAAAGTTGTAAACCTAGAATGCTGAAATTTTGCACGTCAGCTAATGGTATGATTCTATAAAGTCTGAAGATAAATTATAAGTCTACGCCCGTTGGGGGCGTGGCAAATCGGACCTGAAGATATAGTGATTTTTTAAATTCTCCTATATTTTGGACACTATTGATGGCAGAGACCTCAAATTTTGTATATATACTCGGACTGATCACCCAAGACCAAAAAGTTTTGTCGGATATATGTCCGCCCACAGGGGGCGTGGCAAACCGCAAAAGTTTATATCTCCTAAAGTATAATAGCTAGAAGCTTCAAATTTGGATAGTTGAGTTACTGGTAGCCTCCTCTATCGATTCCCCAAAAATAATTTTTACGCCTCTTTAGGGGCGTGGCATATCGAAAAATACCCTGTAATTTTCACATTTTTTTAGGGTAAACATTCAAACTTTGCAGTTAGGGTAACGTTATCTCTTTCTAAAAACTGACCAAAAATGAGGTGTCTACGCCCAGTTGGGGCGTGGCAAATCGGAAAAACCTGTATATTCTACAGTATTAGAACGAAACTTAACTATTAAATTGTTGATGGGATGTGAATGAGTATTCCGCAGTCGGTAACGCCCGACTGCAACGTTCTTACTTGTTTTGTGCTCTGCCTTTGCGGTTGCTGTTGTTGTTGTTGCTTTTATTTTTCGGCTGCTGCTGGTGCTGCCTTCCTTCTTCTGCTTCTTCCTCTTCTTTGCCTTTGCTTGTGTTTGTCGTCAGTTTCGTAATTTATTCTAAAAGCGTTCCGTTTTGGGCTCGCTACACACACACACACATTGAGTATTTTTTATACATATTTATGCATGCACACGCACACACACACACACGCACATGTGCATACGAATGTATTAAAATACTCACTTTTTATATGTATAGATATACAGTTTTTTTTTTGTTTTGCTTCTGCTGCTTTGTTTTGCGCTTTGAATTATTCAATATTACACTTTTGGTCTATTTGTTGTTAATGCTGCTTCTGCTGCTGCTGTTGTTGTTGTAGTTGTTATTGTTATTGTTGTACGCCTCAGCGCTTTCAGCAACAACAACAACAGCAACACTGAAGAACTTTTGCACGATCTCCAGACCGCAACAAAACAATCACAACAACAACCATAATAATAATAATAATGCATAACAATTCAATTTCCATCAAAATAAACGCATTATGCAAAAACCCACAAGAGCAAAAGAGGGAGAGAGCCAGAGGTGGGGGTGGGACAGGGTCTGGGGTTTAGATTTGAATTGCTTGTGCAATGGGTGTGGCCAGCCCAGCTGCTTAACATATGCATATCAAATTGTTGTTGAAGCTGCTCGTCTGCAGTTTGAGCAGCGCGATCGTCAAACTGTGACACGTGCAGCTAGTGGCTTGGGCAGCGGCGAAAGACAAAAACATAAGAAAACGGCGAAGCGGCGAGAATGGTCAACTAACAGCTGTTATTTGATTTAACCTTGAAAACGACACACACACACACACACACGCATGAGTGTAGAATCAAAGTGGCTTTTGTAGCTTTACGCGTGTCGCGTCTTGTCTTAAGTATTTTATTTATTTTTTTTAAATAATTTTTTATGTACATTTTTGCGTTGTCATCGTCAAAATAATCGACTTTTGATATTCAAACATTAGTCATAGAGTCACGATAGACATATTCTATATATCCCATATTCTATTGATTCTTTTTTTTTTTTTAATTACAGTAGTCATTCGCTAAGAGAGAAGTTTTTATTCTTAATTAACTAAAGATAGTCTGCCATTTATCTTTTTAGATGTATTCCTTCTTTTTTTTTCTACCCTTTATTGTTTATAAAAATATTATCAGATATATACGTACATATTGCATATATTGCAACAAAATATATATAAATGTACATATGTATATATGTTCAAACTTTATATTATATTTTTAAATTTTGATTAGTTCTGCACATAATAGAACGCAACATTCTAATCTAAAAACATCCCTATCTAAATTTTTGTATAAATGTTTTGGTTTTTGTTTTTACCATCCTCAAGATTATTCCTAATTACTTTAATAAGTTTATTATCATATTTTTGCATCTCTAATTAGCTCGTGTATTATTAAAAAAGATACAAAGGGGTTTTTGTTAAATAATATACGAACTCTTCATAGAATCTTAAACAATTTAAGTATTTTTAAGGCCTTTCTGTCTAAGAGAGAGCGAAATGAAGTCATGTTTTGAATTACACATGGGAATTACCTGCTGATCTAAGAGATCAGTTGATGTTAATAATAGAAGATAAAAATAAAATAACTAAATAGAAAAAATGGTTTTTATTAAACACAAAAATAAAATAAAAGCAAAAATTCAAAGCGGAAAAAAATGCGATCGGTTGGAAAGGTACAGCAGTATAAAGATGCATACAGTAAGCAAAAAAAAATCCGGCACAGGCAGAAACGAGCATATCTGTATGTATACAGGGTGTCTCTAGCGAAGGAGCGATGAAGGCGAAAACAGGTGTAGGGCAAAATTAAAGCAGTGCGCACAAGCACACCATATACACCGTACACACTCGCACACACACATACAAGCACAGGCACTGCTAACTGTGCATTAAATACAACAAAAAAGTACCAATTGTCAGGCAAAAGGAAGAGGCAATTTCTTAGGCCGACCAACAACAAAAGGCAGTGTTTTTTTTTTCTTTTTCATGAATGACCCTATTTTGTTTTGCTGCTCCTCGCACGCTGGTTCACTGACGCATACATATCTATGCGTGCGCCTGTGTGTGTTTGTGTCAAGAATAGGCAGACAACAGCGGCACTGCCGGCACACAAAGCATAAAGAACGATAATACACACGCACACAGCATACATATATATGTATGCATGGGTGTGTGTGTGTGTGTGTGGAAGTTTGGGTGTGTTGTTAGGCCCTATGCTGCGTGGAAAATGGTTACGCTGCGCATAAAGCAGAATGCGATAAAATGCTTATAATTAAATATACGCACAAATATATAATGTATGTGTATGTACATATACATATATACGCATATTTATGTTAGATCTACTTGTATTTTTGAATAGATATGTATATGTATAAATATATGTTGCAACGACTTACATTGGTGAAGAAATCTATAAATTTTTCGTAGTAGGTAAAATTCGGATGTTTCTCCTTAAAGTTCATAAGCATCACAGTCAAATCGATCGCTTCGGGCTTATTGTTATTGTCGCTACTAGAGTGGCCGACTTGTACATTCATGCATTTGCACGAGTTCATGATGAATTTTGATTTGTTGGTGTTGTTGTTGTTGTTATTGGTATTCTGTTGCTTAACGGTATCGTTAACTGATTTCTAACTTCACAAATTGCACTTTATTATTTGATTTGGTATTTTAAGTTTTTGCTTATTTTGATTTTATGCGTGACTTCCTCGTTCGTCCTCTGCGTTTTGGGCTGAAGCGGCGCGGGAGCGTACAAAATCACTGTATAAAAAAACACCCACAACTATCTTCAGTTCAGCATTTTAGCGTCCGTCCCGTTCAATGTTATTTTTTCGAATGAACTCTTCGATTATCGGATCTAAGCGATATTATGTTAAGGCGCTGCACAGCTGTAAACACAAATGTTAAACGCCAGACCGGCATTATGCGGCATGTTACCACACTGTTTGTCGAAAATGAATATATTTTATGTAAATTGATGACACTTAACTTAAATTTTATTTTTCTGCTGCCTTTTAGCTAGTTTAAGATGATTTTCACATGCTTTTATAGTTCTTATTTAAAACGGTATTTCAGCTTGCAACTTGCTGATTTTTGCAAAACACATACGATAGCGTAAAAATTCATCTGTCTACTCAGATGGCACTGCCAACGCAAGGTGAGCAATGATAACGCTGAATTATATCGCACTCGTTCTTTACAAATATCGATATATTTCTCAGTGCATGGTTACACTGTGCAATCAGCTGTTCGTTGGCGCAAAATTTCAAGTGGTAAATTAGTTTTTTGTTTTTGTGCAAGTTAAATATTAAGAATATAAAAGCGTGTGAGCGTCTATTTAATTATAAAAAAATATATGTTTTATTGGTATGCTTATGTTTGTTTTGTTCATTGTAATTAAGACTGTCTACTGTCTACATTTACTGAGCCCTATATAAAAAATGCATTCGATTCTCCTTGCTCTTGCACCTGCACTTGCTTTGCTATGCTGAAATGTATTTTTGTGTGGCGCTTGATTAAATTATAAATTCGCCCCAATTGTTGCGCTGTGAACATCAAAAATACATGCATCTAGCTGAAAAGAAGAAGAGTAAGACGGAGAACGGCAGTAAAAAAAAAATAGAAGTAGTAAAACTACAAGAAACTCGGGGCGAAATTCATAAAGACCGACACGTGCCGGGGTTAAGCTTGGAGGCCATTTCCATAGTCCAGTTAGGAGTTTGCTTTTTTGTAATACCCTGTAGCTCGAGAATGTTGTGGGGTATGTTATGCATATATGTATGTTTTTTGAGAATATATATATGGATTGAAATTTTTATTTATATGTAGCTGTGGATATTTACCGATCAAAATGTTTCCTTTTTGAATATATGTATGTATATCTTTTTCATACAGGGTATTGCTAGTCGCGCAACTCAAGAATATATACCTACATTTATGGATAGTTTATAACAATACTTGGGCTGATTTAAATTTTTTTGCTTTTGTCAGGTTTTTTGTCCTCGTCATTTAGCTGCTTACAGGGTATATGTTAGTCGTACAGTGCTCGTGCTTATGCATAATTTATTATTATATGACTCATATCTTGCTCAATAATACACAATGCGTGTTGCTTACTCTTCTTGTCGTCCTCTGCTTCTTTCCACAGTTTACAGGGTATTTGCTCGTCGCTCAGTCTTAGCCTGCATTATTTTTCATAAATTATGCCTTGCTCCGCCGTCCTGTATTTTGTTTCCCTTTTGACACCTGGAACACGCTGCAGCAGCCTAATGAAAGTGTTGGGGCTAGCCATAGACAAGTGTGTGTGAGTGTGTGTGTGTGTGTGTGTAACTGTTGTATAGAGCTTACAACTGTAGTTGCGACTCGCTGGGTCGTCGCATTGGTCTGTAATTGAAATTGCGTGGCGTACGCGGCATTAAGTCATAAAAGCAACAACAACAACGACAAGAGATAACAGCTTACAGTAACTGACGACAAGAACAACAACAACAAATGACAACAACTTGAACCAGTTTGTCACACTCTGAGGCCAGGCACGTACCCAAGAAGAGGTCAAAACGCACTTGGCTCTTGGATCTGGACACAGCGCCAGGGCCACAAAAAAAAAAAAAAAAACTAAATAAATGAAGACCCAAGTAAGCAAAATTGTGAAATTTTTTATACACACATATATTTAAGAGTGTGTGTGTGTGTGTGGGTCATAAAAGGCGAACGTAGAACAAGTTACCAAATTCTGGCTCAAAACTTAATGAAGGTCTTCAGTTCTGACGAATCGTTTAAATCGTCTTTGTCACAGCATTCACACTCTTAGTTGGAACTTATGTAAACCCTATAATCCCACCGATCCATATAGCGTGCATTGACTTGAATGCCAAGAGCCAGATGAACTTGAGCTTAAGATTGTGAAAGTTTTATGAAAGATATTCTTAAAGCTGCATTAATTTCTGGGTAGATTAGTCTAAGAAATGCTAAATTTAGCTACCTAACCTATTGCCAGACTCAATTAAAATATATTTTTGGTTTCATGGCAATATGAAACCTTAAAGCCTCTTTTTGACCAAAAATTGTCAATGAATCTTATGTATAGAATCCTATATATAGAATATATATAGAATATATAAGCAGTACTAAGAGTAGTAATAGTAGTAGAAGGAGTAATAGTAGTAGTAGAAGTATTAATAGTTGCAGTAGAAGTAAAAATAGTAGTAGTAGAAGTAGTACCAATAATAGTAGTAGAAGTAGAAATAGTACTAATAATAGCAGTAGAAGTAGAAATTACTAATAGAAGTAGTAGAAGCAGTACCAATAATAGTAGTAAAAGTAGAAATATTACTATTAATATAGTACAAGCAGTACCAATAAAAGTAGTAGAAGTGGAAATAGTACTAATAATAGCAGTAGAAGTAGAAATTACTAATAGTAGTAGTAGAAGCAGTACGAATAATAGTAGTAAAAGTAGAAATATTACTATTAATATAGTAGAAGCAGTACACATAATAGTAGTAGAAGTAGAAATAGTACTATTCATATTAATAGTAAAACCCGCAGTACTAATGGTAGTAGCTGTAATATCTCTAGCAGGAGCATTAATAAGAAGAGGCATAGTAGTAGCAATAAAAGTCGTAGAAGCAGTAGTAAAAGTAGTAATAGTAGTAATAATAGTAATAGTAGTAGTAGAAACAGTAGTAAAAGTATTAATACTAATAGTTCTTCAATGGAGCTCAGATGTTCTATGATTTACATATATTTTGTATGATCTACATATATGACAAACTTATATAACTCGTGTCCTGCTTCTCCATAAACCACACGATTGACTTTAGTTACGCCCAACAAAAACTTTTGAGTAATTTCATTCAATTTGTTTTCGTTTTTTTTTTTTTTTTTGTATGCTTATTTATATTTAGTTCTATAGAAGATCCAGGCACATCCTTTCCCAGCGTTCTCTCTTGAAATTTGATCTGTGATAAGGAATATAAATAAATATATATATAAGGAGTAAGGGGAGAGAGCGAGGGGGGAGAGAGAGCGGGAGGGAGAATAAGGCGCAAGGAAACGCAGCGGCTCCCTATTGTCTTTAAGGACCTTTTATATAGCCTTGGAGTCTTATCAAGGCGACACAGCTTGGATCTCCCTCACTCACTCTCTTTATCTCTCTCTATCGCTCCCCCGCTCTCTTGCTCTCACTCTCTCTCTCTCTCTCGCTCTCTCGCAGTGTCTCCCTCTCTAAATGGTAATACAATACTTTTGCGCTGCAGCTCCTTTTTAATTTTTCGCGAGAATTAAAGGCGGAGGTGCTTTGGCTTGGCTCGATCCTTGGTCCTTGTCTTGCCTGGCCCGGCCTGGCCATACCTTGGCGTGCTCTAACCGTGCTCCTTGCGCTATCCTGCCAGCTATTATATTGTGTCAGCAACTTTATAAATTGCGCACAAAAACAAACCGCCCGCAAATGCCAGCCAAAGAATTTCGAATTCTCTCCGTCTTGAGGTCTTCATTGTTTTGGCTGCTGCTCCTGCTACTCCTGCTGCTTCTCCTGCTATTTGGTGCTGCGTGTCCTGAATGCCAATCAATCAATCAAACTAATTGCGCGATCCATAACCAGATCGATATCGATTTACATAACACAATTGTGCGGCACGCTCGAAACCAAAGGAATTTCCATTGAGATGAGGCAGAGACTGAAGAGGGAGAGAGAGAGATCTAGGATATATATGGAGGCTGATCAGGTCGTATGAATAGCTGAAGATCGTGTGCTGATCAATTTGAATGGTAGACGCTAAGTTTTTTAATTGATGTAAATATTATTATCAGTTAACGAGCCCAGAAGTCCTAGAATAATACCGGGAAGTTCAGCGAGGCCAAGAATAAGAAATCGTAGCACAAGGTAGTACTGGGAACTAGATGAAATTTTAAGTTTAAACGGTAAAATATTTAACATTTGCTTGTGAAACGATTAATCTTATCGATCAGTCAGTCAATCAATCGATCAGTCAATCAGTTTGTCAGCTGCTCTGTCAATCCGTTAGTTTACGAGTTAATCAATCAATCATATAGCTCAGTCTACTGCTCAATCAGTCCATCAATCAGAGTGTCAATCGAATTGCCAGCTACTCAGGCCATCAGCAACGCCGTCAATCAGAGTCAATCAGTTAATGAGCTACTCAATACTTCAGATAGTTTGTCAAATCTGCAATCAGTTCTGATTTAGCTGGATTTTTATGCCCTGAACCCATTGATGGGAAATCTGGGGATAATACTGTACAGCAGTAGAATAAATATAGTATAACGGTACATCGAACATTTACCGTTATTTAAGAAATATGTAGTATGTATTTTTATTTACATTATTTATATACAACTGTAGTTTACTACAGATATGATCTCTTGACAGCTTAAATTTTTACCATATCTTCATCTATGTTTATATATAGCTTAAATCTCTTCATAACTTCAAATTCTCAGCAGATTGCGTAAGTTTTCCCCAAGAGAAACTCTTTTGTCGTCTTAAATTCGTTTACTTTTATTAAATTTCTTCTTCTTCTACTTCTTGGATAAACTCTGACTAGATTTGTCTACATTAATCTTAACTAGAAATGCTTTTGTGCCTTGCTTTTGACCTGCTTTTGTGCTGCCAAACGACTTGTAACTGTATCTGTGGCCCACCCATGCCACGCCCTCAGCTACGGATGCAGATACATAAACGAGTGTCGGCTACATACATACATACATACATACATACATACATACATACGTATATATAGCCGATAGCTGACACGAATGTTGTACATAAATATATGCACATGTGTGAGTGAGTGTGTGTGAGTGTGTGTTATATACCTGGTTAGCCAATGAAAGAGGCGCAATTTGTGTATCTGTATCCAAATAGCTGTGCATGTATCCGTATCTGTGTCTGTAGGTGTAGCTGTATCTGTATCTGTATCTGTATCTGTGAGTGGGACTCGGACTGGGTCTGTTCTTGAGCATCTTTGAAGTGAATGCGTGCAGTTGGTTAGCTCGTGCGCATTGTCATAATTAAGACTTGGCCAGCGGATATATGCATATGGTATATCTGGCGAGATCTGCTTATTAATCATGACAGATAAACATCAGACAAGTTTATTAATTTAATTAAGCGCCTACATCAGAGATGCGACTGCCTCTGCAATTGGAATTGGAATTGGAATTGTTACTTTAATTGTTGGCGAGGAATCATTTAATTAGTTAGGCGCAAGAGACAAAAGAAGAAGAAGAAGAAGATAAAGTGGAGAGAGTAGAAATAATTAGCTAGGGAAAGGTCGAAGTCGCAATGCTCTAGGGGACTTGGAAAGACTTTAGCTGTGTTAAGGAGATAGAGAAAAATAATATTATGAGCCTAAAATTAATATGAAAAATATTTAAAAAGCTTAAATTAAATAAACGAAAGCTTAATAAAATATAATACAATATTACAATAATAGATAATCAATAAAAATTAATAATAATAATTTTAAATTTTATAAAAAATAAATATATATACAAATATTAATACAATTATAATTAAAAATACATTTTACTAAAAATAAATATTTAAAAAAAAAAAAACCATATAATAATACAAAATTAATTGAAAGAAATATATACAAATAATAATACAATAATAATTTTAAAATATTTAATATTAAAACAAAAATAAATAAATAAAGAAATAATTAAAAAAAAAAATAAAATAAAGAAATATGTTATCTATTATTATTAATTATAATATAATTAAAAATATAAATTTAACAAAATATAAATAAAAATAAAATATATATTAATAATGAAAAAAATAAGAGACTTAAATCTGTATGAATACATATAATTATAATTATTAATAATTTATTTATAAATTTAGCTTTTTGTTTATAATAAAATTTATTTTGGTTTAATTGGTTTTTAATTTTTTATTATTTTTGTTTACTTTTTTATTTTATTAAAATTATTATTATTATTATTTTTTTTTTTTTTTTTGTTATATTTTTAAAAGACTAAAAAATAAACAGAAATATGTAATAGTAAATAGCAAATTGAATTAAATAATTATATGATGATTTGGCCATAAATATAAAAATATATACTATGTATAAAAATGAATAATGAAATATAAAACTAAGCTCTTAGAATAATAGTTCAAGCCGATATCTTATATCTATATCTATAAATCAAGGCCATAATAAATATTTATATATACCTCAGATCTCACAGTTGGACAACAAATCAAACAGAATATGGATATGCTCAGTTTAAGTGAAGAACTCGGATCTTGAAATAGAGTGAGCGGAAATGACAGCTAATTGATATAAACCTCCCGCCACTCACTTGGCCCTTTAGACAGTTCCATTAGACTTTTGATGAGCTTCCAATTTGGATTTGCATATGACAGCTATACTATATCTCGGAATACCTTTCTCCATATATATTCATATATTCCTATGGTTAGCCAGAGCTGTAGAGCTTGACACATTTGCTTTGTGGAGGCCATCCATCAAGAGGTTCGCACGGTATCATTAACAAGCTTTATTGACAACGGATATATACATGGCTATATGGCGCTTGAAAAGTCAGTTTCCCAGCCACTGCCACACATCCTTGAGCATCATATCCTTCACACACACACATAACTGGCATCACCCCCATCGGTAAATCACGTTAATAAGCCGGTAATGAATATTGGGGTACTGCATACTCCCGCCCGCTTCTCGCATGTTTGGCACACATTCGCACTGCGAAAAGTCTTCTCCCCTCTCTCTCTCCCTCCCTCTCTCTCTCACAGACCCTGTTCTGTATGCCATTCCATGCGAACCGGAAGGAAACATTTGCCCCTTGTCTAACAGCGCTAAGCATTTGGCTGTGAGGGTCGTTTGCGTGTTGTGTGCGGGGGCGCAGTTACCCTTGCGAAAAAAAATCTGAAGAAGAGAAGGAGGAAGAGCTCTTTCAAGACAGTTAGTGTTTAGCTACCCTGTAAGTTGTAAGAGTGAAATATATTGTTCTCAACATTTTTATTTTAATAGTTGCATAACATTTATATTCATACTTGACTCTTTGGCTTGTTAAGAACTAAAGGAATATACATATTATATACAAAAGTATCTAGTATATATATATAAATATATTATTATTATCTTATTTTCGTATATATTTTGTTTAAAATTTGTCTGCAGTAAGACTTTAAAGAGCAAAAAAATATAATCCCAATATCTTAAGTTTTGTCTTGGATCTTATTTTTTCAACATTTCCAACATTAGATATCATAATGGATCCAACACCATATCAAACTTTTATAATACCCGAGTTCCACTGAACTGTCTCTCGGAAGAGTTTAGATTAAGTAAGAATTACTTACTAAGGATATGGTAATCAGTTATTTGTAAATGTTCTCGATATAAGGAATTCATAAACAGTAAAAAATTTATCTAATAAAATAAAATAATATAAAATATAATATTTCCATATGATATATTTAATAACTTATAACTTGAGAAGTATATCCATTTTTAAACCAAAGTCAAGACATATACTTATAAAAACCCAACACTTGTTTGCAAATCAAATTTCAAGAACTTTGCTCCTATATTGCCCAAGTTCACTGGGACAGTCTCAGGGAACTAGGCTAATCTAGAAGCTGCGCTACTAAAACTTGCTATGCGGCTTGATTGAAACTCCCCAAGCACATGCCACATACTCCACAGCGTAAGAGACTTCCATTTCTCACTGTCACATACAAACCCACAACTTTATCATGCACCTTTTCACGCCGTTTCGACGGTATAAAAAGCTCCGGGCATATTTCACTTTACCAAGTTGTTTAATAAGGCATGCGAAAACATTTTTGCTCGACATTTGTCCATTTGAAAAGCAGCTCCCAAATCAGCCAGGCATTGTTGATGGGGCCTCGCCTTTAGCTTTATCATCATTTGTATCCATTATGAGGCGCTGGTTTTGGTTTAGGTGTTCCTCAACATCATCAACATCATCAACATCATCATCATTGTCAGCATCATCAGCTGGCCAAATATGTCTACTGCTCGCTTCTTCATTTGTCAAAGTTACGCGCGCAACAAATCTAAAGACTTGCAACGCTTTTCCAAATGTTTTAGACGCTCACATGCCACAATTGTAGCAGAGAGTGAGAGGGAGAGAGAGAGAGAGAGAGACAGGGAATGGTTGCTGCATGCCAGGCGAAGGCCAACACTTAACTTTAATAGAGTAGCTCAAGGGGCAGAGGGGTCTGGCCTGGCTTGGCCTGGCCGGGCTGCTTGCAACAAGGAGTAGCTGCTAATGCGTCGCCAAACAGCCAAAGAGACGCCAAAACATGCAGGTGAGACAACAACAACAACAACAACAACTGCAATTGTTGCTCCACTTGGCTGTCGGTGCGGCAAGCAGCCAAGTAGACTTTCAAACGCCGCACAGTGGAGCAAAAGCTATGATAATTCTTGTTGATGAAGTTTGGCTGAATAAACGAAGAGCTTAAATGTGAATCAAAGCTTAAATTACAGTTAAATATTATTTAAATATAACTTGAGTCCTGCTGAAGCCTGAAAGAATGTAATTTATTGCCTAAGCTAAAGAATTAAAAATAAAAAATAAAATTCCACCAAATACTTCCTAGTATCCTTTGCCTATAAATGATTTTTTTTTTCACTTTTTTTTATTTATATAATGTTTGCCAATATTGCCAAGAAAAAACTCTGATATAATATAAAAAAATATGTACATATTTTTAATATAAATGCATACATAAATAAATATTTTAAAAAAATTAAAATTAAATTGATTTTCAACCACGGTGCGCGCATGCATCAGCCGACTGTAAAAACCCGTCAAATGCCGCAAATACCAAAAGATAAATCGACGCGAATCGATGCGTGATACTCCGGAGGTGGCTTTTGATTTAGATCCAATGGCTCTCGACATATTGGTGACGTTTTCTGAGCTAAAAAGAAAAAGGCAAAAAAAAAAAAAATTCAGTAAAAAAAAAAATAATAAAAACAGTTCGCGGAAACTCGGAGAGGCAACGCGCCTGGCGGTCTGCATGCGATGAAAACCATCAATGGAGCTGCAGTTGCAGTTGTAGCTCGACTCGGAGTTGGATTTTGACTTGGAGCTAAAGTTGTTCCTTGGCTGGCTTTCAATTGGAGTTGCTGCTGCTGAGGCTGCTGTTGTCGGAGATTGGTTTTTCAAGTTTTCCATCGGTCGGAACGCATTGGCATGCCGGGCATGGCGCTAATTAACTACTGCCGGTGTTTAGTTGAACCAATTGCTGATAATAAACATTTTTATTGATTTGTGATGATTGCCGACGTCGGCGAACGGCCAACAATTGTCACCAGTGCACAGGTGCACTGAAAGTGACATCCAACATCCAGTTGGAGCTCCTGCTCTCCGCCTGGGCAATTTATTAAATGCAATTTATTTGCAATTGCTTCCCAGAAGCAGGAGGTGCTGCTAACCCTGTCCCGGATTAGCCACTGTCCAACTGGCGGAGCCCATTGCCAGTGCATTCTAGGAAGTCTCTGTCTCAGTCGCCATCTCAGCCTCAGTCTCAGTCTCTGTCTCAGCTTCAGCTTCTGCTTCTGCTTCTTATCTTTTGTCTCATTTTTCGCCAGGCATAATTGCCACCGGTCTTACAGATAGGCATCACCCAGCGCCAATTTGTTGTGTCGCCTCAGCAAGAGGAATAAAAAACAACTATATATGCACATCTACACATACATATATATTGTATACATATATGTATATATACACAAAAACGAGTTACCCTCGCGCGCACCTTTTTTATGGTCGTTACGTGTCGCGGCCGCCGAAAAGCACCAGAAATTAAAAACGAGGAAGCCTCTGGCAGCTAATCACAGCTAGTCGATACCCTAGAAAGGGCAAGCATGTGCCATATTGGCTCAAGAGTTTGTTGAAACTCCATTGAGTTAAAGACATTTCATTTGCCTTACTCTTTAAATTCACTTCAAGCGGAAGGTGTTTTATTTGTAATAACATAACTTATAGATAATTATACGAATATATATATTAATAATATTCAAATCAGCCCTGCTCGACTAGTAAATACCCTGGTTTCTATGCGAGAGAAAATAAGTAACTATATCTTCTTTTCTCCAATAAGAAACTATATCTTCCTTACTCTCTCTTCTTCTCTGAGCTATTGACTAATCTGCAGGTTACTTGAGCTTAATGACTAAAGACATTAGTATCTAAAAATATTCTTGAATTAGTCTCAGGCTTTAAACATTGGCCATTATTACATTTTGTGATGGTTTTGGCATTGTTTAAATATACTATGTTATATGAAATTGAACGGGTTTTTAGGTAAAATTTACAAAAATATATCCTATTATAATTACAGTCATGCTTAAGCCAGCTTATTATGACAAGAAGTCTTTAGTAATCCCAAAAAATACCAGATATACTGCAGAAAAATATCATATACTTACAGCCATGTTTATATGTCAGCCTAAGAACATCAAGAATTATTTAAATACAGTTTAAATAAACTCGAAATTTAACGGGGCTATTTAACTTTGAGTGACTATACTATAAATTTCACTGTAAGGGAATAAACTCTTTGAAAAAAGTTTAGTATAAGTGTACAAAATCTTATAGCTAAAATTGCTTAGCTTTACCTCTTATAGAAGCTGAGATCCATTGAGCTAAAGCACTCCAAGAGTAAAAGCTCTGCCAATTGCCATTGGAGATCTGAAATCAAGCTCAAGTCACCTTCAAATGGCGCATGATACCCACACCTTTCATGCTGACAGGGTATCGAAAAGCCACACAAAATATTCGCCATAAAATTGTTGGAGACGCATGTCGTCAGCTTCCATAAAAATCTTATCAGATTTACAGGCGAAACTTCTAAGTAAACCCATAAAAGAAATTACGCGAGGTTTTTGTATTTTGGTTTCAACTTCTGTGTTTTTGTTTTTTATTTCATTTACTCTAAATATTTTGTAGTGTCTCGTGTTGGATTCCTTTTTGATATGCTACACATTAAAAATGCTTGGTGCTTATGTAAGACATAGATCATAATTGTAGTTACCATGCGTTGATTATTCAAATGTACACACCTACATATACATATATATATATATGTTGTATGTTATATATTTGATAGGTATACATAAATACATATAAGGGGCTTTAAACTATATAAATTAATATATTTCTTGGTTAGTTTTAGTACGATAATACAAACTAGTTACAGAATAGAAAAATTCATCATGTTTACCTTTTGAAAACTATCACACATTAATCAAAACTACTCTATTCGTATTTTAATTATGATATTACTTAGCTAGGCATTGTTTTGTTTTAGTTCTTTATAATTATGATGATTCTATATATATATATATCTTTATATATTATGTATTATTATGTATGTATATATATTATGTCTTTAATACTAGGCTGTTCCTTTGATTTAAACCATAAACTGGGGCAAGATTTTTGTTTTTAAATATATGAGGAGCACATTAATTTATAGAGCAAACAATATTTCCGTATTTATATAATTATAATAAATAAATTTAATTGAAAAAAAATGTTTAAATATATATTTATTTTTTTCGGTAAATTGTTGTTCCAGAAATTTAATTGAATAAAATATATATTTTTATCAAAAATGTTACTTAGAAATTATAAAAATTATATTTTAATTATAATAGAAATTTTTAAAATTTTTTAAATATTTTTCCAATATTAACAATTTTTCTAAAAACATGCAAAAGATTTTATAAAAGAAAAAAATTATTTTAAATATGTGGAATTTGGAATATAACACTTTTAAAGTAGTTTTAGTTTCAATAGAGTGTTATACTTTATTTATTTTTCAACTTTCTCATTGATTTTAAATAAAAGGAAATTATCAACATAGATCCGAACAGTCTTATATATAAATACATACAGTACCGAGCAAAAATGAGTGAATGTTACAGAACTTTGACTTTCATCACGCATAAAAATTAAACCATACCAGGAAATCAACAAATTTTTTTGTGTGTTTGTTTATTAGTGTATTCTTAACAAATACAAAAAAGTTGCAAGGCTAAATTAGCAAAATTCAAAAAATTAGAAATAAAAAACCGAAAAAATCCACATAAACTCAATTTTGCACGTTTAAAAAAAACTACTAAAAACTAAAAAAAACTAAACATTTTTAATATTTAGTCCAAAACCCTTATTAGCAATAATTTTGTTGACTATTAATGGCATGCTCTCAGCCAAACTTTGAATCATTTCTTTCGGAAATTGGCTCCACTCCGCTTCTACGCGCTCCCATAAGCTGTCAATGTTCGTTGGGGCTGCATCATACTGTCCCAGCCGTCTTTTCACTATTGAACACAGATTTTCAATAGGATTGAAGTCGGGATAAGATTTATATATAGACTCTATATGTATGGAGCGAAAATTAGCTTAAAATTCTGCTTTCCTATCCATTCCTAAATAATCTTTACAGTATGTTTTGGATCGCCATCTTGTTGAAAACCCTTTCTCTGTGGGGACACGCACATTTATCAGTGAATTTGGGAAGATGGGTTTGAAGAATATTCATATAATCCTTCCTCTATGTAGAGGATCAACGTTCTACCAAGAGAAGCATCCCCAAACCATAATGCTGCCGCAGCCATGTTTGACGATTTCCTTTACATGATGTCGTTGAATGCGTTCCCCAGGTCTGCACCAGCAATATTGCTTTCCATATGATTGGAAACGGTTAAATTTTAATTCATCTGACCAAACAACTCGTTTCCAATCATAAATGCTCCAGTTTTTGTGATCCCTTGCAAATTTCAAACGCGCCTTCACATTTTTTTCGGACAATGCAGGTTTGATTTTTAACGAATGATACATATCCGAAGCCACGAATTTCTCTTCTAGCAGTCCATTTGCTAACATTTTTATTAATTACTAGAGAAACACCCTTTGGTGCTAGCAGCTTGTTTTTCTTAATTTTCGACATCATTAGGCGAGCATCAGAGCCCGAGAACAGTTTTTTGCAACCTTTGACTTGAGTTTTCGGAGTCAAATTTCGGCTGATTCAAAGCTTTTCGGCAATAATAAGCGAAGGAAATCCCTTCCCGGTCAGGCACACACCACTATTTTCAATGTCGACTGAAATTTTCCACATTTTAAAATTATATTTCACCAATTATTTTAAATTTGTTGCGAAAAGAAAATGTGCTTCAAATCGCTTTACAAATAAGAATATTAAAAGGACTAAGATAACGGTAAATCTACATGCTCAATCTACGACTAAGAAGAATACCCAAGGAGCTAAGTTATGGGGAAATCTGGATGATTTCGGCTGAGAAGAGAAGTAGAAAAGCCAAAGTATTGGCAATTATGAAACGTGCAAAATTGAGTTTATGTGGATTTTTTTGGTTTTTTATTTTTCATTAATTGAGTTTAGCTGATTTAGCGTTGCAACTTTTTCTATTTGTTAAGAACAAACTAATAAACAAGTATAAAAAACAAAATCTTAATTTGCTTGTATGGTTTAATTTTTATGCGTGATGAAAGTCAAAGTTGTAAAACATTCACTCATTTTTGCTCGGTACTGTATATTATCCATGTAGAGAGCATGAAGCAAGCTGCATAAAATGTCATTTTAAGCGGGAATACCATTGATATTTTTGTTCTTTTCTTTTCAGCTAGATATAACTACAACATACATACATATATCCTTAACCTCAAGGACGCTAGAGTTTTAAAATGCCATTAGATAGATTCGTTTTCTTTAATGTTTAGTATTTAGTTTAGTATTTAGTATTTAGTTTAGTATTTGTATTTAGTTAAGGGTAATAATACTTAGGCGCTGCTGCTGGAACGCTCGGTGCTTAGTAGTTCGCCAGTTCGCAGCGTCTCCTGCGGCATTTGCTCCACCTCAATGTACTCCTCCTCCTCCTGCTGCGCAGGAGGCAGCTCCGCGGCGTTGGGCGAATTCGCTGGCTCCGATTCGTATAGCTCCTGCTTGACATGACTGGGACTGAGCGTCAGTGGAGAACTGGCCGTCGAGCTGTGCGCCTCCTGCTTAGGAGCACGTGTTGCTGCTGCTCCTGCTCCTGCTGCTGCTGCTGCGGCTGCTGCTGCCGCTGCCATTGCTGCCGGCTGAGCGTGCAGTTCGTGCGCTCGCTGATGATGCTCCAGCTCGGCACGGAAGTAGAATTTCTCCGGGCACAAGTTGCAGTCGTACGGACGCGTGCCGTGCTCCGCTATGTGGGCGAGCAGGCCAGCGGGCGCCGTGAACACAGCCGAGCAGATGTAGCAATTGTAGCCACGCTGCTCGGTGCCCGCGAAGGTGTGCTCGACGAGATGCTCCTGCAGCTTCTGGGCATGGGGCAAGATCATCTTGCACAGATTGCAGCGATGCTCCAGATAGGCGCCAGCTGCGGCGGCTGCAGGGGCAGCGATGGCCGTGGGCTGCACCTGCTCCTTGCGCTTGCCATTCAGATTGTGCTTGCGGCAGCATTTGTCGCACAGCTTGGCCGTCTCCCCCGCCCCCGGCAGCGGCTCCAGGCAGAGGGCGCAGACGGGCTCCTGCAGGCTGTTGCAACTGGGCGACTTGGTGTGGAATTTGGCATGCAGACTCAGCTCGAATTCCGAGTGCAGCGTCTGGCGGCAGCAGATGCAGGCCATGGGCAGATTGCCATCGTTGCCATGCTCGCTGAGATGGGCACGGAAGGCGGCCACGTGCTCCAGCTGCTGGCCGCAGTGGGCGCACTTGCCGGACTGGCCCACCTTGGAGTGCTGCAGCTTGTGCTCGGCGAGAATGGCGGGCGAGGGGAAGATCTCGTCGCAGATGAGACACTTGTGCTTGCCGCTCGAGTTGTGGCAGCTCTTCATGTGCTGCTCCAGCTCGGCTCGGCTCTTGTAGTTCCCGGAGCAGTACGCGCAGCGCAGGCTGACGCCCGTCTTCAGATTGTGGGCGAGCTTACGATGCGAATGGAGCTCGGCCTCGCTGCGCAGATCCTGGCGCTCGCACATGCCGCAGCTGTAGCTGTTGTTGTTGTTGCTGCCGCTGCTGTTGCTGCCGCTCGCTGCTGCTGCTGCTGCTGCTGACGCGGCCTGCGGCGTGGGCAGCTCCGCTCCGGCGCTGGCATTGGCTGGCGAATTGGCCTTGGCGGCGTACATCTCCATCAAGTAGCGCTGGCTCAGGCCGTACATGAGAGCAGGATGCGGACTCTGCTTGGTGTCCACCTGGAGCGGGCTGTTGTAGAACTTGCTCGGCGGATTGCCGCCGCCAAAGAGACCCTTGAAGGCGACATTGTAATCAATATTATTATTATTGTTGTTGTTGTTGTTGTTGCTGGCATTGCTTGCCGCGGCAGCGGCAGCAGCAGCCGCTGCCAGTGGCGGCAGCAGCGCATTCACATACAAGCTGCCCATGCCGCCCGGAACCGGCGACTCCTTGTCCTTGATGCCGCCGTGCTGGCTCTGCATGTGCCTGTCCAGCAGGAACTCCACATGGAAGGTCTCCGGGCAGCTGGGGCAGCGGAACTGTCGCGCATGCGCCGCCAAATGGAAATGCATCTCCAGCTCCGAGGAGCAGACGGCGCGGCAGAACATGCACTGCAGCGGATTGGCCGGCGCAGGAGGATTACCGGGCAGAGTGCCCTGGTTGCCCAGCTGATGGCGTGTCTTCACATGCACATGGAAGTCGCCATCGTTGCGGAAGAGCTCCAGGCAGGCGCTGCAGCGCAGCAGCTTCGACTCCTGGCTATGGGCGCAGGCCAGGTGCAGCTGCATGGACATGCGATTCTCGCAGAGCTCCGAGCACAGGACACACTTCAGCATCGTCTGGACGTGCTCGGCCAGCAGATGCTGATGCAGCTCCTCCGCCTTGGCATAGGACTTGCCGCAGCTGGCGCTGCAGCAATTGAACTCGGAGCTGCTGATCAGGAAATGGGCGACCACATGGCGCTCGTACTCGCACTGCTCGGGCAGACTGAGGCCGCAGTGCGGACAGATCAGCTGCATGCCCTCGGCGATGTGGCTCTTCAGATGATTGCGAAAGCTCTCAAAGTCCGGCAGGCCGGCGTTGCACTGATTGCAGAAGAAGATGCCAGGAGGCGGCGGTGGAGCTGGCGCCGGCTGCTGTTGCTGCTGCTGTTGCTGCGTGGGTGAGATCAGCGGGCGGCGCTTGTTGCTGCTCAGATCGGTGGGCAGCTCCTGCTCGGGCTTCTCCGTTGGCGCCAGATCTGACTTCAGCTTCGACTGCGGCGAGCCCAGGCGATGGAAGTGCTCGTAATAGGAATTGGGGCTGCTCAGGCGATCCAAGTGCGTGACTCTCATGTGCTGGAAGAGCGCAGCGATATTCACAAACTTCATCGTGCAATATTCGCAGCTCAACTGGAAGCCATTCGTCTGGCCATCCGACTCCTTCGACTGCTGCTGCTGCTGCGGCTGCGGCTGCGGCTGCGGCTGCTGCTCGTGTGTGCTCTGCAGATGCGCGTTGAGCTGCTCGAGGCTGCTGAACTCCGTTGCCTTGGGGCAGTAGCTGCAGCGCAGCAGCGGCGTGGGCGTCGGCGTGGCTATCGTTGTGGCCGTGGGCGTGGCCGCCAGCTGGCCACGCGCCCGCTTGGGAAACTCCAGCCGACTGGGACTGCTGTCGGAGGCCAGCGCCAAGGCATAGCGTCGCTTATGCAGGCTCCCATTGCTCGAGATCGAGGCGGAGCCCGTGGAGCGTGGACTGTAATTGAGTGCATTGGGATTGCCGCCAGCTGCGAGGATTGCGGCGTTCTTCTTGTGCTTCTGCATGTGCGAGGTGAGGGCGGCGGCCGTGTTGTAGCCACGATTGCACATGCTGCACTGGAAGGGCTTCTGTATGTCGTGCGTCTTCATGTGGATCTTCAGATGATCACTGGAAGGGTGAAAGGAGGAGAGTGGGAGAAAGAGAGACAGACAGAGAGAGAGATAGAGATTGAGATGGTAGAGCATTAATTATTGAATTACATATGCTTTAGAGTCTTAAAGTATTTTTATGGAACTTAGACTATGTATATATATTCTATAGGCTTGAAGGGGGTGTTGAAAATTCCACAGATCAAAAAATATAGAGTTTTGTACTATACTAAACATTAGACAAACGAAAGAGTATTCCAAGTAATTGGCAAGTTAGGATCCCAAGTTTCCTTCAACTACTTAAGTAGTTTCATTTTCGATCAATTTATTGACCCAACAAGCTACTTTTTGGATGTCTCTATATGCTTATGCAGCTTTGCGCTCTCTATGAATCTATTTTAGCTCTCTATATATATTTTGAGTCCTCAAATTATTCTTGTTGAATTGCCAACAAAAAAAAAAAAAAAAAAAAAAAAAAAAAAAAAAAAAAAAAAACAGAATAAATGCTTATATGAAGAGAGAGATAAATAAAAACAAACATAAAATTATTATTGAAAAAAGTAAGTATAACATATATGTAAATGAGATATTATATTTCTTATATGTTTAAAAAAATACAAAATTATTTGAAAAAAAAAAAATAATAATAATAATAAAATATAATAAAAAATAAAATAATAATACAAATTAATCACTTATAATAAAATAAATAAAATTTATAAAATTATTAGTTCAAACAAAAACTTTGTATAACAGATTTTTAGGAAATTGCATCACTTATGATAAGATAAATAAATATATAAAATAATAAATATATATAATATACATATATGAGAAGTTACGTCTCTTATGGTAGGATAAATAAAAAATAAAAAATTATTATTTTATAACCTAAGTATAACAGACATATGAGATATCATTATTAAATTATTTAAAAAATTATAAATATTATTAATTAGTATAACAGAGTATAATAGTATAACAAATATAACAGATGTATAAGATATAACAGCTCTTATGTTTATCTCATCCTCCTCATATCAACATTTGTCTTGCTCAATTTCTTGCAGCTCCCCAGAGCTTCTTCAGCTTTTCTGCCCCAATCAGTTACTCTCTACTTATCTCCCTTATCAGCTGTTCCTTCACTCAGCACACTTACCTTCTGGAGAAAGCAGCCTCGCAATGCGGACACTTGTAGTTCCTCTCATTTGTATGCAGCTTCTTATGGCGATCCCGGGAGCGTTTGTGCTTGAACAGCTTTGCGCAGTACTCGCACTTGAAAGGCAAATGCTCGGCATGACTCTAAAAAGAGAGAGAGAGAGAGAGAGCGAGTTAGAGAGAGATATGTATAGTTAGAGATAGAGACATTGTTTAGTGAGAGCTGCGCTGATGTCTTTAGTTCCTCGACTTAGGCCGAGGCTCGCTAAGCTAAGCGCGTCTGACTAACCTATTTGAAATTCTTAGAAGTTGTCGAGCTGTTGTCGACTCGCCTGATTCCTGCCTTGAATTTATTGCTGCAGTTGGCTAAATAAAAAGAAGCAAAAGCGATTCAAACTGATTCAGAATCTGCATAGCAGCCAGTGGGGCGGCAGGCGAGGCAGGGCGAGGCAGGGCAGGGCGGGGTAGGCGGGGCAGTTGGACGTAGGTGTTTCTTCGCTTGTGGCTTGTGGACAAAAATTCATCTAAATGCGCAACGCAAACGCCACAAAAAGGCGAGAGGGGCGTGCCAAGGGGGGGAGGGGGGTAGAGCTGTATGTTTAGCTTCACACACACACACACCCGCAGCCGGTTTGCTTTTTGGGTTCTTTGGCGGTCGGCGTAGACGCTTTGAAGTATGATAAAAAAAAAAAAACAACGGATTTTTTTTTTTTTTTTTTTTTTTTTGCAAAAAATTAGCCCATTTGTATGCAAGCCCCCGCAGTTGAAGTTTGGCTTATTGCACAATAAGAGCGTCGCGTTAACCTGTGCAAAGTGTTTGCCTGACTGGGGGGATTCTCGTGTCGGTTATGGTTTTTTAAACTGTCGCGCCAATCATCCACATCATCATCAGCATATGAGCAGCCCCTCTCGCCCCGGAGGATCAAAGGCAAGCGCATTATGTTTGAGCCGCGATAAGCGATCATCGGGCGGTAGTCCTAAACACAGTTGCAATTGGGTTAACAACTTGTTAGCCGCTGATGTCATGGGCGTTCTTATACCCTCCCAGAACAACAACAGCAACAGCAACAACAACAACAAAGAGAGGATGGGACAGAGAAACACATCAACATGATGAGACATGCCTTCAAGTGGGTGAACATCGAGAGTTACGTGTTTGGGTTTTGTTTGAAATGCTACCGAAATTGTATTCCTCTCTCTCTCTCTCTCTCTTTGCCTCTCCCTACTCCGCCTCTTTAGCTGTGTACCGCACTTTGCCGTCCTCTAAGAATGCTCTGTTTTATATGTATAAAGGCCGCTAGATATGCATCGCATATAGAGGAATTTTTTTAGTTTTTGTTTTTGTTTTTTCGCGTAGAGAAACTTTTGCAGGCAATGAACATTTTTGCACGAATGCGATCGAACGGATAAGCAGGGCGGGAGCTTAGAGATTAAAATAAATCATTTTTATAGGCAAGATCCAAGGCTGATAGATGACTCTCTATATATAGTTTGGAATAGTCTATAAATAACAATTGGCAATCAATTGGAATAGAAATTAGATTTCATAATGAGGAATATCAATTGAAGGAGATTTTGGTATATGATTAAAAATATTATGAGAGAAGCCTAAGAAGTTTTTATTTTGTCTGAATGGAATTTTTGTTTCTATAAACAGATAAAATATAAATTAATAATAAATCTGAGATATATCTAACGCAAATAAGAATTATTAAATAAACTATAACTGCAAGTAAGTACAGTGTAATTTGAAACAATATATATATACTTATTTTATATAGAGTATAAAAAGTGAATTTATTTTCATTTTACAAATCGAAGCCTTGAATTGTAATACTTTTCTACGCATATTTATTAAAATATTTAAAATAATATATTTTATGTATACTTTAAAAAAGTATGTTTAGTTCCATCTATGTTTATTGTATACTAATAAAATATCAATATATAATATACTATTAAAATAATAGATTTGTTTCATTTATGTTTTCTATTGTTTCTATAATTTTTTTTTCCTATTTCCAACTTCATTTTAGATAATAGAAATTATTATAACAATTAATCTACTATTAAAATAATATATAAATGAAAGTTCGTTTGATTTATATATTCCTATTATTTCTTTCATATTTTAAACTTCTTTTTATATAATAAAAATTATTATAACCATTAATCTTTTATTAAGTATGTAACGCATATTTCATAAAAGAGATTATATTAATGAGATTATATAAATAAATAAATTTTAAATGAAATCACTCCTAAAGATTTCAAACTTGTTATATAGAAACGCTGACTGCAGGGTAAAATCAACTCTAGTTTTCCTAGCCACTCTTATAAGCTTACTTCACTTACTTCTATTCTTGAGTTCATATTCGATCTCTTATTACTCGGCTTCGCTACTCTTAAAGGTTTTCATTATATTTTCTTTGATTTAGGCATGTCCTTGCTTAACTAATTCTAGTTTTGCTTAAAGATCTCTTTTACATAACAATAATTATTTAGCTAAGCACTTAAAAAACTTTAAAATTCTTTTGGTATATCATTTCTTAAATTGTTATTCCAGCTGTTCTCATTATGTCTATCTTAACTTTTCGCATTTCGAATTCCCTTGTTCTTAGCCCAGTTCCTAGACAATCGATAGCAATTAACGAATGAAGCGCCTTGACACTTGATTACTTAATGTGGCTCAAAGGGATGCCGCAGTGAGCTGACTGACACCAAACATTGTGGCCCACGTGGAGTCACCCCAAAGGCAGCCGTGCGTCAACCACCCAGACGAGGCAGTGAAATGCGCTAAGCGCCTTACGTAATGTCACGTTGGGTAATTAACCCATTCGGCGTGGGGTCTGTCACCCAGCGGAGGAGCTGTGCTGCTTTGTTGCTATGAACTCACCTGCACGTGATGCTTCAGGTAGCCGAGCCGTGGAAATGATTTATCACAGAACTGACACTGATAGGAGCCGTCGCCTCGACTTTTAATCCCCTCCCCTGTCAACTTATCAAACTTGGCGGCTGTACCATGTCCTTGTCCTTGTCCTGCAGCCAGCTTTGCATCCTTATTGATTTTGCGCAGCTTGTTCGCTATTTTCAGCGCCTGCTGATGATGATAATGATGATGATGATGATGATGCAAATGTGCCGCTCGCTTCGGCTTGCTCAGCTCCTGCTCCAGCTCCGTTTGCTGTGCAGCATCGCCATTCGCCTTGGCCGACTCCTCGCCCGCCTCCTCCGAACCGGCCGACGACTGCTGCTGCTGCGACTGCGACTGCTGCTGCTGCTGCTGCGGCTGCTGCAGCTGTGAGTTGGGCGTCAAAGTTCCATCCGAGATGCTGGGCGAATAGCTCGACGAAGTGTGCGTGCTGTACATATCTGAAAGGCACATAAGAAAACACAATTTATAGGGTATCAAGTAGTTTGTAATTAAGCGCATGGCGTGTGTGGGCAGCGACTGCATCCTTATTAGCTCGCCGGCTCTCTCAGAGGTCTCACTGTGACTAAGACAGGAAATCAAAATTGGTTGCCAACACTTAATTCAATTAACACATGCAACATGTTTTTGGTGTTGCCTCCACCCCAGACACTAGTCAAGCAGATTCGCCTCCCCCACCCCCCCTCTCTCCCCCATCCCCATCGCCATCCCCATTGTCCGTTGATCTCCCACTCTCGCTGACTGTAAATGAGCCGCACGTTTGTTTCATGCAAACTAATTGCGCTCACTGTACTTAAGAGCATTTTAATTACAAGTTCTGACTGCCACTTGACTCCGCATCACACATTAGCATTAGCATCGGGGCAATGAGGGTCACTCCAATAAATACACTGAGCGCAATTGTCGAGAGTGAGAGAGTGTGCTGAGTGTAAGGCTTAGCAGAAGAAGCTGTAGAGTGATCTGGATTCATGGGGAGTATTTATTGAAGAGCTCTGCAGTCATCCATTGTATATATACTTTTATACATGTATATATATAATTTATATTTTTTATATTAGTCTGGATTTCTTATATATTTTTCATTTTGAATATATATAAAATATTTTGTTTTATTTTACATATATATAAAATAAAATTTACATGACATATTCAATTATATTTTCATATTATAGTCAAAAATAGTTTATGAATCATAACAGTAAAACTGACTTGTCTTCTATTTTTTTTTATGGATTATGTTTAATTTTCATTCATTAATAATTTACAGAATATAATTTGAGAAAATTATATTCTACATATATTTTATTTTGTACTAATATGATAATTTATTATTTATTTATTATTTTTTTAGGCAAAAACATTGTATAATATATATATATATATATATATATATATAAGAGCATTCTGTTTTTTTTGGCATATTTTCTATTTTTTTTTTTTTTTTTTTTTTTTTTGCATGTTTCTTTTTACCTTAATCAGAAGGTTATTTTTTAAAATTATATTAAACTAAAAAACATAATTATTTATTATACGAATATATTGCGAAATTGCTATCTATACTTCGCATTTGGAAAAAATCAGTATACATATATAAGATATACAATACTATATTATATATGATATATACTGCATATAAGGGAGCCAAAGATCAGCTCCTCATATATTTCCCTAATCTTGTTAATTCTCCCAGTAATTTCTTCCAGTGTAACTGTCGACTTCTATACATTTTACTCATCTATCACCACGCGCCAAGTGTCGTGTCTTATTTTGTTTTCGGTTCACTTTCCGTTTTGGAAAAACTTTAATTGAAGCTAATTGTAGCCGATGCCTATGTCCGTCCCTCTGTCTGTCTATACAGGCATACCTACATACATACATATGTATTTTGATCTGTCTAGCTATATCAGTTAACTATGCAGCTCTGTTTGTTTTGGCTGGCATCGCTTGAACTCTGATCCGAGTGGGTCGGATCAGAAGTGTGGCTCTTCTTAGGAGCTCCTCAGACAACCGCCTTTGGCCCCTTAATGAGGAAACATGAAAATAATGCATCAATTTAATTAATATAGGCGTCAATTGAGCAGCATCTGCGGCTCAGTTGACAGTTCTCAGTTTCTGGAGTTACTTGGGTCAAAGAAAGTTTAAAGAGATTTTGTAAAATCTTAAAGATTTGATGATGGGGGATGTCAGATGTCAGTTGAAGGGGTTTGAACAGATTGCAGAAACAGTTATGAAAAGCAGTTGTAGTGGGATTTGAAAATAATTATTAGGGAATATTTATGTGAGTTGGACCATTTGGATTTGAGTAAGAAGAATGTAGAGTTTATGGATGCAATGAAATTAAATATATTTGAAATCAATATAATATATATCATTGATAGTTTGCTCAATAATAAATGAGCTTTAATTAAACAGATCAAATATTAAAATAGGTTGGAATATATTTTATATATTGTGCTATATAATATATGTATTAAAATATGTCAGATGTAAATTCCATTGAACTAATAAATGTTCGATGTTTTAGCTAACTAACCCATAAAAAACCCATTAATCTCTATATGGCATATACATATATACACGATACATAATATTGAGCTTTGTATATATGTACGTCTAGCATATTTTATATAAGTTAAGCTAGCTAGTTTTCCAAACCTTTTTATGATGTTGAAATCAGCTCAAAAGAATTTGAAACAAATATTATGATTAATATACATTATTATTAATTTAAATGTTAACATTAAGCTTGTTAGCAAATTGTTTTTGTGAAAGACTTAGGGCTTAGTCGCACTTATCTATATGGCTGAACGGTTTATAGAATCCTGACAGCATTAATGCAATTATTTACGGCACTAAAATTTATTTAAAATTTATATTAATTATCAAACAGCATCCTTGACCTATATATGCTCTGCTAATAAAATAAGTATATGTAGATATATGATTATATACATATTTAAAAATATATACATATTAAAGTGTCTAATAATAATTGGAATATTTATTTAAATTCATATAGAGTTTTTCATTTAAACCTTCCAATTATCAGGCACCCATTAAAAGACCCTCTGCACTTTTCCATGTTTATAATCATTTAGTTATCTTATTAGTTATCTAGTTAACACCCACACTAATTACCGTTATTAGTTATCTCCTTGGTCGCTTGAATCTTTTCAATTAAATTCTCTAAACGCGAACTGGGACCGCGATACAACATCTTTAAGGCCATCATGGCATTGTCAGCAAGCAATCAATCAATCAATCAGTTGATCAATCAATCAAATTGATTTCAGAAACAAACACAATTCACACTAAACATTTATCACTAAGAACTTTGAAGCTGCTCCATAGGAATTTGCGGTATGCTTTGTTGCCTTTCGCTATTCGCTTGATTAAAATTACAAATTTTGTTATTCAATTAACGCGCGCGACACCAAAGGATCGCAACGGTTGTTGTTGTTGTTGTTGTTTAAGATGTTGGCGCGACAATGAGGACGTCCTAATGCCGCGAGCACCAAAATGTGACTAAATCAGAGCCAAGAGCCAAGCGCCGTAGGAAACCCGAAACAGTAAACGCCGTCGCTGTCGACGCCGTCGTCGTCGCAGCAGCCAAAAGCAACGGGCGTCAACGCCTATTCAACCAACAGCAGCAGCAACAACAACAACAACAACGACAACGACAGCAATAAATGCGAGCACTTGGCGAACCAGTTGGTTGCCCAGCGCATGCGTGTCTGTGTGAGTGTGTGTGCGCTTGCATGTGTTGGTGCGTGTGCGGCCTGCCTTTTGGGATTCTCGCACCAAGCGCGCGGCGTCGGCGTCGCTGCTGCGCTGCCAGCAAATGAGAAGCAACAAAGCAAAGCATTAAATGGCGCCCCATACAGAAGCGCACACACACGAACACACGCTAACGGAAGCCGAAACGCAGCCATGCGTGAGCGAGCGAGCGCAACCCAGCACACAGAGAGAGAGCAAGAGCGTCAATGTGTATGTTTGGGCATATGTGTTGGTGTGTGTGTGTGCTGCCTATGTACAGCCAGTCAAAAGGCGGAGCATGGGAGCCCCTATGGTGCGACTGTCACATTGGGCGTTCATTTAGCTTATGGGCGCGGGAGAGCGAGAGAGCGGGTGAGCGCGCACATACTTTGTTAATTTGCTGTGGAAGGGGAGGTAGCTGTACATTTTGATATATATATATTTCTTATTTATGTGGAAAAAAACGACGAACGAAGTTGAGGCCGCAAAGAAATATGCAAATTAGACAAAATGTCAGGTGTTGAAGCTTTTGGAAAGTTTTTATTTTTATTTTAACTGCTATTGTGTTTTGTGCTTCTTCTTCTTCTGCTCGGTTTCTATTTGCGTTGGTCGACTCTGTCGGCAGGTAAAATTAAAAAAAAGGTTTCTAATTTTGTTGTAAGCTTAGATATTGCGTTGGTTTTCTAAGAGGATATTGCCTAGATTAAAGGATTAAATTAATTAAAGTATTAAATATTTTACAATTTATTATTTATGAGTGAGTCATGTAAATATACCCGAGCCATTATTATACTTAATTAATTAATTAATATAAAAAATAATTAATTAATTAATATAAAAAATTAAAATATAAAATAAATAATAAGGGATTGAATATTTTTGATATATATATTTATATGCTTTCAGTCGACAAAAATTCAGCGAATTCATATTGTTTTTCTCATATTATTATTATTATTATTATTATTATTATTATTATTATTATTATTATTATTATTATTATTATTTGAACCTTATAGGATTATGCATCTTATTAAAATGCTTTTCAATTTATTTATATATCACATATCCATCAGGAGTAATTGCTCTGCTAAATATCTACAGGAATCGGACTTGCATTAACTATTTTTCACTTACAACAATAAATATAATAAATTAATTAATGAAAAAGGAGAAAATCGTTTTCAAATAATATTTATATAATTGTTATTCAATCTTTTTAAAAGAATGGTAAATTAAGTTTTCAATATATGTATTTTAAAATAATTAATTGAGTAATCAGACGAAACTTTTAGTGATATAAATAATATATTCAACACATAATTTATCACTCTATTACATTAGGTCACAGATGTCCATTAAAGTTTTTATGTACATGCCAAAGTTGTTTTTATCATTAGATCCTCTCTCACTTTCTTTCCTGCTCTGTGCCTTTGTTAATATTTATGAACTACATCGATTTGCATATAAAAGTAAACGCATTACAAATGCCGCCAATAAAGCGCCAACAAAAATTGACTGAAATTGACACAAAATGATGAGTGAAAAAACAAGAGAAAACAGGAGAAAAAAATCTGTTGAAAAGGCCAAAAACGGCAGCGAACACGTTTAAGCCATTAGCGCTAAAAGTCAGCAAATGTCGCCCGTCAATATGGCAAAAATTGTGGCCAACAAGGACAACGAGTGCCAGTGGCAGTGCCACCACAGGCTGCACTCAGTGGCAGTCAGAGGCAACATGCTGCATGCCACTAAAAGCCAAATTAATTATGCATGCAACAGCAGCAGCAGTAGCAGCAACAGCAACAAAGCCCCAAAAAGTGCAGCAGCAGCAAAAATGATTTTTTTCTGCCGTTGCTGTCAGCAGCACTCAACACAGCACGCCCACAACCAACCCACCCGCCCCCTGCTGCCGCTCACTTAAACAAAAAACTATTAGAGCAATTAAAAAATCACTTTACACATTAGCAGCTTTTGTTGCTGCTGTTGTCGTTGCTGTAGTAGTGCTCGGCTTATTTTTTTTCTCTCATAAGCCGCGCTGCCCAATTGCCATTGGTCGCTGGGCAGCCAATGGCATTCGTTCGTTGCGCTGCCAACGCATGCGTCGCTGCTGTGAGCGTGATAGCTATAGACACGCTGCTCTCTCTCTCGCTTATTTACTCTGCAGCCGTTTGGGCAACTCTCTTGGTATTGCTCTGCCTGCTGTTGTCGTTGTCTTTGTTGTTGTGCTTTTTTTTTCAGTTCGTATTCGGCGCATTCATTGACAGCGCTGTCGATTGCGGGATTTGCTTATGCTTAATTACAGCGAAAGCTGCGCTAATTGTGCGGTTATGTGCTGAGCTCTCCATTCGGTTGTTGTTGTTGTTGTTGCTGCTATTGTAACTGTGTTATGTTTGCGTTTGCGCGAGTTTGTCGTTTGAGTCTTTGGTTTGAGTTTGGAAGTACGAAATTCCTCTCCCTGTAGCTCAATTACTCCAAAACTAATTTAGTTTGTAGTGTATTATACAGTTTTAATTATATAAATAAAATATATGAAATACTATACAAATGTAATTTAATAAAATAAAATATATGGCATATCTATCATTTTATTTTATTTTATTTTTTTTTTTTTTTTTTATTAAAAAATTAATAAAAAAAAATATATTGGCAGAAAATCTTGAAGAAAACTTAAAATAAAACATTTACACCTTAACCTTCACTCAACCAAATATCAGCTTAAAATATCAATTGGCCAAAAACCAAAAATTTCCTAGAATTGAGACAACTTGAAATTGATTAAATAATAGATGTAGAGCCCATCAATCCAATACATCCAAAAAACCAATTAAGGTTAATTTAGCATCCTTAATTTTTAATGTTTTAACGCAGAAAAAACTTCTCAAATTGGAAAACAAGAAAACAAATTCATGGCCGCCCCCCACAGACGAACGCCCAAAGTTTTCGCTCTAATTGCAGCAAGAAAATCATGAAATTTGTCAAGCTAATTGCTCGAGCAATGGAAAATCGTGTTGCTAAGCGTTTTCCAGTGTACTCAACATATCTGTTTAGCGCCCGTTCGAAAATGCTCAAATGTTCGGCGGAAAAATGTAAAAGTTTTTAGCATTTGAGTTGGGATTTTTGGCTCTTTGGCTTTTTGCCTTTTTGTCTCTGTGTTAATTACGTTTGACTGACAGTTTTGTGACAGCAGCAGCAGCAGGAGGCAGCAGGAGGCAGCAGGAGGCAGCACGTTGCAGGACGACGACCACCACGAGCCCAGAGTCGAGGCTTTTTGTATTGCTGGGCGGGGTAGGTTGCTGTGTTTCATGTGGACTTTTGGCATGGTGGGTGAAAGGGTGACCAGATGCCAGGTAAATACTAAATGCGCCCTGACACTGAGTCTGCCTTAGTTTTGACTCCTTTTTTGTATACCCAGCGATTGTTGTTGAAGTTGGCTACGGTATGCAAACTAAAAGCAGTTGAATCACAATAATAAAAATAATTTATAAAGCTGAAGGTTTGTATATAAATTTGGTTTTTTATTTGGTATTTTACTGGTATTTTTCCAGCTTCTAATATTATTTCTTTTTCTTTTTTGTTGTTTACTAATTTATAATTGTTGTATTTTTTTTTATATAACTTTTATGTTTTTATATCATTTTTTGCTTACAATTTTAATATGATTTATTGATTTTTAAAAATTAATTTTAACTTGATTATTATTTTTTACTATATAATAATTTAGTATTATTTTCATATTTTATATGTTTTTTATCATATTTAAACAAGTTTGTATATAATTTTATTTATTTAATAATATTAATATTTATTTAATTATTATTATTATTATTATTATTATTTATTTATTTTTTTATTTTAACATACTTTATATATTTGTCTTGTATATGTAAGGAAGTTCTCATATATATACTCAAATTGTTCCGACAGGGTATCTGCTAGTCGCTCACCCTTTTCAGCTTTTGTTGCCACATTCTAGGTCTTGATTTCTGTGCATTTTTAATGCGCGGCTAATGTGACGCCAAAAACTTTTGACTTTGACTTTGACTGAGATTTGTTGGTCAGCGAACAGAGAACAGCGAGCAGGGAGCAGAGGTGTAGATGAGATTGCAGTGTGGGTGGGCAGGTGGAGGGGTGGGGATGTGGGACTGCTGCTTCCACTCATGTGTCAGGCTTTTTCGGCTGCTGACAGGCAAAGGGTTTTTCGTTTTTTGTTGGCGCCCTCATGCATAATAGATAAATTATAAAAATAAGCACAGCTCACACACACACACACACACACACACACACTCGCACACTCATATGTTGCAGCTGTGTGTGTGGGTGTGCGGGGTGCCCCTTTAGCTGCGTGTCAGCCATTGTCCTTCAGCGCAAGTGTCCTTTTGTTACCACGTCACCAGGTCGCAGCGCATTTTAAATTAGCCATTTCTATTGCCGCTCGCTGCTGAAGTCACTCAAATTGTCACTTTGATGTACTGACAGCTCCAAGCCCAAGGACCACAGCTCGAATCCCGCTGCCCATGTGCATAAATTAATGAGTATATATACGTGTGTCTCTCTCTACTTTCTCTCTCTCTCTATCCGCCTCTGTAGATTTGAAGCCTCAACTGCTGGCTCGCTCATTTTTAACTGCACAATTAATCAGTCGCTTAAGACCACATTTAATTAGAGGCTTTGCTCCTTTTTTAACTGACCCAACAAAAAAAATATATGCAAAAATATCAGTAAACCCAAAAAAGGTTCAATTGTACTTTATTTTTGTACTTTATACTAAAAAAAATTCTATATTTTTGCTAAGCATTTAAATCGCATTAAGTCATGCAATATTCTTATTTTAAATATTTCTGATTGGTGTCAATTAGTTTAACTAATTTTTTTATTTTTGTGTATAGTCTAGTGTCTAAAAAATATAGAAATATATATTATTCTCTCTTTAAAATAGAAATATATAAAAAATAGAGACAAAAGAAATGAAGGTTTGAAAGGCTCTGAGAACGAAGCTCGAGATTTTACTTGTAAAAAATGTATAATATTATAAATAAATATTTCGCAAATATATAACACTCTTTAAAGCTCTTCATAATTTTCACTATAAAAAGGAATAAATAAATTAAATATTAGATTGTCTTACAATGTTAAAAAGTTAGAGAGATTTAGTTGGGAGTATTTTATCAGAAGATGCCAGAAAGCCCGGACAAGCTGCTGAATTTAAGCTCTAAAAATTGTATGATATATAGGGAAAGTAATTAAAATTATATAAAACTAAATATAGAGCTCGACTACTCTAGGGAACAACCTCAGTCAAGTATTAAAATACATCATAAATACTAAAAATCCTTCAAAACAAACCCAATCACACTCAGCTACACTACTCACCTGGCTTACTCCTTTCAGAGCTCACTTCCGAGCATAGCCTTTGGGCCACGCCTACCTAACCCAAGCCCAATTAGCTGGGCGCCAGTTGGAACCCAACTGCGCAGCCTTTCAAAACATTTGAGACAAAGTCAATTCATAGACAGAAACCAAAACAATAATTAGAGGCACACGATCAGATAAAGATACAGATATATCTCTATGGATGAAGTGAGGAGTCATCGGGATGCATAATGATGATCCTTTAAGAGCTATTATTCTCGATGTCAAGTTGCGTAAAGTCCTGTTGAATGAAAAATGAACTGAAGTGAAGTGAGGGAACTCAATCAGGGAGCGGGCATCAGCATCAGCATCAGCATCAGAATCAGGTTTACGGACTGCAGGCGCTGACACAAATCAATCAAGGTAGTTAGGGCAGGCAGGTAGAGGCAGTTCAGTGCAGTTGCGATTCAGTTCGGTTCATTGATCGAGCACTGACTCAATCTTGATCGGCTGACTGTCAGTCATGCTAATGATGATGTGGCTGGCGACGTGTCGGGTGCGTAACGCCTGCCCCTAGCTGACGCCCCGCTTTTGAAAAGGGTTCGACTAAAGGTTTTTGAGCATTTCGTTTCAGCCTGACTGACTAACCTGGCCATAATTGACTTTCGCACCTGCCCAACAAAACCGCAGCATAGTTTGAGCTTAGACCTTAGAGCCCCCCAAACAGCTGGGCACGTGCCCTCAAGCTTGTGGTCACGAGTGGGGCAGCTGAATGTCCAAGTGTCTCTGTATGTGTGTGTGTGTGTGTGTTGCCACAAACTGTGGCAGCTGTTGTGCCACTGGGCACGCGTGCCATAAAGCGCTGAAATTGAAGCACTCGTAATTGAAATGCAAACAGAAAAAATCTTGAGCAAACAGATTAACATGTCCGATTGCCACATCCGTTTTTGTGCTTTGTGTGCGGCGGCGATTCCGGTTCCCGATGGCTATCTACACCTCTCTCGCTCCCGTGCAAAGCCCCGGAAACTAGAACTCCATGGCCGGGCGTTTCAAGTACCGCTGTTAACGGAACAATCCACTAAAGAAGCAACACAAGAAGCAGAAGGGACAGAAGAGGCAGCAGAAAACTAAAGGGGTCGACAATTCTTTCGGGTCTTAGCGGCTTCGCTGGCGAAATTGGGTTTACGATGGCGAACGCACGGCCGCTGCTTGTTGATGTTGATAATAAACATAAAATCATTTTATTGCCCATCATCATTTTGTCGTCGACGTTTGCCATTGCGTTTGACATTTAACTAATAAGCCAAAGGTAACCAAGGCACAGCCATCTAGTTGGGCCAAAAACTATCGACTGAAGACTTTGCAATTGCATTTGCTATGCATAGCCCGACTATGGGCATAAAAGAGCGAATGATGCCCGCCTAATGCCTGGAGGTAAATAAAATTATTTATGGCTTATTACGCCCACATGTGGGCGATGCCCAAAATACTGTAAATGGCCAAATTGGGAAATGCACTAAGTGCATTACTCAGTTAGCTGGCTTAGAACTTAAAGGCAAAGGCCTTACTGTTTTTAAAATTAAATATAAATATTAAGTTAATGAGAGACTTTTTGATAAAGCTTACGTGTAAATTAAAAAATCATTGCTATATACATATATATAAAGTTGATTAGGATTTCACTCTAAATTTAAGACTAAGACCTTTCGCAAAATTCTAAAATTGTTTTGTTCACTAAACACATTTAAATATATTTTATTTAAAAAATGATAGATTATTCATTTATAATTATTATTATTTTTTTTTTTTACATATAAATTTATATATAAATTTAATTAGTATTAATTTATTGTATTCTATAATACTTGTTTATATTTTTTATAATAAATTGTTTTTATATGGTATTTATTTGTTTTTATTTATATTTATTGATTTATTTAAGTATAATTTTATAAATTTATTATTTATTCCTAAAGAAAACTATATTTGAATATTATATATTTTTTAAATTAAAATAAAATTTATTTATACACTTGTCATATGTATATCAGTATATATTATGTTTTAAAACTGTTTGTTATTTATTATTCATAATTTATTTTTTATTTCTTAATTATATAATGCCTTTGCACAAAACAGTTCTTCAAATTATTATTATTATTATTATATTTTTTTTTTTATTAAAAAATGTATTCCATATATTTATTTTATTTATTCTTCTGACTATTATTTCTATTATTTCTTCATATTATTAATAATTAATATAATTAATATTAATATTGATATAAAATCTTTTTTCTATATATTTATTTTATTTATTCTTCTGACTAAATATTTGTTTTGTTTAATCTCCTATTAATTATTCATTAGATATTATTCATATATATTCTATAAAATTGATTATTTTTTTTATAATTTATCAATTTTATGAATTATTTATCGCGTATTATTTATATAAGAATTTATTCTATATCATTTATAAATAAATATAAATTTTTCAATTTTATTAATTTTTTCGTTACATGTTATTTATATAAGAATTTATTTGGTATAATTAATTATTTCAAGAAATTAAAATGATAGTTAGCAAAGCTAAAACTACCTTATTTAATATGCGAAATTCCTTAAGAAGTTTGAAGAAGGAAAAGCAAATAAGCTGTTTAGGCTTAGATAAGAATTTTTCAAAAATTTCCTCTGGTGTTAATATACACACAGTAGAAACTATAGCCCGATGTCCATTCCTAATTTCCACCTTGCTCTCTGTCAATGTTCACCTCACCAGATATGCAAAGGCAATTGCAATCATTTGATACGAGCGAGATACGAGCTGTGGTGAGAGTCAAGAGGCAGGTCCGTTGGCCTGCAACCACCGGCCTAAATAATGTATGGCCGTATATAAGATTTATGCGGTGTAGAGGCGCAAAGGAAAGCAGAGGACAGGAAAGACATAACAATACGTCCAAATTAAATCCTTTAATGCCAAGGAAATGGAAGCGTAAGAAAATCATTTCAGCGTGTATTTCATTTAAATTACCAAGAATTTATCTTTCCAGAGAATACGCAAATGTGAAGAGCTGGGTTAGGTTAGGGTGGGTGTGGAGTGTGGTGCATGGTGTGTGTGGAGTGCGTGGAGTTTGTCCCCAAGGAGCGGGTGGTGCGCGAAATTGTGCCTTGGAGTCGCATAAGACAAGCAACGGCGAAAGTGGCACCAAAAGTATGCACATGGGAGCCACCAAAAAGGGGGGCAAGAACCAATTGGCGTGCTCGGCGCGCGTGTGTGTGTGTGTGTGTCGTAAAACGTTCGCAGACTTTTTATGCGAAATGAAAACGTCTTGCGCGAAAAATAAGAATAAGTTGCCTGGACTTCTCGATGGGGGAAAGTCCTGCTGCTGGCAGAGTTTCCTCAGCTTCTTTCGGGGACGGGTAGGGGTGGAAAACTTGGCCAGGCAACACCTAACGCACATAAATCATGCAAAAGGTGGCAACAGCCAGCTGAAGACAAACAGCAAACAAAACAAAGCGCTGGGCGTGTCATAACTTTTGCTCGAGTCCTTTTTGGCGCGATTCCCAGGACATGGTCAGGCAGCCTTTAGCAGGACTCGCGGGAAACAGACAGCGCGCCAGCGTCTCGCGCGTCCAGCATTTGCTTGATGCTGCAGACAAAACTAAGACTGTTTCAAGTTAAGAAGTGATCAACTAATGAATACCCTGTAATGAGGGTGTTTTCTTATATAGTTAGAAAGATTACAATATGATATTGTAATATCGATTTTTAGTTATTTCTGTTAATTAGAGGGTATTACAGTCAATACTAAGTCAACCTAAAGGCCTTTGTTGCTTTGGCTTTAAGTTAAATTGTTATTTAAAATTATTTCTTCGTAACAATTAAATAAATAAATAAATAAATAAATAAATAGAACTAATACAATTTAATTTTCTAAGCAAACCATTACATCAAATCTTTAATAACAGATAAATCCCATAGCCCATTACCTCATTGCTCCACAGCAACAATATACCCACACTCAGCTAATTTGCAGGGTATACGAAATTGCTAAAAAGTAAGTCGCTGCAGCTGACAGGGCGTGCCAAGTGCAGCTATAACCCTACCTTATATCCACCCCCTCTGCCCCCCTCCAGGCCAACTCTCGAGCGCTTTTCAACACTGGTCTATGTGGAACAACTTTTCGCAGTGTTTTTCAGATTTTTGTTCTTGTTTTTGCTGTTTTTTTCGCTCCTCTTGTTTAGCTTTGGTGTCAAGGCGTTTGTACACCTGAGATTGCAAAGTTGCGTTTTAGTTTTTGACTTGTTGTTGCTGTTTTGGGCAGTTATTATTTATGGGCAATACGAAGCCAAGAAATGGAAATAGGGAGGGCGTTGCCAAGGGCTAGACTACGTACAGCTAGCTAGAGATATACGTATCTATAGAGAGTGCGTTTAGCTGTGAGGCACATTTGATGCGTGTTGACCCAATTAAGTGCGGCATTTTGGTTAGAGATCTTTAGCTTAAACGTGATCTCGGCCCTTTTGAGTGCCACACGCACACAGAGACAGTGTATGTGTGTGTGTGTGGTTGGTTCATTAAACTGTGCCATGTCATCTGCTGCTAACCGCTTTAGTGACCAGTTTTTCACCAGAGATTGACATCTACAGCAATTTGCGTTCATTTCTTGTGAAAGCAACGGACATCGAGCAGCTCGAGAAGCCGCGCGGGCACTGTGAGAATTTTTCGCCACTTTAAGCACAAATCTTCAAAAGCCTCAAAATATAATTGGGAACATTATGCTTTTCTCTTGAACTATAGCAGAGTGGGCCTAGCCAGGAGATACCCTGTAACGAGTTTTTGAATGACAGATAAAGCACTTTAGGCAGGCATTTTACAATTGTAAAATGTAAATAAAGTGTGAGCATGCCTGGTGAGTAGATACCCTGTATATGTTGGCATTCCGATGGGTAAAAGATTATTAATATATTAACTAACACTTGTGGCAGTTACTGCAACATAGGCAAGCTTGAGCTTCTTGTGAACGTGCTCGACTAGTTGATACCCATTATATATAATATATTATGTTCTGAAAGCGTTTGCTGTAGACTAATGGATCAAAATTAGTTTTTAGGCATGCTTGACTAGTAAATACCCTGTACATATTGCGGTTGTGAATGGGCTATGCTTATCAATATACCAACTAACACTTGACAAACACTTAATAAAGCACATTGTCCAAAAGTAGAGCCTGCTCGACTAATGCATACTTCTTAATTTCTCTAAATTATTCTTAGAGACTGTGAATTATGTAGCATTAAGGAATATCTACTACAATTACCATTTCTTGTAAATAGTTTTGCATTACTCAAGTGTGAACTACTAACAGACTCCATTTACTAAAATAAAAGTACTAAAATTACTCTCCAAGTCAACTCCTTAACAGAAGTCTCTTTTAGAGCCTGAAGCCAACTGAAGTTATTATAATATATAGTATTTATATATTGTATATATAATGACAATATAGTATTAGTATAGTAATATACGAACCACTAGACCAAGACAACAGACCCACCCCTACCGTCACCCCCTGTAGCACACAGGGTATTGGGCTGGTCCACACGCAAATCCACAGGGCTGTGGGATAAATTGAAGTAAACAAATCCCATGCTCTATTCTCTTCTTTTCTCTTCTCTCTTTTTTTGGAGACAAACAGCAATTATTTATGGTCTTAGTCGAGGCGGACATGTGAGGCGCTTGCTTTTTGCACTCTTTGGGCTGTGCTTGGGCTTGTCGTGTTTGTCTTGTAAGACAAATGTGTAATTAATTGCGTCGCATCAAAAGGAAACTTGAAACGGAACTAACTAACTATTTGCATACAGCATGTCTTAATAAAGCGACCTTCGTTCTAACACTCTCGCCCCTGCCCCCCTATACTCAGCTACTCTTCTGTTGGCTTGTCAGTTTTTAAACTAGTTGGGGCCGCTGTTTCCTGCGTCGCGTACACGTGCTATTAATAAATCAAAAGGACACAGGCTCTCCGTCCGACCGGAAGTCCAAGGCAAAGCCAAACAAATGAAATGACTTGAGTGTAAGTTTCTAGCGTAGACAAAGAAGTAATCCACTCTCTCTCGCACTCTTTCTCTCTCTCTCTCTCCCACTCTCAATGTCTGACGGCGCTGCAACTAATTGCATTTCATTGCATACATTTAGGCGCTGCAGCCGCATCAGCTGCACAAATTCCGCCACACAATTTCTTCAAATCACATCGCAAGCCGTAAAACGTTTCAAAATTGTTGCCAAATAGTCGTGGCGCACACGAAGCCACAGAGCTAGATTTCCATGGAGCCAACCACACACAACGGCTCCTCGGCCAGCTGGCCAAGGACCATCAAAGCTGCCCAAGCAGCCGGGCCGGACGGAGGCTGTCTCGAGCCGAGGGGCGGGCAGGGTCGCTACGACTGGCCAAGTGTTGAGTGCTGTGGTAGGTTAACTAAGTGTGTGCACTGAACGAAATAATTATATATAAGTATTAAAAAAATAAAATATAATATAAAAATTAATTTAAAAATAAAAATAATAATATAATAACACTAAAATTAAAACAAATATAATATAAAAAAAATTGAAAAAATATGCATAAATAAAATTAATAAAAATATGATATAATATGTAATATATAATAAAAAATATGTAAATAAAATATAAAAATTACCTAACAAATAAAAATAAATATATAATAAATATATAAAAATATATAAAAATAATAAAATATAAATAAATAAAATATAAAAATTGTTTTTTTTTTTTTTTAATTTAATAAGTTAATAATAAATTAATAAACATACAAATAAATTAATAAAAAAAACTTTAATCTATAATATACAATAAAAAATAAGTAAATAAAATATAAAAATAAATTTATAAACATATATGCATACAAATAGACTTTTTTATAAATAATATAAACAAGTTTTTTTTTAAGAAAAACAGATTAAAGTAAATAAACACTAACTATAAACACTAACGACTATCTACTATCTTCTTATTTTTTGTCTAATAAGCAATGGCTCTACACAATATAATTGTAAAACATAATAACAAAAGTACTATAATGTTTAACAGGACTCAATCATTACCCTAACAAAACTCCTTTCTATTCGCATTCATTTCGCTCAGTGTACTCAAGCAGAAGGAAGCCCGATAAAGGCATTAAACCAACGCCAGCTCAGTCGACTTATTCAAGCAGTCAGCCAAGTGAATTCTGTCTACATGTGTGTGAGTATATGCATGTGCATGTGTGTGTTTGTGTGTGTGTGTGCTTGGCTAGCAAATGGACAGCCAGCAGCAGGACGCGACGTTCGAGTAGAAACAAAAAGCACAAGAAAATTGTACAAAAGAAAAAAGAAATGAGATGCCAAACAAGAGGCATGCTCAAAAAGAGGCGTGGCAGGCGTGAGGGTCGAGTCGAGTGGAGGAGCCAAAGCAGCAGCAAACGAAACAAATAAACACAGGAAAAAGCATACGAAATGGCACTAGAGAGAAATGTGGCAAAGCAGAGCTAACAGAGCGAGAGGGGGCGGGCGGGGCAGCTATGAATGCTGTTGCTGTTGTTGTTGCTGTTGTTGTTGCTGTCTCAGGCTCAGGCTCAGGCAGCGCTCGTTCGACAGCTCGTAAATGCCAACGAGGATGTATGTGGTGAAAGTGAAGTGGCTTTCGCTCTAGCCTCAGCTCCAGCTCTGGCTGTGGCGCTGGCTGTGGCTGTGGCGACTGCGACTCCGACTTGGTGTTGATTGCTGTTTGGGGTTTTTAAAACGTAGTTAGGCTGCCCCAGCTCGGTCTCAGTCTCGCATTGTATCTCTCTCTCTCTCTCTCTCTCCCACTCTCTCTGTGTGTGTGTGTGGCATATGGCAACGACACCCGCGGCACAGGTGTAGAGCACCCAGGAGTGTCATCGCCGGCAGCCATATAATACCCCATACGACAATTTCAATGGTTATGGCAAGGTTAACACTGGAGCCAAGAGGAGCTGCCACTGATATGTGACAAAATATATATATATAGATACATAGACATGGACATACACATACACATACATATATTTATATATAAATATCTGTCTGTTTATGTTTGTTCACTTACCCGAATAGAAACTGTCCAGGCTTTGCAATTCCTCATCATCGTCGTAGTCCTCATCGCCGCTCATGCTAAGCAAATCATCTTCCAGCTCGTCCTCGGCATCTTCTAGAAATGAAACCAGAAGAAGAAGCAGAAGTAGCAGTTAGTTGTTGTTGCAGCTGCTGCAGCTATAGCTGCTTTGAACTGCGGCACGTTCCACACAGCCGCTAGCTGCATGCCACGTCCCCAGTTGCAAGGAATTTTGATTATGCTATGCCCCTGGGTGCCATAATTCCATGCCCAAGCATAGCCTCAGACCATGCCATGTCCCAGCACCACCTCCTCCGGCTTCTGCTCCTCCTCTCTCTCTCTCTCTCTCTCTCTCTCTCTCTCTCTCTTACTCACTTTTGCCTCCAGCCTTAAGAGCATTTAAGAGTACCTTGGCTAACTGCTGCGCATGCGCCTGCCTCTCACTTTGCTGAGCGCACAAATTTTGTTTTGATTTTTGACCAGAAACTCTCTCTCTCACACACACGAACACACACACACAAAGAACAGCTGTTGGCTTAGCACGTGTTTTGCGCCTCTGTCTGAAGGCACCAAATTCTTGTTGGCTTTGAACCCGTCTGCGTTTCGAGACGTGGAATGCCTGGCGCAACATTTGCCACACACACATTACTCATACGCACCGTTTGACGCGCCTTTGTCTGGACTCTGGACTGACGACTGAGCCGCAGCTGAGCCGTCTGGCAGCCCGTGAATTCATTGAGTTATGGTATTTTTGGCTTAGCTCCTTGAACTGTGCGTTAGGCAATCAGCGCATATTTGCCTTAAATGAATTTGAAGGGATGATGGTGGATGGAGGGGTGTATGTAAAGGTGTTTTATTTGGCTACTGAATATGAGCCAATAAATGGCGAAGGTGGTCTGAGATGTTGGGGACATTAATGCGGGAAATAATATGAGATGTTAAAGAAAATCGAAGCCTAGGAATGTGTATGAATTTCACTGAAGCTGGCTGAGATATGCCATGGAGGTCATGTGAGTTCTATAGTGTATTTAGGCTGTCTATGTTATTTAGTTTCTCTTGTCTCTCTAGACACTACCTCGATGGGACATGTTTTGGTTATCTTTGATTTCAGCTTAGCCCCAAGACGAATTTAAGCATCTGCATTAAATTTTGGCCAAAAAACAAGGGAATAATTATGCCTTAGTTATCGTATAGCCCAGACAGAGCTCTTAGTGGTTTTTTCTTGCTCCAAGAAACAGAGTAGAACACCATGAGCGATGACTATTGACCTGATAAAGAAGGAAAAGCTGAATAAGATCCCAGAAAATAACTTATTGAAGTGCTTATAGGGTTGCAAGACACAGTTGCAGAAGTGAGAAATAGACTTCAAGAAACAATAGTACATGTGTGAAAGTATATATATCAGTATATAGTATATAATATATAGTCTACGCTTATTTGAAAATGGGAATCATTAATAATAAATCATTTTTTTGAAAAAAAAAACTCGTTAACTGAATAAAGTAAACAGAAATTCGACTTATATAAGTTATTCTTCATTATCTCTTCTATTTCTGTTTACTTTATAACTTTACTATTCTATATAGGTTAGGCTCTATATAATATAATCTAACTGTGTTGTTAAGGTACTATACCTGCATTGTACAGATTCAGGGCTTAAATAAATATTATCTAAAAAAAAAATAAATAAATAAAAAACTCTTCTATATCTACTTACTTTACACGACTAAAGAAATTTCCAAATTTATTAGAACTTACTCCTCTCTTTCAGCTCATCCTGCATATGTTAATCTTTATATATCTACTTTTCTATATCTACTTACTTTACACGACTAAAGAAATTTCCAAATTTATAAGAACTTACTCTTCTCTTTCAGCTCATCCTGCATATGTTAATCTTTATATGATCTCTAACTCTTCTATTAATTCATATCATTCTTTGTCTCTTTTACTCCCCCTTGTCATACTCCATTTCAATATCCAACTCTTTCATACTTTAATAATCCGTAAAATCTAAACTGAATTTTATCTTTAGCTTTTTACAATCTACTTTTACAGCAGGTGCACTCACACCCACAATTTGGTATCGAAGCATAACTAGGCCAACTATAGATCCGCATAAAGAGCCATCAACTAATTACTAAACCCAATTGCAAGTGGATAACATAAAGCTCGCTGGCGCCGAAACGCATTTGCCACTGGCGTTTTTATTAGTTTCTAATGACAAAATGAAATTTCGGGCGGCAGCAGCAGCAGCAGCAACAGGGTGATTCGCATGGTGTGGCATGCAACATTCTAAGCGCAGCTTCAGCCATTTCTTTGATGGCGCCAATGGCGACGTTTTTGACGATGTGCTTTTATGCCGCACTTTGCATACCGCGGATAAAGAGCCAGAGGGAGAGAGAGAGAGGGAGAGGGAGGGAGAGAGTGGAGCTGGGGCTGCGCTGCAACTGCGAACGTTGCCACACGTCCAATAATCCTTGTCCTGCAACTGGGGAATACTTCATCAGCGGAAACAAAATTTTACGAATTTCACTGCATGAGTGTGTGTGTGTGTCTGTGTGTGTGTGTCTGTGTGTGGCATGTTGCACGTGCGCTGAGCGCCATCTAGCGGCGAGCACACGAACAACTTGCTACATGCCAGCGAATGCAAGTGCAACGTTCGCCTGGGCGACGCGTCCAAATGGCGACTTTGACACGATGCGTCGTATTCGCCCCCTCCCCCTCGCTCCTCACCCCTCTGTCCACCTTTTACTCTCCGCTGCTGCACCTCTCGAGCTTGCCGTTGCCCTGCTCCTGATGATTATTCAACATGCGCTCTATGGGGAGCCGAATGGCCTGTGCTGCCCCCACCCCGAACTGTAGCCGCTCCACCCCGACCCTCTCTGTTAGGTGTCTTCTTTAGCTGCACTAACCTGTTCTAGTCGGGATCTATACTCTAGTCATGGGTATTACATAGATCAAGCAGCTCTCTGACGGCATAAATCTTGCTTGACAATTTGCAGAGATATGTATAAAATATAAATACAATATATAAATATTGTATATAATAATTTAAATAGAGTAATTTAAAATGGGGAAAGATAGAACAATTAAAATTATTAATAAATAAATAAATAATTATTCAATTCATATGAATAATTTTCTATTTAACAAAAAATATTTAAAAATATTTATTTATTATTATTATTTTGAATTTATTTATTATTTTGATTTATTTATTATTTTGAATTTACTTATTAGACAGAGTTACATATAAAAGTAAGCACTTGCTGAATGGTAATTCGACTTATATAATAAAAAAAATATTTATTTATTCTAATATTGTTTATTAATTTTAATATATTTCTTAGTAATTTTATACATTTTTTCTACCTATCAAGTCCAGCTCCCCGCTCGAGTGTATTAGATCTTCGTCGCATTGCGCTCAAATTGACTTTCTTGTGCTCTAGTTGGCTCTCACTCACACACACTCACTGCCTTGCTCCCTCCCCCGCTCGCTCCCACTCACACTCGCTGCCCTCTCGCTCTTTGTGGCGTGCTGCTAAAATTGGCTTTCGTCGAATTGTTGCTTTGAGTTTTGCAAATTTTTCGACACCGCTCGCCGACGCTCATTGCGTTTTTATGGATGGCTAGAGGGAGGTGTACGTGTGAGTGTGTGAGTGTGTCTGTGTGTGTGCTTGTTTGGTTGCATTCATCAGCATCGACAGTCGCCTGGGCTAATTTTATGGCTCGCATCTTGCGCGCTCGTCATGTTAATGAAGCGAATGAGCTCTGTGTGTGTGTGTGTGTGTGTGTGAGTATGAAAAGTATGTACATGTATATGCATGTGTGTGGCCTGTGTGCCGCTCGTAAATCGAACGAAATTTGCATATGATGCCAGCGCCATCTTGCGGCCATTAGGCGAAGCGAGGCTCTGCGCGCATTTTTATGTTGCTGGCCAAGAGCTTTGATGCTGCTGCTGCTGCTGCTGCTGCTGCTGCTGTTGTTGTTGTTGCTGTTGCTGCGACTGCTGCTTATGCCCTGCCACGCCCACATATGCCATTGCAGCAGCGCAGAACACTCGCGCAAATTTCCCAAAGCGCTGCCTACAACACAATGCACAGCGAAGCCCAAACCCAGGACCTAGTCCCGACCCAGGTCCAGCTGTAGCTATAGCTATAGAAGAACCAGTCCGACAACAACAACAACAACAACTGGCTGTTGGACACTGCAATGTGAGCGCGAGTCCACGCTGCGCCAGTGGCGCCCGCCCCCAGGGAACGGCTGAAGCGGCCGCCAACTGAGTCTGACCCCAGGGAACAGCCGAAAGACAGCAAAACAAAGACGGCGACCAGAAAGGGTGGCCAGCGGCGGGCATTGTGGGGGTAGGGGTGGGGGGTCAGCCCCCACCATGTGGACGTCGTTCGCTAGCCCTCAACAGCGACGCTGTGTGACTCGCTCTTAATTCGATTCGTTTGCCTCAGACGCTGCTCCTTTGCCTTATCCCCAGTGCTCCAAATTCTTCCTGCTCCTTACCTATCGCCCTACCTTCCTGCTCCTCCCTGCTGGCGGCCCCTGCCCGAACCGCTGGGAATTGTTGCGCAAATGCTTTTTGTGTGTTTCACTGTTTGAAAATTATTGCAAGCAAAATATACAAAAACCAAAAAAAAAGTAAATAAAAGTAAGAAGAACGAAAATATCAAACGATATGATATGATAGAGTATATAGAGAGATGGGAGCGTGTGGAGGACATAGGTTGATGTCGATTTGCTTCAATGTGTCTCTGATGCAATTAGCAGGCTATAAATTACTTATGCTGCTAAATTAATTTGTGCTATGAGGCGTAGTTGAAATAATTACAGTCGATAGCTAATTTATCGATTACCGATAAATGGGAATTTTTATTGGATTTAATATTTTGCGATTGCAATTAGTAAACTAGAAGGGCCTTATGAATTTATAGTTTAAGGATTCGTCAATTTGTTAAAACCGATATATGTTATCGATATCAATTCTAAAGCACATTGTCCTAGTTTCGTATATCTGGGTAGCTGAAATGATCTTGAGTCTAACATGTGTTTATTTATTCCCAGTTTTAAGCGTACATCTGCTTTTAGATGGCTATCGATAACTATCGATTACATATTTGTATGCTCAGTGCTCTTCTGTTCTTTGGATATAACTAACTAAGCATAAAAATACTAAACGCATATATTAGGCACGAAAACTTTATCGATAAGAAATTATCGATTAACATCCTTACAACAATATAGTAGTATTGTTTTATGTATTTTTTGAGCATTTTTATAAGTTCAAATGATGTATATTTTCTCTGCATAAAAAAGATTAAATAATCATCTATCGATACCAGGGACCAGATCTATTATTTAGCTTCGCTTTTTAACAGCTAACGATAAGCTGAAGAAATCACTTGACATTTACGGCCAACAAACAAAACATATAACAAACGATAAGTTTATAAATAATTCTAGTTGGCGTTGCCAGACAAACATAATTTCCCAGCAATTTATCGATTAATTTAAGACACACCCAACTATAATCGAGATAATCATTAATCAATATGTGGGACGGGACGCCAGGACATGTGAAGGCATCAAAAATTTGTCATGCCATTTGTCAAAATTCCAGACAACATCAAGGCAAACAAATGCCCACACATAGAGAGGGATAGGGCGAGGGATATATGTATATAGGAAGAGAGAAAGAGAGGGAGAGAGCCGCACAAACATCGACTCTATGCAATTCCCTAATCAAAGCCACTGAAAGCAATGAAGTTTTGTCATAAAATTTAACGCACCTTTCGTGTGTTCCCAGGGGCGCAACCCAACCGCTCATATAAGGGGTTTCTGCACCTGATAATTTTACTATAAAGCAGACAGAGAGAGAGGGAGAGGGAGGTAGGGAGGTAGCGACAGCTGATAACTCACTTTTGTTTCATTTTTTTCGATACACAACGGAATAATAATGGCAAAATGAGCAACTTCGCTATGCAACAAGAAGATGTCGCTCTGTCTCGGTTTCGGTCTCAAGATGCTCCCCAATGAGCATACCAATAAACATGCTACACCCACACCCGCACACACACACACACACGTACAGTGGCACATTGTGTCAGTTGTTGTTCCCCACTCGAGTCGACTTGAGTCGCCTCCGCTCGCCTCGTCTCGTCCCAACTCGACTCTACTCGACTCGGCTGCTTATATGGCAATGTATAATTTTTATTCGCACCCAGGTTGCTCCCAGCGGATGTGTCGTCCTCTCTAGCACACCAAAACGTAGCCAAGCTGTCATAGAGCACCCCCTACACAGCAGCCAACCCCTTCCCTGCAGCGCCTCCGCCCGCCTCATCGAGTGTGCAACCGAAATATTGCAACATAAAACTTTACACAAATATAATCTATAAGCAGCAAAACTCATATTAATGTTATAGCATATGAAAGAGATGGCAACAACGAGGCCAGAAAGAGACAGAAACTGAGAGAGAGAGAGAGGGAGAGAGTGAGCCAGGGAGAGAGAGAGAGAATATGTGTATTATAGCCATAGCCTTGGATAGCGAACGCCACAAGTTTCTGAGTGTGTGACACTGTGGCATTTGCTGAGCCGCACAGTGGTGCGAAACTAATTTAAATTTAATGAATATAAGAATTTAAAAAATAAATAAATAAATATGTATATAAAATAGTGCAGATTTTTAAATGGAATAATACAAATGAAATTTAAAAATTAGAAAATAATTAAATTAAATTTACAAATTAATTAAATTAAATTTATACATTTTTTTTAAATATATAAACATAATGCAAATAAATTCAAATATATAATTTTTAATATTATACTGAATTAAAAAAAAAAATAATAATAATAATTATAATTCTTTCAAAATGTAAAATATTATAATTTTATTTAATAAAGAAATATTTTCAAAAATTTATTAAAGTATTAATTTTTTTTTTTAATTCAATTGATTTTTTTAATTATTCAAGAATATATTTAAAATAAATCTACTATAAAATATAATTATTATTGATTAATGTAATATATGATTATATGTAATTCAGTAATAAAATTAAATATTGGATCAATTTTCGAGTGCTTCACTGTCAGTGCGCTGGTGCCTGATGGTGCCTCAACTTGGGCCGTGTTGTTGATGCGCACAAAAGGGCCAATTCGTTCTCGCCGGGCTTCGCATGGCAGCAACAACAACAACAACAACAGCAGCAGCAGCATCAGCAACAGCAACAACAGGCAACAGAAGCAAAGGCAGAAAGACAATTTTCGGATCCCCCAAACTTATCACAGCCTCTCGATTTCCCTTTAGAACATTATACAACACACTGGAGAGCACTGGCTGTAGCAAGCCAGAGCGAAGTGGGCGACGGACGATGAAAGAGGCGTGGTCATGGAGCAGCAGCAGCAGTGGGAGCAGGGACCGGGGCAGAAGGCAGACACAGTGTGTCCAGGGCTACAATGACAGTAAACGAGGCAGCCAAGCAGAGGACGCACTGCAGCAGTGTACTTGTCATATGCGAAGAGTGCGAGCGAGAGAGAAAGAGAGAGAGGTAGAGTGAGAGGGCGAGCGTAAGAGCGAGCGAGTATAGCTGCGCGCACTGGTGATAAAGTTTTGGTTCTCCATAGTGCCGTTAGTGGAGGCCCGCTGCTGCTGGCGCTGCTGCTGCTGCTGTGCGAGCGTGAGGTTAAAACCGGCTTGGGTCCAGAGCCCATAAGCAAAACTTGAGCTGCCAGGTACAACAACAACAAGAGAAGCGCACCCAGACGTACAAAATGCCATTCGACTCGCTCGTCCAGCTTGGCCTGCTGCATGTGCTGCTCCCCATGGCTGCCGCTCTCTAATTACATATGTATGTGTGTGTGTGTGTGTGTGTGTGTGTGTGTGTGTGCTATACTCTAGCCTGGCTGATGATGATGTTCTATGCCGACATCGCCGCTTGGCTTGTCTGTTTGTCCAGCGGGAATACGTGGCCCGGCAATGGCAGCGGCAACAGAGAAAAGAGCAACAAATAATGAACACACACGCACACACACACACATATACAGCTGTGTGTGTGTGTGTGTGTGTCATCGGTTTGTGCTCCATTTAAACATGGCGCTTGCTTTATTACAACAACAACAACCACGGGCCACACCATAACGAGCAGCGCTTTGAATCGATGGCTTTACACACCCAAGTGCCATAATCCAATGACGCACAGGAATATCAAATACAACAACAACAACTGCACACACGTGTATTGCCAATGACTGTGATGTGTGTGTGTGTGTGTGTGCGTGTATGTAAATGTGCGCGTGTATGACGCCGCATGGACACATCAAACTTTATGCAGCGCCAGCAACAACAGTTAGTTACAGCCTCCGATGCGTCGGCGGCGACGTCGACGTCAACGGTGGCTGCTGCTGCTGCTGCTGGCATGGGCATGCTTGCTACAGGGTGTTTCGAGAGTGCTTGAAGAAAAATGTGTTGCCTACTTTGCAGCGCAGCATTTACAGTGCGAAGAGGAGGCAATGCGAGGCTAAGTTAACTAGTTTGGGGATATTAAATGAGAAGATAATTTAATAAAATTTTATTATAATTAAAACTGAAATTTCCTAACAAATATTTATTTAAATAAATATTTTGTAGATAGAATAAATTGAATATAAAAATATGCAAATAAATATTTTAAAATTGAATAAATAAGAACCGACTTCGAAGAGGAGGCAAAGCGGGACTAAGTTTAATGAATGAAGAAAATTAAATACATTTATGACTATAATTAAAATTCAAATTTCATATAAAATAAATATGAATAGGCCATTAAATATTTTTTTTAATTAAATAAGTAAGAGCCGAATGCGAAGAGCAGGCAAAGCGGGGCTAAGTTAATTAGTTTAGGGAAAGTCAATGAATAAAAAATAAATAAAACTATTAATTTAAATTAATTAAAATTATTAGAATAGTAACTTCATATAAAATATATAAAAATAAGCAAATAAATATTTTTTAAATTGAATAAATAAGAATCTTAATATAAGGCAGAAAATTCCCCGTCTTTTTTCTTGTAGTATAATACATATAGCTAAAATAAGCATTTAAATATATATCATCATATGGAAATATTATTCAAATTTACATTAAGGAAAATATTATAAAAATTAAAATTTTGGATTTTAAATGTATATGTTTTTGTTTGTTTTTTCCCTTTTATATTTACTTATACTAAACAATAAGCAAATGTATTTACAATAATGAATATTTAAATGGCTGTGATACTGCCTACTGGCTGAATGACTCAGTTCAGTCTCTACTAGGCTCTGATTAATTCAGTTTAACACACACTTAACAGGCAGACAAATTTGAACACCCTTTAAAACAGTTCGCACTATAACATTATGCAATTTACTAGCTAGTTGCGCACTTTTAAGCAGCTGAGAAGTCAGAGCTGAGGCTGAAGCTGGAGTTGAAGCTGTGAGAGCTGGAAGCTATAGCTAGTTGCCCCACGTAGCCACAACAACAAAACAGCAACAGCAACAACAGCAAGTTAACATTTGCTATTTATGAGACTGTCGAGAGTTATTAGCTGGACATGTGAATGCCTCAAGGGGCATGCCCAAGACGCAGACTCGGACTTGCAACGTGGGCGGGCAAAATGTGGAGCTCACTCTCTCCCTCTCTCTCTTTCTCACTGGGGCGGGGCGGTGCTAGCCCTGGTTTAGCAGTTCATATATGGGTAGATATATATCTTTTGCCAAAAGCCAATAAAATATGCAAATTGAAGTCAAACTTACCAGCGGCAGCAGCAACTGTTGGCTCTGTCTTGCAGTGCCCGTTGGCCACGTTCAGAGACGTTGTCTCCTCTGCCTCTGGCTCAGTGTCTCCAGGGTGTTGTACTTCAGCTGCAGTTGCTGTTGTTGCAGATGTTGCTGTTGTTGCTGTTGTTGCTGTTGCTGTTGTTGCTGCAACATCAGCTGCTGGCTGCCAGTTTAGTTGCTGTGATTCATTGGGCACTCGCGCCTGCCTCAGTTTTGCCGCCGTCTCCTCCTCCTCCTCATCGCCAGTTAGCTCATCCTCCTCCTCCTCGCTCTCCTCGTCATCGGCGCTGAGCAGCTCCTCTTTGGGCTCCAGTAAATCGGAGGCTTTGGCCGTCTTGGCGGCATCGCCAACGTTTTCATCCTCCTTTTCGCCAACTGTGTGTAAAAATAGCATCTTATTAAAGCTAATCAATCGAAGGGGCGCATAAATGTTACAGTTTTTAATAAAAGGTAGGTAGTCGAGTTAGATATACCCTGTATGAGTATTTTTTGCTCAAAAGAGCAAACAAATTATGGAACATAATTGACATAGTTATATGATGTTGACTGCCTTTAGTCAGTCATACCGTACAATTTGTCTAAAGGGAGTACAGGGTGTGGTGGTGGTATTTAATTAGAGGGTATTATAGGACCTAATAATAATGTTATCGTTATATTGACTGATTTTAAGGTAGTAAATAATCTTAGATTTATTAATCTCCATGTGTCTCTCTCGTTTTCTCTCTCTCTCTTTTTCTCTCGTTTTCGCGATATCTCTCTCTTTCTCTTTCGCCCTCTCTCTCTCTCACACCCTCTCTCTCTCTATTATTTCTTTCCTTCTCTTTCACTCTCTCTCTCTCTCTCTCTATCTATCTCTCTCTCAGTCCAAATTAATTCCAGGGTATCACAAACCAATATTTATAAAAATCGCAATTAGCTTCTAGATAAACTAAGATACCTTTTATATGTATCCACGTACCCTCTGATCCATTTGAGTACAGGGTATATACCAAAATAATCGAATGCTCAATACTCTCACAGCAATTGCCTAATTGTTTGCACCGCTCGCTGTGCTCGATGCTTAGACAGCGAGCATTTGCCGCTCACACACTCAAACACACACACACGCACACCGTAGACACTCACTCACTCACACACACATAGAGTCATATTAATACTCGCACATACACACACACACACACACACACACACATGCAGATTATGCTAAAGCACTCCCCGGGCGGCCATCGTGCCAAAAATTCTATTTACACGTTTTGTGTTTTATTGTTGGAGCCGGGTCTAAAGAAAACAGTTGCCAATAGCTCAAAGTCAACTCCAGCGAATGTGGAAGGTGTATGCGAATGTGTGTGTGTTTGTGTACGTGTGTGTGTTGGGCTCTGGCAAAGCCACACGTGATCGATGGCGCTCGCTTGGCTCGACTGCCAAATCTTGAGGGGGTCGTTGGCATTGCCAAAAACAACTGCCTTAAAAGTAATTGCAAGGGGTGCACCACCAACAACAGCAGCAGCAGCAGCAACAACAACAACAACAATAACCAACAAACAACAAGCAACAACAAGCAAAGTACAAGCTCATACGAAATGAAAATGTGGAACATGTGTAATTGTGCAATTAAATTGAATTTTTCATAAATTTCTTTACCTTTTTTTTGCAGTGTGGTGCAAAGCAAATGCAAAGGTCTTATGTGTGTGCATGTGTGTGTGTGTGAGAGAGAGTTTCCTTTTTTTTATATTTTGTGTGACCATTGGGCGTGCTACAGGTGGAATATCATTTGCACAGGTGTCTCGCACAGCAGTTGAGATGTTAAGCATGTCAAGTCTGACAAGCAGTTAGTTAGTATCAAAATTTAACTGCTTGTTAAACTGATTTGTGATTTGCAGCTGTTAGCAGTTAACATCAACTAATGTGACTGTTAACTAACATAAATTTTAGCAGTAACTTTGGCTTAACAGTTATCAGATCTAAAGTTAACTTCAAAGTGCGTTTAAAATTTCTTAACTTCATGTCAAATTTAAATTGCATGTCAAACAAACTGCCAGCTAGTTAACGTGAATTTTAGCTAGAGCAAATTTACAACAAATTCTAAAAACTTTCTAAAATTCTTCATAATTGATGTCCATTAATTTATACTAAAACCGCATGTTAAACTGCTTGCTAGCTAACATGCACTTTGATACCACAAGCCAAAAGCCTTTCGCCATGCATGTGACGATACCAAAGCCAGCTGTGAATGATTCACCCGCCCCCCAGCGAAAGGTGGGAGCACTTAAGGGCAGCTTGTAGGTGGGAGCGTTGCCCGTGTGAAGGGAGGGATGGAGGCAGGAGTGGGCGTCGCATATTGGTGACCGCGGCAAGGTAACGGCTTAAAATATATTGCCAAAAGGACATGCCGGAATCACACCGCAAGGAATCGCCGCGAAAATCAACATTATGCCAAGCCGGACGATTGCCAGAGCCGCCCATACAGTGGAGCAATTCGTTCTGCTGCTGCGCTGCGCTGCGCTGCCGCTGCTGCTGCATGTTCTGGTCAACATAATGGAAACGTCGACGACTTTGCTGTCCATGCGAAAACATTTGGTTATTATTTCCATATAAAAGGCCAGCGCTGCAGAGCGGGCTATAAAAACAGCGCGAGCCACTTGAAAGGATGTGAGTGAGTGTATGTGTGTGTGTGTGTGTAAGGGTGCCGGGCATGGGGAATCAATGGTGGGCAATGAGAGGGGACTGCGGGGCGAGAGATGGAAAGCTGTTTGCGGCGGAAGTGCCGCGTATTTTAAAATAAATGCGAGCAAAGGCAACGGCAAGGGGTTGTGTGTGTGTAAGTGTGTTGGTATGAGAACCAGTTATGGTCGTTAAAATTGTCGAAGCAACGCAACAACAACAACAACAGCAAGAGCAGCAGCAGCAGCAGAGACGTAGTCAAGTTCTTTTTGTGCAAGGCAGCAAGGCATGTACATATGTGTGTGTGTGTGTGAGAGAGTGAGAGAGAGGGTGTATGTATGTGTATGTGTGTAAGCGCCCATATGTATGCAAGCGATTTTCATTTTTGTTTAAAGCCCCCCAGAGTGCATTTCGCACTCGGTCGCTGCCAGTGCATGTGTGTGTGTGTGTGTGTATTTGTGTGTGTGTGGAGCGCAAGTGCCCGCATGTGTGTTTCTTACTTGTTTTTCGGCTATGGCATGTTTTTAAGCGTTTTACCCCAACCCCAGACGGCGAACGCCAAAAAGGTGCGCACTTACACACTCGCACGCACACATACACACACACACTCACATACATATACACTCGCACACATATTTGTAAACGTAATAATAAGCGTTGTCCCCTTTGACCCATCAATCCGTTGCCACTACCCAGAAACCCGCCGCTTGCCACTTTTCCAGCTCCCAAATGGCTACTAAGCGTGTGTAGAGAGCGACGAGCGAGCGAAACGCTCTGCAATCGAAACCAAAGTGTAACCAATGTGGAGCAGGGGGTGGGGGCCACTGGGCTGTGGGCGGTACTGTGGCAGCTAAAAACAAAAGCCAACGCGCCAAAGCCGGCAACTTTTATAATGGCATTGGCATGTACATGTACGTGTGTGTATGTGTATTAAAAAAAATAATAATAATGAAATAACAAACCCGAAGGTGTTGTTAAAAGCCCCAACAATAAATTTCATCAATAGTTTGCGCGTAAAACAACTAAAAGCAAAAAAAAAAACCCCCAACAAACGGCAAATAATCGATAAGCGTTAGCGATCACATGTTGGGGTTACCTGGGGCGCAGACAAAGGGCCCAAGGCTTTGAATTTATCGATATATCAAGTTATGCCTTATTGAGCAATTATTTGCTGCCGGCTTACCATAGGATAACTTTAAATGTCCCTTTCCCAGCATATGCTATGCTTCTTATCATGTGTATGACAAGGCCAGCAATAGCAGCAGCGATCACAGCCAATCGCCTTGCATTTGCATGTGCAAGCGAGCAAATTTCCCTCTTTACTCTGTCCCTGTCATGTGGAAATTTCCCATTCCTCTCTGTGAAGCGAAATAATTGCCTTTTAATGCATTTGCTTGAGTTTACACACACACATAAGTTAGATTATGGCTGCATGCGCATAGTGGCAAACATTTGCGATCATATTGTGGTTAAAACTCTGCTATAGTTTACATACGCATATCTTTAAGTATATCGATAAACAGTTTAGGGACATTATTGAGAAATGAAGCTGGTTTAAAGTGCAAGCTGAGGAATTTCCCTTGAGCTTGCGCTTGACAAAATGTTGCTGCCAGAAATGCGACCTCTTGGGCATTTTCGAGACAACACACACTCACACACACACACACACACAGCATAGTTGTGATCCCAAACGCCCACAACAAATCTATTTACCCAACTAGTTACCGGTAGACGCAGCCAATATACATACATGTGTGAGTGTGTGTGGAGGTATGTATATATGAGAGCTGTAGGTATATACATACATATACATATATAAAGCTACAGCCAGGCATATACATATAGCCTATGGTGCTGCGCTGCTGTTCCTGCCGCTGCTGCTGCTGCTGCTGCTCTTTGCAATGTCATAGCAAATATTTTGCCAATACACTGGGGAGCTGCCTCGCTCGCTCAGTCTCTCTCCCTCTCTCTCACTCGCACTTTCTGCCGCACGTTGACGAGGACGACGAAAACGGGCGGGCAACTTATGCCAGCCAAAAACTGTCGCAATTTTAAGCCGCGTCAATTCTCCAGGTGTTTTGCTTTTAAAGATTTTCGCTTCACATTTTTGTTGGGTGAAAAAAGGTGAGTGCCATAGTTCGAGCGCCCCAAAATCAAAGCTAAAATTTTGAAGCTCGCATTGCTGTTGTTGTTGCTTGTCAATAAGCACGCACTAATACATATGGATGTGTGTGTGTGTGTGTGTGCGTGTGTGTGTCAGCGAATGAAAATTCCCTAGAGAGTTGCGCATGTTGGCTTTGCTGTTGTTGTTGCTGTTGTCTGTTGTCTGTTGCCTGGCGGCTGGCTGCGCCAATGTCAATCCCCTGGGATTGGCCAGAGCCGTTGCCGACTCCCCTGAGAAATACATGGCAATGGGTTTTCTGTGTTTTGTGCTTTTTACACAGAGAGCGAGCGAGCGAGCAGGAGAGAGAGAGAGAGAGTGAGTGCAAAAAAGAGCAAAGCCAAAGTTCGCTACAATTTTTTTTTTTTTCGTTGTATACGTTGGGGAAATTTTATGCCCGCTACGCTGTGTGCAAGTGCATGTGTGTGTGAGTGTACTGCTGTTCATGCATGTGTATGTGTATGTGTGTTGCTGTTCACGTGTGTCTCTCTGTGTGTGTGTAAATTTGTGTGCGGCGCTGTCTTTGGGGGCTTCGGGCCGGTTTGCCAGTTACCGCCTCACATGTGCATTGGATTTATTGTCAATTTTATTTGTTATCATTGTTGTTGTATATGTGTCTGTGTGGATATGCGTGTGTATGGCTGTGTTTGTGTGAGCTTGCTGTTATTTACACTGACACAATTTGAAATTGTATTAAAAATTAACGGCACTTTGGTTGCCTTGGCTGCAGCTGCAACACGAGTGCAGGCAACCATTTTTTTTAGGGGGGCTTAGCTATGCCACCCAATCCCAATCCCACGCCATCTCCCTCACCCACACACCCATGCACACACACACACCAACTCTTTAGTTGTCTGACAGTTAGGTGTACCGTTACCCAAGGGTCTTCAGCTGCTGCTGCTCGTTGCAGCCCCTTCGATTACCGTCAACCGACGCCAGCTCCAGCTCCTGCTCTGGCTCCCTCTGCACTTGTCACATTTTGGCTTTGGGCCCTGCCCCAAATCAATCAAGCACACACATACACACACACAGCTATAAATTTTGTCACTGGGGAACTGCCGCTGGCTGTGTCCAACTTACGTTTAAGGCAGGCGCGCGGCTTGGCCTGTTTGCGCCTCGACATAGCCAAGCAATCCAAGTGTACTGGAGAAGCAGCCGCACAGATATACCAAAAATTGGCTTAACGGTTAATAACAATTAGTAACTGTAAACGCGCGTTGCACTAGCCAAAAAGCGCGCCAAACACGTGTTTCACTCGAACAAATTGTTGTTTTGATTCAGATGGTTTGGCTACGTTGAGCCGTGTCTGTTATCCTTGCGCCTGCAGCGTTCGCAACTGACTGAAGCTTGGCTGTTGGCCCAAAGTCCTGGCGACATGCCACAACACACAGGCGAAGAGAACACAGAACGAAAGCAAACTCTTAAACAAAATGGCAAACGACGCAGCAGCGAGCGAGAGAGCGCGCAACCGGAGCATGTCAAGGAGAGTGAGCAGGAGAGGCAACAGTAGAGGCAGCGGCAACGGCAGAGGCAGAGAGAGTAAGTGAGTGTGTGTGAATGAGAGCCACCCAAAGGCCGTAAAACTTGCCGGCCAACACAAATATTCGAAGGCAACCGGCTTAACCCCTCGAGGGTTGCAACAAACATTTTTTTTCCATCCCCTAGAGAATCGGGAATCGCACCAATCGGTGGCGGCCCTGTGGGTGCCCACTGGCCTATTTCACTCTCGTCTGTAATGTCGCATGCTGTGACGTATGCGCCGTAGGAGCTTGCCGCCGCCTGTTGCAATTAACAAACAGTCAAGTCAATTATTTTCATGCCCCTCGAGTTTCGCACGTGCGTATGGGGGGTCCCGAGCGCAGTTCCTCGTACCGCGCTCATCGTTTCGGTTAGCCCAAGTCAAGGTGCTGCTGTTGCTTTCTCAGCAGCGGGAGTTGCCTTCAGCAGTGCGTGAGAACGAGAAGGCATTGCCGTGTAGCGTAAAACAGGAGCAGGAGCAGAAGCAGGAGCAGAAGCAGTAGTCGGCACAGGAGCTGCAGCAACAGCGGGTGTCTAAATCTTTATTCATCAGTTTCCACTCAATCTCAAGAGCTGCGCCTTGGGTTCCGCTTCACTTGAGTTTCACCCTTAAATCACAGATTTGGTTTCGAATTTGCAATTGAATAATTTGCTTAAGCAATACGATTTTTGACTTTGAGTTAGGGCTAACATATCAAAATATTTATTCTTCGCAATCATGTCTTAGTTTCCAAAAACAAAAAAAAGAAAATGAACTAAATATTACATATACATATATTTACTTTAGATAGCTACATGAAAGTATACTGCATTGAAAAACGCTGAAAGATATTAATAAAAAGTATATATTTTATAAATTGAGAAAATAAGATATTTAAAGGCATCTCAAATAAATTTTTTTAATATGTAGAAAACGTAATACATTTTTCTATTGAGCTTAATTAGTTCAAAAAAAAAATAAATAAAATAAAACAAATGCAAAACATTTTGTGTATGTAGGGAATATATGAAAGAAAATATCTATCTTCACGTATAAGAAAAGTTGGCAAGTCGAAATAACAAGAGCCTTTTCTTTGAGAATACAGCGAATCGCCTGATGTATGTCGTTTCTTGAAGGCTCCAACGTAATTTTTATACAGATTTGCTAATATTAAAATGAAAAGAGAAAGCAAACAACCATAATAATATATGAAAAGCTAAAATCTTCTTTAGGATTTTCAGATATTAATTGCTATATATTCTGCCTTACTCTAAAAATAATTTGTTTTAAATTAAATAAATAAAAATTTTTACTTAAGTTCCAGACGTTTTTGTTTTAGCTTTTTTTAAATATTTTTTAAATTGATATTTTTTATTTATGTCCAAATTGTAGAGAGTTTCAAAATGCGCGCGGCTTAAGCAGTTCAAAAGAAGTCCTGTGTACTGTGCACTGCTTGTTGAGCATCCGTGGCACTGCTTGCCTTGTAGGGTCACTGCTTGCCACTGACTAAAAGTATGCTGTGGTTAAAATTTAAAAATATTCTGTTTTATTGAGATATGCAAAACGAACAGCCAGATAACAATAACGTAAAATGGTTGAAGAAAATGAAGAGAACAAAGTTAGAGACAAAAAAAAAAGACTTGTAAGAAAAGTAGAGTAATAGTTTGAGTAGAGTATATTCCGATAATGTCATTAAATGATACAAAAAACAAAAAAGTAAAAATGCTACTAAATCAAAATCACAGACCTATAGAGAACTTAGTCAATATTCATTTCCATACGAACGTTTGCTATACAAATTCCAATTTAATCTATAACTATATTTTTTAGTGAAAACCCCCTATATGTTATCAAAAAATAAATATTTAGTAAATATGTAATAAATATTTATAGTACAAATATTTATAATAAATATTTAAGCTCTGCTAAATCTTAATATTTTCGCGACATCACAAATCTGCTGCACTTCCTATTTCCTTGCAAGACAACCACTAAAAAATCCGCTTGGCAACGAAACCCTAAAGCACTTCCCGCACCCCTTTGTGGCCCATGCGGAAGCCTTTCGTTGCGCCTTGCTTCCCATTGAGCGATTCATTCAACTTCTTTGTTTACTATGGCGTACGAGAAGCGTAGTAAAATGTAGCGGCATGCTGCAACTTCTTAACCCACTCGCAAAGGAGCCAAAAAACAAAAGAGAAGTGAGAGAGGGGAGCGGAGAGCGGAGAAATATGTAAGAAAAAGAAAACATCTGTCGCAGCATTTAAAAATCCGGTTGCAAGCTGCAACATGGCCAAAGATGGGGGCCAACCGAGCCACATTTAAGAGAACATATGATTGAGTTCCCAAAAAAATACAACAAAAAACATATAATGCACCTTTTCGTGCAGCAGCAGCGGCAGCAGCTGCTGAGAGCTAAATCCTCACACATTAAACTGTATCTATGCGTGTGTGTGTGTGTGTGTGCCGCCTGTTGCTGCAACAACAAGCACACACACATGCCACAAGTTGTTGAGCCTCACAAAAAACAAAAAGACAACATATTGATGAGCAGGACGAGCAACTCCTGCTGTTGTTGTTGCTGCTGCTGTTGTCTAAAGGAAGCCACATTAAATTTGGAGTTTGTCGCTCATCTTCCTCTTCTTCTTTGTTGAGCGCAGCAGCTGCCGCTGGGTTTGACTGCGTTTCATTAATACGAAAAGGTGTCTTCAGCCTGTAGATAGGTCAAGTTTTAATGTTTACCATTTGCATTCATTTATTTTATATATCTATTAAAATGGGGAGGTAATTGAAAACTTGTAACATATAATTAACAGATAAAACTTTAAATATATTAACTCTAAAGTTGTTAATATTCTCTTTGAGAAAGCGAACAATTTATAATGGAAATCAAAAAATTTTTTATAAATTTTAATAATAAAAAATCCATTTTATATTTTAATTTAAATATTTTTAGTTTTTTTCATTTATTGAATTTTATTTATTAAATTGTATCTATTATTTATTAATTGACATATAAAAATAAAAAATTAAAAACCTAAATAATAACAATAATAATAATAATAATAATAATAACAATAATAAAATAATATTTCTTTTTAATGAACAATAAATATGACATTCAAAATGTGATTAATTACAATCTTGTTAATTTTATAAATAATTTTAATGCAGAAATTAATAAATAACTTTAATATATTTGATTTTTGCTATATATAAATTTTTATAGATTTTCTTGGATAAATTTATTTAGTCTATACTCCATATTAAAAAAAAAAATTATAAAAGCAGATAGACATTTTAAATTAAATAATTCACAATTCACAACATTTACTGAAATTATTTATATGTGTATTAATTAAGTATATTAAGTATAATTAATTGACTAGTTAAAGTTATGCTACCTTTACGCAAAAATCTGTTATGCTTCATCAATTTTTCTCAGTGTATCGCTGCGTCGACAACAAAAGCAAACAGCAGGCAGGCAGGCAAAGGTAAAAGGAGTGTCAGCCAGGCAGCCAGGCAGGGAAAGGGACAAAGAACAATAACAACAACAACGACGTTAAAGGAGAGCAGATGGAACGACCCAAACGGCCCAGCGAGTGGCGTTGCCTCTGCTAGCGTCGCGCAGGCCGAGCCGAAGACCAAGCCGAAGACCGAGCCACGACCGAGCGACGACCGAGGCTCGGCTGAAGCGAAGTTCGTGAATTGGTTCGATTCATTCGAAAATTGTGCGTGCAACGCGAAGGACGTGCGACGCGTGAAGCTCTCTCGCTGTAGCCACTGTTGTTGCTGTTGCTGTTGTTGTTGTGCTCGTTGTCGTTGTGTTGAATGTTGTTTTAGTTGCCACCCCGTGGCCAGCAGAGACGTAGCGCCCAGCGTGTGACGTCAGTAGCGACACACAAAATATCACAGTTCGCCAAATATTCAATAAAAGAAAACAGAAGAGCAAGAAGAGAGAGAGATAGCAAGAGGAAATAGAAGAAGCAGTGTAGAATCTGTATAAATCTAAAACTATGTCTGCGAATAATGAAGCGGAGCCAGCGGCTGCATTGGCCGCTGCTGCTGCATCCTCGTCGGCAGACGCCGCTGCCGCCGCCTCGGAGTACCTGAAACGCACCTGCCTCATCTGCGGCTGTCAAACCAATCAGGCCATCAACATCTATGAGCCGCGCTCCGGACCAAACATCGTGCAATTAATTCAAGCCAAATTCAAGTTTCAGGTAAGCAACAACAAAAACAAAAAACAGAAAAGGCAGAAAACATTTATATCAAAGGAAATTCAGCTAAAAACATCAAAAAATCGATAAGCGAACCAAATGAGTCATATGCATGTCCTTCTCTCTGTCTGCGCGCGTGTGTGTGTGTGTGTGTTGACCGTGTTGCAAAAGGGGATGAAAAATTGTGTGAGAGCTTCTGGAAGCAGCACAGCCCACAGCACGTCTGGCCCATCTCCAGGTGGCTGCAGCATCCAAGCGTGTGCACTTGAAAGTCGCAAAAGGTTAGCAAAACACATCGCGAGGCAAGAGACAGAGATAGAGACAGAGGGACAGAAGGAGGGAGCGAGAAGTGGGAGTCAAAGGAGTTACAGGAGCTATAAAAATTATAGAAGCTACGGGCGTAAAGCAGCTATAGAAGTTACAGGAAGTTCAACAATCGCAACTGTAGACATTGCTAAAAGGGCGGAAAGCAAGAGAGAGAGAGAGAGGGAGAGAGAGAGAGAGAGAGGGAGTGGGAGAGAATTGCAGCACAGTAGAGTCAAGGTATTTTGTAAGGTGAGCAAATCTAATGCAAGGTAAGGGAATTTGCCATTCTAGAAATCACTTAGCGAGAGGTGAGGCAGTTGGATCTGAGTTACTTAAGAAATTCGCAAAGTCTAATTGAATAGAGAGGGCAAAGTTTAAGGAGAAAGAGGGAGAGGGAGAAACAGTGTAGAGCTAACCAAATGAAAAAGCTATAAATGTAATTGGAATATGAATCAATATTTAAACAAGGAATTCCCAATGGATAATAGACTTAGTATATAAGAAAGGTAATGGATATTTGATTGGATAGTTAGAGTAAGGGAAGGCCAGAATGTTGGTCTAGGTCAATCTAGTTAAACAGTCATTAATAAATAGCTATAGGAAAGGCAAGAAACATAGAAGCAATAGATAAATATAGCTAGACATGATAAAAAGAAGATGATAATAAAAAGAAGTAGGGCTTTATGGAAAAGTGAACTACAGTGCGATAACAGACATAGCTAACATAGTGTAAGGACACAAGTGGAAGGACACAAAGTACAAGAAGTAGTGCAAGGGCAAAGCACTTAGGCGCAACTAATCGCATGAGCTGGCTCTAAATAATTTAGTATGACGTAGTAAGTGACTAAGTAAACCAAGTCAGCCGAAGGGCGGTGAGTGAAGAGTGAAGAGAACTGTGCTAACTGTCGCTTGTATCCGTATCCGGTATGCGGTATTTGTGGGTAGCTGGACAACTGAGGAACTGAGGAACTGGGCAACTGGGCAAGTGGGAACTTGGGAACTCGGGTAACTGGATAGCAGCTGCTGCATTTCCCTTTTTCTGTAATCGGACACTTTGCATGTGTGACACTTGGCTCGATACGCTGCATGTCCTTATGCATATGTCCTTTTTCCATCATAATTTCCAACAGCTTGTTCTAATTTGAATGCGCCATGGGAACCGAAAATGTTTCTGCCTCTGTCGCTGCCACTGTCGCTGCCACTGCCTCTGCTCCTGCTTTTGTCTTTCCTGTCTGTGCCACAAAGTGCGTTGCATATTGGATTACAGTCGTGGCACGACTACTACCTGTATGCCTCGAACCTGCTTCGGCGAGAGATCCCAACGGCAGCTGCCGCTGCTGCCAGCGACATTTCGTGAATATCTCAACTTCATTTATGATTGATCCAATTTCTGCGGGCAGCAGCCTCTGCCTCAGCCTCTGCCTCAGCCTTTGCCTCTACCTCTGTCTACGCCTTTATTTTCTACCTTTTTTACAGCTGCTTGCAAGAGCAGCTGTATTTGCAGCACTCTTTCACACACACACACACACACAGATCGTAACACTCTCTCTATGGAGTAGCCCGCATTTACGTGCCCTGATCTCTCTCCTTTTTTTCGCATATCGGCCCATTGTCTGCTCACATTTCTATAGCTAGCTCAAGATTTTCGTTTCGTTTACCTTTTTTTTGTACCAACTGCGCAATCAGTGGAGCAGCTGCCTAGTCTTATCTATGAAAAGGAGCGTAGTTACCTTTATAGATCTTCAAGAGATAAGAGACAGAGAGTAAATAAAAACTGATTTGTGTATTGAGCCAAACATACTCATTGAAAGATCATCCTGTAAAGTGGAATACTCTACTCAAATACATCTAGAAATACTTTCTAGACAAAACCATCCCAAGACTTCAGATAACCCAGATTTCAAGTTCCCACAGCTGCCCCTGCCCTTTACTTAAAGCCACTTCAAACCAGAGAAACCATAGAAAAATCCTTGAAAATTCTACAGAAAATTGGGAAATTTCGAAATTGAAGGACTTCTTCACTTCGAATTCTGCTTCTTCTCGGGTTTCAATGCGAAACTCGGTTAATTGGATTGATGACAATTGAATTAGTTTGTCATAACAGAGAAATGTGATAGGGGCTAGCTAAGCTAGATAAGTAGGTGGGCAATTAAGACTTGACTAGAATAAATATTATATATTGAAAGCAATCTATAGGCAGGCAATGAAGATGGTGTAACAGATACTCAAATGGAGGCTAAAGGATAATTATATGATACTTTTTATGAGATTAGCCTAAGAATTGTGTGGGAAAGCTTAGCGGGGAGCTTTAGAGATAAATATGAAATTTAAAAAGTAGATGATAGATTAACGTTAAAGGAAAGGACAAATAATGAAAATATCAAAATACGATAGATAATAGATTAAGAATGAAGTATAAAAGATGGATGTTGGAAATTGGAATAAGCAATATTAAATATGAAATATGCAAGATGAAAGAGCAAAGCTGAATTATCATAGATAAATCAACTCAGATTAAAGATAAATTTTAATTTAATTTATTCGCCTTCCATGATCATAGACCATATGTTATTCCTACTTCTTTTTTGAGTACTCCCAAAATACTAAAAGCCTAAAAATACTACCCTGTTTTGAACTGCTAGTTAATTGAAGCATACGAAAAGTAACGGTAATATTCCACCCAACAGTTTTATTCAAATTTTACCCATTTATTTATCATAGTTCACCCTATGCGATAGCTAACGATCGTTACGTTCAGTATTTGCGCAACTAGGCACCACCTGCCCTTCTAAATGCACCCCCTATACATATATGACACCCCCGCCATAAAGAACACACGCACACTAACACACACACATACACGAACAGTTCGCGTGAATGACAGACAGACAGCAGCAGCAGCAGCAGCAGAAAGTTAACTCATTCATCTGTCTGCCTTGACTGCCTACCTCTCACTCTCTCTCTCTCCTTCTCTCTCTCTGTCTCTGTCTCTGGGTCTTTATCAGCTTTGCGTGTGGCTCTGTCTGAATTGCACCTGGCCTGCAATTTGCATTTACCGTTTACACATGGGCCCTTAGCTTCGATTGGGTTTCCTTTTGAGATCCTGCCTGGCTCCCCTCTCTCTCTCTCTCTCTCTCTCTCTCTCTCGCTGTCTATCTCTAATCCTAAGCAGCTGTCGCTAGCTGCCGCGTGCCTTTTGTCAGTTATTGTTGTTTGTATTTCCCTTTTATTTTGATATTTCGTCGGGTCTCCTTTGGCTACGCTCGATAAGGCGAGGCGCGTGGCCAAACGAGTTTGCCGAACTGCACCTGAGCCTCCTCGACTGGGCCAGCTAACCCCGCCATAGCCCCTACTCCCGCCTAGCCTGATCTGGTTATGCTTCGTGCCAGCTGCTGCTGCTGCTGCCGCTGCTGGGCGCAATTTTCGGCTGGCAGGTGCACGAATTATTATTGATACAATGCCTCCTCCTCCAGCCGCTGCTCCGTCTGCCCCTCCTCCTCCTCCTTTCATCTGGTAATTAATATGCCACGGTCTCAGCCGCAACTTGAGTTTTATGCCATTTTTTGCACCTTTGCCTCCAAACTCTGAATTCCCTGGCAGACTCATTAGTGGTCAGTGGTCAATGTTCAGCTCGGCTCAGCTCTTCGGGCGTCGCTCAATTTGAGCGGCATATTTTCGGTCAGCTGTGGTCATGCTTCAGCTGTAATTCCTGGGGCAGGACCTCGACACGGACTCTGCGCGGCTCGAGCGTGTCCCGTCCGTGTGCTCAACTCTGCTTTGCTATAATTGGGAGGCAGCTCTAAGCAATTAAATTAGGCCTATTTCTAGTTTCGAGGGTTGACTGACTAGCTGATACCCTGTAGTTGCAGAGGAAATATTCTGGATTATTTACATTGAATTAGGGATTTTAATATTTATATTTACATAACTCTGTCTCTTTTGTTCTCTCTATTAATTCCATGATCTTTCTTTCCCTTTATCTCTCTCCTTCTGCCTCTATTCTCTGTCTCTTTCTCTCAATCTCTTTTCATGCTTCTTCTTGTCTCATTCGCTTTATCTAGGTCTTGCTCTCCCTCTCTAATTTTAGAATTTTATGTCCATATCTCAATCTCTCCCTCACCTCGTTTCTCCTGCTTTCTCTATCTGCCACGCTCCCCCCCCCCCTCTCTCTCTCTCTCTCTCTCTACCTGTTACCATACCACCATCTTCAAGTCGTATAATCTAATTCTATAAGACTTTAATTATATAGTATTAAATTAACAACTCTCTCCCTCTCTTTCTCTCTGTCTTGCAGCCCTTGAATGAGGATAAATTCTTGTGCTTCAGCTGCAACAATTGGCTAATCAATTGGCACTCGCTGCAGGCGCTCAACAGCAACGATGCCGAGAGTCAGAGTCGCAGTCAGAGCCCCTCCGCCCACATGGGCAACAACAGCAGCAGCGCCGGCATCGTGCAGCAGCAGCAGCAGGAGCTGCCGCTGTCGAAGGCGCAGCCCGCGAAGCTGCGACCTGTGGCCCAGGTGCGTCCGCAGCCACAGCGACAGCCTCAGCCTGAGCCACAGCTACAGCCACAACCACAGCCCCAGTCCCAGCCTCAGCCTCAGCCACCGCCATCGAGTCGCCTGCCCGCCCTAAAAAACATCGAGAGAGAAAGATCGGCGAGGAGAATGCCGCCGGCTCTGAGCAGGCGCCGATGCAGGCGGACGAGCAAGCAGCCAAGGCGCCGATCCTTGCGTAGCTCATGCGACTCCTGCAAGTGGCGCTCGCTGCACAAGCGGAGCCTGGCCAAGGTGGCTCAGCTGCAGCGACAGCTGAGCAGGCAGCAGCAGAAGCAGCAGGAGCTGGAGCTGGAACAGCAGCAACTCCAGCAGAGACTAGTCAAGTCGCCCACCTACCAAAGATTGCCCAAGCCACGCGTCGATGGCAAAGTTGTGGCCATGTTTCGACGACTGGGCACCACGCTGAGCCAGGAGCAGGCGGAGGCACCGCAGCAGGAGCAGCAGAAATCACCATCGCCGCTGAATCACATCATGAGTCCAGTCAAGCGGCGGCCACGCTGGACACGTCAGCTGGACGAAGATGAGATCCTGCTGGAATTCGATAGAGCAATAGCGGAGGTGCTGCCCGTGGCCAAACGACGATTAAGCTACCAAACAAAAGGCGAAACAGTGGAAGTGGAAACGGAAACGGAAGAGGAAAAGGAAGTGGAGCAGGAGATGGAGCAGGAGCTGGAGCTGGAGCTAGAGCTGGCTGTTAGCCAAGTAAACCACCAAACCGAACTGCAGCTGGGTCAGTTGCAGCTGCCACAGGGACTGAGCATCACATTGATCTAAAAAGAAAATCCAAAATCCACAAGAAAAACAAAAAACAAAAAAAAATTAGTCAAATTTTGCGAGCATAAAATTTAGTCTTAGTTAAACTTTAATTTGTATAGTACCTCAACTAAATTTGTAATTGTTAGTCAATATACATAATTATATATATTAGCGAAGACCTAAGAATGTTAAGTTAATATATGCATATACATACAATTATTATTATTATTCATAATTGAAGTGAAACCATCACAAAAAAGTAATGAAACCGTAGTTGAATTTGTTCACATTTGCCATGTTATAGCTACAAAAACAAAAAACATAACATATAAATAAAAAATAATTAGCACAACCACAATCAAAATAGCAACAAAATGAAAGAGTACTTTAATTTTTTTGAATTTGGCGCCGAAAAGCTACGCAACTGTTGCGCCGCTGTTATGGTGCTGTGCGCGTTGCCAACCACTGTTACCAGCAAACAGCTGCCTATCGATATATCGTCAGTGTACGTTAATATATCGATTGCCTGTCATACCTTGCCTTGCCTTGCACTTTTTTGCTGCCCATATCTTTTCAGTCTTCTTTTCGTTTTTCTTGCGCATGGTTCGTTGCTGTTCGCGAATCTTGGCATTATTGCATTAAAACGCGCTCTCAGCGCTTGTAAACCAACAAAAAAAATTACAAATTGAAGTTTAAACTGTTCTGCAAAGTGCAGCGTGCTTGGTTGGTAATTAATTATTATTATTTATTGTGTTACGTGCTCAACTACATTTAAGTGCCGCAAAGTCTTTAAGTATTTCGAAAAGAAAAAGAAGTTGCTAAAAGTGAGTTGACATTGAAGTGCGTGTGTGCATGTGTATGTGCATGTGGTGTGTCTGTGCGAGTGTGCGAAATTCTTTTGTCTCATATTCTTATTTAAATACGCGCAAAAATTATAATTGCAAAACGAAGGTGGCAATACAACAACAATAACAACAATAGCAACGGCAACAGCAGCAACTCAAGCGGCAACGCGTGCTTATTGCTTTTTCATTATTTGTTGCATCGCATAAAAATCAATAAGTAACAAAAAAAAACTGGTAAATTGTGCTCATTGTTGTTGTTGTTACTGTCGCGGCAGGAGTTTGTCGCCGTTGCCGTCGTCTAACGTTTCCGTCAACAATCGAAGAGCTCGCCTTGAAGCTGACTCGCTCGTTCGTCCGCCGCTCGTTCCGCGCTCCTCTTTCACAGTTCCTCTCGCTTGCTCACTCGTGTTTTATATTCGCTATATCGTGTTATCTTGTTTTTTTTCGCCGTGTTTATTTTGGTAACGCGCGCAAGCCAACAAATAAAAACCTAATTGTAACGCTTGTCTTGTTTATCTCTTTTATCGCCTGGCCACAGAAGCAGAGCTTTTACCTAGCTGCATTTCGAAATAACAACAACAACAACTACGGCAAGAGAACAGCTGAAAGCTAATAGCTGAAAGGGTAAGCATAATATGAATAACTTGACAGAGAATAATATATGTATGACAAAATGGCGGCTGTCAGTTCGATAATCGAAAGTGTATTGTGTATGTTCTCTACTGCTATTTCTCTTACACGCACAATCGAATTGTATAACGGTTCAATGCACCAGGCGGCATTTGAATTCGCAGGCATTGCTATTGCTATTGCGTTTGTTGTTACTGTTGTTGTTGTCTCCTTTTGCATCTGTCGTTTTGCTACATTTCCTTCCAGCTGCTGCGTCAGCTGCACGTGTACCGTTATACGGGTTTGTGACTCAAATAACTGCCTTGGTGTTGTTGTTGTTATTGGGCGTTTGTTTTTGTTTTTTCGTTAATTCGCCTTATTCGGCACAGTCCGCAATTTGTTTGTCTCAAATTTGCCGTAATTAAAAATCAAATTGATTTTCCGTTCGCAAGCATACACGCGAGAATCAACAACAACAACAGAAGACAATCAAATTGTCAGTTAGCAACAACAACAACGATTGCTGCAACAATGAACAAAAAGCAATTTTCGTATTAAACAGGCAGAAAGCAACAAAAAAAAAAAAAAAAAAAAACTCAGTCAAGGCATTGGCAGCTCATTGTTATTGTTGTTGTTGCTGTTCGCTTGCCACACGTTTATGCCGCTTGTCGTTGTTGTTGTTACTGTGTCGTGTGTTGCAACAATGAGCATGGCTAATTTTTGTTATAACAAAAGTTAAGTACTCGACTCTTAAAGCTTTGCCGTTGTTAACGAAACGGTTTTTCGTTAACAGCAACAACAACCACGACAATGACAACAACCAACTGAAGAAGAAACGGCCCAGCCACAACAACAACAACAACCAAAGCTGTTTTTATTTTTCTTTCGTGCTTAGTTTTGCCTTTGCGTGGCGCTTAGGCATTACCCAACACTATTTCGACTAAGAACCAATAAGAAATGATATTGCATTAGATTGTGTTTTTAACTCATTCTTTTGTTTTGTTTTGCCCCCTCTCTTGCTTGCCACTTTCTGAATTGCCCCTTGGCCAAATTGGTCAATTTCTAAGCCTCTCAACTTGTTAAGATTAGCTCGCATTAACTTGAATCACTTTATATATTATTTGTATAGAGTGAAACCACACGAAAGCAGCTAAGGAATACGAATATTCTATATATATAAATATGAAAGTTTTTAGCTTATAGATTATTTGTAAGTTATTAGTTTATTTTATAATAATATAATAATAAAAAAAAAAATAAGTAAATAAAAGAGTAAAAAAATGGTACTTCCCATACCGGGAATCGAACCCGGGCCTTCTGGGTGAAAGCCAGATATCCTAGCCACTAGACCATATGGGACGTGACGTTCCGCATGAGAATTTAAATACTTGCTAGCAATGTGAGCTCATACCGAAAATATACAGTAGAGCATCAGCATATATACCTTATATATATATGTATATATATATAAATTTTTATATATTTATAGTTTCGTCCACTAAATAAACTATAAATATGTTTATTGCTGTCTTATACTTTTAAAGAAAATGCCTTTCATTTCATGAAGAATATAAAATGGAATAAAATCACTTTCTATTCAGTTTTAGTCAGTTGCTCTATTTAAACTCAAATATTTAGTGGGCGTTAAAGTACGTATTTGACTAAATTGAAAAGTCTTTTCTAACTGCCTGAAGCCACAATCCCATATTGTCTAGTGGTTAGGATATCCGGCTCTCACCCGGAAGGCCCGGGTTCAATTCCCGGTATGGGAAAAATATATAAAGTATAAGTACATTTTTTTTACATTTATTTTGACATTAATTGCGTTGCACTCTTAATTTATTGTTAATTTTTATATAACGTTCCCTTTGATTAATGCGCCATTAATCAGCTTTTTATTTTTTTTTTTTTTTTTGAAAAGCTGAAAATCTGTAAACAGCTTCCACTTAATTTTTGACCTCGTAATGGAGCCAATTTAATTGAAGTAGGTTTCTTATGAATATCAAAGCTGAAAATTTGATCCGGCTCAATGAACTCTGCACACGGATGGAGCCCAACTGGCTGCAACTCAATTTTCAGCTGGAAAAACAGCCATAAAACGACTAATTCATCAAAAGTGTGGCAAGCAGCGGGCTATTGTTGTAGACGTTGCTGTTGTTGTTGTTGTTGTTGCTATTACTGCTGCTGCCGCTATGTGTTGGTCCGCCTACTTTTTGTTGCCTGCCACTTTCTTAGCAATTGAAACTTTGTTGTGTTTTGAGCTTTGGCTTTTTTATTTAGTTTTTTATTATTATTTTTTTTTTTTTTCGTATGCCATCATCAGCTCTGCTCAGACATTAGAAGCGCGTGTGAGGCGATATGCGATTGAGCAAGCGGTAGAAGAAGAGGCAGCAAAGACAGCAGCAGCAGCAGCAGAAAAAAGGCACAGCATAAAAAATTAACATTTTTATATATTTTTTTTCTGTTTTGTAGCCAGCAGCTAGCTCAAAGAAAGCCAAGCCCCGAGAATCAAGACAAGAGTAACAAATAAAATAACAAAAAGTAAAAAAAAGAGAGACTGTTTTTTTCTTCTTTTGCTCTTCTGTTAAACGTCAAACGTTACGCCAACGCTAAGACACACGAAGCTTCGTTTGTTTTTAATGTTAAACCAGTTGAGCTGAGCTTCAGCCAGAACAAAAGAGCAACAAAAGCAAAGCAAAGCAAAGCAGCTGCTGTTGCTGTTGCTGCTGCCATCGCCCTCGCTCTGCCTAGCTACAGCTGCAAAGCTACGCTAGCTGCATATTAAAGCTTTTTGCCTGTCGTCAATCGAATGTTTATTTAATGCTGTCTAAAGTTTTGTTTGTTTTGCTTTTGCTCTGTGCTTCGTCTGCTGTCCTTAAGATGATGTAGACTCTGCTCTAATCCGTTTGAAGTGGCGGCAGCTCGTTTCATTCCGTTTGCCAGTTGTTTATGTAGCGTTGGACTCCAATCATTTTCATATATTATGCACTAAGCGCTTAATTTCGAAGAACAACATTTAAGTGCTTAATTTCCCGTAGGGGACTCAATCCTTTTTATGTCTCATGATCAATGTGCTTAATTTCGAAAAGTACCATTTATACGTTCCATTTCTAGCAGAGGACTCCATTCATTTTTATGTCTCATGATCAATGTGCTTAATTTCGAAAAAGTACCATTTATACGTTCCATTTCTAGCAGAGGACTCCAATCATTTTCATGTCTCATGAACAATGCGCTTAATTACGAACAGTGCTCTACTTATACAGCATGCAGTAATCGCCGGACTCGAATTATTTTCAGATATCTCAAATCAAGCGCTTAATACCGAACAGTGGCAAAGTGTAGCAAGCAGCAGCAGCAGCAGCAGCGTTTCATTGCCATTGCTCGAAAGCCGGACTCCAATCATTTTCATGTATCATGAGCGCGGCGCTTAATTAGAAACAGTGCAATTTAAATGGCAAGCAGTGACAGCAGCGTTTCTTTTCCAATGCGTTGCATTTGGATCGATCCAAATCATTTCATGTACCACGGCCGTTGCGCTTAATTACCGGCCATGCAATTTGAGTATGCAAACAGTGTTTCATTTTCATTTGTACTCTCAGGCGTTAATTACACCGTGTGTGTTTTGTTTCCGCTATTTACTTAACACGCACTTACTATTTACAAGCAAGCAGTGTGCATTTCGTTGCCACTGCATTTCCATTGCAAACAATGCGAATTTCGCTGTTTAAATTTTTGCTGCGTATCTTAAGGCTTAATTATTAGCTAAATACCTTTAAGCGCCTTTCAACTTAATCAAACGTTGTAGCTGCAGCTGCTATTGTGACTTCTGAAGCGTGTGACCGGAGGTGAAATTTCATTTTCGATTATTTCGGCTAGCAGCCAAAAGGAAAAAAAAAGCAACCGCAAACAACGCCGTCAAACTGTCTAAAACTAGCGATAAATGCGCGCAGATACTTTGAGCGTAGTTTGGCCGCGTTTGCAATCCGAATTCGCTTTAAATGGACAACTGGGAGTGGGTCACACAGCTGCAGACTGTGCAGCAGCAGCAGCAGCAGCAGCAGCACAAGCAGCAGCACAAGCACCAGCAGCAGCAACTGATGGCAGAGACCAACGCAGCGATTATAGGGATGCGGATGGATACCCACAGACACCACAGACTCAGCTCAGCTCTGCTCAGCACAGCACAGAGACTCCCAGACCGGTTGGCGCGATCATTCGCTCGTTGGTTCGTTCATTCGTTGGCTCGATTCGAACGCGTTGCGGCATTTTTTGATTCTTTGCTTAAAGCGTAAATATTTCAATTTATTTATTGGTCATGCGTCTCTTGGTCGATACCACTTTCTACCCGCTAGTCTGGCAGATGTATCTACATGTGTCGTGTCTTGACCAGCCCCGGATTTCAACAACACCAAACACACACACACACGCAGAATCTGTGTCAACGGCCTTTGACTTGACTGGAGCGGCCCTTCTATATAGTTATAGAGCCCAAGATCGTGGGCGTGACGCCAACGTCTTCTCATATGCGCATTTTTCACAAAACATGAAAATGAAATGAGTGAAAACGTTTTGCACTTTTCATGTCTGCTGTCTACTGTCTCCATATCTCTCTCTCTCTCTCTCTTTCTGTCTTTGTCTGCGCAAACAAAAGTCAAAGAGGTGTGTACGACAATTTCAACTGCAGGCCATGCATGACCCGCGTGTATTATACGAACGCGAGATGGTGTTGGGGCAGATGGGTGGGGAGGACTAGGCGTAGGTTAGTTGTTGTCTGATTGCCATGCTAAATGGCTAAAGAGAAAACTATGGCAACGGGCAGCTCAATAACCAATACAGCCATAAAAATAAATCACGTCAAGCTGTATTTAATGAAAGTTCTAAACTAAGAGATACCCTGTAAAGTGAACAAAGTATTAGATAAATGTATTAAACACACAAAGCTTTACATACTTATGAGCAAATCTTCCAAAGAAACTCTATTAATTGAAATAATTATGATATATATGTATATATAAATAATATAATAAACTTTTTGTTAATCCTAGGCTTACTCTTTCATTTAATCAATTCTCCTCAAATTTTCTACAAAATACCCTCTAATTGTGCATGCGTGAGTAGGGTATAGTAAAATGTTGCGACAAGGCAATGAAACTTACACGTTTTCTACACGCTGCACCTCACGACTTAGTCAAGCCAAGTCAATTGGGACTCCACGTTGGAGTCGTCAGACACAGAACACAACAGAAACGAAGAGTTAAAGAAGAAGAAGAAGCGGTAGAGAAAAACGACAGTGCGTGAGTTTTTTATAACGATTTGTCTGTAGAGAAGTTGGCATGCTAATTGGGTTGTATATGCCATGGCGTCTACTCTCTGTGTGAGTGTGTGTGTGTGTGTGTATGTGTGATTGAGTGTTAAACGAATGGATCACTTAAAACACTACACTATGACCATAATAGGGTTCATTGAAGTTCACTTTCGCCCGGGGCAACGATTGGACTTTAGAGGTCAGCATTTGATAGTTGTTCGTTAAGAGATAATGGTTAAAAAATAAAAGAAGAACATATTTATGGGACCAGGCGAAGCTAGTGACATGATAAAGATTGCTTTATTGGCTAGAGCCGAGGGCTATAACCTCTATGACAGAGCCACAGAGTGAGGGAGAGAAGGAGAGAGATGTATTCCAATGATTTATTTATAAATGAACAATTTATTAAATGGGTTTTCTGAACTTGAGACATATAAAAATCAAATTTTGTAAACAAAGGAAAACAAATAATAATAATTGGCACTTCCCATAAAGGGAATCGATCCCAAGTCAGATATTCTACCCACTAGACCTACCTGAGAGGTATGTTCTTTTATTACTGAATTTGTCTAGAAATATTAATGGAAAAGTCATCCTAGCCAAGCTTAAATTATAAGGTATTTGATTGCTATATAAATATCTATAATTTTCTCATTTTCAACAGTTTCTTGAACAAATGTAGTCACTTTTATAAGCATCATCATCATCATCATTATCATTACCATTATCATTATCATTATCAATATTATATGAAGTTTAGCTTCGAGTGAAATCCAAAGTAAATATGATGATTGCCGACATTGTAACTGCTGTATCTGATGGTTTATCGAATGGTTTATCCATTTTGGGCAACGTAATTTTTAATGTTTGCCCATTGATGATGATGCCTGCCCATCGCCGCCACCGCCGCCGCCTACTTCGCATCAACCTCCTCCAGGCATAGCTTTTTTCCTATTTTTTATTAATTACCAAAAACGAGTTTGGTTTTATTTTTGATGTCAGCTCGTGTAAGATAAATTGAATGAAGCGCTGCTCCGGGGTCTGCACTTGAAGCGCACATAAAAATTATTGCTTGTCAGCGATGAAGCTACAGCAGCAGCAACAACAACAACAACAACAACAACCGTTGCAACTGTGCTAATGCAGTGAAAATCTTGTAAACTTCATTTAATTTACTGACTTTGCCTGATGAATCAATCATTGCGTCTGCTTAGCTTTGGCTATTTAAATGAACCGGTTGTAGCAACCGAGCCACAGACCAACATCGCCCCATCTCTCCCAGTTGGCGTCTAATGAGCGAGGCACTTGTCTACCCGCAGCTAAATAAATATAAGAAACTTCAACTCTGCCAACACTTTCATGACGGGGCAGTCAGCCTGCCTGTCTGTCTGCCGGACGGACAGACAGACTGAAAGACGACGCGACAGGCCGTCCATCTGCATCTGTTCATAAGGTAGGGTCGCTCTCTTCAGTTTTCTCCACGCTTCATGTTATTGTCTGAGAAAGTCTTTCTACGGTTTTATGCATATAAGTTATATGGCGCTTACACGTGTCTCACCTTACAGATTACAGCTTACAGGCAATTACAGATGGAATATATTAATTGGCATGTAAATATGATTTGTGGCATTTAATTAGGCGCAACAGTTACAGAGATTTCCTTAAGGCAATCATTCAATTAACTTTGGATGAGCTTTTTTATACTACCAAGATGGTTTGAATGAAGATTGGGGTCAATTATTGCCCAGTAACCCAATTGCTGGACTTTCCAGTTCTTGTAAGGTTTCTTCTTCCTCTGCTGCTTCCACAGAAAACGGGTTGGCTTTCCAAGAAACGCTTTGCCATATGGATGGAACTCATAAAGCAAAAATCCCTCTTAACAATTTACCAAAAAAAAAAAAAAAAGAACAAAGAGTGTTTGATGATGTCACCCAAAACTTTGTTGGACTTGAAAGAACTGCTAGAATTGCAGTTTGAGAATGAATTTGATATTACTCATATATCTATATATACAGAGATATACATTTACATATCTCATTTGTGGTGGTCAATGTGTCTGTATGGCATTGCAACTCGAGTGCATTCATATTTCAAGGGTCTCCACGCGCTCCCCGTTACATGGGCAAACCTTGTTAGAGCGTCTCGCTTCACTTAAATATATCATAACTGTTTAATTAGCTAATGTAATTAGCTAAAATAGTTGGCAATTAAGCAAATGAAATGAGCTCGAAACTCGTTTCGTGTCTGGTCAGTTTTTTGTTGTTGTTATTTTATACCTAAGAACTGAATTCGATTTGATTCCATTTCCGACTTGGACTCAGTTGCTGTGAAGGTCTTCAATGAGTCGTAGATCAAGTTGAGGCGAGGCGAGGCGATTCGATTCGATTTCAGTCTAGTCTCATCTCCTCTCTGCTGCTGCTGAGTCAGTTTCGTCTAAAACTAATCATAATTTATATAATATTCGCTTTGTTCTTTTTTGGCAATTCGTAAAGTGCCGAAACTTTGGGGCTCTCCCCTTTCACACAGTCCCGCTGTGGTTTCAATTCCATTTGCAAAACATTTTCGTATGTGTTTGTTTCTTTTGCATGTTTGCCAAAACTTTTATCATTGTGTCAGGTCCAATGTCGCTAACAACGAACACACAAAAGAGTTGAGAGGGGGAGAGAAACATAAAGTTTGTGTTCGTTTTTTTATTGCGTTTATCGCACATTTTGTTCAAGGTGAGGCGCGTGTTGCGCCGAGACAATGGAAATGAAACAGTTACAGCGCATTGAAATTGCAATTAGCTTAAGCGCTTTTAATAAGCTGATTTGATGTGTTAACCAACACTGCAAATATATGTTAAAACTCTAATGAAGTGAGTTGATTGGCAAAAAATTTACATTATTTAAAATAAATAACAAAAGTTTTGAACAATTTAATAATAAAAGTAAAAACAATATTTGCAATTATAATCGACTAACCTCGTTCCTTACTTTGGTTTACCCACTGTTAATTTACTATTTATACTTGCTAAATTATCGAAGAACTCCGAGACAGAAATCTATATTGAATTAATTGCAATTAGCTCAAGCTTATTTTGGTTTACTGTGTTAACCAACACTGTAATGCAATATGCAGCCTCTATTTTACAGAGGAATACTGACACATTAATAAGCCATAAGCCATTGACAATGAAACACTCTTGGCCAATTACAATACCAATTATGCATTTTCCATAACTTGAATTTGCGTGTTAGCCAACACTGCAACTGAGTGCGACACTTGCCATTTGTCCGACACTTGCCATCGTTATAAAAATGATTAAATAATTACCTTTGACTATTTTATATTAGCTGTCTCGCTCGCTCGCTCGCTCTCGCTCTCCATCTCTATCTTCTCTGTTTTTTCTCTTCTTTGTGCGACTTGCAATTACTTTTCAATTACTCATTTATTGCCACCAGCAGCTTCATCAACGTGGCTCGTTTTATGCTCTGTCTTTAAAGAGTTTTAGCTTTTGTCTTTGCTGTTCGCTTTTGGCTCTTGCTTTTGTTTTTATGACTACTGCATTCAATTAAATTAATTGCTTTGGAAATTGAGTTCGTTTTCTTCTTGTTGCCGGCTGTCAGCCAAACTTGTTGAGCACTGAAATTGATCAGCGAGCGGCCCGACTCGGACGGGCGCTGCTCAACTTTCATTTTGTTTATGGGCTTAATTTGAACTATTTATAAAAATTACCACGGCAAACCAACAAACAGAAAAAAACAAACTCTGAACTTTAAAGCGCCAGCTTTACGAAAAAACAGCTAACTTTATAGCTCTTCATTCATTCTGCTCGTCCTGAAAGTAAGACGAGTATATCTGTTGACATATTCATAGTTATAGAAAGAATCCATGTATAGACAACAGTTGTCTAAGCTCAGCCTCTTAAAATTGCTTAAATAAATTTTTTTCAAGCATCGATATTTATAGATATTTTTTGTCTACTTCAAGATATTCTATAAAATATATATTTTTTTATAAACATTTATATATCTGGAGCAGTCCATATTCTATTGATCTATTATTCAAAACTTTAACTTAAGGAACTGCCAACTCTGTATACTGTCAGCTTAGCTGTTACTTTCTTTCAGTTCCTATTCATAGTATAGGTAGTATAAAATTCCATTGAAAACTTTACAACAAATTTAAACACACTTTCACAAGTTTTACACGCAATCGAAGAGCGCTAAAACTTTTACTATTGATTTGTAATTTAAATATATTTGACTTTTTTCACTGTAAAAGAGTATTATACAGTCGGATACTTTCAAAGCCCACGACTTTACCTATTTATTTCTGCAGTATTTTGTAATTTTTTTTACTGTTGATCGTCCGAGCGCGAACAGAAAGTTCAAGACACGCGAGTCAGAGATTGAGGCTGAGGCTGAGGCTAAGGCTAAGGCGCAGTCAAACTGACCAAACGAAGAAACATCTACTACAACAGCAACAATAAACATAACAACGTTGTTTTCGCCTGATCAGCTGAACAAGCAGAGGCGCCCCACGAGTCAAGCTAGTTAACTTACCTGAATAGATTTGCGAAATGCGAGTGAAATGGCCGAAACACTGAAGTGAATGAAGGTGAGGCGTCTACAACGTTGATGAGCTACACGAGGATAGTTTAATTGAATAATTGAATGATTTATGTACATGAATTTCATAGAAATATCTGTATATATATAAATATTGAAATAGCTAATAATAAATCTTGATGGCAAAGAATTATTTATATTAATTTATTTATGGATGCAATTCAGTATAAGATAATATTTTGATCAGGGGGATCGTTGTAATGATGATAATGAATAAAGAATACAATGGCGATGAAAATGACAATGATCACGTTGTTCCAGAAAACCAATGATAATAATGCTGAAAATGATTAAAGTTCAATATTGATAATGATAATGCTCATGTTGATTTAAACATAATTTAAAACTAATATACATTTAATAATGGAAAGGAATATGATAATGATAGTGTAAATTAATTAAAATAAATTTGTAAATTATTTAATAACAATTCATATTAGTTAATAATAATATATATATAATTAATATTAATAAATTAATTAAAGATTAGAAAATTATGAATTGATGATAAGAATAACAACAAAGAAAATCATCATGATATTAAAAAAAATAATGATAATTATTGATTGCTGATGGCAATGATGAAATTGAAAAGAATAATCATATGGATTATTGAAAGGATTATACAAATTATAAGTATTTTCTCAGTAAAATCCTGACTGCTATATCTGGGTCACTCTTATGAAGTGAGAATCATTCGAATAAATAAAATATGAATCTTTTACGATTAATGATAGATTTGAAATGGACACTCTTCCGTTATCTAGTAGAGTTATCTAGATCTCAAAGCATAGACATAAGTTAACTCTAACTAATTTACATAACCGAAGAGGGCGTTGCTCTAATCTAGTTAAGCAAATAAATAAAACCTCCACTGGAAATCTGGTAAAACAAAGAAGAAAACATTCACAAAAATAATGTTGCGATGATTTATAGTGTTTTTGGCTTTGGGTTCAGCTATCTCACGGCTATTATAAGGCAGCCATGCTGGAGAGCTTTTTACTTCATTCTGTGTGGTTATCCACACACAACACTTGTTCTTTAGTGCCTCTTCCCGCAGACAGTGATATCGGATTACCAGAGACTATATACACAGCTCGATCACTTCTTTGGAGTCGACTGTCAGCGTCGTTGTTTTCATGGATCCGAAAGAGTTTCTTTTTCATTGTGGTCTGTGTCTAATTGGGAAATTATGTTGCTACCAGTATCTAGATTGAAATGAGTTGATACTTAACCCCGCGGCCAGAGTACGTGCTACAAATTGTGCAACACGATTTAATGGGCCTGCTGTGAACCCTTCAACAGAGTCGGTCGCTTGGATTGAGCCTAACTAGACTTTCGCCACCAAAAAATCAACTGCAACAAAATTCAGCTAACTGCCTTTGATTTATGCAGTGGCATGCATAATGTTTGTGTTGCACATGAACAATTTGTCTCGCCGAGAGCCAGAGTTATATATATGTATATATACATAATTTGAGGTTAGATTAGCGAGCCTTGCGGTTTGTTGTCCAGCTTTGCGCTTTAATAACTTCATTGTCAATGCAACGAACGGGTGCACAGAGGCAGCTGCAACTGCCACAGCGATTGCAACTGCAACGGCAGTCACCATAACAGACCAAACATGTGTGCAGGCCAGGACCTGTCAAATGACAAGACTACAAATATACCCTGTAATGAGTAAATTTCTGACATTTTTAGTCAAATATATAGTTTATAAAGAGAATTTTATCTTTTTAAATATGTATTTTGATAATGAATGAATTTTGAGATCTGTTTATTATATTTTGTATATATTTAGATAATCAGTATGCAATGTATACATTTTTGTTTTTTTTTTTTTTTTTGTTTTTTAATAATTACACAGCTCAAATACCATTTAAATACAAATTTTAATTATAGAAAACAATCCTGTTATCTATTTATCTTAATTTAAAAACATTTTTGCTGGCTTTGAATATTGTTAAAATAAATTTATTAAATAAATTTATGAATATGTAAATTGAGCCAAGATCAAGAAATTAAAATTTCTATTGCAAAATGATTGTTTTAATATGATAAACAAATTTAAATTTACGAAATTTGTTAGAGTTCTACTATACAACTAATATACCATATAGCTACAGGGTATATAAAGCCCTATGCAATTGACTAACTTTTGTAGTCCATTTGCCAACACAAACAATATGCCCTCTAAACAATATATTATGCAGGGTATTACCAACAAAATGTGAATGTAACAAACAAAAGCAATAAAAAAACACCAACAATGAGTGCAACAGCGCCTGACTTCTTTTCTAAACGCTTATTGTGCATGCTCAGCCTGCGGCCGGATCGGACCTGATCTAGATGCGGATACGGCAAATGGCAAGAGTAAGAGCCAGAGTAATAGAAAGAGCAGCAGCAGCAGCAGCAGCAGCAGCAGCGGCAACATTAGCGACGACTCCGACTGAACACAGATGCCACCAACAGTGGCATCCACACGGTAGTCACTAGCGATGATATCGTGATCGTGAGCGATTTATGAAGAGGCAGACCAAACAGCATAGGCGCGGCTAGTGGGGCGAGCTTAGAGTGGAGCACAGCGTCAAAAAGGAGAGCTGAAGGAGGAGACGAGAGGAATTGGTACCGAGGGGCAATTTCACAAATCAGAAACGCAATAAAAAATGTCTTCATTGAGATCATCATCCGATCGACTGTCCGTCCGACTGGCTGATCTTTAGCTACAGGTTTTTATGATCGCATTACTTGGCTGTGCGATTGATGGTGGGTAGTTTTTATGTGACCGACAGATCGGGCTACAAAGCTGACTTTGCCATATTTAGTACTTGGCTTATTTTTCTCTCATTTTTTTTAGTATTTATGGGTGCATGACTCGATGACGGCGTCATCATTACACCCGCACAAGCCTTGATTAGATTAGATCAGAGCCGAGACAAGAAAAGTTCAACTGAATGAGAGGAAGTACTTCAACTTCAATCAGCTTCACAATTACTTATCAAGCTCATTCCTCAACAGCTTTCAACTAAAACTAAATTTCTATAATTAATCATTGAGTAATTTCCTTAGTGGATTGATCTTGGCATTAGTCAAGCGATTGCTGGAACAGTCACAGTTGATTTAAGAGAGCTTCCACAAAGAAGAAAGAGAGAGTGAGAGATGGAAGAAAGCTTTGACTTGCAGCAGCTTTAGGACCCGCATTATTGTGTTTAATTGAATACGATTCGATCAGCTCTCTGTAAAGCCCTTAATCAAGGCGTGTCAGCTTTGGAAGCTTTTTTATTTCAAATCCGTGTAATGCCAATTGACATTACTGCATGACCGCAGCATAATACGGACCCAACCCACAAAAGAACATTTACAAGCCAGCAGAGTGCAATAGTTGTATATGCTCGACTATGAAATACTCTTTAAAGTTGGTTTTACAGCTGTTAACAAGATATTAAATCTTAGATCTTAGAAAAGAAAAAATAAAATCAAGTAAAATAAAATAAATAAAAAATAAAATTAACTGTCATCGAATTAAATTTTCTTGCTTTCAATACCCTATACACATTTTTATTACTCCAGCTCTGCCTAGTCTTACACATGCAGAAGATTATACCCTTCCATAGAATTTATAAATGGGCATAAAAACCACACAAAATTTACATAGACATAAAATTTCGAAATTTTACATTGAATTGATTTAATTTATGTGCCGCAATGAACTCAACTGAACCGACCGAATGCTGTTGATTAGATACAGTGCACCCGCCTCCCGCCCAGCTGCCTCGCCACGCCTCCTGCTGCGGCTGTTAGATATTTGGCTATTATTACAAAAGTTTCAAACAGAAAACGAAAATGTGTCGAATCAATTGCTCGATGAATCATCATTTGTTGTAAGTTTTATCAATATGAGCAACAACAAAAGGAGCGAGAAGAAGAAGAAGAGGTATAGAGAAATTTGTTATCCATTTGTCTATGGTATATCACGAAACAAAAATAGATAGATTCCCACGCCCACGTCTCTATTTCTAGGTCTACTCTCGATTGTATTGTGCGCTAGTAATACTATTATTATTGTTGTTGTTGTTATTGTTATTATTATTATTACAGTTTCATGGCATTGCATTGTTTGTCAGCTTCTGCTTCTTCTTCTTCCCTGCCCTGGCCCCACAGATTGTGCAATTTGGCTCGTTTCCACTTTTGCCAGCCTTTGTGCTTTGTGTGTGTGTTGCTTCCCATTTTTTGTTTTTCTCATTTTCATTTCAATTTTCCCTTTCTTATCTTTCGCTCTCAATTGTGGGCCATCAGCCACGCCCCCCTCCATGGGTGCAATTTGCCTGCGCTGTGTGGCATTAATTTTTGGCAGCTCTCTTTTCTAATTGTTGCCACTTACCGTTGTTCCAATTCCGCTCATTCCACCTCTTTCTGTTGATGGCGAGGCTCTAGTTTTTATTTCTGAATGGCGCTCGACTGATTTTGTTGATTACCCTGCAAACGTCAACTTTAACGGGTATATATTTTTATCTATGCTGTGAGATCTCTTAGAATGCTTCTGCCTAGCATTGCTTACTTTTACTGCGTATCTGTTAGTCGAGCACACTCTTGCCTAAGGCTTGCTGTTCGTCTTAGTTAAGTATATTTGTATGTATAGTGTATGTGTGTGTGTGTATATATATTTATATTTTTAGCTTTTTATAAATTTTCATTTTTCCGCAACACTAAAAATAAACACAACACACACACACACATACAGGCATACTCGCAAACTCACACGCCTACATTTTGTTGTGTATTTAAACTGTAAAATTTATAAACTTTGCAAATTTTGCACATATTTTTCACTGAGCAAAAATCATCACCACCTGCTGTGAGGCACAGTGGCACAGTGGGCCAAAACTCTTAAATTAAATAATATATAAACATGCAATGAAACAAGCAAGCAAAGTATTTTGTAAATGTAAAAACGTAACACAGTAAATTTAATTTTTATTATATATATAAATTGTAAAAGTTTCGAATTATCTAGATTATTTAACCTTGATAAGTTGATTTTACATACATTTAAAAGCTTAAGATGCATTTAATATTATTTAACAAAAATATGTATGTATATATTTATCTAAAAAATTTAATCAATAATAATTATTAATTCATAATTTTTTTATATAGTGTATGTCACTATGTAATGCCTTTTAAATACTTCCGTAATTTCTATAGCTTACATTCTCACATGTAAATAAAATGTTTCCATAGTCTTTCACTTGCATATATTACGCACCACTGTGCGCCGGCGTCAACGACTCACCGAGCGGTTGCTGCTCTCCGCTTGCCTTCCTCTTAATCTCTCGCCCCTCCATCGTCAATCGTAGCTCGCGCTGCGAGTGCTAAAATTAAATTTATTCAAATTTGTTGCCTTAACATTTGGTTGCGCTCTGCCGCTTTAATGCCTCTCAAAGCAAGCGGTTCACATAAACTTGGGCAATCAAATTACACACACACACACATTTACACATACCTACATATGCATTTATTGAAATAAATTTGTGATCGATAAATATTGATTCCCAAAACAGAGAAAAGACAAAGCTGAACACGTTAGTAAGCTATTAAAGCTTAGAGCAAATTTCCGCCGAATTCTATGAATCACAGTTGATATCGCTGCAGAAATCGGGGGTAAACCAGTAAAAAAAAAAAAGCAAAAACCAACAACAATATCAAAAACAATCTGATCTCCAGGCGTCATAAAGCTTTTGTGATGACATGCGCAGGCAGCTGCTGATAAGTATGTTACACACTCACACACACACACTCATGCTTGATAGTGTGATAAAACACTGCAAATTTTGCAAGAATTCGCGTAATAGCTTCCGGTTCAGCAGCGACAAAAACAACAAACAACGGCAGTGCGTCGGCTGCTCTTTCGCTCTCTCTATACACTCTCGAGTCATCTCTCACTCACCAGCTCTATCTCTCTCGTTCTATCGAAACATATGGCAACGTCGCACCGCACCGCTGCTGGCTGCTTTTAGTTCTAAACGATTCATTGCCGCGTACGTGCGCGTTTTTTAGACGCAGCTTTGATTCTATTCATTTCGATTTGTAATTTGTTGTTGTGTCTTTAGTGTTTGTTTGCCCACTTTGATTCGATATTTGCTTATAATAATGTTTGTGCAACCATCAACAACAATAACTATCAAAACGACAACGACCACAATAGCGAGGATTGCAACAAACGTTTTTGCTGGCTAATGCATAAGTGTGAGTTGTGTGCTTAGTACTTCCAATGCCCCCCTCTCTGGCTCTCACTCGCGCTCTCTTTGTCCCTCTGCCTCTTTGTGAGTATGCGTCTCAGCTGTTACTGTGTTCCTTTTGCTTGCCTGACTCTTTTCTTAGGCGCCCCTTTCAAATGCCTAACTACAGTGAATATTTCTAATGAGGCATAGCTTAACTTAGTCAGTGCATTTTGTTTAATTATTGTATTATTAACTAAATTGTGTAATTGTTTGATATATATTATTAAGAAATTGGAAATTATATGCAATTTAAACAAATTGTATTTGAAGTTCAAATTTTGAACACTTATGTATATGCAATTGTAATTGCTTATGTTTACTATAGCGTGATTTCACCGTACATATATCTGAGTGTAAATGCGCAACGTTTTCTTATCGCGCGTTTTGCTTTACGTCGTACGGCCTATCAGTTTTCTATAAGTGTGTGCGTGCGTGTGTGTGAGTGTATGCGTGCCTGTTTGTATTGATATTGCATTTGCACAAGAAGTAGGTTATGGCAAAATGAGCAACAACAACATTAACAGCAATAAGAAGAGCGAGGAGTAGTAGAAGAAAATCAATCAGCAAAGTGGCTCAGCACGCAGTGCCAGTGCATGTAATTAACACGCAACCAACTGTTGTTGTCTGCAGCTGCTGTGCTCCTCGAGCTCCTCCTGCTCTTTCTAACTGTTAACATTTTGTGTCGTGTCTTGTGTGTATTGATATAATGCCTATTGAGGGGTGGTGTAGAAAAAATGTAAAGATAAGAGACGATTGGAATATGAAGATCAGCAAAGTTTTCAAGCGACTCTCGCCATGTCTTCTATATCAGTGCAGCGACACAATTACGCTATAATTGAGTGCGTACGAGCAATAGCAACTCTATGTAAACAAACATGTTGCAGCAATTCCCCCCGAATGGAAAGTGTGAATTCAAAAGAGACAATCAAACACCACTCGCTCCCCCTCTCTCTCTCTCTCTCTGCCTGTCTGCACTCTCTCTTTGTGCGTCTATGCGTTATTTATCGATTGAATCTGTGCTGTTGCTGATGGCGTTGGTGATGTAATTTGCATAAGCAACAAATACAACTACAACTACATCATCCGACAACTCTGCATGCCGACCGCAGCCTCTGAGCAGCTGGCAGACCACAGACTACATAATTTTTGGAGCGAATTTCAGGTTTGATGCCCACCATAGCGTAGGCAGCGCAAGCGCACTGAATATATGTATGTTCTTCAAATACCCTAACTAATCAGAGTCCTTGCAGCTATGAAATGCCATATGCTTATATTACAGATATAGATGATATGTATTGCTTATGCAAATTATTAAAATAATTAACGAATATGAAATCCAAATCATTATAAGGTTCATTTCTATATCGTCGAATAATATGGCAGACTCTTGAAAGAGTATAGACAATTAATTAGTTTGATTGCCGCAACTCTTTGAATTTGCCGGCTAAGCGGACAAAATCAACAAAATAATAAACAATCGAAATGCCTTAAGCCGTGTTGGCTTGTTCTATACAAATAAAATTATAGCAAGTGGCGATTGATGAGTTTAGTCGAAACGATTTGACGATTTGAGTCAGCAGCGGCCGCTGTGAAATCGAAATCCAACTCATCAGCAGCGGCAGACGTCAGCGTTGCCTCAGTCTCTGCCTCACCTGCTCCGCCATCTCCTGTTATGCTCCACCCACCCGCCGACAGACGAGACGACTCGACTCGAGTCGAGTGTGTCATGTGGCTGGTCTGGTCTGGCCTGGCTAAACATACAGCCGAGAGAGTCGCCGACGTCGTCGTCGTCGTCAGTTGCTGCTTTTAGACAATGCTACAAGTTCCTACACCTACGACCTAGAATTTGCCGAATATGTCAACAGGTATATAGAGGCAGTCAGTATATATTTATGTACATACAATAAATTATTATATATAGATTGTACGTCAAACGCTAGTCTATGCCTATATATATTTTATATATGCACACATATATATTAAGATATATGTTTATATAAACATTGATATGTTTTAGCAATTGAAAAATTCACGTATTGCAACCAGTTTTAGTTTCTTGGTTTATTTTATATGAAAGGCTAGGGCGTGGCACTCGATGACCTTGAACAACATTTACATACATACATACATAAGTATCAAAATCAATATTAATATAAACACTTAAAATTTACTGTAGGTTCAATTCGTTCGCTTAGCCATTTCGAATGAGATTTCGAAACAATAAAATTTAATTATTATTTATTTAATTATTTAAAGTTCTCTAATGTATATGTAATGCATAATGAATATTATATTATATAAGCATGTTCTCTTTGGTGTTGCATCAAAAGCTATTTTCAGCTCCATTTCGTTTAACCCGTTCTTCATTGTCTAACATGGTTCGCTTTTGAACCTACGACCTCTGGTTGTTTATAAGTGCGGCGCTCTTTGGCCTGCGCCATGGTCGAAAGCTGTCGCCCAGCTGTCGAAAGTGATGCTCTTTCATTCCAGTTGGGGTGGGCTCAATCACAACATGCGCAGTACGCTGCTCTTTGGCTGATATGGGCCAAGTTTGACAAGCCGGGCAAGTTGGTTCCATGGTGTAATGGTTAGCACTCTGGACTCTGAATCCAGCGATCCGAGTTCAAATCTCGGTGGAACCTGGCTTTATTCAAAGTCGCTTTATTTTTTTAATTTTTTAATTAAGTATGTCGATATACGTAAATAAAAATTGTAATGGCAAAGAACAATTGTTTATGAATGATTCAAAGTTTATTCTTTGATAAGCGTATTTAATATTGTGCAATTGCGGTTGATAATTATATTTGTAATTTAACTGGAACTGAGATTGAATATGGAGTGTAAATAATTATAAATAGATAAAAGGCTGCATATAGTCACATTTAACAAGAAAAAGTTATGAATTGTAAATAATAAAAAATAAAACCAGTCAGAGTTATTCACAAATATTTTCCACATAAAGTTGTCTAAATGAGTTATTAAATGGAAACAAATAATTTACAAAGTATTTAAATATATTTATATAATCTATAATTAAAATTTTCATTAATACACAAATTGTGGAAATTAAAATATTTTCTAATAAATGAATATCACAATTTTATATAAATTTCATTTATAATTTTATCTTGTGTGATAAGTTAGGTGCTCTTAAATAAAAATAGATAGAGATAGCTGTACATATATTTATTTATTTATGAATGTACATATGGGTATATGTATATGTGTATGTCATTTGGATTTTAGTTAAGCAAATGCGTGGAATTTATTAAATTCAATAAATTTTATAGCCACGCACACGCAGCTAAAACCGTAGCCATAAATTAGAACGAATAAGTTGAGCAAAAATAAATGCCAACTAAATTACTTAAGAGCAAAGCAAACACGCACATACACAAACACACATACAGAGGGAGAGAGAACTCCGCTAAGCAGCCCACACAAACGCTGCCAAAAAGCTTGGCCCAGTCAATAACAGCAACAACTCGAGTCAAGTGTCGGTCAGTCACATAATGTTTGTCATTTAGCTTGGGGGCAGCCAATTTGTAGCGCACTTTCATTGGCAACATGTGGCAACGCCGGCCACAACAACAATTGACACAGATTAGCAGCAACAGCGGCAGCAGCGGCAAAGCTAGCTGCATTCGCGTTGTAATTTTTATTAGATAAAAGCAAAAGAGAAAAAATTGTGTCAAGGGGGCTGCCTGACAACCAACAGTAGTAGTTGTAGCAACAGCAACAACAACAACAACAATAACGACGACAATACAAATTAAATAAAATTAGCGTCTATTTTGCACGAAAATGTGTGTGAAAACAATTGGAGGAGATGGAAGATGGGCGCCATAAGCCAAATGCGAGCAGCAAAGCCTAGCGAAAAAAATTTACACACGAGTCTAGCGACCGCGACGAAGGCAGCGCCGCGCCGCGCACGCTGACATTGCCGGCTGAACGCCCTACACATGCGCGCTGCTGTGTTGCTATTGCTGCTCTATCTTCGTCTCTCTCTCCTTCTTGCCTCTGGCGCTCTCCTGCTCGAGAGCTTGGTGTATTTGTGCATGTGTGTGTGGGCGCATAATGAGAATGAGGTTTTCGTACGACATTGAACTCGAAATGTGGGACTGAAGAATAACGAGTAAAACAAAAATATGGAAACAAGAAAACGAAATTAAAGCAAATATCGTGTTGGCTTTGCTTTACCACTATGTACGTTTAGTTATTGCTGGAGTTTTTTTTTTTTTTTTTTTTATATTTCTTTTTTCATTCTTTTCTTTCGGATTATTGCTTGTGCTAGGTGGCAGCCCTTTCGGCAGTAGGCATTGCCTTGTTTTTCAATAGTAATAACACAAGCAGTAAAAAACCAAAAAAGTAGAAAACAAGTTTATTTTTGCCAAATGCTGCCTGTTTAACGGTATATTAAGTGCATTATATTACTTAATTTTCCTCTGCACCCTTCATACTAATTTTGGACATATTATTTTGTTTTGTTTTTACAGTTGCGCTTAAGAAGTTACTGGAATAAGGAGCGACTGTATTGCAATTGAATTGAGCAACAAATCAATTGTTGATCAACAAAGATAGGCGCGCACGTACTCAGACACTTATACACATTCACACACACACATCAAACAATATGGTGGACTATTACCAAGTATTGGATATTGCACGCACTGCCACTGACGGTGAAGTGAAAAAAGCGTGAGTATTGGAAACAGCCTGGAAGGGAAAGAGAGGATGTAGCGCTCTCTCAATTGTTAAGCTGCACTTGAGTCAGCTCTGATCTCTTTGACATTGAGTTTACGACGAATGGCACGCTCACAGTGGAATGTATTCTGGAATGTCGTTAACTCTAGCCAAAGAGCTCTAGCTTAAGAGAGCGCAACATGACATGCTCTGGCTCTGTTTTGATTAATGCATTGTGTTAATTTGTTTTCGCTCTAATTAATTTCTCCATCATCTACAGCTATCGAAAATTGGCACTCAAATGGCATCCAGATAAGAATCCGGACAATTTGGAAGAGGCAAACAAACGTTTTCGTGAGCTCTCCGAGGCGTACGAAGTCTTATCGGATGGTAAGTCAACCACTTACACAGTGCTGCCCATAAGTTCTATTCCCGTTTCGAAGTGTTATAGCAGAGCTGTAGGGCCACATTTGAATCAATTGGTTATCCTTGTTGTTGTTGTTATTGTTGTCGATGTATTTAGCCCGTAAGCGACGTATCTACGATGCTCGGTCCACGCTGCACAAAGCGTCAGCAGCGAGCAGCAACAGCAGCAGCAGTTATTCCCGTTATCGCAGCGGCAGCGGTGCATCCTCAACGAGTGGTCGCAGCTACGACTACGACCATTATTATCCCAGCTACGGCAGCGGGTCAGCCGGCAGTAGGCGTGGCAATCGCTATCAGGCATTCACCTTCCGCAACTTGTTCGAGGGCACGCCGTTTCACAAACTGTTTGGTAAAAAGATTGAAAAAAGAGAGTACAAGCGCATGTTTTTTTTGTTTTTTGTTTTTGCATTATTTTGTGGCTATGCCATTGTTATGTTGCTTTATCTGTTTTCGTTTTTACTCTTTACGTATCCAACTGGGCGTGTTTACAAGAAGTGTAAATAGCTCGGTATGAGACGAAATGCAGAAATGGACTTCAAAGATTATGCCAATATCTAGTATTGAATATAGATGTCGAGAGCTTTTTACTTCAGGAGCACAGAGGCTTGAAGTCAATAAATATGTATAGCGGATCGGGTAAAGTTGATCAGATTAGTTTTTGTTCAAATTGAGTATCGATAATTATCGATTAACTGGGCTGAATTTAAAAAGGTTAGGAAAAGACTTTCAATAATAACCTGAAGACCATGGAAATACAATGCAATATAAACATTATTTGATATTTTATAGATAATACCAATATTTCACTTTCATTGCCTATCTAGATGAATAAACATGTCAGTCAATTTACTTTTGGAGATCAGTCCCAAGATATGACTGTTTAAGTGTTATTTTTTCAAACAATGGGCAGTAATTACTGGTTACAAGGTATTTCCTAGTCGGTCACTGCTCCGATTAGCGCACAATTTGTTTTTGCCTATTTGCTAAACTGACGAACAACCTTGAAGCACACGAATTTACTTTTTTTCTTTGACTTTTCGTTACGTTTTTCGAATTTTTTGTTCGTTTTGTTTTTGTTTTTTGCAAATGCGCGCAAACTACAAACTACAGCCAAACGACATGAAAAGCAACATCATCATCATTATCATTGCCGTCATTAGTATCAGCATCTTCATTAGCATTAGCATCGGCATCGGCATCAGCATCAGCATTGAGCGCAGCTAGTTCATCAAGTGCAATTGTTTAGGCCTTGTCTAATGCTCCGCCCGCGTGTTTCTTTCTACTAAAAAATAAAATAAAAGAAAATCAAGAAAAGAGAAAAGAAATTCGAAATACACTGAAAGAGAATCTGCTTAAAAAAATTGTGCTTGCATTTACAGAGAAGAAACGCCGCATTTACGATGAGTACGGCAAGGATGGATTAGGGGACCGGGCACAGAGCCGTTCGCATGCTCGTCATCATTATAATACACACGACTTTGATGACTTTGACATCATGGGCGGCTTTCCATTCGTGTTCCGACCACCCGAGGAGGTCTTCCGAGAGTTCTTCGGCGTCAATTCGCCCTTTGCCGATTTCTTTAGAGGTAAGCGGAAATAAACACAAATATAGATCGAGTATATACATATATATATTATTTTGTACTCTATTTCAGTTGCGGATGGCAATGGCTACTCGCAGTCCAATGGCGCCACTAGCAGCAGTCGACGTCATGGCGGACACGGTGCCCACAGCAGCCTTAATGGCGGCGGCGGTGCAGCTCGCCATCATCACCATCACCAGCATAAGATGGCGAGTCCATTCGGTGCGCCCATGCTCAACTATTCAATGATGGACTTCTTCATGCCAACCGGCGGCTTCACCTCCTTCTCTGCCAGCAACAGTGTCGCCACCGGCGGCGGTCTCCACAGCAACGGAGCGGTCAAACGCACCTCCACCTCAACGGTATTTGTCAATGGCAAAAAGCTGATGACCAAACGGTAAGATATTCGATTAGATATTGTTTATACAATATATACTTAATTATATACAATAGTACGTCTTGAATACATGACAAATATAATTTGTTCAATAATTAAAATATTGTTCTCTGTTTTCCACTTGCAGCGTCGTCGAAAATGGCAAGGAAACTGTCTTTTCATATGAGAACGATGTCCTTAAATCAAAGACTGTGAATGGAGTATCCCAAAAGCTCTCTTCAATAGCGAATTAAACAATTTATAACAAAATGGGCAACAAATACACACTCACACACCCACACACTGATAACAAATTATTTAACATAAACAACAACTGCGAAAGAGAAAGGAGAAGCATTCAAGCTGGATTCAATACGAAGGAGTTTAGCATTGGCGCGAACCTAACAGCAAACAACATAAAAACAATAACAAACAAAAAGTCATAAGTTTAAAACAAAAAGCAAGCAGCACGAAGATAAAGGATTTGGAGGAGGAAAGAGAAGAATACAATGATGAGCGCTTTCTTAATGCTTCGTTGAATAAACAAAAATAGATTTAAAGAAATTGTTCTACATTAGAATTTAGTTATGTTTTAATGAAACCGTTTGATTTGAAGAATGAAGCAACAGCAACGACAAGCAAACAAACAAATAAGCAAGCAGCAACAACACCGATAGCAGCAGCGGCAGAAGCAAAAAAATAACAACAACAAAGGGCTAGCAACATCAAGAAGACCAACAACAGCAACAACTATATAATGGCAATTTATTTAAATTACTTGTAGGGCTTTTATTTTAAAGAAATATTTTGCAAGCAAATTTTAATCGAAATTCTAAACGATATTTGCAATGAATATATACTAGCAAAATTTATGTTGTCAAACAAAAAGTTTAGAACAAACGAGGCCTGAAAAATGAAAATCCATTATGTTTATAATGAACTAAACACAAAAAATAATACGAATATAATGTGCCCCAGCAGCAAAAGCAAGCAAAATAAAACAATTGAAATGCTAAAAGAGAGAAGGAGAGAACGCTTTAAAGCTATTTTAGTTGTTAGGTTTTATTTTTATTTAGTTTTGGGCGGGTTCAGTTGGATGGATGCTGTGTTATCTGTTTAATATGTAGCTATAAACTACCGTTAGTCAATTAAGTTGCCACAATACTTACAACAACAACAACTATCAGCAGCAACAGCAAAATGACCAATAAAATGCGTTTGCGTTGCATTTTTGTACATTATACAACAACAAATCCATAAAAAAAATCTTTAAAAAATATATACATATATATATTCATAGTTATAATATTAAATTAATGCAAACAAACAAAAAATAAGAGAATGATAAAAAAAATGCAAAACAAAACATACATTTCTGACATTGAATGTTTATATTTAATAATTATTTAAACTTTTCTTTAATAGTCTATAGTCGTTTTTTAAATGCTTAAGCTTAAGATTACTCTCACATAACCTAATGAGAACAAAACAAATTATACATATATAAACAACGTATTGAACAGAATGAGACACAAAAACAAACAAAACGCAAAAGAACTAATCATAATCGCACACAATTTAATAATGTGTTTTTAGTAGATCATTCTCAGCTAAAACAAAAATAAATTGGAAAAAACGTAAACAAAACAATACAAATATAAAAACAAATGCGATACATGAAACTTGAAATGTGTTTTTATTGTAATTAAAATTGGTTTGAATTTGGAGAATTTCGCGCAATACAGTTGCTGGCGTTGCCACCTGTTAGCGTTCTGCATCAACTATTTGCTCGATAGCTGCCAGCTGGCGATCACGATAACCTGTTGCTTTGCCGATTGTTTTGTAGAATGCAACACTGCACCCTGGCAGAATTGCTGATAATTATTATTATTTTTTTATTAAGTTTATTTTTATAATTTGAACAGTAGTACAAAACATTGCATGGACTTTAAATGGCAGCATACCCGCGTGATGATCAAATGAAATGGTACCACGGCCGCTTAACACGCGAGGCCGCTGACGATTTGCTAAAACAAGGTGCGTACCAGAAAAAAAGATATGTCTATGTGTATGTAGAAGACTCGCCCCAATATTAAGAAAATTCAATTTGTTTATTTTATTAATTGTCACAGGTTGCGAGGATGGCACATTTCTGGTGCGGGAGAGTAGCACGGCAGCTGGCGATTTTGTATTGAGTCTGCTCTATCAGGTAAATGACGCACAACAACAGAGCTAAGCTAATATAGGTTGCACGACTAACAAATACCCTATATGCAAGTCCCTTGCTAAGCACTATCACTGACCAGAGAACACAGTGTCAGTGGCACTATATAACAAGCATTAACCTAAACTTTATTTAGCTATGTTGATGTATTAAGAAAAGCTCATTTTAATTGCTGAGGGCTAGACATAAACATTCATACGTAAAAATTTGTCAATATAGCCACTAGTTCTATGTACTGGGTATGACAACAGGTTGTCTTTACGCATGTGAATAATTTACTGCACATTTGTTGCAGGGCGAGGTCTGTCACTATCAAATCCGACGTCACGGCGAAGACGCCTTCTTCTCTATCGATGACAAGGGACAAACTAAGATATTGCATGGCTTGGAGACATTGGTGAAATACTATCAGCAGGAGCCAAATGGACTGATTACGAAGCTAGCACAACCTCTCATTGGTGATCCACCGCCACCTAATACTCGAAGCCAGGGCGTGACAAACCTGCTGCACCGTGCCACCAGCAAGAATGAGAGCAAGGTGGTAATTGAACTACTGAAGTGCGGCAATCGCAATTTCGATGCAAAGAACAAGGATGGCCAGACGGCGTTGCATCTGGCTGCCATCAATTGCAATGAGGGCATACTGAAGTTGCTACTGGATGCGGGCGTCCAAGTGAATAGCTCCGATTCGTTCGGCTGGCAGCCTCTGCATGTAAGTATGGCATTATAATCCCAGTACGCCACTAAAATATTGTCTACTCTTGCAGTATGCCTGTCGCAAGAAGGATGCCAGCTTCATACGCACCTTGATTGCCGCAAATGCGAACGTGCAGTGCCGTAACATTGAGAACGGCCATGTGCCGCTGCATGAGGCTGCCAAGTATGGCAATCTGGAAGCGGTGCAGGAGCTGCTGGCCGCACATGCTCCACTGCTGCCACGGACCAGCGCTGGTGAGTTTCCCTTCGATCTGGCCAAAGAGGCGGAACAGACGGCAGTCGAACAATTTCTGCTCAACTACAAGCTGCCGCCAGCTAACACGAGTCGCGAGCTGTGGTATCATGGCACCTTGAAGCGCGACGAGGCAGTGGCCATACTCAAGAACTATGCCCAACAGCATGCGCGTGAGATCAGCACGGATCAGCCGCTGGACACTTCCGGCTATTTTCTGGTACGTTACTCTGAATCGCCGGCAGCATCGGGCTATGTCTTAACGCTGCTCGGCGATCAGGTGGTCAAAAACTTTCTCATCTCACAAGCGGATCTCTATCAGAACGGCAACAAGCTGACCTCGAATGGGGTAAGGAAATTAGATTTACTATTTAATTAGAATTATGTAATGAATTCTCCATTTGCTTGGCAGTCAAAATATATGTACATTGATGATGGCCCCTATTGGCCCAGCTTGGAGCACTTGGTGGCGCATTATATGCGTTTCTCTTACGGCCTGCCCGTGAGCCTAAAGTATCCTGTGCCGCCGCAGCCCAAGCCGGAGCTGCCATCGTTTGCCACCATACCACGTCCCAAACACAAGTTACGTGAAAATCCACCAATCAGTCCGCTTCCCAGCGGCTCCAGCAAGCACCCGCCTGCCTTGACCATAAACAACAACATAACAAAGAAGAAACAGAAAGAGAACAGCAGCTCCATGTTCAATACGCTGCGCATCGTAAGCCCCAAGAAGAGTCTCTTCGACATGAACAGTCTGCGCAAGAGCAAAACGAAGAACAAGCGCAGCGATTCGGAGAGCAGCGTCAGCCTGGTGGCTGCAGCCGAGGAACTGCAGGCGGCAGTCCCCATGCTAAAGAATCTCTCCTTCTCAACGGATTTCAGCAATTTCAATGTGGATGCGGGCGATGTGTACAATGTGCCGCGGAACAATACGCCAATCGATCTGCCACCCATTGCCAACAAGACTGAGGACGAGGTGGAGTACTACACCAAGAGCGATGTGGCCATTGAGAGGGAACGTCTCGCTGAACTAACATCGAATGGCTATTTGCCTACCACAGATGTGCACATGCTATTGGACCAGGAGGTCAAACAATTGGATGGCAAACATATGTTACGCTTGGACTCCATGATATCCACTGGCTCCACCGAGAGTGAAATGGCCAGCTATCTGCAACGCAAGTGCAGCGGAGCCGGAGCTGGAACAATTGGATTAAGCAGCGCGGAACTGGAGGCAGCCAAGCAACGGTTCCTTATAAACCGTGACCAACTGGAGCTAGAGAGTGAGATCGGTGCTGGCGAATTTGGTTCCGTCTACAAGGGTTGGCTACGACAAGCGAATGGCCATCGTTTGGAGGTGGCAATCAAGACACTGCGCGACGAGGAGCAGCAGGCGATCAACAAGCAAGAGTTTCTGCGCGAAGCATCTGTGATGATGCGACTGGCGCACAAGTGCATTGTGCGTCTAATTGGCATCTCGAAGGGCGAGATGCTGATGATGGTGCAAGAACTGGCACCACTGGGCTCCATGCTGCAGTACATTCTGGATCACAGTACCGAGGTCAAGGTCAACTACGAGCTGAAGCTGTGGGCCTCGCAAATAGCCTGCGGTAAGTGTGTTCCATTTGCTCCCTTTCTCTGTTTACTTATTTCGCATGATTGATTATACTCTTCTAATCTTCCAGGCATGCATTATCTGGAGACGCAGCATTTTGTGCACCGCGATTTGGCCGCCAGGAACATATTGCTGACCTCCAGACAGCAGGCCAAGATCAGCGACTTTGGCATGTCGCGTTCCTTGAGTGCGGGCAGCGATGAATATCATTTCACTCAAGGGGGACGCTGGCCGATCCGCTGGTATGCGCCGGAGAGCTTCAACAATGGCATTTTCTCGCATGCGAGCGATGTTTGGTCCTTTGGCGTCACATTGTGGGAGATGTTTTCTTTGGGCGCACCGCCCTACGGGGATATATCCAATGTGGATGCCATCAAGCTGGTGGACAGCGGACAGCGATTGCCACAGCCAAAAGTCTGTCCGGCGTACATCTATGCGGTAATGCAAAGCTGTTGGAACTATCATCCCAGAGAGCGGCCCACCTTCGCTTATCTAAAGGAGTTCTTCAATCGTGGTCCCGAGTATCAGAATCTTCCAGAGCTGGTCCAATCGGTGCATATCTAGACATCAGCTTTACTCTATATATAATTTCCTTCAAACTGTGCAATTTCTTTTACACCTACTACATGTATTCATCTAACGTATTATTTTACTTTTCTGCTCGCTTCTTTCCATACATATCCTGACCGATATACTAAGAGCAGCCTCTATATACATACATGCATCTGTATAACTACTTGTACCATATATAACATATATGTATATTTTTAAATGTATTTTACATATTTGTAAACAATTTGTGTCAAATAGCGAACAAGTGCCTTACATTATATTATAACAATTATCCATTATGCAAATGATTTTTATACATAAATAAGTCTTTTATTGGATTTCGGTTCTTAGCAGCGTCTTCTTCCACAACAGTCCCTTTACATGACCTAATTTAACAGCAATCTGTAAAGAAACTGTTAAGGAATTCGTTGCATACCCCTTAACATGCTCAAATTTAACAGCAATCTGTAAAGCAAGCATTTTGTAAAGCCGGCTGAAAATATGCAATAGTTTTATGTTGGTTTCATATAACACATTTATTACAAATTCAATACAAAATATATATATTATATACCTTAAAAGCTACATAAATGAAGCTTATTAAGCTCATCATGTAGATAAAGCAACATTGTAAATTGATTGGATATTGAATATTCGTTCAATTACTTCAGCTATATTAGTTGACGGCCCGAAAGTAATTGCCGTTTTCTTCAGATACATTTCATTTAGAGCATTTATTGCAAATTGATATAAAATGTGTTGAATATTTATAGAAGTTGTTAATGTGCTTACGTTCTATGTTAGTTCAGGTATTTAGATCAGTTATAGATCATAATGTGTATATAAAGCAAAGTTGCAACTATATAATAAAAAGGCCAAAAACAAAGGCTTCAAATGTATGGGATTAGCAGATCAAATATCAAATCGAGCCGTTCATCGCCTGCTGCACATTCGAGGTGGAGACCAGCTTGAGGGCGTCCATGATGCCGTTCAGGTTCTGCTCATTGTATGCCTGGCCCTGGAGCGGAGTAACCACCGGGACCAGCTGTTCGCTTTGCGGCAGCTGAAGAGAGATTTTAGTCATCAGACCCTGCAAGAGAAGGAGAACAATGCCTTAGAAACTTGGAACGTATTGAAGCAATTGCAGATAATGTCTTACAGCTTCCACTTCGACATTCAGCTTGAGCTTCATGCCACTCTCATTGCCCTTCAGCTCGAGCTCCTTCTCGACAGTAAACTTCGGCGTCTTGCCAATGACCCAATCCCAAGAGCTGAAGTTGGCACGTAGATCGTTGATGCCGGGGAACCATTTCTCTGTGGGATTGATCAGCTGAAAGCCACGCTGGTTCATTGTCTGCGTGCTGCCGCCATCCTCCAGGGACGTTGCTGCGGTCCGCAAATACTCATAGCCCACGGCCGAGAGCAGCTGCTGCACATTCACGTTGCGATTCACATCGGCCAGATTGCGTATGGGCGATGGCACCGATGCCGTGGCGCGGCTAATATAATTGACCTTCTCCTTAACCAGCGACTCGCTCAGATGCAACTTGTTGGCCGTGGCCAAAATGGTGCAATGATGATAAGCATTGGGACGACCCAATTTAGCAGCCGTGCCCGAAATCTGAAAAATAATAAAAAATAGTTTTAATGATTGCAAATTAATTTCGAACAGATAAGCCTCAAAATTAGTAAAATTGATAGTACGTTGGCTGGCGTAGATAGAACGCCCTTGCAGATTGAGTTTGATAGATTGTTGCTATAGCAACAAAACAATATGATATAAAATATTGTATATATATGAAGTCAATGTAGTCCGTCAATCATACAAAAACAATATACATACATACAAATATGAAATACGGGGCGACTCTACCTACAAAGGTAGTCTAAAGAACTTTAGCTTATCCTTTTTTAGATAAACTCAAATATAATGCGGAATTTTTAAATTAATATAATAAAAATTAATATGTAAAATAATTTCTTGCCTTCGTAGAAAAGACAAAAAACAGACCTAAGTTACATACATAATTGAAAAGAAAGAAAGAATTCAATATAGTATATGTATGTATATATGAATTTGGCTACGACTGTCCATACGAAAACGGAGCATACATATGAATATGTACATATATATATTTGACTTTCTGCAGCAAGGGTAAAGAAGAGCGAAAAAATGCTGAACTTTTCATATTGTATGGAAAATTTGCGAACTATTTTCGCTATCTTCACCGCGATCAAGCTGAAAGCTATTCTAAGCCGGTTTGAACTGCGGGCCAGGCCTGGCCAGATGTTTGTTTGTCAATTGAGCTGATAAGAGTGTGAGCTGCGTAGATTTGGCCACATGTCTAACCTTTTTGTTGGCGATAACAATATCGTCGCGATCGTTGATCTCCGCCTTGATGGCCCACTCGCGGAACAGCGAGCGCGTCACAATGTTCAGATTGTATTTGCGATCGTAGCGCTCGCGGGGCGTAAAAAACGTGCAGTTGAGGTTGCCCGGATCATGGTAGACCGCGCCGCCGCCGCTGTTGCGACGTGCGAGCGTAATGCCGCGTTCCATTAGCCTGGAGACGTTCGCCTCGGTGAAGGGATTCTGATGACGGCCAATGACGACGCATGGCTGATTGGCCCACAGCAGCAAGACATGATGATGGCTAAAGTCAAAGTTCCTATAGAGCCAATCCTCGAGAGCTAGATTCGTGTAAATGTCATTCGATTGGGAGATGAAAACCGATTTCTTGATATCAGCGTCGGCCACAGCTGCGACCCTTTTGCCAGTCGACGACGATGTTTTTGTTGCAGTCGTTGGTGTTGTTGTTGTTGTAGTAGTAGTAGATGTAGTAGATGGAGTTGTATTGTTATCTGAGGCGAGCCGCGTGATTTCGGTTGACGTTGCGCCCAGGCGCTGCAGCAAGCGCAGCTGGCTCGAATTACGACGCAGTAATATGCTCATTTTAAATATGTAATTTAACAATCAGCCACAAAACGGGAACAGCTGTTACTTTTCTTCTCTTTTCCTTTGCTGTGATCGTCTTTTATTATTTTTATTGCACAACTCGATGCAGCGCTGTGTTATTGTTGTTGCCGTCGCTCTTCTTACAAGGAAGCTTATGGGCTCTGTTGCTATGCCGCTCTCACTCGCTCTTGCTCTCTGTCTCTTTTGCAATCAGACAACGGCAATGCACTTGCTTACTATTTGCGTTCGCTGTTACAACAACAAGGTCACCGTCAGTCGCTAATTGATATGTTGTTATTGTAGTTGTTTTTTTGTCGCTGTTTTAACTGCCGCTGTTCTGCTTCTTCTTTTTGTTAGGTTAGATTGAATTTTAAAGTCTATATGTTGTCTATGGCTAGGTGTGTGCGTATTAGTTATTATTTGTAGCGTTTCTATTTTAGCTTATTTTTTCTTTGTTGCTTTTTTTGTCGCTCAGCACGCTGTTTTTTCGTATTCCTTCTTTTGGTTTATTGCTTTTTATTATATGTATATATGTTTTCTTGATTTTGGCCGTTTGTTATTTTGGACTTTAGAGCGCGCTGGCTGGGACCTGGGTATCTGCTGCCACAGAGCTAGCGGAGATGAGGTATTCGTGCAGGGCGGGCGTCTGGTGAAGCCACTTCCAGGTTTGATGCAATCCGCAGACACGCTTACGAAGACCCAAACAGTCCTTGTTGTTGCACCAGTTCACTTGCATACTACGCTTTACACCCATCCAAGAATGAACGGTCTAAACAGTCGACAGGAATTTAGGCCAACCTCTGGCCAATCAGTGAGCACACACTTCTGCTACGCAATAAGCCCAACAATATACAAAATTATAGCAAATCGGTGGATACCGCCTTGAAAATTGAAAAAATTTTCCACTCGAATGTTTGTACTATGCGGGGGATGAAGCGAACGAACGCGGTGTAACACAAAACAAACACTGACACAAAGACTGTTCAGGCAACGGTAAATGTTGTACGCAGCAGTCACGTCTGATTCTCATTGGCGCAAGATAAGCACTGACAAACCTATTGGAATGGCAATTTCGAGCACCAGGCATAACAGCTGTCTAGCTAACAGATATGCTCCACACTTAACAGAAAGCTTTTCAAAATGGTCTTGTAACATACAATTTAAATATCAATACTAACGTTGAATTTGGCAACACATTTGGAAATTCTTGTAATTTAATTAACTTTACCAAAATTTATACAAAACATATGATGGCTAGGTTTGCTTGTGAATGTCAAAACAGCTGTCAAGCATACAAGCAATACATTACGATGTGTTTACAAGGCTTTACTATTACAATTTATTTTAAGCAGTGCTTCGAGAACCATTTCAATTGGGTATTCCGCCATTGTTGATATACTCTGCCTCCAAGGGATCGATCGGCTTGCGGGCGAAGCGCGCAGGCAATTCCCAATCCTCAATTGCTGGTCCTCCAGAAGTCTGTTGGATTTTTAATGAAATATTAGGAACCAAATCTAGAAATCTATGCATATCGTGCATCGCCTTATGTAGTTAATGGGCTACATAGTTAACCTTTTTGGCTCCGGAATCCTTTGAACTTGCCTGTTGACTTGCCGCTGGTTTGTTGGTCAAAGCTGAACCTCCCTTCCGAAATTGGATGAGAGGCACACGTTTTGTCAGCTGGACTATATTTAAACGCACCATTTTTAAAATACTCTTATTTAAAATCGGTTTTGTTTAATAGACAGTAATATGCCGAGCGAGAGTTACGTCAAAACAGCTGACTGTAAATCCTAAAGCAAAGTTGCCACACCGTTTTATAGTAGAACCATTCACACCGAGCGATAACAAGCGAACGAAACATTGCCACTCACAGGTCTGCAGCGCAGAAAAACAAATTTTTGTTTGTTATTTGATAATTGTGGAAAAAGTTGTGTGAAAATTATCTTCAAGCTGGCCAGCGCAATGAATGTCGCAGCCGGCGGCACCAGCACAGCTGCAGGCAGCGCCTCAAACAACAATGCACTGCCCATGGCTCAGCTAGCCGATGGGTGGTTAGAGCTAGAATCAGATCCGGGTCTCTTTACGCTGCTCTTAGAAGATTTTGGCTGTAAGTAAATTGAATTGACAGGGTCAGTATACTATATATAATTATTGCAGGTCACGACGTACAAGTCGAAGAGGTGTATGACTTACAAAAGCCTATAGAAAGTCCATACGGCTTCATTTTTCTTTTTCGCTGGATCGAAGAGCGTCGCGCACGCCGAAAAATTGTAGAGACAACGGCCGAGATATTTGTCAAGGATGAGGAAGCCATCTCAAGCATCTTCTTTGCCCAGCAGGTGGTGCCCAATAGCTGTGCTACCCATGCTTTGCTCTCTGTGCTGCTCAACTGCAACGAAAACAATCTGCAGCTGGGCGAAACGTTGAGTCGCCTCAAGGCTCACACTAAGGGCATGAGCCCGGAGAACAAGGGTTTGGCCATTGGCAATACACCAGAATTGGCATGCGCCCACAACTCGCATGCCATGCCCCAAGCGCGTCGTCGTCTGGAACGTACAGGTGCTGGTGTGGCCAGTTGTCGATTTACAGGGGAAGCATTTCATTTTGTTAGTTTTGTGCCCATCAATGGGCAGCTGTTCGAGCTGGATGGACTGAAGCCGTATCCAATGAATCATGGCTGCTGGGAGGAGCATGAAGATTGGACGGACAAGTTCCGTCGCGTAATGGCTGATCGTTTGGGCATCGCGACTGGTGAGCAAGACATTCGCTTTAATCTGATGGCCGTTGTGCCCGATCGTCGTATCGCCATCACCCATAAGCTAAAGATGTTACGTACCAATCAAGCCATTGTGTCGGGCACACTGCAGAAGCTGCTCAAAGCGGATGAGCAGGGCGACGATCAGCAGCGTCCGGATACGCCCAATACGCTGCTAGAGCCGAGTGCCTTTACAGCACGCGACCTGCAATCACTGCTCAAGAACCTTGATACGGAAATCGCAATCAATGAGCAGCATTTAGCTGATGAGAACGATCGGCGGCAAATGTTCAAAGTAGACGCCAGTCGTCGCACCCACAACTATGACAAATTCATCTGCACGTTTCTTTCCATGCTAGCACACCAAGGCGTGCTTGGCGAGCTAGTCAGCCAGCATTTGCTGCCCACCAAGAAGATAAGTGGACAGAGCGCCGCGAATCGACTCAGCAAACAGAGCAGCGCCGCCACAGCTAATACGGCAAACAGCGCTGCGAATGCCACAGCAGGAAAATCCCAGCCGCAACAACAGCAGCAACAGCAACAACAACAGCCACAATCGCAAGCTGCGAAGAATGGAAAGTCACCTGGGAAGACACCGGGTCGTAGACGAAAGGGGCGAAACAAGTGCAGAAAGCGCAAGTGATTCGCATTAAGATAAACTAAACTAATCTAAACTATATATATATATATATATATATATATATATATATATATATATATATATATATATATATATATATATATATATATATATATATATATATATATATATATATATATGTTATATATATATATGTTATATTATTATATATTATTCACTAAAAATTGTCTAAACTAGAACTTTTATATATTTAGTGAAATCTTTCATGGTTCCATTAAAATTCTTCCATCAGGAAGATGTCCTAGCTATCAAAATTTGTATCCACTTATTACTATTTAATTTGCGTCACTAGAAATGTAACTGATGTTATAGTTGATAAATATAATCTCAACTTCTTTCTTCGACTCAATTGTTTTCTTTTTTCGTCAGTCGTAATAAAAAATTAAATAAATTGCCAATAATGACATGCTTATCAAAATTAAAAAACATCCTTAAGAAGCTGTATATAACTATACACCTAATTTATTTAATTAGCTAAAATTGGTTATTATTTACATCTAAATTTCCGATTGCTGTATTTTTGGTTTCTGTTTTATTTGATCTTTTTTTCTTTTTATTTAATAATAAAAAACATTTTTGTTCATGGTTTTAAATGTTTCAAGTACGAAAATGTACGAGTGTGTGTATGTGTGACATATGTGTATGTATATATATATTTCTATATATCTATATGGTATTTATATAACAGAATAAAGAACCATTTCCATATGCTTCGGCGCAAACTTAAATTATGTAAATATTTGTTGTTCAACAAAACAAAAACAATGCACTCTAGCTATATATATATATATAGTTTTTTATGTTTTCATGTGTATTATGTATGTATTTATAAACTATGAAAATAAGGCAAATGTTTAACAAAAGTTTTGTTTTTATAAAGCTGGTGATGATTAGGAGGATGTAGTGTTTCATGTTTTTTTTTTTTTTTTTCTTTTTGATAGACTAAAGCTAAAATGTTTTTCAAGCCTTATATCTGCTAAGGATATGGCCGTACATGGTTTATATATATGTATAGTTAAATTTAACTTTTCATATGTGAGCAGTACAAGAGCAGCCTTTAGAAAACAATCATAAAGAATTACGCTTTATTTTATTATGTTCTTAACATTTTATACTACTTTTTTCTCCCTCTTTTGGTTTTTGTTTTCTTTTGTATATCTTTGTAGGATTATCCATTTAGGTTCTTTTTTGGAAGTAAAAACACTTTGTTGTTGCGAATTTTGCTCAGTCCACGAAATAAAATGAAATATTGAGAAACTAACATGCTGGACAACAGAGTTGACAATTTTGTGACTTCTATGTTGAATGTGTATGTGTTTTTTTCTTTTTTTGTTCTTTTGTGTGTGCTGTTTTTCATTTATGTAAATTGTGAATGCTCGTTGTGTACATTCATATCTGTTGCTTTTTATCTGTCTGCATTCAACTTGAAACCGTCGTGGTCGAATCCTCGCTTCCATTTGTAAGCTGCGTGGCTGTGGCTCCTTCCACTTCTGAACCTTCCTTAGGCTGTTCAGTGTCATTGTAGTTGATAGCAGCCACAAAGGTTTTGAGAGCAGCGGTTACCTCATTGTCATCGTTTGGGCCACTCTCGTCGCTCGTCTTCAAATGCTTTTCGATCTGGCTACGCACCTTTACAATATCCTTTTGACTGCACATTGAGAGGGAGATAAATATAAATATGAAGCATATTCAATAATATGAATTATATGCAATCAATTGCCCACCTGATGTGCACAAAGAGTATACCATTGATTGTGTTCAGCATTTCCAGTACAGAGCCCATTGAGGGCGGCGTTATGTGTATGGGTGGCAGGTCGCTTGTCAGCTTGCCATTGGAGTAGATGTCGTTCATCTTGCGCTGCAGGGCAACAGCCTCGTGTGTCAATAGACGCAGGCACTCGGCCGACTCACGTGTCTTGTCGTGCTTCTCGCCAAGCTATAATATGAAAAGTCGGAGAGAGTTAGTCAAACAGCCCGTTGCAAATGCGTCACATCAATCAGCTTGCCTGTGACTTGTAGATGGAGTAGGTCTCCTTTTCGTTGTTCAAAGCTGAGCGAAAATCGCCCATGCAGGATTGAATACGCGCCATCAGGTGATAGCTGACGGCCACGTGCATTGCTTTGTTGCCGAAGTACTTCAGATTCAGCTTCAGAGCATGCTCAATGAAACGCAATGAGAGCTCATATTCGCCCAGCGCGTGCAGGATCAAACTTATGTTGCTCTGTGCAGAGAGAGAAATAAACAAAGTTAAAGATAAACTGCGGTGCCTGCTAAGTTCGTCCACTCACATCGATGAGCGCCACCTCGGGATGATCCTCGCCGCAAATGAGAACCAGCAGATAGCGTGCGCGATAGAGCAGCTTCAGCGACATGCCCACATGTCCATTGGCGAAGGAGTAAAGCGACAAATGTGTCTGCAGAGAGAAAAGAGAAATGCATTTAACATATATACATATCTAATTATAATTATGTCTTACGTATTCCAGTATAGTTGATGGATGATCAATGCCATTGACGCGCTCGCTCATGATGACTGCGCGCTGTTGTATGGCCAACGCATCCTGAGCATCGCCAAGCAGATAACTCAGCCGTGCCAGCATACGCAGACAGGAGCCATTCTCCTGATGCATAGCTCCGAAAACGTTGTTCAGCAAATTGAGCGCCTCGCTGATCAATTCGTAGCCCTCCTTGAGCAAACCCTGTTGGATCTTGGCTTGTCCCGTTGTATAGAAATTATAGGCATCTGTGGCTCTTGGACTAATGTGCTTGACCACCGGGAACACATTGACAATATCGTCGTCACCAAAGGTGGGCTTGTGCTTCGACTCGAAGTTGTATTCACGCAACAGCACCTGGATGCCCACCTTCAAGCAGAAGGCGCGCAACAAGCTGATGCGCAACAGGCCATACTTGGCACAAGCGCTCTCAATGGAATCGCAGTCCAGCTCCCAGTTCCAATAGCTTTTAATCTCCTTGCGTATCTGCTGCCACAAGGAACGTGGTGTGACCAGCGTCCAGTCGTAGTTGCTGCTGCCGCTGTTCGATGCAGTGTTGGCTGCAGAATTGGCCGATCCATTGGCTGATGTGGAGCTGTGGCCATTCTGTGTGGCGGCTGTAGCCGATGTTGATTGGGGCTTGCCCGATTTGTTTGATTTGTTGTGTTTGTTGTGCTTGCCGCCGTTGTTGCGCGATTGTTTCTTGTGTACCTCCTCGCTGCTGACGGCGGGATTCACCGGCCCAGTGGTCAACAGGCAATTAAGGAAATGGCTAATCGCCGCCGAGAGATGCAGTGGCTCGGTGCTCTGCATATAGGTGTAGTAAATGTGCTTTGTGGCACGCACAATCACCTCGAGAATGGCGATGCGATGCAAGTAGTCCATGCGCGGCATTTGGCCGAGCATCTTGATCACCTTGCCCAGGTAGCGCACGTTGATGCCATGGCTGTGCAGGGACTCAGTGAGACTCTGTCCATCGATGGGCGGCGAGGAGTGTGCCATATGCTCCTTGATGAAGGCGGGGATTTGCTTGAGTACTAGAAATTCGGCTGCATCCTGCACGAGACGCTTCTGCTTAGCCAGAGATTGAACGCCGCTCTCGGGGCTATCGACGTGACGTATGCCTGGCGAGAAGACATCCGGATTGAAGCGGAAATCAAACTCCTTCTCCTTCAGTGAGCCCACAGCGGCGCATGCGCGCTTTACAACTTCTGCAGCTTGTATCTCATTCGAGACGGCCACATTTGATTGAGCCTCACGAATGGCATTGACCATGGCCTCGGCGCTCTTCGTCTCAGTGGGACTGGGTTTGGATTCTTTCTGCTCGTCTTCCTTATCCTTATCCTTTTCCTTCTCCTTTTCTGTCTGCTCCGCACTGCTCTTTTTCGCTTGCTCCTTCTCTGGTTCCTCTTGTTTTTCCGTTATGGAAGGCAGCTCCTTCTCAGCCTGCTTTTTGGCATTCAGCTGCTGCAAATGCACTGCAGCAATGCGAATGAACGTCACATAACGATCCTCAATGAATGCCTCAAGCAGCTCTTGGCGCAGACAGCAAAGCTTATGGCGATGCTCAATGGGAAAGCCCATATCCGTCAGTTCCTTGCTCAGCTGCACATCCTGCAGCTTCAGGAAGTTGACATCTGGTGGGAACGTGCGCAATAGATCGAGAATATAGTGTCGGCCATCGTTTCCAATGATTCCCTTGCATTCGACAGAGGAGCACAGCTCCACTGGCTCATCACGTTCATTCAGAACCGAATGGGGCAAGATCTTCAAGTGTTTACCCGCGAGGCGCAACAGCTCCAAGTACTTGGGATGACTGAGCACCGTTTTGCCGAAGTCAATCGAGCCGTAGACAACCGACTGCTCCTGCTCACGCTCCAGTATACCAGGTATAATGGATTGGGCGGTCACACGATAGCCACGATAGTCAATAACAACTGTGCCCAGGGTATACAGACCCTCGATATCCACAGCATTATACACACGCACACCATGCAGATCATATCGAGGCGCTACAAAAGCAGCATGATCGCCGCCCAGCTCCTTGTAATGGTCGCGCACATCGAATCCCAGCGAAAAAAATATGTTATTCCAGATGAACATTTGCATTTTGGGATCCTCGCCGGGATTAATGGCCAATACATTGCCATCAATGACAGCCATGGCTCCACGTGTTGCAGCCGTCACAAAATCTCCGTGAACCTTAAAGATTGCACGCTCGCGCAGCAAGCGTTCTGGCAGTGTCTTGCGTGGCAGTTCCCGGGTCGTCTGCAGCTCCTCGTTCCAGTCGCGCGTCTGACCGGGTATATGCTCCTCGTACCTGAAGTAAAAGATTTATTGAATATCAGAGCATTGACTAGCTTTTTGAGACTTACCCCAGTTTGGAGCTAAAGGCATCTTCGGCACGTATGGCATCAACAGTGTGCTCCAATTGGGGCGCTGACCACTGATACACCTGATAGGGCGTCGCCACACGCTCAAAGGCGTGTCGCATCGTTCGTCGCTTCTGTATAGTTTGGAAGGCGCGACGGAACGACGGCGAAATGTGCGACAATAGATCGATGAGTGAATGACTCAAATGGCTAGGATTATCCGGTTTCGGATTGAAGCATTCGTCTGTGGATTGATTAATATAAAAGCCCTTGGAACAGGCAGAGATGTGAAAGCGTTTATCCTCCATGGTGACCACATACAGATACATCAGATCGCCATGCAGCTTACGTGGCCCAGGTGGTGGATTCCATGCCGATGTGGTCAACACTTTGAGCGCCTGCGGGCCCTTTGCATTCTTAATATTAGGATGCAGTGGCAATAGCGGCGGCTCACGAACACCGGGTATCACATAATCGGGCGGTGTGCAGTCGACAGAGTCGGGACGTGTTCGTTTCTTGTCCAGGAGATCGCCTTGTGTGATGGTATTTAAATATGTTAGCGAGGTGCAATCGATGCCGTTGTATGCATCGGCCGGATCTAAATTTTTCAGCAGATCTCGCACATGGCGTACATGGATTCGTGCTTCGCGCATTGTGTACGGCTCTTCAACAACGCGTATGGTGGAGCCCTGCTCCAGCCCTTCAATGGTTTTTAATTCAGCAAAATTATCCAACGTTACATTGTCCAATTGCAGGGAGAAACAAGTTCTGTGGCATGTCTCTTCCCGATCCATTAGCAGCTGGTGAATCTCCTGTACCAGCTCCATGCTCGACAGCTGCACGGACAGCACATCTGCGCCAGGGCTGCTGATGTTGACAGTTATACCAACATCATGTAAGGCATCAAGATCAACATCTTCGCCAGATGCAGCAGCTTCGCCCTCGGTAGCAGCTCCACCATCACCTGATGAGCCGACCTCTGCTGCTGCTTCGGTTGCTCCTGCTGCGGCTGTTGCTCCCTCTTCTTCAACTTTCTTATCCAGCACATTTGCATTGGCATCGGCGGCATCTCCATTAACTGATGCCTTCTCGGCGTGCCCATTGCTGAGAGCAGCGCTCGCTGCTGATGCATCTTGCTGCGGTGGGCTTTTGTTACGATTTTTCTTGCCTGCATTTTAAAAAACAAAAACACGAATTATTATTCAAATAGTGGTCAAAGGTTAAATCTAATGAGCAAATGTTTCTAAATTATTTATGAGGTTTTCTCACCAATAGTGCATGAATTAGTTAAATTTAGCAGCTTATAAAGTGTATTACTGGAATAAATAACAAAGATTGCAATATATACTCAAATTCCGATTGCATGTCGAACTGGTTCTGACAGCGATTAGGGTTTCGGCTCACAATCCCATAAGATGACGAAATATATAGGTGTGATGTGCAATTATATATTAATCGAGATATTTTAATTAAACCAGTTAAGTTCCGAAATTTGCTAATCCCAATAACCTGACCTCACCTACATTTTGGCTCATTTGTTACATAACAGTGCTCAGCGAGCATTTACTTTTGCCATTCACTGTAGCCGGCTGCATGCACATACACATGGCGACTTACGCACACACACACAATCAAGCACACATGTTTCGTTCGCTGTAAAACAAAACAAGAGAAAAGCAAACAAACCGAGTCACAGCAAACGCTGATAAGACTGAGTTGCAAGAATGCAGCCGCTAAATTTAACTCAAATCTCAAGTGAATAATCCGACATCTTTTTTTTCACAGAGCCATGTTAATTTCTACAGCACAGTTACAAATTACAGCGAAACCTAATTTCATAAACAAATCTGGTAGATTAAGTGCTGATATCCAACCAGAGACAGAGAAAGAGAAAGAGAAAGAGAGAGAAACTTATGCTTGGGATCATTTTGTTGTAGGTGTAGTATATCGAAGAAGAAGAAAAACATGATTTACATAATTACCAAGGCGATATATTGTTTATGTGAGTGTATGTGCGTGCGGCTTTTGTTTGTTTGTTGCATGCGAAAGTGAGTGCGTTTAGCAAGCACGTGGTAATTGTAGGTTAAAGATTCACTTAACTCGACGCCGCAGGGGGTTAATGAACATAGGAGCAACGACACATAAACATGTGAATGTATGTGCGCGTTGCCATGCTTCAAGAAAACGCATGAGCACTTATACTCACACGCACCGCATTGTACACAGTACGTAACTCCCACTTATACAAATGCAATTGAAACGCACGCGGCGGAGGCAACGTCAATAGCGCCCAGCAATAAACGAACAGACGAGCAGGCCACATTTAAAGCATTATAGAAAAATACATTACGTAACGTAAAAATGTTATGTGATGGACTATTCGTTCTCGAAAATATCGCCTTTAACAGTTAACATTGTCATTTACTGGTTTTATTAGCACATATAAAAACGGAAGTGCAAGAATGGGTATGGCTAGAGAGTGGGGGGGTCGGTTGCTTTGATCGAAAATATCATAGTTAACGCACCTTTCTTCTTCGGAGCGGCGCTGCTGCCATTGACCAAGTTCTTTTCGCCGGCTGCGGGTACATTATTGTTGTTGCTGTTGCTGTTGCTCTTGTTCTCCTTGGCTTTGGCCTTGCCAGGGGCACCACCGTCGCCAGTCGCAGCCGCCGCCGCATTTTTTGCATCAATCTCGAGCGCCATGCTGCGTATGTTTCTGTTTTAGCGCACAAAAACCCAAATCCAAATTCTAATTCTATTACACGTTCACGCTGCCGTGTTACACAACTCAACGCTGCTCTGGCGACTGCTGATTGCTTGCTTGCTCTTGCCTTCTGCTTTATGCCCTGCTCTGCTCACTGCGCTCAAACCGATTGCGCGTATGTGATTTTGATTTATAACTAGAATATCTAATATAAACGAGGATTTATTGTCCGGGTAAATGTTTGTAAACATATGACAATTATATCTTTGGCTACGTTAGCGTTAACACACAACACTGAACTACGATTTTAGTCGTTAATTTGTAAATTAACGCGTTGTTTTTCAGCTGGAATCCGCCAGTGTGACCGAATCAAACTACTGATATAATAGATTTATTTAACGATAATAAAATTCGGTATTTTTGGTATTCTCAATGACCAGTCACCATTGAACGTCAACACGCGAATAGTAAAAAAGAAAAAACTTAATGACGTTTGTCAACAAACATGTCGCTGATTAAAAATTTAGTTAAAGAGCCAGAAGAAAACAGACCTCGAAAAAAGAAAAAGAATGGAGACTCCGAAGACAGCGACAATGATGAAAAACCCAAACCAGTGGGGCCGTATATTAAAAGTGCTACAGATCTACAAAGATTGAAGCTGGAAAAATTAATGAAAAATCCAGTACGTTTTATCAATATTTTAGTGTAAACAATAACTTATTGAACATATTTTGACAGGAAAAGCCAGTTATTATACCAGAACAGCGGCGAGAACGTGACTACATGTCGTCAGTTCCCACCTTTGTGCGCAATGTAATGGGCAGCAGCGCTGGCGCCGGTTCTGGTGAATTCCACGTCTATCGTCATCTGCGACGCAAAGAATATGCCCGTCAGAAGAACATACAGAACCAAAGTCTGAGAGAGGCTGCCGACATGGCCTATCAACAAAAATTAGATAGTAACAGGCAAGCAGCTGAAGAGCGTACTGCAAAAAAGCGTGCGAAGCGGCTTAAGAAGAAGCAACGTGCAAAACGACCCCGCGAACAGAAACCAAACGAAGAGAAGAAAGTGGATGCTGAGTCGAGTGGAAGTGGATCTGAAGACGACGCTGAGACAAGAACTGAAGCGGATACAGAAAGCGAAGTCAAGGAGGAAGCAACAACAGCTATAGCGTCAGCGGAAGCTACAAACTCTAATGAAGAAAGGGAAATAGTTGTTGATGCACCTGCTGAAGCTGGAAACCAAGAGAAAGATACCACAGCTGATGCGGATGCTGAATCATCCAAGGCAGACACTTGACGTAATTTAAAACATTCTATTTTATTAACCTTTTGTACCCATTATAAAAAATATAGCTAGTGGTTATTAAGTGAAACAAATGTATGGATTTATTCATGTTATGTATGTATATATATTTATATATATTAACCAGTTTGTGCAGCGATATAATTGCAATTATAATTATAATTGGCTGTATCGATTGCATCTTGTGTGGCTTATCGGTATAACAGGCCGTCGTTTAAAGCAGCTTTGGTGATGAGAGAAGCGTTTTTTGCATTTCATTTTTGTTTAAATTGTGATTCCCATAGCTTATGCTAGAAAAGATAGGTGTAAGAGTGCTCTGAATATATATATATATATCGATTATATGTTGTAATCGAATGTGCTCGACTAAATTATACCCTGTACCCAGTGCGTCCGAGCATGCGTTGCATTTGGGCGCTATATTAAATAGAAATTATATGCATTGGGTACTGGGCATTAAAAATGTCTTTAATTATTGATTTTTGTCGTTTTTGTTTCTCTGAAGAAGCAAATTTATTGTTTACAATTTGTATTTTTTTTCTTTCTTTCTATTTTCTTTTCCATAATCCTGTTGTTCACTTCTTCGTCTTCATTTCTGAGTGTGTATTTACGAAATTTTCAAATGTTCCACAAATAGTTAATAATGTATACATATATACTATATTTCTTCTGCCTTTGCACTTATGAACAATTATATTAAAATTAAATTTGCAGCATTTTACTAAAGTAAATCATATTTTTTTGAACTTAAAGCAAACTTAAACTTGTACACATTAAATTTTTCATTATAAGTTTATTTGTATTGTGTTTTTGTTTAAATCCTTTTTGCAAAAAAAAGAACACAAAACTTGGGAGCTGTATTCGTAAATAATTGTAAAAGCGTTCTTTATCATTATATTTTCTTGTGTTCTTTTATATTAAAATTACCTCAATTTCATTTGCATAAAATGCGAAGTAATTCTCAATAAAAACATTTTTTTTTTAAATCGTTCGCTCTACAAATAGAAAGTGTAAGAAGAATACATTTCTTGCTGCTTATTTTCTTGTTGATTGAACTTGAATTTTCTTAAATATTGCGCGAGGGCGTGGCATATATATTATAATAATCTATTAATATGCGCTTATATGCAACAAAAATTTAGAAATGACAACATCGTTAAGTTTCGTGTCTACACAGACTGCGTGTGGTTTTTTTTTTTAGCATTTTGGATTTTGACATAAACATTTTAAATCGTACAATTGTTCTTATATGCATGTGTATTTAATTTTTTTCTTTTTTAATTTTTAAGTGCTTTGCAAATTGTTTTTCACACTCACAAGAAAACTATTGGAAAATTCAACTACAGATCTTAAGTTTTTGTCGGCTAGCGAGCGTGCTTTTGTTATCTTATTAATTTTTGTTTTTCTTTTATATTTGTTGAGGCGCGTGAGTCTACACAGCATTTAAATTAATAGTAATCGTATGTATATTTAAAGGTATATATATATAGATATATATGTATATAAATATGCATGTACTTTGTATAGTTGGTAGGTAGGAAAGCTAGTTGGTTAGGAGGCCATACATTTAATAAATATTTCGTTTCTTTCGCTGTTTTTGCGTTTGCTGCTTGCTCGGATTAAACTTTAGACATACATAATACATATTCATATATATATATAGATATATATATATGTATATATAAATATATAGATAGATATATTTTGAAATATACATATATAATTCGCATTGATGCATCTGGTAAAGGTGGCTGAGACTGTGTATACTCAAACATATATATCTATATATATATATATAAATATTGTAGATATATTAATTATGTTTAAATTGAGAAATAAGCAAATCATTTCTGCTGAATTCTTAACGACATTCCCAAACTTTAACTGATTGATCTACGCTACCAGAGATGACATACGGATGCGCTTTGTGAAAATCTGTAATAAAATATTGTGAATTACAAAATTGAGTTTGTGCGAATGCAGCGTGTGTCACTTACCAATGGATGTGCAGAAATGCTGATGCGCATAGAGCGTCTTCATGCATCGCTTGTTGCGCAAATCCCAGACCCGAATGGTCTTGTCATCACTGGCTGATACCAGATATTTGCCACCGGGATGGAATGCCAAGCCCCTCACCCAATTGTCATGCCCGTTCAATGTGAGCAGGCACAGTCCAACGCTGACATCCCAAATGCGTATGGTTTTATCGCGTGAGCCAGATGCCAGGAATGGTCCCTGATGGTGACCCTTCTTGTTGTCAGCGCCGGCTGCCTCATTTATCGCTGATGCGGCAGCCTCTGGCGCCCATGCAATGCATTCCACCGTATGCTCATGATCGCGTAATTCAACCTAACGAATATATTTAAATTAGTTAGTCGCACAAATTTTCTTATTGCCTTGGAAGCCACATGAAGTTGTATTGGATCAACCACCCCAAAAACCAGTTGATTCGCTTCATTTCCGTTCTCCTTTGTAAGGATTCAATTTGGTTGCATGCTCACCTTACAGTCTTTTGAATTTGTCAACCAAACGCGTATTGTGTGATCATTTGAGCATGTGGCAAAGATGCTGCCTTCAATGTGCACGCGCACCATTCGCACCCACTCCCGATGCCCGGTATAAGTTTTTACACAGTACCTGGTAAATTAGATAAAAATAAATTAATATATGTATTACATATATATATATTAATACTGACCCTGTGGCCACCTCCCACATTTTGATGGTGCGGTCACGCGATGCGGATAGCACGTAGTCGCCGGCGGGTACAAAGGCCACCGAGGATACATTGTGATCGTGACCGTGCATGGTTTTCACACACTCGTAGCTTTGTTGAAAGTCCCACAGTTTAATGGACAAGTCAGCGCTGCAGGAGGCTATAGGGATAAGAAAGTGAATTGAAGATAAGAATAATTTATTTAAGTGCTTAAATTACCTAAAAGCTTGCCCTGCGCATCAAATGCCACATCTTGCACAGAGTCTGTGTGTCCTTTCAGACTACGCTCATATTCGCCAGTTTCGAAATCCCAAATTTTAATGGTGGCATCTTCTGAGGCCGAGACCATGAGTCCAAATATTGGATGAAATATAACCTGTATAAAATGTAATTATTGAACAAGCTCTACTCTGTTGATGCAAATGCTCTACTTACCCTCGTTATGCTGGCTCGATGTCCTGTTAGTGAGTATTTCTCTGGCGGCCTGGGTATCCATTCGCCGGGCGTACGTTTGTTCTTTGTGGGCGCACCCTCGATAACCTCCTTTTCAGCTTCGGTTAGCTTAGCCTCTAGGTCCATGACCTTCTTTTGCAGTCGTATGACCGATGTCCATTTCTTTTCTAATAGCCCGCCATACTTTTTTTCCGATTCTGTGCTGAGATCTGCCTCCTTACGAAAGGTCTCCAATGAATCAGCATAGCCATTTGAGCCCAAATAGTCGGCAATCGCTTGGTTACTAAAAATTTATATATAGACAATGTTATTGAGGCTGTTTCTGACTGTCTTCTGGTGGATTACTTACAGCTCCTCGCGCTGCCGCTGCGACAACACCATTTTCATGCTGTTCTTCAGTTTAGGCGAGCTTCAATTCTGTTGCTTAATGCCTCGATTTGTTGCTGCCGTCTTCTAGTGCACTGCTATTGAGGGAGGAAACAAAGAGAAACAACAATACAGACAAATGCTTCAAGCATTATACATGAATGACTGAACAGGAAATTGGTTCCACAAAAAATATGAAAAGGCAAGTTTCGCAAAGAGGCAAGTCACCCGCATAGTTATACCCTATACATACAGAAATTCGTAAACAAAGAGTATTTATACTAATCGACGAGGTATTTAATAGGTAAATCTGACCGAATATATATATGGTCTACACTCGAGAGAACCTAGATTTAATATTTAAAGATTTAGTATTATAAATTTCTCTCGCTTAATTTTCTCATTAAACAAGTACTTATATAATATATCGACCACTACAACTATATTTATCGGTCTCCACAGGGTATTTTAGAGTCAGACACTTCAAGCTGAGTATTAAATATTTAGCTTTTTGTTTTTGGCAATATTGCCCCATAGCGCCGCATCTTCGACATGCATACATTAATCTGCTCTTACTTCAATTCGACCTCCCTTTATCATCTTCCTCTTCTTCATTGTTTCACAGCGTGCTGCATGATGATCAACATAATTATCAACAGAGCCTCAGAAATTGTTTCGTTTGTGTGTTTCTGGCACACAAAAATATTTTCGGTTCATGTGGTCGCAATTACAGTGCGCATTGTCTGCAAATCTCTAAAGACCCAGCCAATCAGATTGCAGCAAATATGCAACCCTGTGCTTACTATTGACACATCGATAACTGCATTAACTCTATTCGAATAGAATAATCAAACAGCTTCCAAAATAGACAAAGCAACATTGGAAACGACTCGATGTTGCTGTAGTAGTTGCTTTAAGTCGTAAGCCATGTATAAAATAAGTACATGTTGTTGTTGGCTATGGCAAGAGCAATTCAATTAACTCAAGGTGGTCAACAATAGGCAACAGGCAATAACAAAACGCAGGTAGCACGCAATAAACCGACCAATCAAACTAAACGAATCTAAGCGAAAAAAAATCAACGAAAGCATAACGTGATTTGTTTCTCTTCATTTTTTCTAGATAAGCATTTGACGACACATTTGTGTATGCTTTCCACGTTGCCAAAGTCGCATAGCAAAGTTACAAGCGCTGACAAAGCCAATTAGCAACATCTAGCGGTAGTTCAAGCAACTTCTTATAAGTAAATAACGCAAAACGAAAGAGAAAGACAGACACACGAAAAAGTCAAAGCTTAGACTATTCACACATACACGAAGTTTATAAATATATATGTATATATATGCATACACATACTCGCAACAAGGAAATGACGTTTTCAGATTATTTTTGGACGCTTATCCATCACGAATAATATTTTACCGATTTTTGAACTAGCTGCTATAGCGGAGGGCAGCATATCTGTCTATATACTCTTTACTGTAAAAAAAACTAGCCAAACGAGTTCAAGCGATGAAATCTGCTTTTTTTTTTTTTGCAACGACGACGGCATTGAAACTAGGCATGAGTCACGCGCGTTTTGAACACATTGCGAGAGCAAAGTCAGCCTTTATCAGCTGTTGGGACCTGCTCAAACTAAAAGACACGCAGCGACCATTAACTGCGCATCTAAATATAAAATAAAATCAATAAACTAAATAAGAAATAGACAACGCTAACGTCACGAGTATTAACGGAACGCGAGTGGGTTGGATGGATGTAAGTAGGTGGATAATGCCGGACAGCGACAACAACCGTTGTGTTGTGGCAACCGGGCGTGCGTTTTGTTCTTATTGGGGCCAGCATTCCAATACACAGACATGCGCCTTGTAACTTCCAGCCATGTAACTGTGTGGGTAGAGCTAGTAACGGTGTTCCACAACAGCAACAAAAACAACAGCAGCAGCAATGAAATAGCTAGACGGGGGCGTTTGGGTCACACGCTGCACAAGATTTGAAAGGCGTTCACTGACGCTGCGAAAAAAGGGTTACCAGCCATACAAAATAATATATGTACGAACTAACACAAATATACTCTCACACAAAGGGGTATTTAATATTCCAATTTGAATTGTAAATTGCCAAGGCATTTGTAGTTGCTAGTTTATGCGGAATGGGAATCTGATGTCAGCATTACATATGTGAATGCACATGCACACATGCATATATATAAGGATACGGGCAATCGCGCAGTTCTTCTCTCCAGGGAGCGAGCTGCATGAACAGAGCGCCTGAGAGAGACCTTGCACTTGCTTATGTGCACTTGGCTGCCATTTGCGTGCTTTTCTCACGCTTTGCCAGTGTTGGTAATGTTGAGAATTTGGCAATGCAGCGAATAAGTAAAAGTTTTCGAGTATCGATTAGCAACTACAACACTAGCCAACAAAGTGTCTAGACACAAGTCTGAATTAATTCGGATTTACAATAACCTTTAGCTGGGAAAGTCGGATAAAACACAACACATGTAAATTGTAAAACACTGTAAAAGCTCATGAACAGGCATTCTAGCAAGATAAGACAAGTGTGGAGGGAAAGAGAAATAGAGAGAGAAAGAAAGAGAGAGCGAGAGTCGACAGACAAGAAAGACAGGGCTAAAAGTGTCAGAAAACAGACTTCATAGATAATGGCAACGGCAGCAATTTACAGCCAATTTGCACAGTCAGTCTCAGACTTTGCGACTCCATCCACTCCGAACGAAGAACCAGCTTAGCTCAGCGAATTGCACACGTTCTGGGAATTGCAGCGAGCGCTGTTAACAATTTTACTACTATATATGGGATCCAAATACCACATGTGTTTTGTTTTTTAGTGTATATGCGGCGATGGCCAATGCCAAAGCGGCCCAAAACGGAAAACTGTAAAAAAAACAAAATAATAATAACAAGATTTCTACCGAGACACGACCAAGCTGCATTTGCAGAACTGGTTTATTTTAACTTTAGCCCAATTGAAAAAGCTGCTGGAGGCAGGCGAAGGAATCGGATTTTACTGCTGCCATTTGTTCTGGATACAAAATCGATCCATTTTCCATATCCCAGAGCAGGGGTAACAGGAGGCGTAGGAGGATACATGCGCAAAAACACACACATACACATAGGCTCATATATACACTCACACATACACTGACACGAAAACTGACGCAGGGAGCGATGTGTCATCGCTCTTTGGTGGTTGTTGTAGAAGAAAAGCAAAGCATACTGAGGAAGAACTTCAAATTGTTTTTGTTTTTGCACTTGCATGCTTTGTAGTAGTTTAGTTCAGTTTATGCAGCATTATTTGCATAACTTTTGCTTGTTCGCTTTGCTTTTCAATAACAAAACATATATACACATTCACATACAAGCGTACACTCAAACACAATAACAACAACAACACTGACACTGACGAAAAATAAAAACTGTTACGACGGCCATCTTGAAAGAGCAGCGCAGTCAGCGTCGCTGCGGCAGCGTTTTAGAAAAGTGGCAATATGCAAAATTGAAAAAGTCCAAATAGATTTGTCAATCACACGCACATTTGTCACAAACCTATTGCGTTTTAAACGGGGTTTTATTTTCTTTCTCTCGTATAAGCGCGCACCAATACACTGCCAGTCTGTTCATACATATGACAAATTTTTTCTTTTTTCCCTATTTGCCCATTACATACACTTCGCTGCTGGTGCGTCGCTGTCGCATTAACGACACTTGGATTATGCGTTACAGACCGTGCAGTGACGTTGATTTCATGTTTTTCATTGCACATTACGCATACTTACAGAGCTTGCTACTTTTATATATTTTTAAAGTATATTAATTTAAATTAATTGGGAAATAATTACGCAGAAATGAAGCGCGGCGAGAAATGCTTCCAATATCTTTCGATGCTTTCGACGTATCGATGCTAAAGCTATTGTTTACCAGCACTAGTTCCAGGGCTTCTACATATTTTAGTTATCGATACTTTGGCGATGACGGTGCTTATCGATGGCTGTGCCAAATTAATTGAACAGCTGTTTCAACTATTTTGGCGCTATTAAATGAGATTTAAATTATAATAAAAATAGTCTCATTCAAAAGAAGGCGTAGTTGACCTTTTACATCACTACAACGCACATAACTTTTTTACAGAATGCAATGCATTGTTTTTATCTTGCAGCACATACATGCTCTCACTAACTCATACATATGTACATTCATACCCTGTCGGAGAAAATTTGCCTTATCAGTAACGCGCACAGTGATACAGCCATGTGTTATTTATTTTTACGCTCAGTTCTCGTCTAACGCTCAACGGAAACGGTTATTTGTTACACAAAGTAAACGATATCGTTGCGCATATTAAAGTGCAATTTAACAAACAATTCGGTAAAGCACGCGCGTATTTTATGCACTAATACGAACAAAATATTTTATTCAATTCATAAACGTATTGTGAGTGCTAAGAAATTGGTTAAGTTAATTGATTGGCTATCAAGCTGCCAATAGCTGATGAATCAATTTAATGAGCAAATTGCCAAAATATGTAAATGATTCGCCAATTATGACAGGCGGCCGTTATCAACCCATCGCGATTCTAATCAGGCAGCCTGTTTTCTCGTTCACACTCGTTACACAGGCCAATCGTGATAACGGTTCATAAAAAAAATAATAGAAATCAAAAGTGCAGCCAATTGGACTATGTGTTCTGCTTATCGATAATTTGATTTGTAACGGAAGCACATCCTTAATACAAGTTATAAATTGTGCTTACATCTCTTGTCGAAATCGAAAGTGCCGTCAAATCGCATTTTGTGTGTTTTGCATATGAATAATTCCATTTGCTGATTTTTAAAGGAAAAGCGTCCTTAATGGATTACTCACATCTCTAATTGGCATCAAAAGTGCGGCCAAATTACAATTTGTCACGGTAGTTCATCCATAATACAAGCCATAAATTCAAAACACAATGATACGTGCGCGTGTATTGGTGTGAATTATTATTGGAAAACGATTTGTGGCGAACGTTTCGACGGCCTCATATGCACATTGTTATCAGGGAGCTGCTCTGATTACATATATTGTTGATATGATAAAAAATACCCCAGAACCGACAGCGCTTACTTTCTACGACCGTTAAATTGTTATTATTGGCTTATTTGTTATTTCGTATTTGATTTGTGGTCATGCCAAAGCAAAGCAAAGCGAAGCGCAACAAAAAGAAAACCTTTTTCATTTCGCGATTTGTTTAAACAAGCCAAAGCATAGGAAATTGACTTTTTGCCTGCTGCCAGTCATACAGCACAATAACTTGTCAAGTAGATAACAAAATATGTCGCCCCTTGCAAGCTATTAATAATTATCGAAACAAAAAATGTAATTTTATTTGCTTTAAAATGTCTTTCTCAATGGCAGCCTTTGATATTCGAGCTACTGAGGTCTATAATTACCACTGTATGTTCTTTGATTACAAATACACACGCACAATAGATACATTCCTAATGAAATATCTCAGTTCTTCATGTGCTCAGCAATGACAATATAATTCTTCAGCAGCTGCGTCATGATCCAAACAGTTGTTCTCTCTTTAGACAAGTTTTTAGGAGTAGTTTTTAAAAAGACAGTTATATTTTATAAAACTAAAATTTAAATATTTTAAAATGTTAGTTTGCTCTCAATGCAGCTATAAAATATATTTACATTTTCCATATTTTACTATTCATTTTTGCTATACATTTTCGTTTTCGTCATATTGATAATACTCAACAAATTTGATTGTTTTTAATACTTCCATATTCATACTTAATAATTATCAGGTTGTTCAGATTGTTATCTTTATCAATAATCGTATATTGCGCCTTTCTAGAGGTCTTTTTTGGATTTATTTCTCACTCCTCGGTTAAGTAGTCGCAGTGTCCATTGAGTGCCTGATAAGCCCTTGCCCAATCCCGGGACTTGCCATTTACTCAAGTGACCAATATATTTATGAATTTATATATGTATGTATGTATGTATATCACTTTTGTTGTATTTGTTCTTAATCACGAATTCGCCTCTTGCTCATCGCCAATCCCTTCGCTCTCAATTACAAAATGAAACTTCACTTGCAAGGCTTTTGCCAAGAGCTTGAGTCATATTGTGTATATAAAAGCATAATATTAATATATATCTATCTATATATTATGCATATATTTAGTTTTAAGATAATAAGAAAATAATAAACTTGATTAAGTACTGAATAAACATTTGCTAATTGAGTAGAAAACATTTTGAGGCCTCAGTCATTGATTATATTTGCGGAAATCAACAAACTCGATATCTTTCGGGAAATTATAATAAATTATTACTTACAATGTAGAGCTCAGAGAAGATATTGTTGATTTTATATAGACGAAAATTGTAACTGCGTGCATGATAACTACATGGACCATAGAATATAGAACATGATTTTCTTGTAATATTAGGAAAAATATCAATTTGACTTAATAAACATTTTATGGGGAACTTTAATCAGCTTTACTAGTTTGAACATGTTATGTTAGGATAACCGGCTATGACACACCTCCACCATTTTAATATGCCGGCTCATATAGATATTCCAGTCTACTTCTACATGGATAGTAAACTATTTGGGAAATTACGTCTCTGTTATCTCTACAACAGTCAATTGCTCTGAAGATTCCTAAACAAAACTTTCAATGTATTGGTAGGATTCAATATGTTTCACTTATTTACCGATTACGGAATAATACGGATTCAACAAGCAAATCGATTCCAGAAACATATAGTGAGAGAATAAGATGAGTTAGGAGTTATTTAATTATAAATGCAATTCAATTATGTTGTTCTCTATCTCTCTCTCTCTCTCCTTCTTCGGGTCAAATTGTATGAATTTTACCTTTGTTATAATTTAATGCATTTTTAAAATTGACACCTGTACTCAATGTGACAAGTTCAACTGTCGATTACACTCATGGCTCGAACACATACATACATACAAAAAGTTGTTATTGATTTTTTTTTTGTTTTTTTTTGCAAATTTTTATTGATTCACGCCTAAAGTTTATTAATGTGCGCATTGCACTTAAACGAGCTGCTTCCTTATATAAGGGGTTAATACTGTTCGATACGTTGAATTAATTTGGAGAAGTTATTGCGAAACCGGTTGCATTTCGGTCAGCTGACATTGAACTTGATTTTAACTTCCGAATTGAACAGCAACTGGTGGCAATGTTGTCGTAAGATGAGGCCCAAGAAACTCGGCAAGCCAAGGACTCGGCTCTATGGACTACTTTGTGTACCGTTAATTCTTTATGCATGGACAGCAGCACAGGCGCAGGCGCAGGCGCAGACAGCCTCAGCACTAGCGGATCAGGATCCAAATGATGGTGTGTAAGCTCTGCACGGCAGAGTCAAGTACTCATTGATCTACTCATTGTAAACATATATTTATCAACCTATTGATCAAATCGATCGCTTGGTGTTTAATTTATTGGTCGATCGATCATCTATATACTGAAATATTCATCGATATTAATTTATTCATACACCCATTGATATTTACCGATTTACAATAGATAAGTAACTTCTATGTCATCGTATATAGCAAGTCACTAAGCCAAATACTTTTTATTACCTCTATATATTTCGATTAGTGGCTAAAATAACTGTGATTAGTACGCCATATACGCTAAGCTTTAGTGTCAGCGCTGAAGATAAGGAGAAATATGTTATCGAGAATATAACATGTCCTGCAGGTAGCGCGGCGAGTGTAGCTGGAGGACAATTCGTCTGGTAAATATTAAATATTTTCAAATATTTATATTTGAAAATTTATAATAATTTATTACGTGCCATTTTAGTGAGAATCTAGAGCCATGCACGAGCTATACAACTGTAGTAAGTTTGAAAGGCACGACGGAGGGCGCTACGGTATTTCAACAAAACGTTATTGCCTATACGGAATATATAGGTGAGGGCCGGAAGAAATACCATTTTAATTACATAATTTATTTCTATTCTTATATATCTCTCCTATTTAGAGCCGAAGACGACTTTGACATCCATTGAAGCTACAGAAACGACGATACGACTGACCTGGGAGACCACTGATCGGGCCTGTGTGAAACATTTTGAGATCCAAGCAAATGCCCCGGACAGCACGAATAGCCACCAACAGTTTAAGGATGAGAGCAGCGATACATTCGTAGTCCTGCCATGTCGGACATACAATGTGACACTTGAGACGAAGAATAATGCGAGCGTGACCGTAGGCAGCGATATGAGATTCGTGGACACGGGCTATCTGGAGCCAGGCGAACTGCAGCTGATTATCGTCAATGGCTCCAATGCGGATACTGTAGTGGCTTGGACAGATCCAATTAATAAGAGTTGTATAGGCAGCTTTACTATTGTCTGGCGACGCGATGGTTGCGTCTCGGAAGAGGATCAGGAGACAACAACAGCGACAACAGAGCAGGAGGATGACACGACGACAGCAATCACAGATGATTGGACGGGCCTAACGACTGTGTTCCCCGATTCGGCGACACAAAGCGGGACTAGAGGTGAGTGCTTCGATTGAAAGAATGTCCTTTGCCGCTTTTTGCAATTACCATTTGGTTTTCATATTCATTTATATAATTATATTTTCCCTTTCGATTTAATTTTCACTTATTCGTTTACCCTACTCTCTTTTCCCTTCTGCAAATTTCATTTCGTTCATTCCCTCTCATTTCGGTATTTGTTCCGACTGCTCCATTTCCTTCTCTATCATTGTCCACTACGATTTCTCCTCCACCTTTGGCTTCTGCTATAAGCATGAGTGCTTCGCTCTCTTCCAACTGCTGCTCTTTTGACTACAGTAGAGTCCACATAATCTTATCTAATTTCAGCAATTGAGTGCGAGTGGAGCTATTACTCGAATGACTCCACAATGAAGCAGTATACCATATCGAACCTGCAGGGCTGTGCACTGCACACCATCGAGGTATACATAAATGCAGAGCGCAATACAACGGCCAAGGCCACGAAGACCTTTGTATCCGGCGAGAAGTGTAAGTAGTCCATAATACTTCTCAATGCTTTCTAAGCTTTTGCGCATTTAGTGCCGGGTGCTGTGTCGGAACCTCTAGAAATCATCAATTCCACCGAGCTGCATTGGTCATGGTCACCGCCCACAGATAACGCCCAGTGCGTGGCCAATTATCATGTGAATCTGACTGGACCCACCCAGCGTTCGGAATATGCCAGCGACGAGCAGTTGACTAGTGAAACTTTTGTTACCTTCCAGAATCTGGAGCCCTGTGGCATTTACAATGTGGAAATTGTACCAATATCAGCGAATGGATCCAGAGGTACCGGGTTTAAGAGTCAAAGCACGCTGAGCGAGGATCGTAAGTAGAGAAGATCTTCCCCTAAAGCCTTCAGTAATAATCTCGCAATAGAGCCCACCCAGATTCTAGAGCCATCGAGCAACACAGGCCCCTATTTCATCGAGCTAGCGTGGCTGACGCCGAGCTACGCGGATCTGTGCATCGATGGCTATCGTATCTCGGGTTGGATGGACGATGACACAGAGGTTGTAGCACTGAGTCTTAGCACACAAAATAATTCTGTCAGATTTGATAAGGGTCTGGGCGCCTGCCAGGGCTATACCATACAAATAATACCCTATACAAAGGAGAAACTGGATGGAGAGCTGCGACGAATCGAAGCCGAAACTAAAGCAGCAATTGTTAACTACGAGAAGGTTTCTAAAAATATCTATGTATATATATGGCTCTATCTGAATAACGCTTCGTTTTGTAGATCAAATTCGAGCTGGTGGGCAATGGCGCCACGCCTCACAGTCTGGAGCTGAATGCGAACAATCAGGACTACAACAATCATTGCCAGACGATCTTCGCGCATTTCAGCTGCCAGACCAGCGTCGACGTACCCAACACCTATGCGGAGAAGTATGTGGAAAGCTATCGTGATCGCGGGTTTCAGGCTGTAGTCGAACCACTCTCGCCCTACACCAAGTACACATGCAGCGTAGTGCTCTACAATGTGGCTGGGCCATCGGGGAAGAAGATCGTGACGGGTCAACAGTTGGAAACTCTAACGTTCTGTATGTGTCGATCTAGTAACTTTTAATATTATTGTCATACTAAGCGCATTTAGTCGTTTGCAGTTCCAGAACAGCCCCAACATGTTCGGTATCATGATAGCACCAAGACGAGTTTGACTTTTGTCTGGGAGCAACCGAAACATCCAAATGGACCAATCAAATACTATCATGCATTTCTAATGCGCTACGAGCCGGATTACTTTGTGCCCAGCACATGCAAAGCAGTGAACGAGGTGATCAAACCCGAAACCAAAGGTGAGCACGCTAAGTAATCTGCTGCAATGAACCCAGTCTCCAATTCCATATATCTCCGTAGGTGACATGATGAGCACCTTCAACGATCTATCACCCGCTGTCAAGTACATTATGCAGGTGGCTGCATTGAATGATTTCGGCTTGAGTCAATACACGGCTCCTGTGATCGGCATTACGCAACCAGATGGTAAGCTACGGAGCTGGAATGCAATATCCTAATATATATATAACCTTAACAAAATGATTATTATGTAGTATCGGATCCAGTCACCGATTTAAATGTGACCTCAGACGGTCCCGCTCTAGATCCGAGTAGCTACAGCGCTAATGTCACAATATCCTGGACTATACCCTGCAAATCGAATGGCCAAATCCAGGAGTTTGTCTTGCACATTACGGGCGTACGAGCGGAACGGCAGATCAGTTATCAGGAGGGTGTCCCACCCGATAATCACGACAGAGAGGGACGCATGACACACAGCATAACCAATCTACTGCCGGAAGTTGAATATACAGTCAGGGTAGCCGTCAAGACGAAGAATGTGGACACATTGAGCGCAAGTGAATCAAAGGTTTGGGAGTCACCAGCGGGCTGTGAGTATATAAATTTACACTTACCATCAGAAATAGTGTTTTAGCAGCAACATTTTCTATATAATTTAGTTAAATAGTTTACATTGTGATGTAAATATTGTATTTGAATACAGACAGTGGTGACTCCTTTCGGACTATGCTCCATTTTTCTCTAATTAGCATAAAGTGCTAAAAATTGCATGTTAATTTTGCCAATTTGCTTCCGCAACGAAGCATAAAGTACTAAAAAATGACATATTTGGTTTATCCTTTATGAGCCTAGCTTAAATCTGCATTCAGAATAAAGTACTAATAAATCCTTCATTCAGTGTTGCCAGCTGTTGAGCTTTAAAATACGTTCCTCCAAGTATTTCCCTTAAATATTTCCTCCAAGTATTTCTACTAATTATTTCCTCCAAGTATTTATGCTTAGCTGAACGATCACACACTGCACACACTGACCCCCACCAGGCCTGGACGACTGAAGAAATGCTGCAGCTGATGCCTTTTATATAGGGCGACTTTCACTCAGACAATAATGTGCTCAAATGTTAAGTCCGACTCCAGGTAGTGAGCGTAGTACTCGAGCTCTAATTGACCAATGGGAGCACTCTCTGCTGCAGCAGGCATTCTAGCTAAATTTTACTTAAATATAAGTACCACATGAATACTGCTGCATACATATAGACTACTTAAGTGATCTGTAGTTCTTATTCGTCCCTTGTTTTTCTCAGGCAGACAGACAGAGTGATAGCCATGGAGACAGGGAGATCAGATATACAAACAGACATACATTATATTAATATCTAGTAGTTGTTATAGCATACACCTATATAAAGTGAGTCTTAATGATCTGCTATTTATTATGTTTTCCTGCAGTACCTTCTGGCCTGGACGACGATATAGTGGGTAAAATGCGTGTTAGCGCCTATGATACTAATCATCCAACCAGCTCGGCGATTGTGAATTTGCCCCGCGACATTTTAAACTCGGAGTCAGGCAAAATAAAATATGTGGCATTGTTGCTATCCCAAAAGCATTGTGCCGACAAACCGAGATTGACATATAATGTTTCCAAATCCTGGCCACCCGTGGCATCCTGGGATGAGGTGGGCGGCGATTGCATTCAGCAGTACCAAACAACGCCCGAGCGCTGGAATCCAAATGATGACATTCAAAATATGCGCGCCGACAAAAGTGAGGACATTACGTTTATTATAGGCACCGACAAGTGTCCCGATCAGACCAAACGCTACTGCAATGGACCACTAAAGCCGAATACGGAATACCATATGGTAGTGCGACTTTTTACCAGCTCCGGCTACAATGATGCGGCGCTGCTGGAGTTCAAGACGGAGGCAGCGATTAAGGTGACGCTCATCCTGGTCAGCGTCTGCAGCTGTCTGCTGCTGGCCTTCATACTGGGCCTGCTCGTGCTCTATGTGCGCAAGCGAATAGCTTGGTAGGTGTCCAGGAATAGTGGAGATTAGACTCTCTTTCAATTTACCTATACATATTTCAGGCATCGCGACTCTGGCCAGGGCATCGAGGATCCGTTTGGCAATGTAATAGCCAAGAACTTTGCGCTCTTCTATGCAGAAGTGGCCAAGCCGGAAAAGCTGGCGCGTGAATTTAAGGAAATTACGGTTGTGGCCTTGGAGCTGAGCTACTCAGCCTCGGAGTTGGGCAGCAATAAGAATCGCTATGCAGATATCTATCCCTGTAGGTGTATTGAATGAACTTGACTAGATCTTAGAGAACTAATTCTATTATATTGCAGACGACAAGAATCGCGTTATACTGGACATAGATACTGAAGGATCGGACTACATTAATGCTTCCTTTATTGATGTACGGCTTGCGCTATATAGATATATGAATTAAATTATTAATAAATCCTCCTTCCAGGGTCACACACGAAAGAAGGAGTACATAGCTACGCAGGGACCAAAGCCAGAGAGCGTCATGGACTTCTGGCGCATGATCCTGCAGCACAATGTGCGCGTCATTGTGCAGGTGACACAATTCCGCGAAGGCAACACAGTGAGCACGCACTTTATATAACCAATGCTATATATCATACATGTATACCTTACCCCATATAGATCAAATGCCATGAGTATTTTCCCTATAATATGCGCGGTGTTAGTGTCACAATCAAGGCTAAGGAATGCTTTGATATTTACGATCGTACAGAGCTCACGGTGGTACACGAGAAATACGGCCTCAAGGAGAAGGTGGTACACTTCTTTTTCAAAAAGTGGCCCGATCATGGCTGCCCTGATGATCCTAATCACTTGATCACCTTTGTCAAGAAGGTCAAGGCAGAGAAGCGTCCGAGCTACTCGCCCATTGTGGTGCACTGCAGCGCAGGCGTTGGGCGAACGGGCACTTTTATAGGCCTCGACTTGATAATGCAGCGCCTGAAAAGCGAATCGAAAATCAACATTTTCGAAACAGTCAAAAAATTGCGATTTCAGGTATTTCGTAATCTTATCTGTCTATATTCTGTCTATGTCTAATTTATGATCCCGTTGCAGCGCATGAAAATGGTGCAAACCTTGCAGCAGTATACGTTCCTCTACAGCTGCACTTATGAGCTCGTGAAGCACAAGATTCCACGTGCAGCACTTAAGCTCGAGGTGCGGAACAAAACGGATGGTGGTGTGCCACCGTTAACTACGCCCAAGAAGGTCAGTTTTCCCGACACGGATCTGAGTCGTGTCGAGTCAGCCGTACTGGATTCACCCGATCCGGATTCCGGATCGACAGCTGTGCAATTGCCGTCCCGTTTTAGCGGGCTGCGTCGAGCGAACGATTTGGATCCGTTGAATGAGCAGCCAGAGCGAAACGGTCTTCAACGGACCAACGGCAAGAGCAGCGAGTGCACTATATAATTTTGTGAGCATTTTGTGACATCATGCATGATACCATGCGTGTGTATTTATTGTATTATACAAATATAATTTAGCAGCAATAACAGCCAAAGAGAATTGTCTAACGCTAAAGCATTGTACTGTGAAGTTTAATAAATATATATGTAAAGAAATATAATGGTGCTGGGCATACAACAAATAGTTTCTTTTCTAAAATAACACACTTGAGTTTGAAAGAGGTTATGTAACGGACAGTTTGAACTTATCGAAAATCAGTTGGGCTCTTATCGGTCGATAACATGACCGTCGTATGAATATGAATTATGCCAATTTGAAATAAAATTTATTTGGGTGTCTTATGGGCTGGCTTTCTAGTAACACTATTTTTTTATTTTTATTTTAATCTCAATAGTTTTTATTATATATTTTATAAATAAATATATATATTAAAAAAGGCATAAAACGTAACGCACCGCAAATTTGAATCTAATACGTAACGCAACATATCAATCGTAAATCGTTTATCGAAGGCCTATCGTTGCAGTGGCAACTCTATTTACACTTAGCTGTGAATGGCCAATTGATAAGAAGAAGTGAGCAACATTTATTTACAAAGTCGATCCTTGGTGCAGCCGTAAAATGTCTGAGCGCAAAGTGTTAAATGTAAGTTAAACTAATTAGTTATGCAGCCAAAACGATACTAACCATAATTCCATTCGCAGAAATACTATCCTCCGGACTTCGATCCGTCGAAGATACCGCGCATGAAATTGGCGAAAAATCGCCAATACACAGTTCGATTGATGGCTCCGTTTAATATGCGTTGCAAAACTTGTGGTGAATACATCTACAAGGGCAAGAAGTTTAATGCCCGCAAGGAGGATGTAGAGAATGAAACTTATTTGGGCATACGCATCTATAGATTCTATATCAAGTGCACACGCTGCCTGCAAGAGATCTCCTTCAAAACTGATCCCCAGAACACGGACTACGAGATCGAGGCCGGCGCCACTCGTAATTTTATGGCATTGAAACTGGCCGAGGAACAAGCGCGACGTGAAGAGCGTGAGGCACGCGAGGAGGAGGCAAACAATCCAATGAAATTGCTAGAGAACCGCACGCAACAGTCGCGCAATGAAATCGAAATGCTCGAGAGTCTCGAGGAGCTGCGCGATCTCAATAGACGTCAACAAACCGTGGACTATACGACCATGCTGGAGCAGTACAATCCGGCGGAAACGGAACGTGAACGCGAGGAGCGTGAACAACGCGAGGATGAGGCGTTTGTCAAGTAAGTGTTGGGATCAGGCAATATGTATACAAATATATATATATTCATTATTATATTTACACAGATCTGTAAACTTCAAAAACAAAGCGGAAAACGGCAAACGCATTGTCGCTGAGGAGATTATAGAGGAAATAACGGAGGAGAGTAATACAGATGTAAATGCGCCCACACCAGCCAAACTTGCGAGGCCCAATCCTGTAAAGCCCAACCCAAGTAAAGCGCTTGGTGGAGTGCAGCTGGTGAAAAGAAAGACGCCCCTGGTGCTGGTAAAGCCTAAGACAGAAGCAGCAGCAGCAGCAGCAGCGGGAAGCAAAGTAGAAGGCGGAGTAACGAAAACAACTGCAGGAGCGCAGGGATCAGCAGCAACAGTAGGAGTAGGAGAGGGGCAGGGAGTAACTGACGCTCAAGTGGCAGCTAAAGCATCGGAACCATCAGCAACACCTGCTGCAACTGCTTCGAAATCATCAGCAGCACCCGCTGGCCTCTCCCTTTTAGCTGCCTACAGCGATAGCTCTGAGGATTCCAACTGACCCTTGCATCTTAGCAGCATTTATATCAAGTCCATGTGTATACACAAATTAACTAAACTATATGCTAAGACACAAATAAATGTAATTAAATTTTCAATTCAACGTTTATCAAGATTTGTACAGATCTGTGTAGCTTAGATGTCTCTCAGTATGATATATAAAAGGAAACTTTTATATGTACTGCGATCATTGCAAGTGATATAAGAAGGTTTAGAAATAAGCTTTATAGAGTACATTTTTGTATGGTAAAAAATTTTCCCCACATTCAATATGTAATTAAATTGAAGAATATTCAAACAATAAAGAAAATGAAATTTGTACTCTACTTTCAATAAACACATTTGTCATTTAATAAACTTTTAATTTTATTTTAGCGTGTTTGCTGACTTCAAAAATATTTCACTTAAATTTCTAGGTTTTTCAAATACTATATATATATATATATATATGTTTATATTTATATATAGTCAAGGCCATAAGCATAAGGCAAATCAATTTACATACACATTTATCAAATTCTCAAAAATTAGCAACATAAAATGACTAAAATAGTAGTACATATATATAAACATTCAATTTATATATATATGTATATACAAAGTATATGTCAAATACATCTTTTTACCAATTCATAGCCGATTTCGTGGCGATTGGAACTGAAAGGCTTAAAGTTAATTTAAAACTAAATACTAAATGGTAACAGTTGCTCTATATATAAATATATACAGCTGCAAAAATTATAATAAATAATATCACAAGCGAAATAAACAATAAGAAATTATAAATATATATCAAATATAAGCTTAAGTATTAGGGTAAATATAGCAATAGATTATACAGTAAGTAATTAATAATAAATCCATTTAATTTCATAAATTACGAAGACACTGGTATCTGCTATAGCTGCCATATCGTTCAGACGATATATGTATCTCTATACAGCATACATATATGATTAGATTTATATGTATATTATCTATATATATTTATATATATCATCTATAAGGCTGCCTTCTGGCAAGCGTCGTCACATATTTACTCTTTACTTATTATATTACGTTTAACAGTCTTTGATCGTTTAGTTCATTTTCCATTTACTTTTTGGGGTGGTTTGTGGGGGGCGTGGCAAGCCCATATCCTTTGTTTTTGGTGTGTTGCATTTTGGTTTTGGTTGGCATTTGTATCCTGGCTTTGGCTTTTCATACTTAAATGTCCACCGCTTTGGCTGCTTTGTAGTCGCCAGCTGCAGCCATTGCCACGCCCACCATCACGCCCCCGCCACCATCGTAGTTGTGGTGGTTATTGTTGTTGTTGCGTAGGAAACTCTGCTGCTCGGGTGCGCTTTGATTGCGCTCGTAGTGCTCATCCAAGTCATGATAGACAGAGACTCCCAGCGCACGCGTCGGCGCAAATTGCAAATCATTATCGTCCTGCTCGTCTCCCACATCGTCGTCGTCATCATCGACGCCAGCATCTTCACCCAGTAGCCGACGTCGCGGCATGCCGACAACAAAATCCTCCAGACTTCGCTTGACCGCTGCATCGGAGCCCGTGCCCGAGTCTTTGCTAGATAAATGATCCTGCTGCAGGTCGTGCTCCGGCTGTTGCATGTAGCACAGAGTCAGACCCTGCTCCAAGCAGCGTTGCTCATACGATGGCGTCGTGTACACAATCAAACTACTCTGCGTCTGGCCAGGACCACACTCTAAGTCCGTCAAACTTGGCGACCGTAACTGAGACTGCGACTGATGATGTTGCTGCTGCCGCGGCTGCTGTTGATTCAGTTGATGCTGTTGCTGCTGCTGCTGTTGCTGCTTGTGCGCCGCGTTATCGAGTATGATTGTGCGATTCATCGTAGTTAACTGCGTCTGGTCTAGCGGCAGAGTGTGCTGACTGCTTCGCGTGGTCGAGCTATGCAACAGCTTCCTGCGCTGATAGTACGAAACCTTCCAAACAATGCCAATGCAAACCGAGAAACAGATGATTGTGATAATCGTGATAACCATCACAATGAGCAGCATCACATCGATATTGAAGCTATCCTGCACCACCATCAGCTCCGACTGCAGTGTCAAGGTGCGCAAATTGTCGCTGATCTCGCAACGATAATGTCCAGCGTCCGTGGACTGGGCATTGACAATGACTAAGAGCTCCTTGCTCTCGGTAAAGTAGAAGCGTTCCGCATCGGGCCCAGTGGGTGCATTATGCAATGGCTTGTTCTCCTTGAACCACTCACGATGCGGCTGCTCCAGGTCCATATTAAGCGATTCACTGAGACACTCCAGTACACAAGTGCGTCCCAGGATGACCTCCTTGTGGACCAGTGGAATGCTGGGCAGGGGTTTGTCTGTAAATGGATGACATTATAGTATATGTAGGGTATTTGACTTTTATATTGTTGCCACTCACCATTCACAATTAGCGTGGCATTCACTTTAATCACGCCCGCCGGACTCTCTGCCGTGCAGGTATATATGCCCGAATCACTCGGCTTGGCATTCGTTATTAGAAATGCATTCTCCTCGCGTATCACCTGCAGTCGTCGTTCTGTGGCAGCTGGAAAATCTCGACCGCCAAACTTTTGCAATGCCATCTCCGGCATGGGATCCCCGCTAGCCGAGCACACCAAGCGCGCCGTTTCGCCCGCATCTATCGTTAAATTCGAGGGCACATGCAAGAAGCTGGGATGAACTGCAAGTAGAGAAAATAATTTAGTAATTTATCAGTATTGTTTCCTTGAAGAAGTTCATTAGTGAACTATTTTCTAGTTCGATATATACTATTGGGTCGTTCATCAGTGATTAACTTGAACGTGAACCAAATAGAATCGCATCAATTGCTTCGATAACTGATCACAATTTTTAATCTTCAAAAGGGGACAGATTTGAAATTTCAAATAAAGTTCGTTTGGCTACTCACTGCCTATCGATATTTTGAACTTCTGGCCGTAGGTGGAGCCAAATGCATTGGACACCACGCACTGATAACGGCCGGCGCTCTCGTCGGTGACATTGAACAGACGCAGATGACCGTAGATCGTAGTCTGATTGGTGCTCTGATCGGGATGTATTTGCGTTTTGGTGCTGGCACCATCATGGACATTTTGGCTCTCTACGACGTGCTGATTATCATGCCGCCACTTGATCTCCAGCTCATCGGTGGCAGCAGCCGAAGCGGCAGCTGGCGAGGTCGCCATGCACTCCAAGGTAATATTGGCGCCCTTGACAGCGAGCATGTTGCTGGGCTCATTTTGCAGCACCGGCTTGGGTGAGTCAGCTGCAAAGAAGATGAAAGCAAAGAGTTAACAAAGAATTGAGAGAGTAAGAGTTGTTTAGCAGAGACTTACAGCACTCCAGTTGCGCAGGAGTGAGCCGGAAGAGCTGACGATCAAGCAGGTGCTCCGGATAGCCACAGACAGCATTTGTGAAGAGCTTCTCAGTTTGTATGCCAAAGCGATTGAGATGCCATTGACGGAACCAAATCAACTCGCAATCACATATAAAGTTATTCGACTTGAAGCTGAGCTTCTGCAGATTTTGCATATGCTCAAAGGCATTCGGCTGAATGCTGGCCAACTCATTGTTCTCCAGATTGAGCTGCACAAGACTGTTTAGTCCGGTCAGCGCTTTGCTACTGATCTGCTTCAGATTGTTGCCGTAGAGATCGAGGCGGCGTAACTTGCGCAATGCCTTGAAATGCGCCCCAGCTGACTGATCCTCAATGATCCAGGCGAGACGATTGCGACGCAAATTCAACTCCTCCAGATTTTTGACACAGTCGAACGTATTCTCTGGCAAATACTGCAACTTATTGTGGCCCAAATTCAAATGTTTCAATCGCTTCAGACAATCCAAGTGCTGAGCCTTGAAGTCGCTGATATAGTTGTGCGACAGATCGACCCATTCCAGATATTGGGTAAATTCAAATGTGTCCAGCTCGATGCGACTGATCGAGTTATTCGATAAGCTCAAATGGTGCAACTTGGTCAGATTGAAGAGACCCTGACGGGACAGCGAACTGATGTCGTTGTGATCCAGCTTAATGCTCTCAATGTTGCGCATCACATGAAAGACGCCATCCTGCAGCGTCTTGATGTTGTTCGACTTCAGCTCCAGCTTCTGCAGCGCTTGCAGACCACGAAATGTTGACCAATTGATTTCCAATCGATTTGAGTTGAGAGTACTACAAGAAGAGTTATTTGAAATTTAGCTATATTTAATTGGGATTACTCTATGAACTTACAGCTTCTTTAGGCGCAGCAAGTTCTTAAAGACGCCCACTGGCAGGCTGCTCAGGTGATTGTTGCTCAGCTCCAGATCCGTTAGATTGCTGAGCGTAGCAAATGCCAGCTCATTCACGCTGCCGATCTCATTGCCATTAAGTATTCTGTAAATCGAATTGGATTTAGTTAGGCTAGCTGTACGAAGGCATATTTGGTTAACTTACAAATGGGAGAGTCGGTTAGGTCTTGGGAACATATTGGCTTCCACGCTGTGCAGTTGGTTCTTGCTCAGATCCAGCAATTTGAGCTTGGGCAGCAAAGCGAGCGCCTCGCTCGAGATGCGCTGTATACGATTGTTGGCCAAGATGAGTTGTCGCAGCGATTGCAGATTCGTAAGCATGGGCATTACATCCAGCTGATTGCGTTTCAGTGAGCTGTGTGGAGAGAGAGAGAGAGAGGAGAGAGGGGTTAGAATAAAGAATCTTAGCTATAAATTATGAATATTAAATAAATATAGAGCCTATAAATATTAAATGTATATGGAGGAACATAATCCCGGTGATTATGTTACAGCTATGTTAATAAAAGTTAGTGGTCTGTATAAAGATACTATGCTCTTAGTATTTACTGTTATGTTATATCTGCCTGTTACTGTTGTATTTTGACTATTTCTATTGCTAACAGATATAATACCAAGCTACCAGGCTTTTCGTTGAACCACTGTTTACAACAGTTAAACAGCTATCGGACTTTATATCAGCATTAAAAATAATATAGTATGACAAATACATATCGAGCGAGGCGAATAAATGGATAAAATATGCTAACTAGTTACTATCTAAGATTGTAAGCTGCTACTAGCTGATTTTACAGTTAACAGTCTGGAGTAGTTTATATTTAAATTTAAATAATATTCATAGCGAAATACAACAGAGAATCTAATCTGATTTTTATGTAAAAATCTTTTGATACTATGACTAATTGGATAGATATAAAATATATGTTGCTTTCCCAATATATGTATATACTATTTATGATTATTAGCATTTGCGTATGTTTCAAGCTTTTCTTATCTTCAGCTTGAATTGTGCATCATTTCAATTGAAATTTCAGACTCCAATTGAACAGAAAAACAAAAAAAACCAGATGGCTTCCTTTTACAACTTATAAATGCGAGTATCTAAAAATACTCGCTTAGCTAAACGATTATACAGCATTATCTACTGTAGATAGCTCAACGCAAATGGAATAATTAGCTCAATAAACTCGTACATATATCTGGTATATACAAACATACACATATATGTACGTATCTACATATATAAAATATTATATATTGTTGTTTTTGTTTGTTTGTTTTTACTTACAGTCTTTGTAGCTCGGACAGATTTCGTATCGCTAGGACGGTGCTGTCGTTCAACTTATTGCCCGCCAGATGCCTGCAAAAAAGTAAAAATGAAAACAAAATAATATATCGTAGATGTGTGTGCATATAAATAATATGGCAAACAATGTTAGCTGATTGGATTTTCGAGGCCCGCAATTAATGGTCTGTAATTATGCTGCAATTACGAGTGATAAGCGTGCCAGAGTCGTGCAATTATTGATGCATTCCACTCGATAAAGATAAACCTCACATTTTGCATAATTTTGCAGTGCATTAAATTGATTAAAAGCAATGCGATAAAATCGCAACCCCCCAAAAAAAGTTAACTGAAACGCATAAATAAAAATAAAATATGGGTAAAATTAGATTGCAGTTGATAGACCACAATATACCCTACACTACAAACTTTAGTAAGAGCAATGTATTGAAAATATTTTGATTCTTAATTAATTCTTATATGAAACATGTATATAATCTGTTAAGCCATTACAATATAACAGAATTTATCCATGTTATTTTTGCTAAGCCGTTAACATGCCATGTAAAAGCATATACGGATTATGTTAAGGCATTAACATAACATAACAAACTAATTTACAGTGGTTAACAGTTAAGTTAATGCCCTAACAGAGTCTACTATATATTTTAAAAAATAATTTTGAATATGTATGTCCCACACTAATATTACACCCCACATGACCTTTAATTACTACAGGGTATATACACTAAATAAAAGCCCGCAAAGCTGCGAGGGTTGTTGCGAATGTTTCAAAACTGTTCCTGTTTTGGGGGTTGCTCAGAGGGGTTTCTTTTTTTTTATTTAATGGTTTACTTACAGCGTTTGCACATAGTTGGGCAGTACGGGCACACGCTCCAAGTGCTGCTTATCGCAATCGAAGAACTCGTTCTGGCATTTGCACTCCTTAGGACAGTTTTTGTTGTTGTTGTTGTTGTTGCTGTTATTGTTATTTTTGGCATTCGCATTTGCTGCTGCTGCTGCTGCCGCTGATTCGGCTGCAGCGAGCTCTTTTTCCGCCTGCTCGTATTGCCCACCATCGTCGGCCACAAAGCCGCGCGTTTCCAGTGAAGCAGCAGCCGCTGCTGCGATTTCCAGTGGAATATGCAAGGCGGCAAATTCCTCATCGCCCGTATCCTCTGAATCGTCTTCGCGTAACGGCAGAAAGCGTGGTCGCTGACGTGAATGTTGATGATGCTGCTGCTGCTGTTGTTGTTGGTGTTGCTGAGACTGCGATTGCGACTGCGACTGTGGCTGTGAAGCCTCTGCTACCGATGCCAGCGCAGCCGTGTTTCCGTTATTCTTTGCAAGCATGGCAAAAAGTTGTTGCTGTGGCAGCTGTTGATTGTAGGAGGCACCGCCCGATTTGAGCAGCGCGCTCAGCGGCGATGTTAACGCCTCGCCAGACACTGACGATGAGCCTGACGTCGACGGCGCTGCAGCTGCATAACTTTGACAAATTGTTGTAGTTGTTATCAGTAGCATGCACGTAATTAGCTGTAATTTATTGATTTTATTGAAATCATGGGCACGCATTGTTGTTTTACTATAATTGCAATTATCATTATGGGCGCATGCTCTTGTTGTCGCTGCTGCTGTTGTTGTTGCTTTCACAATTGCGTCGTCGTTTTGCTGTTTGCGCCGCCGTCGGCGCCGTCGCCACTTGCCACTCATGCTCAGCGTTGCGAGGCGTTGCACCAGTATTGAAGACGTCATTATAATTTTGCTAATGTAGTTGTTGTTCTCGTCGTTACTGCTTCGTTTTCGATAATTATTAAACTTTATCGCTGCACATGCATCCTTTGCCCTTTCCTGCTGTTCGCTTTTAATAGCTGAAACGTGCATATTGCAGTGTTTTTGCTTTTTAATTTGCGTATATTTTTTGTTTTTTATTTGCTTCTTTTTTAGCTTTGTATGCTTGATAAATTCGATCGTTTTCAACTGCGATTTTTCCCTCCACTATTTTCTTGTCTACATTCCGTTATTCCTGTGCAAAGATAGCGACGTTGATGGCGGCCTGGCCAGCAGCCAGTGCTGTAAAGCCCGTTCGCATTTTCGTCGTTTGAATCTGCTTCTGTTGCTGTTGCTGTTGCATGATCCAGCGCCAATTAACTGCAGAGAGTGGGAGAGAAACAAAACATTAGTTTAAGGATGCCACTATATGCAAATTATTGTTCAGTGTACTCAATACTAATATCGATTAAGTGATATCGATGCTGATATTCAACAATCAACGAGTCCAGTTCATTTAAACAACAATTAACATGTCCCTAATGCTGCTGCATTGCAATTTGGATTGTTTATATTTGAATTAAAACAAACTAAATAAATCATAAATTATAAACAGCGTTGGCAAATGACTCTGGCAGTGTGCAAAATAAATGCTCATTAAATTAAAATACGACCGGATGTTTTTGTGCAAAAAAAAAACATGAATACAAAAAGAAAGAAAACGCGAAACGTTTTATAACACAAACAGCAAAAGACGCACCAGACAGCAGCATCAGCCCCCTAAAAAAAATCTCTCAACTTGTTGCAAATTTTTGCAGCGTTTTGCATTTTGTACTTTGCGCTTGCTAAAAGTCCAAAGCACACAGACGCGCACCTACACACCCAGGCACACACACAGCCACACCTACATAGAGCGAATTCAAAAGAAATTCGGCGGTGGCGACACTCAGATAAAGCGAATGCTGCGCACTTTTTTCGCTATCAGCGAAATTGCGGCGTGCTCGACATTCAGATGCCTCGCAATAATTGGCTGAGGCAAAAAAATATATGCATAAAAAACAGTAACAAAAAGCAGCTTTAAAGATAAATATTTTATAGGCGTGAAAACCCAATTAAAATATATAATTAACTTTGCTGACAAGCGAAATAAGCGAGAGAGAGAGAGAAAAGCGGTTTACTGTAAACTGTTTTAATTTTCTGTTTCGTATATGTTTAAACTATGCAAGCTTGCGCTACAGCTATTAAATTTGGTATACAAACTACTGTCTACAAATGCAAATTCTAGATAACTTGAAAAATTGTGCAATTCACGTTTATTCTTATATAACAGATAGATAATATCAGAGCAAACGTTAATCTAAATAACATTAGAAAATGTAAGTCCAACACCCATTTTGTGATTAAAGGCATTAAAACATTGTTAAACTAATAAATTTGTTGATTTAGTGACAAGGCATATGAATGTAGATAAATAGAACTATATGAGCAATATTTAAGTATTTCTTTGTAAACTCGGGAACTATAAACGTTGGTGCTATGAAATTATATACGCAGCATTTTCGGGCTACATTGAAGATCCCAGGAACCAGAAACTATTGTGTGTAGTTACGTAGAAGCAGCGCATCTTGCAGTAAAGATTTCATTCTTAGAATGAAGATAAAGCCGCATAGATAAGACTAGTTTTTTGCAAGGTCTGCTAACTGCTATATCATAAATATTTGGGTCCAGACTGTTCTTGATACAGCTCCGGTAAAAAAATATTAGTAGTAGTACGGGACAAAAACTCAATACATATTTTAAAAGCAAATTTAAAGAGAATATGAAGGTTAACATACCTAAATATATTCTTATTTATCTATATTTATCTTTTAAGATATTACTAAGCAAAAAGGTATTTTTATTCAATAATTAAGAATATAATTAAGAATTGCGCTACATTAAATGGAATAAAAATGGAATTAAAATACATTTATAAAATAAATATATATATAAATATAAAAACCCGCTCTCTATTGAAACAAAAATTATGTTCCAATTAGTATTTTTAGACCTAGTCTCTATTTGTAACATAAAAACTTTAAATTATTAAATATTAACAACATGACTACACTAATACTTGTTAATACATATTTATAAAGCAATCACGAAAACTAAATACTTTTGTTATATGATTCAGCATAAAAGTTTGGCCTTTCATATAAATTGCAATTCCTTTTGAGTTTGGCCTGTAACAACAACAACAAAAAACTAAAAACAATTTAATTAGCTAACAAATCAATTGACAACATTCTTTGTGTTTGCGCTCATTATTATTTGCTTTCGGTCAATATTATGGACAAAATGCACTTATAAGCATTTTGTTTTTTAGTCGAGGCCTAATAAACATTTTTCCCAGACCAAAAAAGAAAAGCAAGCCAATAAATAGAAATAAAATAAAACCACCCACCAAAAAGGGCAAAAAGCAAAAGGCGCAAAGCGACTTGGATGAACTCAAACTGCAAACTGCAAACTGCAATTACCGCAAACAGACATGACCATATATTTTGATATATATGTATATAAATATATAATATATATGGATATATGTACATATAGTATATTCAACGTATACGTAACGCATAGGCTATATAGGAGAGGCGGCTTTGGCTGCTGCTGCTGCTGCTGCTGGCCAGGCTACTAAAAATGGTCTGGCACACACATAGGCATACACACACACACACACACACATCCACAGACGTCTACACACATAAAGAGGCGCGTTAAAATGCCCAGACAACCAAATTTAGTAACACAACAACAACTAAAGCAACGGCAACAGCAGCAACAACAACAACAGCTAAGGCAACAACTACAAAGAGCATCGCGTAATGAAATCAAATAAAAAGAAGCACGAAAAAAAGTAACAAATATGCACGCCAGAAAAAGAAAAACCAGCCACAAAGAAGGCAAGCAGAACCAGCTCAGTTGAAGATCTCTTAAACATCTTTTCTTTTTTTTCTTCACTTCACTTCAGTTCAGTTTAGTTTTTCCTGTGCTTCAAAGACTTTTCCACACATCAAAAAAATGCACAGGCCAGCCTGTTGCAGTCGAGCGGGCGTAATAGACTGCAACGTACTTGTTCAGGCACTTAAGAGATTTTTTTTTAGAATTCTGAGAAAACTATCTGATTGCAAAAGATACCAACACAAGCCTGAAACTGTAAGAAATATAGCTCTAAATGATTTCAGATGATTTCATATTATGTAAAACTGTAAATGGTATATATAAAACGATATGTGACGGGAGTATGTAGAGTATTAAAAAAATATTTAGCTACAAATATCCATATGATAAGCTTTAGAAATTACATACAAATTGTTGGGAGTGAAAAAGTATTTTTCACAGAAAATATATAAAAATACTTAATAATGTTTACACTTTATAGGACTAGGTAGAGCAGTCTTAACTGGCTAACTCCTAAAATAATACCTTTACACAAAGCCAATATACTCTTCTTCCTTCCCTATCAAGTAGAAGTACATTTTTTACTGTAACTGCAGACTCTATGTTTCTGCTATATATATATATATATATATATATATATATATATATATATATATATATATATATATATACATATATATAGAAAAGTTGTTTGCTGGCGAGTTGTATTTGAAGTGCCTTTTGATTAGTTTTAGTTGCTAGATCGATAGCAACGATAACGATAACAATACGAATTGGCCTCAATTTTGTTTGGGAGCACTCCCCCTAACTGAAGTGTCGAAAGTTAGTTCTCTCAATTAGATAATTTTGTTTTTGTTATATGGTCTTCTTCCCGTTCTCTCGAGGAGTCATAGAGCTATTCTAGCACCCGATGGTACTCGATGCAATTATCTAATCAATAGGTTTGCACTGTCTACGATCGCAACTACGATCGTTGCGGCGGTATCTACAGAGGAAAACATACATATACCTACGTACATTTATAACCATTTTTTTTTTATTAAATTTATTGAGCAGTTATGTTGAAAAACTTGTTAGTGGTAAATATTTGAATTGCCCGTGCGGCAAGTGTTTGGGTGAGAAAATTAACCAAGTTTCCAGAACAGCTGAACAAGCTGTTTGTTGACTTTGCGTCACACTATTGATAAAGAGGGGGCAGTAAAATAGAGTTTGGTTTTATGTACAAATAAACTCAACAATTATCTATCCAGAAAAGCCCTGAGCCTCATAGATTAATACTAAACCATATAGATAGAGAAACCCCTTGTGCAAAGTAGAGCCTATATAATCGAAATTTCTTGTCCTCCTTCGAAACGAACTTTATCTGAGTTTTTACATTAAACTTAATTGAATTAGTGGAAGAATAAAGTAATTTCAAATTTTAGGGTTTATCAAAAACTTTCCTTATGGTAAAAGTGATCAGATGTATTGAATTTATTTGGAAACTATCCTATAAATATATGGAATAATATATATATTAACCATTTATGGTCACTTAAAAAGGTTTTTGAATACCTTTTCACTGTCCAAAATGTAAATTCCACTTAAATATCTATTGAAAACAAAAGATAATTATGAAATATTTATAAAATTAATCAAATATTCATAAAGCACATCAATCCAATCCGTTTTCAGTTGTTTTATTTATTTATTTTTTTGTATATTTAAGTTTATCTAACACCTTTGACACGCTTTCAATGAAACTATCGATCAGCGAAAGCTGCTGCGGGTGGCCGCCCATCAAAATCGATGACAGTTTGTCTATCGATCAACAGCTTGAGAAAACAAAAAAAAAAACTTTTTTTTTTGTTTTAATATAAATTAGTTTGGTATTGTGCGACAATTTTCACACACCAATCAGCGACGATCAGCTCGCTAATTTTTCGTCGTTGTCTAAAACTGGCGTCCACCATTTTGAATTGATTTGCATGCATAAAATGCTAACTAAATCGCATATTGATTAGCATAAGTTCTCCTCAAATAAAATCGAGAGACAGAGTGAGAAAAAACCCCAATGTAAGGGCAAAACCCACGCCAATCAATATTAGTTGTTGTTTTTACATTTTTTTTTTATATTTTGGTATTTTTATTGTTATAAGTATAAGATTTGTTGTTTCAAGCTTTCGCTGCGAACTCAATTCTTTTTTTTCTTCAATTTTTTTTTGGTGTTGGACAATAACAAAATTTACGTTGAGCAAATCAAATGCAGATTTTATTGAGATTTTTTAGTCGATTTTCGTTATTGGTTTTATTTTTTTTTTTTTTATCTGTTTTGTGATCTTCTTTTTCGTTGCTGTTACTGTTGTTGTGTTCGTCAACAACTCCCGCACAATTTATTAGATAACGGTACGAGCATGGGCGAGTATTGTTTTCTTATGAAAACGACAAAATGTCGACGTTGTTAGCTGTCGATCGCGTTGATATGATAATGCCGCACATAAATATACAATGGACGGGCCTAAAACACATGCGACATATCCCGTCTGTGTATGTATATGTTTATCTGTCTATCTGTATAAGTATAGGCTTTCTATGCATGTATTTGTATCTTAAAGATCGTTAGCTGCACAAGAATAACATCATTTGTCATGAGATTCGAGAGCAGATTGTGGCCGATAGATCAAAGGGGTGAGAGCGAGACAGCGATACATAGTGAGCGGAAACTACATTAGTTTTTGTTTTAAATTTAATTTAAATTTATATAACGCTCTTTTTAATGTGCTGCTCTTGTAACATTCGGCTTTTAACATTTTTTTTTACATTTTACTTGGAGCTGAGGCTGCATTTTTATTGGTCTTAATTTTTACCTGCTGCCTGTTGATTTGCTTTTTAACATTTAAATTGGTCATTTTTCTTGTTGTTGCCAGATTTTTTATAATTTTTATTTCATTTTTCTGCTGGTTCGGTTCATTTCTTGTTGTTGTTGTCGCCCACTGCTTGTTTTTTCTGGTTTTTTATGGTCATGTGTGTGTGCGTGTGTGTGTGTGTGATGAAAACGCTTCGCCCAAATGTTATTTTGTTGTTGTTTCTACTTGTGTCTCTTTTTCGTTGTTGTTGTTGTTGCTATTGTTGTTGTTTATTGCCTTTTGCCAAATGAATAAAAATATATACAATATTTGTGTGTGTGTGTGTGTATGTGTGTGTGAGTGACGTTTGTCGTTGGCGTAAAAATACCAACAACAAAATGAAGCAAAACCAAAATAAGTCAAAGCACATGCAGTGGGCGGTCAGTAATTTGAGTTGGAATATGCTGAGGTGGGCTGCGGTGAGGTGAAGTTGAGTTCAAAGCAGCTGCAGGCTGCAGCATTGCCAAAAATTGTAGATGAAAAGCTACAGTGGTGAGCATCCATCAAATTACTGTTAAATTTTACAAGGAAAAGGGGAACCAGATTTTCTTATTCTTAAACATTCATTTATTTATTAATTATTTAAAAACTTTATGCGCCTGTCTACTGCCTATAACGATTAGCAATAAAATATATCTCACTTCATAATTCTGCCTGCATTACTTTTATTTACATGTGCCAATTGGTCATAAGATGTCTGCAAATATTGACTGCTTTGATAAACATTAAAAGTCAAGGTATTTATGGACATTTTTATGTACATATTAAAGCAACAAGTCAAAAGGTGATATCCAACCAAGTTCCCAATAAGCCGCTGCGCCACATCCGGCTTATACTGCAAATGTAATCAATTGAATTTAATTGCTTATAAGCTGGTTCGTAAAAAAGCATCAACGACTACGACTACAACTACAACTACAACGACAACTACAAAGCTGATCAGTTGTCAAAGTGAACGCTTATGCTAGTACTTAAAACATGCATGTATGTACACAGATGTGTATGTGTGTGTGTCCGTGTGTATCTTGCATGTCTAATTTGTATGTCTCTCTTTTTAGTGTAATCGATTCGTTTCGCCGTGATCAAGCAGCTATTCAAAGGCACATAAAATTTGCTCGTTTCCATTACACCCCACAATTTGTCTCTCTCACAGCACTGTGCAGTTGTTGTTGCTTTTTCTTTTTTATTCTTTTTCAGCACAGCAACAGCAGAGGCGGCTAACAGCAAGAACAACAACAGCAAAAGAAACGGCAACAAAAATTGAAGCTGTGTTTGTCGCGTGGTCTGCGGAGTCCCTCTGCACACTGCGCTGCTCTGCTCTGCTCGCACAGTTTCCCTCTCGCTCTCTAGTATCTGCGCTGTGGTGCGTGGGCACGAGAACGGAAACAGCGCGCAGTCAGCGTCGGCGTTGTCTGTCGCAGTTGACGTTACGTCAATGCGAACTCAATATATATAAGTGCTCGTGTGTATGTGCGTGTGTGCGTGCGAGTGCCTCTGCATATTTGTTTGTATTGGCCTATGGCTTACAAAAACAACATAAAAGGTAAAATCGTTGCCTATTGCCGCGCTGTCTGCGGCAACTAATTAGGTAACGTGCCAGCTACAACAGCAGCAACAACAAGAACAAAACCATGATAAGAGCAGCGCAGTCGCTGCGCAGCTACAACGACGCAAATAGCAACATAAATTTGCACACGCACACACACTCTCAAAACACACATAGAAACACACTAACAACAAAATCCAATAAGAAAGCAACTGCGCGGCCTGCCAGGCTGTCTGTGCCAGCGGCTGCTCCGTCGCGCTGCTTTGTTGTTGTTGTTGCTGCTGCTGGTGCTGCTGCTTTTGTTTTTGTTTTTATTTTGTGTGTTTTTTTGTTTTTTTTTTGCAAAAATAAATTTAATTTTGTAGCCATTAATTTTCCACTCTAGATACGAACGCGAGACGCTGCCACCGTTGCCCATAGCTTGTCCTCTCGCTCGCGCCCGTGCTACGTCTATATAGACGGGGGCTAGCTAATTAAATAACTAAAAAGAGTTTTTATAATTGTTGGCTTATTTCATTGCCTTCTGCTTGGATGCTTTGCACAGCACATACACATATACAGAGGCAGAAGCAGACAGACAGCTGCTGTATGCACGCACGCTTATAACGGTTTATTAAAACGAAGCCGCAGCAAACAGGGCGGCAAGCAAGGGTGCGCGAGCAGTACGGCATGAGCCATGAGGGAGAAGACGTTTTAAAGCTTTACTTCAAGTTCAATATTTTTCGCACATGCGAGTATTTATGCATGTATATGTAAATAAAGCTGTGTTTGTCTGTCTGTCTTTGTGTGAATGTGTGTCTGTGTGTATATATAATAAATTAACGTCTTTTTTTTTATCGCTTTAATGATAAACCGTTTTGCTTGATTGGTCTAAAGCGCATAAATAACAAATAAACAAAGCGCAGTAAAGTATTATTATTATTATTATTATTATCATTGTTGTTGCTGTTGTTGGCTTTTTGATAAGAATGAGAGGTAGCTTGTGATATCTGATATCATATGCCAAAATATATGTATATATAGACATAAGTGTACACATACTCCCCCAAAGGTGTGCTTTGTGTGCCAGTCAGGTGGAGTGGACTTAATGAATTAACCTTGGGAATGTCTGATAAAAGAAATAAGTCAAAGAATTTCAGGGAAACGCTTTTTATAGATAGTGTCAGACTTGTCTGAGCAAAAAATATCTTACAGATACCTGCCTGAAAAAGTATAGATATTCATTTTTCGTTTATTAAATATTATACGAAATAATTTTTTAATAACATTACTTTTAGTTCCCTTTTACAGACAATCAATTTTTAACTGAATGATTGAGGACTATTTGAAAGACACTCAAACATCTTAAGAAGTCGAATTAAGAAATCACTAATTTTTCCAATTCGCTTTTAATATTTATTTATTAGCAAGAATAATTTTAATATTATGTTTATAGTTGTTTACGATAATAAAGATCATGAAATAACGTTTTATAGACCTTTTCAAATATATATTCATATATCTAGTAAAAATGTTTTGTTTACCATTTCGCTATAAGCTCATGCAATAATAAAGAACATTTTGTAGAAATCAGATAATCTGTGCGACTTATGAGAACATTCTGTGTTCCTATATTTAGCAATTGTGATACTTAAATGTGGAATTCGACAACAAAAAATTCCTTTTTCATTTCAAATACAGTAAATAAAGATATAAATTGATACATACATACATCATTTGAGAAAAAATTTTAAAAGAAAAACTCTTTATATAGCAAAAAAGTATCATATATATATATATAGGTGCTAGAAAAATAAAATTGGTGATCCAAGTAGTCAAAGGCTTAAACTTCACACAGAAACAAGCCTTATAGAAGTTCGAATCCTATTTTAGACAGTAGTAATCAGTATCACAACACGATAGGAACACAAATATGACTGAAGTCTTAAAAACGATTTTAAGAAAATTCATAAAACGCGTGAGTAAAAAAAAAATAAATAAATAAAGTAAAGAAAACAACGGAAGAAAAATAGTAAAATGATATAAAAATAAATAATATGATATAAAAATAAATATATAAAAAATATTCAAATTGGCTCATATATGTCTTTACAGATAATGTCATCATCTGAATCTTCCGAGTCTTTCCAAACCAACCTAGAGCCGAAGATTCTTCGCAGTAATCGCGTAAGTATTTCAATGAAAAACAATTAGTATAATATTCATATTATCTTTGTTTATGCAGATCATCATGTCATCCTCGGAATCTTCCGAGTCTCCCCAGCCTGAAGTGGAGTCCAACGAGCAGCCAACGCTTCGTCGCAGTAATCGCATCAAGCAGATGGAGAAGAGAAAACGTCGACTGACCGAGGAGCAACCGACTGACACGGGAAAAATGAAACGAATGAGGACCCTATATACCAGGCAAGTGTCCGAGTGTCTGTCCAACAGGCTAGAGGACCTGGAGTTGGAGCACCAGGAGAAACAGCAGGAGATGGGTAGGTTATTGGAGGCTGCATCAGAGGAGCTTTTAAGGCTGCAGCAGCAAAATGGAAATGGACAAGGGTCCCCCCTTTGTGTCTGCACCGAATTCAATGGGGAACTCTTCAAGCTGTACGATCTGCCCGAAGATGTGGAATTTCATATTCCAAAAAAGAGCAGACATAGACATAGAAACGGATGACTTCCATATTAACAAAAAAAAAAAAAAAAAAAAAAAAAAAAAAAAAAAAAAAAAAATTAAAAAAAACCTTCAAAAAAGGAATATAAAAGGAAAGCCTAAAAAAATTCAATATATATAAAATACACTACTCATAGTATGATAGTGGACAAAAAATATTAATAACTATGGACGAAACCATTTTTTACTAAAAAAAAAAAAATATTAAAAAATTAAAAAATAAAAATAAAAAAACAAAAATTCGGAAAAAAATCCAGAAAATGTAATAAAGCGCGTGAGTATTTAAATGTAAAATAATGTATATAAATAACTTATATTGGCTTCCTGTCCATACAGATCATTATTACGTCTGTCTACCGATATATCACGTTTTCACCAACTGAAAGGCAAAGCTTCGCAATAATGGCGTAAGTATTTAAATGAAAGATAAATAATATAAATAATTATATTTTGGCTTTAGGTCTATGCAGATCATCATGTCACCCCCTGAGTCTTCGGTGTATCTGCCCTATAACATATGGAGTATTTTATTCCAGAAAAACACCTTGGAAGAAAATAACACACTTTTCGTATTTTGTATGATAGTGGAGTAAAGAATAATAAAGCAGGGAAAACAAACAAACATATTTAAATATTAAATACATGGGATATATTGGGGTTATCTTCTAGTCAGACACTTCTCACATAACAGCATTCCAGACATGTTGGAAGTCTTTCCCAATTCCTTTTAATTAATAAATAATATCCATATTGGTAAAAGCCCAATAAGACGTCATCTTAGTTTATGGATCCTTTAATCAACATAAATCTTAATGGAACCCTATTGAATGCTCATGTTTGGTGAAGGCGTTGCTCTGTTCTATGTTATTGCGATAAAGAGGGTGTAAACTGTTCATAAATCAACTATTTATTCCTTGTATTCGAATTCGAATGCGAAGTTCGAATTCATATCTCGCGCTCTCGTCTAATTCCATAGAAGTTCGTGTGCTGTTTTATAACCCGTGACATCAGCTGCATGATAGAAGGGCACAAATTTAATTTGTTTACACCATATACAAAAATGTAGATACCCTATATGGTCTGGCACTGACAGGGTTTAATAGGCTTTACGGCTGGCATTAAAAGTAAGCGCTTCTTAAATGCACGTATTAAAATATTTATAAGTGTGTTTTAATGGACACTCGTTGCATATGTGTGTTTCAAAATATACTCTGTAATCAATAAGAAATGGGGTGAGCTAAACTGGATTGTTAAAATTCATTTCATTAGGGATATGTAGAACCTCAAGTAGGTTTATATTTCTGATCCAATTTAGGCATATGTGTGATGTAATGCCACTATCTTAATTTACAGGGTATCTTGCAGACAATTTTCACACCATTTCTAGCATTTTTACGATTTGCTTAGCTCATAAACTGTATAGTATTCATATCGATACTTCTATGTACTTGCAATTCCCTTACAGGGTATTTTATGAGGCATTCTGGTTTATCTGTAGTATTTCTGTTTGTTATTACTAAATGTGTTATCAAGCAGCCGAACGATAAGCAGCGAGCGACAAACACATTTTATGGCTGCGACAAGAACCAACTTAGCCAAAGGCCCCAAACAGACTAGAGAAAAGTAGAAAAAGGAGAGAGGAGAGAGGAGAGGGAGAAGAGGCAGACGAAATAGAAGGAGCTCCTATTTTAGATAATGTCAAGTGGGCATTATTATTATTATTTTTATGATTTTTACGATTTCCTTTGCAGTTGGCCAGACCTTAGGTAAGAGTGGAAGCCCGAGGTATATAAAGTCTAGTTCTTTACGGCCTTTAATAGCTCCGCCTTGAGCTGAAATGGGTTAACTTGGCTAAGTCGACAGTTAACGCTTACGGATGCACATCAAAGCAGAGCGAGAGATCACGAGAGAGGCTGGGGCGACGTGTAGGCGTAGGGCGTGGGCTGTAGGCATGACCAGCAGCCGCAAATTAATCCGCTGCGCGCAATAATTTTTCGATTTAATTTTCGGTTCTCTTTTTTTCCTTTTCGTTGTTAAAGCGGCTCAAGAAAATCTTCAGGCATGTCAAATTGAGTTCCATTCAAAAAGGGAGAAAAAAATGCAAAGCAAGATGCGAACAAGCTGCAGCAAAGCGGTGATCTATATAAAACTGAACGACTAGCAGTTATGCTGTAATTGAAAACTCGAATTTTGTTATGAAAGTGTTCTTATATTATTTTACAGTATATTATGAATTAGTTCAGTTTTTTTTCTAGTGTAAATGTGTTTCATTTGTTTTATAATTGTAGTTGTATGAAATAAATAAAAATAATCAAAAGTTGCATCAGTTGTCAATATAAATTACTCATTTATTTTATTTAGAAATCAAATCTTTTATCAATTTTCTGCAATATTCTATATATATTATTTATAAAGTCATTCGAAAATTTAAATAAAACATCTATAAATTATGTACCCATTTTTAAAAGTTACTCTTTGAGTTAAGAGTTCTTTCTGCATAACAATATATCTTTTTTGTAAAGTCCTTCAACGCTTAGGATATTTGCTGATAATGTATTTAAGCTAAATTTGTTAATTAATAAAGGCTTTACAAGTTGTAAGAAACATAGTTCAAACCGTTCTTTAAAGGAAACGAAAATATCATTATATGGACACTAGCATGAATATATATCTTCTATGTACAATCACAATCTGAGCCCAGTCCCATTATACCACGTTAAGGCCCTTAACAAGGGGCATGCAAACGAAACAAAAAGGAAAAGAACGCAATGCGGCTGTCAAAAGATCTTAACGATGAAATAAGAAGAAGCAGAGAAAAAGCGCTGAAACCAAAATAATAAAAAAAGCAAGAAACGAAACGATCCTGGCAGGCGAAGACTTACAAAAACGCGCAGAAGGGCTGTCAAGTTTGCGCGCTGCCAAGTTCGCAGTTTGCAGTCTCCAGAGCCGAAACAAACACAGATACAACACACACATACACAGAGACAGGTACACACACACACACACACACACACACACATACAGAGAGCAGAGGTTAGTGCTGTGGGCAAGTGAGAAAACCAAGCGCGACACCAACACCAAAAACCGGCTACAACTGCCGCTCGGGCGTCTCTTTTTGACGGCCCGCGGCCTGTGGCAAGGGAATTGAATTGAATTTCCAGTCGACGGACGTACAAAATTTGTGCCTTTGCCTTTTCGAAGGTGTGAAGAAAAAATAAAATACAAAGCACAGCCAGTCAGACAAGCAACAACAACAACAATGAGAGACGACGGGGCACACAGCACGAAATTCTGAAAAACTTCAACTGCAGATCCCGAGATCCCGAATCAAAGAACAGACCACAGCATAAAGCAGAATAGGAAGAAGAAGAAGACGAAGCAGAACCAATGCAACAACAACAGAACAAAAACATATATATATATATATATATATAATAATACGAAACTGAAAACTGGATTGTTGCCTCTCGTTTTCCAGTGTGTGGCATGAGGCATGGGGCAGACTCTTTGGGATTTCACAGAGGGTTTCAGCATTATTGTTGTTGTTGTTGCTGTTGTTTGTGCTATGATCTCTCTTCGTTTTTAGAAGCATCTGTTTCTTTCGGGGTTTTTTTTGTTTTTGTGCTCAGCATTGTTGTTGTTGTTGCTTTTTGCCACTTCGAGTCGGACAGCAGAGAGCTGAAGGTGAAAAGTACTTATAATAAGGAAGCCTGACGGCCAAATGGGCGCATTAAGATTAAGGCAACTCAAAACGTTTTCTCAACTGTCCTACACACACATACACTCACCCACAGAGACAGAGAGACACTCGCACACACATGGGTGTTCTGACTTTTGCCATGACAATCCCAAAAATGTAACACAAAAGCTATACAATCTTCTGAAGAGCCTTTAGAATATGTTGTTCATTTTTTTTTTCTTTGGGATTTCGGTTCGTATTGTTCCCGAAGCATAGCAAATGCTCAAAAAAAATTCATTTGATCTTTTCAAGTAGAACCAAATTGGAACAAAGCGCAGCATTGATTTTGCTCTTCTTCTTCATTAATTGAATGTTACGGCTTTTGAGTTAAGATTAAAGACAGACTTTGGGCAGCTTTGTTGTATTGAGCCAAAGGTAAATGATAAATGAGAAATTCTATTTGTATGTTTCACTCAATGAATGAATTTCTATTCTATTTTTGTTGGGTCTCTTATGCCATTTGAGCTATATATTACTTTCAGGGTGTTCTATGCACCTTGTATAGCTCTATTGTTGTATTTTATTATATATTTATTGTAGTACACTTAATTGTAGTATCTCTTAGTATTTAGTCATATATAAAAGTGGATATTTTCTGTCATTCATTTTCAAAATTTCTCTTAATCTCAGCGCAGTTTTAAAATCAATATATCTGATATCAATGAGTCTCTAACTGGGTCTTATGTTTTCATATTATAAGAAATCAAATTCAAATGATTGTCGCTATGTTTGCATCTATGAATTGAAGAAAATTCAAATACATATACATATTTAATCTAAGATATCAGCAAACAATATAATATTTATACATGTAGGTAGATTAGGCAAGTTCTAGTTAAAGTTCTTTAAAAAAGTAATACTGAATAAAGCTAATATAGGTTTCTGCCATAGAGCTATACGGTAAAAACAAACCTCTTTTGTTGTAAATGTGTACATGACTTAAACGTCTTTCAGGTACCTTTCTTTCAATTACTCTTTAATAGTAAAAATAAAACAAGTAAGAAAGCTCTAGTCGAGACTGCTCGACTAGGAGATACCCTGAACCCTCTAATCTGATATTCTAATCATTCTGCACTTCTTTTATGCACACATACATACAGATGCATCCACACGCACGCATAAGCCTGCGCTCTGCTAACTGCGCAGTAAGCAGCGACTGCGCTTGGGCTGCGCTGCAGTGTGGGCAATATTATGAGAATTTATTTGTCGAATAATTTCTTTTGTAAACATATGATCTTAATGAAACTTTCAGAGTGTAATCATATAGTAAATATGTGTGTACATTCCAAAGCACAAGTCTCTAGTACTTGAAATGCGTTTTTTACAAATTGGGGGAGAAGGGGGCGTGGTATCCAAAATCTGTAAATTACAAAATCTTTGTATCGATTAACTTTATATACAACACAAATTTGAAGACTCCAGGTCTAAAAATGTTCAAGTTAGGCTAAAAAAACAAAATCAATTTTTCGATTATTCTCGATAAAAAAGTTATCGGACGATTTATCGAAAAAATAAAGTAAACTCGTACTGCGTATGGTACACACGAGTATGCATGCCAAATTTCAGCTCTCTAGCTCTTATAACTTCTGAGATCGACGCACTCATACGGACGGACGGACGGACGGACGGACGGACGGACGGACGGACGGACGGACGGACGGACGGACGGACGGACGGACGGACGGACAGACGGACAGGGCTATATCGACTCAGCTCGTCACGCTGATCAAGAATATATATACTTTGTGGGGTCTGCCACGCCTCCTTCTGCCCGTTACATACTTTTTCACAAAACCATTATACCCTGATTTCCCATTTTCAATGGGTTCAGGGTATAAAAAAAGTCATTTAAATCCCCATTGTATTTTGGTATTTTCTACACGATTCTCATTCTCTTCTACTTTACACACACTTTACAATTAATACTATTATAGTTGTATTTAAGGTAATCTATTTACTAACGGCGATTCACTAGACCTAGATATGTATCATATTATAGCCATATATATAAAGTATTTAGTATATTTTTAGATTTCTTTTAAATTGGCTTTTGTGAGAACTAACTTTTTGGGCATTTGCTTAGCTCTTGCATTACCTTTTTTCAGTATAATAGAGCGAGTTGTAAATAATTTAAATATATTTTTATTTATTTTTTTGTTTGTTTGTTCGAAACATGTTTTGTATATCAATAGATCTGTTTAACCCTATGCGGCTGAAGAAGTCGAAAAAGAAGAAGAAGAAGCAGAGACCAGCAGACGTGCACGTAGCAAACACACACACGCCAGCACACACACACATGTGGCACATAGAGAGATACCCACATAATAACAACAACAACAACATAACCGACAACTATTCAACTTCGAACCGAATCTGATTTCTGAAACTGATTGCGTATGCGTTGCTGTGGCTGTTGCATTTGTTGTTGTTGTTGTTGCTGTTGCTGTTGCTGCCTCACAGTTGACGTTTTGTGCCCAACGTCAGTTCGAGTTAAAAGAAAAATAACAACAACCTACGTGAAATCCTCCAGATACACACACACATGCGAAAGATACAGATACAGATAGACGCAGCGAGCCGCATGGAGGCGACGCGTCGGTTGGCTTAAATTGGTTTTTATTGTTGCTGCTGTTGCTGTTGTTGTTGTTGTTGCTGCACATGTCCATTGTTGGTGTTGGCCGCATTCGTTTTGACCATATTTCTTGTTGCTGCTGCTGCTGCTGCCGCCGCTGCTTCTTCTTCTTCATCGTCTTCAATACTGCTGTTTGTGCCTTTCTTTGAAGTCGCATTTAATTCTTTGGAGCCTTGGCCTTTTGTTGTTGTCCCGCTCGGAAGTCTCCGCTGGGGCCTGCCATCCACAGCCATCCCAGCCAACGTTCGAGGTGTGAAGAAAAGAATTTTTCTGTGCAATAATCTTGATGCCTTTTTAAGATTTGTTGCTCTGCGGTGCTGTGCCTTAGTTGGAGCTGGACGTGGACGTGGACGTGGAGCTGCATTTCTGTTGTTGTCTTCGTTTCGTTTCGGTTGAAAAATGGTTTTGGGGGGCTTAAGAAAATTTACGCCATAAAATGTGAAAATAATTGGATACACACACACACACACACACAGAGAGCGAGCTCCTTTTTTGAATGCATTTCAAATTGCTAATGATGAGAAGAGCGAAGGTTCAAGTCAAAGTGCTGCAAGTCTTGGCCAATTGCCGCAGATTCCTTCCGTGAGACAAGCTCAACTAAAAAAAACGAAGAAGAAGCACAAGAAGAAGCAGAAACAGAAGAAAATAAAGTACTGAACAAAGTCGACTTTAGCAGGCGCGCAGCCGAGCATTAAATGCATTTATTTATGAGCTCTCTACCCTCCTTTTGATATAATCTTGGCTAAGAAAATTGACGGCCCCATATGCATACGATGCGCATATTATGATATTGAATTTAACTAGAATTCACACCTTGAGGCCCCTTGAATACACCTTAACAAACCATATAGGCATGCAAACATACATACATATATATATATATATAAATATATATACATATACATCTATAAAGCATAAGGCCAAGCCGCAACTCGTGTTTAGCTGGAAAAACGACTTCAACTGATTGTTTTTTGCACGTGTTAAATGATATGGAAAATCTAGCTGAGGTTTCGTTGCTAATAACAATCATAATGTTCACAATAATAAGCAATGAGGCCAGACAATTTCATGGCATATTAAGCAGCATTCATATAATCAAAGTTAGCCAGAGAGCCAGCGACTCCCTTGAAATCTTCGCACGGATGATGAAGCTGCAGTTCTCTAGCTGTTGGATTGGTTATGGTTAGATCCTCTTAAGAAGGAAATCATAAATCATGTTTTTAATCCTCTTAGTTGTGTTTTGCGAGCATCATAAATTGCGTGCAATATGAATCATAAATTCCTATTCCACAATAGGCATGCTGGGTCTTATAGGTTGATCAGGCAATGTGTAAGCTAGGGAAGTATAATGTTGAATAGGAGAGAAAGAGAGATCGAGCTACATGGGATATACATAATCTGGGATAGATATTTGTCAGAAACAAATCGACATAAAATGATATACATATGGGAGAGATGCATTCATATATCTAAGAAGAAAAAAAAAAACAACACAAATATATTATACACATATAAAAAGACAATATATTATATACATACTAGATAAGAAATTATGAATATGATAAGGTGTTATTTTCCATTTTTTTTTTTTTTTTTGCATATTTTAAAATATGAAGTAATATCCGTTAGTATATCACATAGCTGATAACGAATGAATTTATCTATAATAAAATTATTTTTTTAGTATTACCATATAACCTTCCCAATGAAATTTGCCATAAATTAATTAATAGATATACTTAGTATATATCACATATATACTATTTTTAATGAATCGGTATATATAGTACATAATAAACCTTGTCTAATAAATGATGGATATCAAAATGTTTTTAAAATGTAGATGATATAAAAAATTGATTTAATACCACACTTTTTATGATGTTAGGCAAAAATGTGTTTGAGTTATCTATCATATAGATATATATCACATATATATCATACAGCTGACATACAAATTGTTATACATATATTTATACAAAAATATATTTATATATAAAGCATTTTTTCGGCGTATAAGAATCGCTAAATATACCAGAAAAATATTTCATTTAATTTTAGAAATCTACTTTTTTGTTTCTATGTGTATATTTATCATATCTCATTAATTAAAGATTAAAAATGATGTCGCTTGAAAACTTGATTAAAGTATAAATAAAATAATTTTGCATATATACAATTTAAACATATAAGAAATACATTTATATAAGTAAATATACATATTATATACATTTATTTTCAAGCCATATCTACACTTTTTCATCCAAGTAACGTTTTTTCCAGTTCTCTCGACACGATCGTTAAGCAAATCTTTATACTTGGAACGTGGCTTTCGCGCTAATTCATAAATATTTTAGCACATTACGAATCTTGGTTGAGTGCAAACAATATGCAATAAAAAATACAAAAATAAAATAAATTAAATACCAAGTAGAAGTAGACGTTGAAAAAGAAGAAGAGGAATAAGCACAAGGTACTCAGAATGCGGTTAAAAATTATCAGACCAACTACAAAAATCTAGAAATCCAGAATGCATTAACACCTCGCCGTGTGCTCAATAGAAACAGCAGGGGCATTCCTTCTCCCTCCCTCGCATCACACTCTCTGTGGCACCCTCATTATATGTGTATGTAAGTGTGTGTGCTAATGTGGTATATGCCAAGCCCTTGTAACAAAAAAACGTTTTTTCTAAAGCTTCAAATGCAACAGCCGCGACAACAACAACAACAACAACAAATGCAACTTGCACAAATCGTGAAAACCCCCCGAAGAGCGAACAGACGAGGAAGAAAAAAAAAAATAAAACCAGCACGAACAGTCAGAGGGAGAGAAAGCACCAACAACAACCAAAGAGAACCTCATAACTAAATTGCATTAAGTGTAATTATAACTAATTTGATAGAAATAAATAAATAAAAAAAAGCCGCATAAATGGTACAAAAAAATCAGATTTAAAAAAAATTGTTTTCATGTTTCTTCTCTCTCTCTCTCTTCCTCTCTCTGTGTATCGCTGTCGACCGTGGCAAACGATTAAAGCCAGTGGAAATGCTGTGGAAATGATATGCGATTAGTGGAGAAATAAAATCCCCAATAGTAAATGGAATAATTGTTGAAATATTTGAATCGGCAGCAGTCAGCAAATGGCATTTCAATTGATTTATCTAAACAATTTTGTAATAAGTACAATCCGGAAATAACTATATATTATATGTGTAAGATAAAAGAGGAGAAATAGCTGGAAGCTTGCATTGAATTTAATAATACTTAAAACTATATGTTTTTTGCTATAGAGTGTAAGTATAAAAATATAAAATCTTAGATTTCTTTGCCTCAACAAAAAATTTTTTTTTTACTTCTATAAGAGTGTATAACAATATCAATTTAAATTACATTTTTATTCTATTAATATATAATATTAATTTGTTTTAAGTTGATTTCAAATAATAGTACAATCGATAGAAAATTTAGATAATATATGACATTTATGATATATATAATTTTATCATTTATAATATAGTTTATTCAAATCTGAGTTATATGATTTACGCTTAGATTTCCTCTAATAAACGAATTAAGATTGCAATCTTGTAATGCTACAGCTAAGGCTATGCTATTATGTAGTTGAAATTTACAAATGAAAAGTAGTGGAGGATAAAAAGCATGTGAGATCGTTTAGAGCAGATTAAGATTTCTTGAACTTGCGTTCAGATTTATTAAACTGAATGAAAGGCGCACTGTACCGACTGTACCGTCAGTGGATTTGTACAATTGCTTGATCAATTACCAGAGCAACAACAGCAACAATGGGAGCAAGAACAACAACAACAACGAAGGCAACGGCAAGATATACAGATTGAAAGCACAGCATAGATTAGTCCATAGATGGACTGCCTTTAGCTACGGTCAAGAGAGGGAGATGCAAAGCGAGCGAGCGAACGGGCACAATGAACCTGAGGTGGGGAGGCAGAGGGAAAGAGAGGGCACGCAGGCAGGCAAAATAAATCATTTAATATAGCGCGCTATTTATCATCTAACATTGCTGCATATCATTCTTCATCTTGGCACACGCACACACACAAGCACACTCAGACACACACACACATACACACAGTTGGGTGCCTCAGGAGTAGACGAAAAAAAAAAAAACAAAAACAAAAGTGGAAGTAGAAAACAAGTAAAAGCGCTGCAGGCAACAGAGGTCGGCAGCGAGATGCCCTATAGAAAGGCAATAGGAACTGGGGTATATAGGAAAAGGCATAAACAACTGTAAAGTGCAGCTGGCAGAAACATTAGGAATCAGACATTAGGATATGCTTAGCAATTCATATTATATAATCTAAATTAAACAAACTTCAACATGCCAGCTGACAAATTCTATATACCCTTTTCATAAGTTTACTCAAAATGAGCATATAAATAGAAGTGAAGGCAAAATTAGCGTGAATGAAAACTGCTGGCTGAAACGTATGGCAATAGAGTTGTTGGTGGGGGAGGCGTGGGGGGTGGGGGCATTTACACACCTAGCAAACGGTATTAAGAGAGAGCGGGTGGGGTAGGGGTACATTGCGGTTGCACTCATATAAACAAATTGCGCGAACGGAGCAGCCAAAATGTCTGCTACGGCTATAAAGGCACAGCGTGTCTGTGTGTGTGAGTGGATGTGTGTTTGTGTGAAAGAAATGTACAAATGTTTGACTGTCTGTCTGTCTATATGTCTATTTGTCGTATCTTTTCTAGTGAACGATTCTGTGTTGTTTATTCGTCACTTTAACACGTTCGATGCTGACGCGCGCGCTGGCAGCGGGCAGCGGCTAGTGAGACAGCGGGACAGCGACTGAGGCAGCGACGCAACGTCACTGACACCGACACACACATACAGACACATACACGCACGTACACACAAAATAAACTAAACGCAAACGCAGCGGCAGAATTTATTTTTATTTAATGCGCGCCTGCCATACATTCACATGTATGCGTGCATGCATATCTACATATGTGTGCTTGTGTGTGAGTGTGTATGTGCTGCATGCCTATCAAGATTGAATTTGGTTTTTCGTTTGATTGTTTTGATTGTTGCCGCCAACTAGACTTACAGCAAATAAATGCGTAACAAAACAATATCACGTAAAAAGTTAAAATGCCTTAAAAACTACATGTACGTACATTTTAGTGTGTGTGTATTTATTTTTGTTATTGCTGCTGCTGTGACTGTGATTTTATGCTCGCTCTCGCAGGCGCTCTTGTTCACTCACTCTCTCTCTTTTCAATCGCTGTGTAGAAGTTCTCACTTGTACTATTAGAATTTTGTTGCCTGCACAAAAGGCAATGCATTTTGCTTATTATGTGTTATCACACAGATGCAATACACTTGCATTTAATTATTTTATGTTTTTAGTTAGTTTTATATTAATTTGGAACATACACGCGCTTTTGTTTTCGATTAATTAAGCGAGAAGAACCGCTTGCACTCTCCCGACTCGACAACCTCACGCTATGACAACTAAACGAGAACTGATTGTAAATATTATATCGATAAGTTGAGAGTGTGTGAATGTTCAGCTGCGCTACGCTGCGACAACAGTCAGACCTGCTTTAACAGGGCTGACAAATTTCAAAAAATGTTCTTGAAAATAACTTTTTTGGCTCAATCAAATAACAAAAATGGCTAATTTTCTTTTAAATATAGGGACCATTAAATCCATTAAAGCAAAGAAACAAATATAAGTTTGTTTTGCACGAGGGCTGCATAACGCACAGGGCTGTATTGTGCGGCTTGCTAAAAACACCTGTTTAACGGCAGAGGCGAATCAAAGACAGGGCTGTGCTAATAAAAACATCTGTTGTGTTTATGACAATGTCTGTTTTACACACGATTACAAAATCTCTTCCAAAACGTTTATCAATAGCACAAGCGACTGGCAATGGTTTCCAACCAAATTCCTGGTGTAGTGTTACCACACCACATACAAACACTATAACTCCGATATCGATACCAATAGTACGCAGGATTTGGGGCTATGTGGCTGTAGCCTTCAACCAGGTGGATAAGGATCGTTTGTCAAAGGTGGGTCCGAATCGCCTCTGCGCTGAATGGATATTAAAAAATGGTGGAGGTGTACGTTTCACTGAAAATCCAACAAAACTGTGGAAGGATTACAATCATCTACCGGCGGAGAATGTACCGTTTCGTATTAAAGTTGTGGACGCCACCAATTCATCGATCATGAAAATTGGCTTGCACCATTTCGAAGGCTGCAAAAACATAGACACTGTTATATTTCACAAATGTAAGCATTTGGAAAACGACGGTCTAGAGGGATTGGCGTACATTAGCCAGTCGCTAACTCATCTACAGGTATCCGGCTGTTATAATATCAGGGACTCCGGCTTGGCCATCATAAGCCAACTGCAAAATCTGAAGCAGTTGCTTATCTTCGATATGCCTTTCGTTAAGGATATAGATGAAGTGGCCAGAAGCCTAAAAAAAAGCCTGCCTGACTGTGACATACAGGCTACAAAGCGTGGAATGTAATTTTAAAAGCAATGCGCTCTAAGCGAATAGGTTGTATTGAAATTGTTGTTAATTTTTCTAGAAATAAATGAGTTGAGTTGAGCATTTGAATGGTCTTCTGAATACTGGAGGCAACAATACAGAAATAATTTTGGTTGCTTATGAAAATGTAAGTACTTTGATTGCTATGAAATCATCTTATAATAATCTTTCTTTGCCTAGGTCTTCAATCAAGGAATGAAGGATTTGGGTAAACTGTTTTCTAATGATCTAAGCCAGCGAGTACTGTATCCTGCGAAGTTAAGCCTCAAATGACTATATATGTATCTCAGTAATATCTGTGATCCTGTTATGGACAAGCTTTATCATAGAATTGAAATCGAATATATGTATATGTAAGCATAATTGATATGTAAGTAAAGTATCGAAAGATCTTTGTAAACTCAATAACTAAATTGAAAATCCATGTGTTTTGTATCCAGGTGTAATTGGTGCTATGCAGCATTGTTATAAAATGCCCTAAAAAACTTATCAAATATTATTTGGTGTTCCGTGCAGTCTATCTGTATTATGTACTAAATGATGTATAGTCTAGGTGGCAGCCAGTATATAAGGACGTATATCTTCGACATCCAAGAGCTGCTCAGGAGCCACACGCGCGCCACACATGGGACAGTCTCCAGTTTCCGACAGAATGCTATAAGCAAATATAAAGTATATATTATATTTATAAATCATCTTTATATATATATATATATATATATATATAAGGTAGACCCACTTCTCCATCTCTCCGCGAAAACATAGAAAATCGCATTGCGGACAGGATGTCATTTGAGTTTTGATGATGTGCTGACCCGTTGCAATGCAAATGGGCAGCGTAGTCTTGCAGCTGTAGCAGGTGACTTCCATGTTGGGCAGATTGGCATCGCAGATGGGACACTCCATTGTCTCGTCATCGATCTCATCGCGTAGCTGTTTGATGCCCTTCGGTGCCTTGCGGACAATTGATTCGATCTTCTTAATATAACGCCCGTCCAGTTGATTGCGATAATCGGGACGCATGAGCATCGAGGCATAGGTAAAAGCGGATTTCTTTAGGCCAGCGCGATGGCATTCGATAACAGTCGAAGTCAGTATGGGCACAATATCTGAGGATGATCAAGAATGAATAAATATACTATACTAAAATTTAAATATCTAGTTTACGTTCTGGAAATTGTGAGATGCAGGCAGCCACCTGGACGAGCAGCTTGGCGGCCAGCAGATGATTGCCCAGCTTGACATGAATGCGCACGAGCGTATAGCGATGCAGCAATATTAAATTGTGCCGCATTTCAGCAGTCACCGAGAGATTATTGCGACGCAGCTCCTGGTACATGGAGTAAAGTAAGTCTCTCGCAGATTTATAATTGCCTGAAATCTGCTCCTGATTGGCTATAATAACGGCTGTCTTAGCCGCGTCCTTGAAGTGCTTGCGAGCCATATACAAGCGGAACAGATATCGGGGATCCTTGGGCACACCATCGAGTTCGCCCAGTAGAAATTCAATTAGCTGCGTGGCCAGCTGTTCATTATTGGAGGTGGCCACGCAATCAATGGCCAGTGATAGTGCCTGCGATTCCTCATTACTGAAAGCAGAGGCCTTGAGCAGGAATCGGAGAGCCTTGGTAAATTCTCTGGCCAGAAAATAATATTTTCCCGCTAGCAGAGTATATTTCTCGCTCTCAAAATAATGAGCCAGCGCCAGATAATCTGCAGATTTGGCATTCTCATAGCGCTCCAGAAGCTCGCCATGGCGACGCAGCTTATTATGACGCTGAGCCAGAGCAAAGGCCTCCTCCACACAGCCGCAAATGACGAGGAACTGAAGAGCCTGTTCGATATCGTTGATTTTCTGATAGAACTTTGCCAGCATTTTGGCTGCATCCATTGAGCGTGACTCGAGGACTATTTCGGAGGCAGCATGTGGATCACAGAGATGATCTAGATAGATTCTAACACACGCATCCAAATCCCCAGCAATACGGTAGCTGTTTATGGCTTGTTCGAACTGTCCGTCCGCTTCCTTGGCCTTGGCATAGGCTGCATGTAATTTGCTACTCTTCACATGGCCCAATATATTGTTAGCCTTGTGCCACATCTTCAGAGAGATATAATGCCCGCAAGCCTCATCGTAGTAGCCGCCACGTTCGTAAAGTCCGGCCGCCTCTGTGAGGTGACCCACAGTGGCCAGCAGCTCGGCGCAGTCGAAGAGCAGCTGCTTATCCTGCAGCTCCACAGCATATTGAATCTGGATAGAGTAATATTATAAATACTGTGTGAAACAATGTGAAGTTCCTTACGCCACGTCGAAAATCGCCCGCACGTATGGAGGTGCGTGCAATGCCCATTTTGCAGAGACGCACATGCTCCTCGTATTCCGGTGTGCTGTGCAGCAAAGTGGGCGGCTCTGAGTCCTCGTTGTTAATAAGATCCTCCTTGTAACCTTTCTCGTAGTGATACAAAGCATCCGCATAGTTGCCACTAGGAGAAAAAAACTCTTCAAAAATGCATCTTTACAGAGAATTGTTTTCGTCTTACGTAAATTCCAATTGTTGAGCATACTCTCGCGCTATGTAAGGCACCTCATTCGGTTCGTATTTGTGCGCCAAGAGCAGCGCCTGATCCCATTGCAGCAAATCCCTGCTTAGATCCAGAGCAGCTCGTGTATACGATCCTTTTAGCAAGTACTCCTTGGCTTGATCGTACTGACCCAGAAGCATGCAACAGCAGCCGCACAACATATGCAAATCCTCGACATAGACCAATTCGTCCAGCGCATTGACTAAAGCAGCATCGCCCAATTGACGATAAGCGCGCAGAGCTGTTCATATAGAGATGAATGATATTTAGATTTAAGAAAACATTATTATATAATTCATAGTTAACCAATTTCCGGCTCCAGATCGGCGATGGCATGCTCGCCAAATTGTCGCCAGGCGCTGTCCAATTGCATCTGCTCGCACAGCTTGTAGGCCTCGTCATATTTCTTGAGCTTCAGCAGCAACAGCAGATTATCCGTTTGGCTATTTGTGGGATTGATGACATGTGTGCTCAAGCACTGCGTTGCATACTGCCCGCCATCGATGTGCAAAGCCATCTCACCGGCACAGACCAGCAGGGGCACCTGGCCAGGATTCAGCTTCGACTCACCCAATCTCTGACTGTATCTGCCACGCACGGAGTGACGCGTAAAGACATGCGTATAAACCAGGCGGGAGTCGTAGCTAATGAAAATGTTCGATTGGGTCAAGTCCCACAGGCATCCCAAGCACTGTTTGGGCAGCTCCGCAATGAGCAGAGCCTCCTGATCCAAAGCGGGCAAATAGACAAAGCCCTGGCCATGTTCATCAATAAAAATTGTTTTGGTGCCCTCGACGTCTGTGTAAAGCTGGCGTATGCCATTGCTATGACGATAGATAGTGCACGTATCCCACTTCTCCAGCGAGTAAAACACCAGATGGCCAATCTGAAAAGGCAAACACCATGAATAGCAAATAGCAGAAAGTGTTTTCCCTATTACACACATCCGTTGCAAAGATGAGCAGCTCCGGACTGAGAGCAAAGCATGTGATGACTGCATCGCTGGGCAGGGAGGAGGGCAGTGCACTGGGAAAGCATGCCTGCAGCTTATCCTTGCAGTTGGGATTATCCGCAGCGATTGCTTGCAGTATCAACTGTGGTGGGCAAAGAGCAGCGCAGTAATCCGCATTCAATTTCATAGCCACAATATCGTTTGGCAGATCGCGTTCGCTGAGTGGACGCGGCTCATCCCCTAAAGTCTTGCCCAAGTCATAGAACCAGACATGTTTGTCCAGGCCAACAGCAAACGTATACGGGCCAATGGCCAGAAATGATGGCTCCGTCTCCAAGGGCAGGCGAAAAGGCAATGTTTTTGATTTATCTGGAGCATAGACGTAAATAGAAACTTCCGCCAAGCTACTCAACATGACCAGACGTGGAGCCGACACGGCAAACATGTGCGGCAGCTTGGTTACATAAGTGTACACAGTGCCTCCACTGGTAGTGACTGCCAGGAGCTGTCCATCTGGTGACCAATCAATCATTTGTACGCTCGCATGATCCGGCACTGTGATAATTCGTTCCGTTTCCTGCAGATTAGTAATCGAGTGGATCTTGATACTGTGTGGATGAAGAAGTCAGAGTGAAAAATGCTTCAGTGAATAAATGTGGATCCACTAACTTGTCATCGCCGCAGGAGGCAACAATATCCAGAGATGGACAGTAGGCCAAGCCGGTGAGCGTATCCTTGTGATTTCGCACCTGCCACAGCTCCTGGCCAACGTCCTTGGGATGCGTAGAAATAGCCACAACATGGCCATTGGAAAATCCTAGCAGTATGTAGCCATCGCCAAACCATTTGTGCTGCAGCAGCGAACCATAGCGACTCTGGAAGCCGAGTTCTGTTGGATTCTCCGGCTCCGGCAGATAGTACAGGAACAACGTGCGTTTGCCAATGATCATGCTAATGGCATTGTCGCCCGCTATGCGCTCATCATTCGCCATCTCTGCAAAGTACATATCGGAGGGAGCATCGCGTAGTTGAACAATGCGCACCGTATCACCATCTTCGGTGCTCAGTGAGAAGCTTTTGTCGTCAGAGCCGAGAGCAAGCAGATTCTGTGCTGACCATGCGCCGCAAGTAATGCGCTTGTTGTGCTTGCCAATCACCGGGGTTCGTTTTCCACTGCGATGATTATAGATGGCCAAATTGCCACGTCCAGTGCCTACAGCCAAAATTTGTTGTTGTTTAGACCACAAGATGCAGGTGAGCGGATCACGCAGTCCAGATTCCACAGTCAGCTTTTGTTGGGTCGCATAATCCCAAAGAGTGATATTAGGTGAGCTGCTGGTAATGATCCCCAATAGATCTCCCTCGCAATCCCAAGCAAAACCAGAGCATAGACTGAAATGGGCAATTTACAATAAATATATTGATAAGCATATATCAATGTTACCCGGCTAATATGAGGCGCTGCACCAGCTGGCCTTGGCGATTGTATAGAGCTACGGAACCATCGGTGCCTGTTGTGGCCAGCAAAGCGCCGGCACTCTTCTGCCAAATGAAGTAGACGTCGCCAATGCCGTGCGGCTCATCATATTTGTACAATATCTTCTCGAACGACATTTTCAAAGATTAAACTCCTATAGCAGCATGGTTTTTCCGGAAATTTTTGCACTCTTGCTGCATTTTGCAGAGCTTGAAACTTTTTTCAGTTTTCTGTTTACGCTTTTTACCGTTGCTATGACAGCAACAAGTAGTTTTCAAACGATACTACTCATTTCATTTACAGTGTGACCATGATTTACCATAAATAAATAGGAAAAATAAAACAAAATATTTAAACTTGTTGAAGCTTAAATTTATATACAGCTGAATACTTTTTGACATATGTATATTTTTATTTTTAACTGTTTGACATAGCTTCTTAATGATTTGTATAATAAATTTATAATAATGAGTCACTAAGCTTTCTTCTTTGTTTACATGTTTTTGCCGTTACCATCAGTGTTGATAGCTTAGCCTATTTCAAGCCAAATCTAGGCTCTTTGAAAGTGGCTAGCTTAGCCTATTTATAATTAATCCTCTGCTGTTTATTTTTGTGTTTTAAGCTATTTGGCAATTAATAAAATTGTATTCTTGAGCAAGCTAGCAGCAGATAGTGCTCTCATCCATTTTTACCCACACTCCAACTCATTTCGGAGTTCAACAACCGGCAGCACTGGTTACAACAAGTATTTTTAAACGATACTCTTTACGACAGGCAGTATTTTCTATAAAGCAAAAATACTATCATATTCTTTCTTCTCTTTGTCATCAGCATACTAATCCTAAGGCAGAGAACAGCTGTATGGAATAACGAATGTTTAAAAGCATTCTAAAATTTGTTATTTAAAATAATAATTATTTAAAGCGACTACATTCTTATAGTAAATCCTAAACGTTAAATATAACCATGTCGGATGATCTACCGGAGGAATTCGATTTAATAGTCATAGGCACAGGTAAAAGGCGTTATTAGTTATAGTATTGTTTTTTTTCTACGACTTCAGTTTGATGAGTCATGAATGTTATTTCTTAGGCTTCGCGGAGTCCTGCATTGCCGCCGCTGCCAGTCGCATAGGTAAAAATGTCCTGCACATTGATTCCAATGACTACTATGGCGACGTTTGGAGCTCGTTTAGCTTGGAGGCATTTAATAAATTATTGGAGCAGCCAAGCAGCAGCGTGCGCAATGGGAGTTACACCTGGCATAATGCGACTGATGAGCATGGACAGGAACAGGAGCAGGAGCACCAGGCAACGAGATGGACACGCGAATCGCTGCTAGAGAAGTCTCGTCGTTTTAGCCTGGATCTAAGTCCACGTGTCGCCTATTGCGCTGGCTCCTTGGTGCAATTGCTTATCAAGTCGAATATCTGTCGTTATGCAGAATTTCGCTCCTTGGATCATGTGTGTATGCTGTACAACAAAGAACTCGTCTCAGTACCCTGTTCCCGCAGCGATGTCTTTAATACCAAAACTCTGACTATGGTCGAGAAACGACTCCTGATGAAGTTTCTGACCGCTTGCAATGATTACGGCGAAGATAAATGCAACGAGGATTCGTTAGCGTTTCGCGGACGCACCTTTCTGGAGTATTTGCAGGCACAGCGGGTGACGGAGAAGATCTCCAACTGTGTGATGCAAGCGATTGCCATGTGCGATGCCAGCACCAGCTTCGAGACGGGCATGGAGCGCACCCAGCGTTTCCTTGGCAGCCTCGGTCGCTATGGCAATACGCCCTTTCTGTTTCCCATGTACGGCTGTGGCGAATTGCCGCAATGCTTCTGCCGTCTGTGCGCTGTTTATGGCGGCATCTATTGCCTAAAGCGCAGCGTCGAGGATATCAATTGGACGGAGAGCGAGCTGCTTGTGAGCAGCGCAGGGAAAACATTGCGGGCAAAGCATTTAGTTTCTGCTCCCTCTCAACTGCCAGCCACATTGGCCACACACTTCGGAGACTCCGAACCGCGTTTATCGAGAGGCTTGTTCATTACCTCCAAGCCCCTGGGCAGCGAAGAGCTAAATAAAGGAGGCGGAGGCGTCAATTTCTTACGCTTGCTTACGACGAATGGAGAGCGGGAGGCTTGCCTGATACAACTCTCACACTATTCGGGCGCATGTCCAGAGGGTTTATGTAGGTGTCGCAGCTACTCTTGAGGTAAACTCTTATTAATTAGAAATCTCTTACATTTTCTAGATATACTCCACTTAACGACGCCCGCAGTAAGCTCCAATCCAGCAGGAGATTTGGCTGACTTTGTGGCGCAGCTTTTTGAGCCGAACGCCAGCGAGATCCTCTACAGTGCCTACTTTACAATAGCCGCTCCAGCTGCCGAGAGTATTGCAAACGCTGCCACGCCCATCTACTGCACAGCGGGACCCGTCTACGAGCAGGATTATGATGCGGCCATAGAGAATGCGCGTCACATCTTCAGCCAGCTTTATGAGAATGAAGAGTTTCTGCCGCGAGCACCCGATCCAGAGGAGATTGTTGTCGATGGCGAGGATCCGAGTGCGCTAAATGAGCACAGCCTGCCGGAGGATTTGCGTGCACAGCTGCAGGACTTGGAGCAGGCAGCACAGCAAATGGATATAGCGGAATAACAGGGCAACGAGAAGAATGAAGGAAGACAACTTTATTATTTATTTATTCATCACTTTATTGAGAAAACAGAAAAAAAAACTGAGAATAATTCTATATACATGCTAAACTATCAATTATATATATAATATATATATATCTTGGACAATTAAAATTCGCAGCAGGTTTTCTATTTCCTTTAGGTTTTAGTTTAAAATCAAATATGTGCTTGCATATAAATTTATATATTTATATGTATACGTATGTATATTTGTGTAAATTATTTATTAGGTAAACACTAGTTACTATATATATTTTATACTTTATATGTATGTATGTGAGTGTGTATGTGTGTGATTTCTATATATATATATATCTATATATCTCTTCCAAAAATATGCATTATAAAAATTGTATTTGTTGCCTTACTATTTGTTTTATTGCTTGACAGTTGCTTGTTAAAATTTCTTGTGATGCACTCAAATTGTGTGTGGGTCTTAAATTAATAGAAAATAGAAAATAACACAATGTGTTAATTTGTTTAAATAATAGTATAAAGTTTAGTTAACAAAGGTTGAACGCACCAATTTAGTCTTATGTTTTGAATTGAGCAGCATTTTGAGAGGGGGTTTCTTTTTGTTTTTGTTTTTTCGAGGCAGTACTAAAAGAAACATTTAAAATTAACATAATATGCCACAATTTGATTATGAAACGATACAAAGTGCATTTTACAATATGTTTCGAGTGTGATTTGTTTTTCATCTTGTCTATATATTAATAAATATATATAATATATATAGATATATCTGCTTTTCAGTGCATTTTACAATAAAGCTTTTACGTTCTCGTTTCACTTACAATATCAGCTGCTGCTCAAAATGAGTTTGCTATTCCTTCTGCTTTAATGCATATACACATATATATACATACGAGTACATACATGTATATATATGTGTGTTTCAATTGTTTTCTCTTTTTTTATATCTTAATTAGATTATTGTTGATATTCTGCTGGCGTTTGCGCTTCGCATTCATTGCATCCACAATGGGCTGTCGCTTGGCATTATATTTTTTATTCAGCTGCTCAATTTCCAGCTCCATCTCGTGATCAATATTGCTCAGTCGCTGATTTAGATCGTCGTAGGTGAGAAATTTGAGAAACTCAAACTCTCCTTCTACATAGGCGTGCGATTGTGTGTGCAAATGCTGATGCTGATATGCGGGCGGCGGCGCAGCAGGAGCAACTGCAGCTGCAGCTGCTGCTCCGCCCTGCTGCTGCGAGCTACGCAGCAAATTCTGTTGATTGTTGAGCGCAATCAGTTGCTCGGTCATTAGGGGATACGCCATGAGCAATTGCTGCTGCTGCTGTTGTTGTTGCTGTTGTTGCTGGTGCTGTTGCAGGCCATATTGATTGATTGCTGAGATTTGCTGAAATTGCATTTCCATGTTGTGCTCCCAATTGTTGGCATCATGCGCACCACTAGCCAAGTGCTCCTGTGGCTGCTGCTGTTGTTGTTGCTGCTGCTGCTGTTGCTGCTGCTGCAACTGTTGCTCCACGGCAGCGGGCGAATACTCCGTCGTTGCCTTCTCATCGGGACCAGCATTCTTGCGCTCAAAGTGATCGAGGAACTGTGGACGATAGCGATAGCGCGGCTTCTGATCATCATTACGCTTGGCCGTGCTCGAGTCATCCGAATCCGAATTAATGACCATTGTGCCTGCCGGAGGGAAGACAAGATGTTTAAATAATTCGAATGCCTTGCTTGAGATAAGTTGACATGGCTGCCTTTACTATTTCAGTACTTATCCATTTCCTTTCTCACTCACCTAAATTGGACTCCAGTTCGACCATGGTGCCGCTGTCCACTGTGGCCACATCAGCACTGCCACCAGTGCCACCAGCACCGCCGGCTGCTGTCGCAGACGCTTTGGCTGCAGCCTTGGCCATGCCTGCCTTTATGCCGCCTGGACCCAGTGTGGCATCGTCCACATCTTCGCGATGTGCTATCATGGTCGCATCCGAGGCCGAGTTCTCCTGGTATTCATTGAATTTCTCAGGCACTAAAGTGCCGGGATCTACAAATGTCTTGACTGTGCCCGAATTGTACTCGTTCTCCTCCTCGTGCAGCATTAGGCCACCCTCTTGTGTGGCCAGACTCTTGGCCTGGCTCATGGCACCACCAGCTGCGCGATGGGCGCGCTGTTGCTCCCTTATGGCGCACGTCTCTTCCAGCATGGTCTTCAGTATGCTGCGATGCTTGGCATTGCGTATGAACTCGTGCTCTAGCAGTTCAGTGGCCGTTGCTCGCTCATCCGGATTCTTGACCAGGCACTTGCTAACGAAATCAATGAACTCTGTGCTCCAGCGATCCGGCTCCCGGAACGAGGGTGGCGGTTTTTGTGGTATCATAAATATGGCACGCATCGGATGTATTTCTCCATATGGAGGCTTGCCTTCAGCCATTTCCAGTGCTGTGATGCCCAGCGACCAAATGTCCGCCACACAATCGTAGCCGATCTCCTCAATCACCTCCGGAGCCATCCAGAATGGCGTTCCAATAACTGTATTTCTTTTGGCCATCGTGTCTGTTAGCTGACCAGCGACACCAAAGTCCGCCAGTTTGGCATAGCCCTCGGTATTCAGCAATATATTAGCTGCCTTGATGTCCCGATGGATTTTGCGACGTAGATGCAAATACACCAGACCCTTTAGCGTATCCGATAGTATTGTCGCAATTTCCTCCTCCGTCAGAGTTTTCTTGCGCAAACGCATAATATCTGAGACGCTGCCGGCGCCACAGTATTCCATGCAGATCCACAGATCGTATTGCTTGAAATAGGAGCCATAGTAGCGCACCACATAGGGTGAATCACACTGTTGCATAATCGAGATCTCCTTGATTATCTCGTGCAGATCGGACTCAACCGGCACCAATTTGATGGCCACTATTGAGCTACTCTCCTTGTGCAGCGCCTTATATACCGAACCGTAGCTGCCCTCGCCCAGTTTGTACATTATGTCAAACACTTTCTCTGGCGGCTGCAGCAGAGATTCCTCTGACAATTTCTTTAATTCACCATTGCCATTTGTATTGGAAGACATGTTGCTGGCTGTTGTTGTCGTTGTTCTACGTCTGCATATGCGTTGGCTGTGCTAGTGCCAGTGGCTCTGCTTTTTACTTCAATTCGTACGTATTTGCGGTATATTGGTTTTAAAACAACACAATATCTGCGCCACGATAATTGCCAATTTAATGCAAGGTTTTTTTTTGCACCCACATTTGTTCTTTATTCGTTCACCAGTAGAGCTGGTGCAGCAAAATTGCTAGTCACTGGTATTTTTTAGTGACTAGCCATGGAATATACGCGTTTGGTATTAAACTATCCTCTTGAAAATACTTTTATTTCTTTGTTTTATCACTGTTGTTTGGTCAGTGGTTTCATGTAAACAATATGCAAGTACAAATGGTAAGGCTTGGGAATACATTTATTAATGGGCATAGATGTAATCAAATGGTGCAATCTTATAAACAAGTTTGTTTTATGACTGAAAAAGGTAAAGAAAATTTGAATATTGTGAAATTAGTATTTCTTTGTACCTTTTAACGTAAATTATCGTTATCGATTCTCAATAAAAGTGGCGCGTGACAGCTGAAAAAGTCCCATTTTAGCATAACAATTATATTTATTATAAATAAAAAAATTAAAGCACTATCAACCATTATTCTCTGTATTAAGCTTTAAGTTTAAGCTTCTATTTATATACACAAAGGCAATATATTAATTTAGTTTATTATATAAAATTTTCCGCTGGGCGACGTTGCCAGACTGGCAGAGTGCAACATGTAAACGCAGTTTGGCGCATTTTTTAAATTAAAAAATTGCCCAATTCGTTTGTTTACTGGCAACGGCAAGAGCATAAATACCATTATATGCAATTTCTAAACAATGTGTCTTATCAGTCAGTCACTGTGCATTTGGCTGTCCTAGCAACGCGCGCCATAGTAACGCTCGAGGATACCAATACACACAGAAATTGAGAAAATTCCTGAACCTTTTGCTCGGGTCGTCAGTTTGTTGTTTACGCTAGCTGAATACAGTTCAACGACTAACGCAACAAAGAAATGTCTAATACACGCATAACCACCGCCTATGGAGCGCGGCCATCGTACGATTTACATACAAACTCCATATCGCTGAAACAACGTTCCAAATCCGCAAATCCACCACAATTACGGCCATTTAGCGGCATTCAGGGTACGCGACCCCGTTATGTGCCGCCATTTTCCATACAATCGCAGCAGAAAAACACGGTAGTCATTAACGGTCCCATACACGAGCCACCCGTCACTGCAAGCGCACGAGGTCGTCCACCGAATCCCAAATGTTCGTATTCCCTAACATTTTTCGGAACCCCAGAAAATGTCACATTATTTTGATTATTTGTATTTACTTTTAGGTCTGAAGAAACAGCAGAAATCAATTTCGTCATGCAATTTGAATGCTAGCCTTAACGCCTGCACGGCTAGCAAGAATCCGGGGCGTGGCACATTGTTTCGCATGTATTTTGATCGCGGAGACTTGCCCATTAAAATGGAATATCTGTGCGGAGGCGATAAGATTGGCTGGACGGTGAGTAGACGGAGCAATTTTTATTAATATTATATTATGTATATTAAGTATTAAATCAGAGAATTTTCATATATATTTTATAGACAAGTAAGTCATAGTCTTAAAAAATTAATTAAATTACAAAAAAACCTAGACTTGGTTCATATTTTCTTCAATTTTGGAAAATTCTATTAAATAGTTCTTTATGTATGACTACTAGGAAATTTAGTATGCAACTACAATAGAGACTTTTCTATTCATTTTCGTTTTCTAAAGGGAAAATCAAAAAAATTTGAAAACGAAATCCTTACCTTATAAATATAGTGGCTCTGCATGCGATTAAACTGTTTGAGAATTCCAAACAAGAACTGCATAAATCTAAAAATTTGTACTTTAAATCGATTGTGAAGGGAAACTTTCCAAATGTTTTCTCCGTATTTGCTGAACTTTGATTCCTAAATTACCTGCCAAACAAATCAATGCCAACTAATTGCCAATAGGTGTTAGACCCAATTTCCCCGACTAACGACTGCACACCTGCGTGTCCAATTATATTTGAAGTGTTGGCACAAAGAAAAAAACTAGAGAACTCCCACACTCATATGGCTAGATATATGTAGGTTATTACCTATGTATATATTTATATAGAATTTGTCTATTTCCGGAACAAACAAACGGAGTGACTCCGTTTCGCATTCGCGTTTGCCATACTAGCTGTGACGTCCAGGTGTCTGCCAGTCAGTCACTCAAAAAGAGAGAATACCAGAACATAATATATAGAACAGGGAACCTGGCCTGGTCTGGCCTGGCTTGGCCTTTTCAATGTCATGTGTAAATGTTTGGTATGATGCTTCAGCGGGTGCGTTTGTTTATTTAGCGCTGCGGCATTTCTGACAGTTCATTTACATATGAGCGATATGCAAGTGACAGAGATATACATCATATATATGCTATATGTACGTATATGCATATCAAGGTTGAAGGTCATTCGAAGGAGCTTCAAGTGGGGTTTAGGCTAAGCTGATGATAGAGCCAACTTGCATATGTAAGCAGAAAGATTTTACTGGAAAATTTTCTGTTTTAATTTTTTTGCAAGGTAATTTTCAAAAAGAGGTACTTGTAAATAGAAAATATGACATATATACATATATATTAGTCATATAAAGGGAAATTTTCATATTTTCAGTATATTTACTCAGATTTTGGAATTTTCGAAGGACTAAGGACTACAATTTGATCACAATCTATAAATAATACCTATACATATAAATAGCATATAGCTGAGGCAAATAAACATTCTATATGTATATATATTTTTTTATATAAAAAGATTTAGCATTGTGGGACTTTCAAAGTGATTCGAGAAATTTTTGGCTATAAACCATATATACTATATATGTATTTGTATGCATATCATATATGTATAAAAGGGATATTCATATATAATTTATGATTTATGCAAGTTATACGAAAACTTCGAAAATTAAAATGTAAATAAAACAATAAATAAAGAAACAAAAAACTAAAGAAAAGTTTTATGAGTTGCTTGAACCGTTTTCAATCACGCAGTCTTTCCCTATCTCTCTCTCTCTCTATATATATATATATTTAACCCATTTAACTTTCCCACCAAATGAAAGACATTTTAATAGAAATCCAAAAAGGAAAACTCAACAAGCATCGCGTGCACATTTACACCTGTAAAACAAGGCGCAAGAAAACTTGCCTTAACTGTCACCAGCTCACCTGTATTTCGCTTCCAGGTGGACATTGACAAGCTGGACTACAGTCTCTATTTGCCGCTGTTCTTCGATGGGTTGGCCGAACCGAAGCATCCATATAAGACATATGCTCGCCAGGGCGTTAGCGACTTGCTTCAAGCGGGCGGCGATAAAATCCATCCCGTGGTACCGCAATTAATTTTACCGTTAAAGAGTGAGTACCTGCCGGCGATGGGGGCAATCGGAAAACCCAAATATACAATGGAGAGCCAAACTCGAAGAGCTGCCTAGACAAAAAAAGTATTTGTCCTGGCACGCAAATTGCTTTTGCTTTAATTTGCACCTGTAACTTGTTCTTGTTGTTTTACTTTTTGCTTGGTTTACCTTTTGCAGACGCACTGAGCACCCGCAACGTGGAGGTGATGTGCACGACATTGAAAATCATACAACAACTGGTCATGTCCTCCGATATGGTGGGTCCCGCTCTGGTGCCGTTCTACAGACAACTGTTGCCCATGTTCAATGCGTTCAAAGTGAAGAATTGTAAGTGCGAATTGAATGCAGGAATGTAACGAGGGTGGTTTAGGCAATTGTCGGGATTATCATAGTTAGGATACGTGGAGTTTTTTCTAGACTAATCTGGATTTGTTTCGCCTAAAGGCAAAAGCAAATGAAATGAGAATTATGACTGCTGCAGTAGTAGTAGTTGAAGATATTGTTGTGTGTATAGACTGTATGCGTATACGTAATATATTAAGGTTTTATGTTCTGTAGAGCATAGTATATATAAAATGATTAATGACTATAGTGTATATTTTATGGTATACACAAGTTTTCCATTTGAAGTAGGTTTTGGGCCCTAGGGTTTGTATGCAATATGAGAAATATTGAAAATTTCTCTATGTATGGAATTTGATATTTACATAAAAGAGTATGGATAAAAATCTATCAGGAGATGATTCTATGACTTAGATCTTTAAGAAAAGAAAAGTATGCAGATATATAAACTAAATATCTCAATTTTAAATAATTTTTCTCTTTTTTCTTTAGTAAACTGTGGCGACGAAATCGACTATGCGCAAAAGAAGAACTTGAATGTGGGCGATTTGATAGATGAGACACTGCAGGTGCTTGAGCTGCACGGCGGCGAGGATGCGTTCATCAATATCAAGTACATGGTGCCGACCTATGAGTCGTGCTATTTGAATTGATCTCGTATCCTGTATCTGATTATCTTGTATCTCATATATGGCTAAAATGAAAGGCAGCTTTTACATGTTTTTTGCTTCATATACATATATGCATATATATTTATATTTATCACGAGTATTTATTGAATTTTACATAGATGCCAATGAATAAATTTGTTATTTATAATTTTCAATGTTTTTGTTTATATATAATTGAGTATATATGTGGAGATTATATAGTGTTTATATACTACGCGTAGGTATGTGCGTATATATGTGTGCGTGTGCCTGTGCAGCAAGCAGCATTAGCCAATAGCCCAAAAAACAATTAAACGTCTTCAGGCAGAGGCTGCAATGGAGGCGCAACAGCTCAATGGGGGCTAGAAAGAGATGGAGAGAGAGAGAGAGAGGACGGGGGACAAAATTATATTGTATATATATATATATATATATATATATATATATAATGAGAAATATGAAAATATCTATGAGAATATACTAAGATAAGCTACAGGTATTATAGATTACTTTAATAATTGCATTAATTTGGAATAAATTTTAAATATGTATGCATATAAAATATATGCTACATTTAACTGAAGATAGTGAATTATAATTGATGATAATAATATAAGATAAACTGAAGCTTTTCTTTTTTTTAAGAATATATGAATAATTGATAGTAATTTCATATAATATATGGCTTCCAATATAAAAACTGCTGTTTTAGAAAATTTTCAGATTAGGCATAGACGTTCACTGAAGGCGTGGGTCTACGTGTGTCCAGACTAAAACCGAATGAGCGATTGATAAGCTTATCAATACACAGATCCATGAACTATAAAATTCATCCACGATGGCAATACGAATTGAAAATTAAGAAATATTTATACTACGAACTGCGAACGAGCATTATGCAGTCGGTCATACATGATCTTGATTACTTACAGCTGTTGCGCCGCCAGTTTTAATTAGAATTTGGGCGGGGCGTACTCGTTCTTCTTGACATTGTGTGGCGAATAGCGATTGTAGAGGCCCCAAATGGAATTCATTAGCTTATCATTGTACTTGGCCGGCGAATATTCACGCTCTACAAATAAAACAATAATATTGCTCAATCACTCTCTCCAACACTCTCAATCACTATCTCATCATCTCCTCCACTTACGTGCATTATTGTCAATTTTATCAGAAATGTTCGCAGCTCTTAGGCGTGAGACAATCATGTCTTTCTCCTGGAACTGCTCACGTAATTTACAAGCCGCATAGGCTCCCTGCGGCAAAGCCATTTCGACAACTAAAAAAAAAAAAAATTATTTAAAAAAAAATTTATAAAATTCGAAAAAAATGTACATGGGTAAAACGGAGAAAACTTACAGTTTAAATTGAAATGGTTGATTATGAAAAATAGCTGTGCGAGCTGCAGCTTGCTGCGATTGTTAGATTTAGTATAGATTTTGGAAGTGTATTTAGCAATTTTCGAGTCGTTAGCTAACACTGGCACCATTCAAAATTTAACGTTTGTGGCTGTAACAAATTTGCTCGCACCGTTTTTTTGTAAACACCTTTGGCTTAGCCAAAATATATTATTCGATTTCGCTTTTCAAAAGTTTTGTTTGCACAATTCTTTGCGCGGCATTTAAAAAAATGCACGTTTATATAGATTTCGACGCTCTGTAGCGTAAGAGCTTGTTGAAATTGTAGTCGCAACACAAAGTAGGTTCAAGACAGAACTGAATCGGAGGCTAAGCTTCAGCTGAAACTTATAGAGCTCCCAAACAGACAGCTGGAGATTGATAATAGAGAGAGATGGAGAGACTGAGAGAAAGAGGGAGAATAAAAGGGAGAGGGACCCATATTGAGATCAGCTATTGACGCCATTTTGTTTATAGGAGAGAGTGTGTATGCCTCATGAGGTCTCTTGCTGGATTTTTCTTTTTATTGGAGGCAGGTTTTCCAAATAAGTATATACATCTGTACACACATATATTTGAACTAGACATTTCGACTTTTGTTCACATGCTTGATAAGCGAATCAAACAATTTAAATTAATTTCTAATCACACGCTCAGCCTAACTGCGCAGTTAGTAGCTTGAGAGAATTAAAAAAAATAATAATAATATATCTGTCAACCTTTAAAAAAGTGTTGGCACAACAAATAGTTATCTTCGAATCTGATGTGATAAGATTATTGTCAGATGTTGTCTAGCAAAGAAGTTTTATTTTTTTATTTTTTATGAATTTCTTATTCGCTTGGCCATGAACGTAGCCCATGGACAGCTCTATCTTAAGTCGGTCCATGGGAAGTCGACAACAGAACCGATTTTAACCGGTTCGAGTCTATCTGTACTCAAGTAAAAAATCAGATCAGACATATAGACATATGTATATAGCTATATACATACATATATGCCTGCTGATGCATTTACTGACCTTACTAATATATATTGACTTTTTTGTTTTGTTTATTTAGTAGTTGTTTACCAGCTGTGTGATTGTTTATAATGTAAAAAAAAATATATTTAAAGTAAAAAAACAAAATTATATTGCTTTATATTACGATTCCGATTTAAATTCTCTATAATTACTTAAATATTCTTAAATATCCCTGTGACACAATTTTCTTTTTTGTAATAATTATATTAAAAGTTGATTACATTGTTCGTTGCGCTGTTGCCAGGCTCATGGAAATGCTTTGTATGTACTATATTTGCAATATTTTATTGAGAGCATTATAAATGATAATTGTAAAAATACACTTAAGTCAGATGTGCAAGTCTGTGACGAGCGATTTGCTGACTATAGCTAAAATGCATGCATCATTTCCCGCCTGCAATCAGCAAAGTTTGTTTGCAAAAAAGTAATAAACAAAATATACAAAAAATAAAGGAGGTTGCCCAAAATTGTGACACTTAATTGCTTGTCTAGCCACGAGCGTCCGCAGTCACGTAGAATGATTATTAATCCTGATTAGAGTACAGCCTATATATATGTGTATAGAATTATACGAACAACACATGCTGAATGATAGATTAGGCGGGTCTTGTAGTGTGCAAGGCTATCAAAAGACATTATAATTGCTCTACAATCAAAATATAGTATATCAGATTAATTGTTTGTTTGAAAGACATGTAAACAAATAAAAATATATTAATTAACCTGGCCCTTGAAATTACATTTGAAGTAGTTTATATTCAATTTGAAATGTTTCGTATTAAGGTGGCAGAATTAAGGTGAACAGAATTCGGCTAGTCTAGCAGCAGCTGCGGCATATTGACCTTATGTCTGCAAAATAAGACGAGAGAAAGAAACACATGAGATTAACTTCTATTTAGACAAATGTTTCCAATAATTCCACTAAACAATATATTTGAATTTATTTTTAAGTGTAACGGGTTCGGCTTTTGATTACACTTACAGCACTGTTTAATGACAGCTGTTGGTCTCTTGCAATTTTATAACAGTGCTTATTGAGCAGCAGCTGCTGGCACTTTTTGACTTAGCAGAATTCTGTTACGCGCATAGCAGTACTAATAGAGTAGCTGAATATCGTTCAGGTTGTTCGTCGCCGAAATTAGCTAACAACAAAAAAATAAAATACGGGAAGTTGTTAATTAAAAAGGTGACCCAGATAGAAAAACGACACATTACTAAACGATGTCATGGAAAAAGGAGCTGAAAGTGCTGGCAAAACCTTACTACTGGGTTAATATACTGCTGGCCGTTTCGTATCTGGTGTCAAAGAAGACGAAAGTGATTTGCACGCGCCTTTTCCAGAATGCAAACCAGGAGGAGGACGTCTGCGACATGGATAGCCGTGAAGTGGAAATACTCTTCTTTCTGATGATTGTTGTGATGATACGCTCACGAAAAACGGGCAGTGTCACCATGATCAACTATTTGACCTCGTCGTTTCTCTACACAAAAGTCGCGAATATGATTTTATGGGCCTATGCAGATTTTCGCTATGGCTTGGGCTTTCTGCTGATATGCGTGCTCGTTGGAATGCTGCTGCCGGAGCCATCATATAGTGGCCCAGAGCACATAACCTATTTCCGTAATGCCAAAACCTTTGAGGAGGAGCTGGTAAGGGATAAGAAGGTTAGCTGGTTAATATGCTTCTACACTGTTTGGAATCCGAGCTGCGTAAATTTTGCACCGATCTTTGCTGAATTGTCGGCGGAATATAATGCGAATTTATTGAAATTTGGCAAAATCGATATTGGACGCTTCCCTGACGTAGCGGCCAAGTATCACATCTCGGACAGCAGCTTCTCGAAACAGTTGCCCACTGTGATACTCTTCCAGCAGGGCAAGGAGGTGGATCGTCGTCCTTGCGGCGATGCCAAGGGAAAATTGCAAAAGTTTTTCTTCTCCAGCGATAATGTGAGAGCTTGCTTTGGATTAAATCAGCTCTACAAGCAGTCTGTCGAAAAGCAGCCGCCAGTGGAGTCCAAGAAGTCCAAATAGCTAAGCAATCGAGAGGGCAAACATGTGAAGCGTCGTCCCATTGTACACCCAAAAAATAACAAAAAATTCTCATCAAATTGCAATTTGTTTTGTACGTGCTAATTGTTTAGTTTGTAGCTCATTTTTAATTTATTTGATCATTGCACAAAATATAACAAAGCTCGCGCTGGCACGTACATACAACTATGTAAAAGACCCAAAGCGTTGCCATTGCCTAAATTATTATTTGTAGATAAATTCAAGTCATAAATTGTAATTAATAAAATTGTTTAAGCTGTTTAAGTGCAGTTCAATTGTAATGAGCTCATCTGTTTTTTGTCTTGTCTCGTCTTCGTCTTCTTAATTCATTTAAACAAGCATTTCCGTTGTTAATATTGTCTTCAGACAGACAACTTCCATAAGGTATATTAGATATAAATTTAGATACAAATTCTAGCTGCTGTTAACAGGAAGAGCTTATGTTAGTAAACATATCTAAAATGTAATTTTAACATACCAGTTATATTTATAGCCGGCTTACGGCGCTGCAGAATAATTGGATATAAATTCTTAGTTTAGTGCTGATAAAGAAAATCCAACTTTGTTGCGGATATTGAATAAATTATTGGTTAAATATAGGTTGGCGAAAAAATTAAATTTATTTCAGTAACTTTTCAAATATTTGAAAAGTAAATATAGACTAACAGATGCAAATATTTGTAGACTATCGTCAAGTTTTGGAGAGAAGTAAATATTTGTTCAGACAATCGAATAAATAATATTGATATCGATTTTAAGTTGCATTTAATTACTGTTTGGTTAGTGACTTAATTTAATATACATTCGAAAGATTATGCATTATAGTTTCCATTTAATATATTCTATTTAAATCTATATTCCATAATATTTAGTTTCTAACAATTACTTTAAATTGGCGGCAGCTCTACAAATTTATCGATTTATCTGATTTCATTCCATTAATGTTATGCTCGTTTTGGAACTGTAAGAAAAAGTGTGCTATTTCTTTAATATGTAAAAAAATTAAAAATCTAATACTTGTTCAATCGATATCGAAATAAAAAGTAAACACATTATCAAAATTTCTTAATATTCGGGGATTTATATTGTTACCATTTGTATTTTTTGGTATTTTCGTATTTAACCTTTTTTATAATAAGTACACACTGATCTACAGCTGTTTTGTCAAATAATTCTTCGTTCAGAAATAATTACGTAAATTCGGCAGGTTAGTAAATTAAGCTTTAAAGCATAAATCGTTCAAAAAATAGTCCAGCAAAATAAAAAATCTGTGGATCAATATTTAAGCTAAATCGCGATGTCCAAACCTCAATATAAAAACTCTTGGCTAATGCTAGAACCGTGGACAACATCGTTGGCACACATATGCGATTATTATTTACATACATTTATTTTGCATCTAGGCAAATATGTCGATCTTACGTTCGAAATACTACGACTATCCCGATGGCGAAGATGCCTTTGGAAAGATTGTGGCCACAAACAGATACGCCATTGCCGCCGGTTTGGCGTGGTCAACATTTGACGTGTTAACTCTCACCAAGCCGCAGGGCTACATACCCACACTGGGACGCTTCGCCTACAATACGGGTCCACTGATGGGCATGGCTACAGCATTTACGGTAACTACGCTTGCTGCCACAAATATTCGCGGAAAGGATGATAAGTGAGTTAAGTAGCCATGCATCGGAATGTTGTTTATTAATTGATCACCATTATTTCTAGACTAAATTATCTGATCGGAGGCTTTGCTGCTGGTGGTGTCTTTGGTGCATGGAAACATAACCATGTGGCTGGCCTTGTGACTGGCCTGTTTCTCGGTAAGGAGTATACGTAACGACGTTGGCCGTACATTAACATTTTATCAAACGTTAACGTTAACGATTTGGCGTTACGTTATTTGGATATGGCGTTACGTTATTCCGATATAGCGTTACGTTATTTGGATATAATGTTATGTTGTTCAGATATGGCGTTACGTTGTTTGGATATAACGTTACTCCATATGGATATAACATTGCGGTATTTGGATATGACGTTACGTTATTCAGATATGACGTTACGTTATACAGATTTGACGTTACGTTATTTGGATATGACGTTACGTTATTTGGATATGACGTTACCGTTATTCAAATATGGCGTTACGTTGTTTGGATATAACGTTACTCCATATGGATATAACATTGTGGTATTTGGATATAACGTTACTATATCTGGATATAACATTGCGGTATTTGGATATGACGTTAAGTTATTCAGATATGTCGTTACGTTATTCAGATTTGGCGTTACGTTATTTGGATATAACGTTACTGTTATTCAGATATGGCGTTACGTTATTCAAATATGGCGTTTCGCTATTCAGATATAGTGTACGTTACTTGGATATAACGTTACGCCATCTGGATCTGAATTGACCGTTACGTCATTTGGATATAGTGTTACGTAATTTGAATATGTTTATTAGACGCTATTTGATATATAATCTTACATTATCTTAAATATAACGTTAACATTACGTTAAATACAACGTTGCAATATTTATATTAAACGCTTTGTATCGTAATACTTCATTTTACTTCTAGGCATTGCCGGCGTCATCAAGAAGATGTCGATTGAACAGGGCTGGGAATTCTTCCCCGATTCGCCCACGCATCAATACGGTGGCGTAAACATTGCCAAGAACGATTACACTCTTATGGCCGATCGTCCCCGGAACTGGACCACAGAGGCGGAGGAGAAGCAGTGAAGAGCGAGTTAAACAAAAGAAAAACTCTCAAATGGTTAAAAGCTCTTTCGTGTTTTAAGTTATTAATGTACAGATGAGAAACTGGCAATTGTGTGGTTAGCAAAATAACTGACTGCCAATGAATAAACGCCAAGTGAGAAGTGATATCTAAAACATTTGTCAACGGCCAAAAGAAAGCTTGCTAATCTATGCAAACACAAATTCAACTTTAAACATGTCACATAAAGTACTTTTTAGCACTTTTCAGCACTCTGGCGCGAATCATTGAAGCCAAAGAGTCACTGATCACATAACAGTCAACAGACAACAACAGAAAAAACAACAACAGCAATACGAAACAATTTTTGGAATCCAGTCACGCTCACAGTTAAGCCAGCAGTTTTTTTTTTGTTTTTGTCTGTTTTTTTTCTGGTTCTCTGATTCTCTGGCGGCCCATTTCAAAATTCATGAATGTGCACTTCGTCATTTTGGGTATTTTCTCTTCGTATGCCTCGTTTTACCTTTCTTAAGCGTGACCGTGAGTCATGCAGCATGTATCTACCTATGTATGTTCATACACATGTACATATATGCCTATGTATATCTGTGACAGCACACGCATAACAATCATAAAGCTTTAAGCTGGCTTTTCGATTGGAACAGGCGCAAAGCGCATTTATCGCCTTAAGTGCACATGCTTCGGGGGACTAAACAAATTAGCTGCTAAGGTGTTACTAAATAAACATTATTAGGTTTTAATGAAGTTCCGGCGTGAGCATTAGAGAACCAACTGAGAGAAAACAAAACCTGTTTTTCGGTTTTTATTTATTTTTTTTTGGTAGCTCCAAGAAAATCTTCAGGAAATGCCTTCAATCTGCTGAGAGAATTGGTAAGTTGAAGCATTTCCTGTTAGCCAGTTGGAAATTTTACTTACCTATTTTGCTAATGTCTTTTTGGTTTTCGCTTTCTTAACCTCCAGCAAATTGGAAATTGCAACGCAGCTCTTCTGCTTCTGTTGAGCATGAATAATCGCAGCTGGGAAACAAGATTCGACTCTGCGGAAAGCATGAGGGTTAAGACCTCTGCGTTTTCAGAGTGTTTCATAAATTTTGCGGTTTCATTGTGGCGTGTTCTTGGCAAGAAGTTTTTGGTTTTGTATCTGTGAGTGACCTCTAAGCTGGTAACCGTTAAGCTTGCATTACGCAAGATAATGATGGTCTTTCTACTCGATTCTCAGTTTGTTGTTTTTATTATGTATTAGCGTTCATTAAACGTGAGCGCTTCAATATGTGCGAAAGTTCAAGCTCAATGAACAATTATTATTATAAATTATACTTTTGTTTTTGTTTTTTTTTTTTTTTTTTTTTAGCATTGTCGGCTCTCACTCGGCTAAGCTTTAGGTATATGAGGTATATATGTATGTATGTGTGAGACTTTTTATTGTATGTGTGTCGATCACTAGCACAGTTAATCAATCAATATATATTTTTGTAGACATTCAATGAAACGAATCTGGCATATTGGTTAGTGAGTTTAGTATGGGGAGTATAGCTTTATACATATACCAATCCTTGCCTATATTAAATGAACATCACTTTGGCAGGCATTAGTCAGTGGGTAAAGCTTTTGTCTCGTTAGTCTAATAACTAAAGCTTAGCTAAATAACTATTGAGATTTAATGATCATTTGTGATTTGCATTTGAAATCGATATGCGCCGCAGTCAGTTCTATATATATGTATACATATATATAAGCTCTAAGCAATTAGTTGGCTAACATAATGAATTCTGAGCCGAGTGTTTCGAGTGTTTCACCTTGATCTCCGTGCACGTCTCTCCCCCCTTTATTCTCTTGGTGCAGTCGCGCAAACCAGTTGAGCAGCTTGCGCGGGCTCCCGAGAGAGTTGAAGTGCGCCAAGAGTCCCGCCAGTGCTGCCAGTCACTGAAACTGACTAATCTCTGGCAGCTGCTCCACTTCGTTGTCTCGGGTGTTTGGCGTGCAGCCGCAGCCGCAGCCGCAGCAGCAGCAGCAGCCACATCCACATCCACAGCCTCCGCCATAGTTGGGTATCCAGCTGTCACGAGTGGGGCATGAGCATGAGCATAAACTGTGCGATCGGGTTGTGATTTATTGGATGCTTTGCGCTTTCGTACGGTTGTCTTGGGCGATGACATCATCATCATCATCATCGTCATTGGCATTGGCAAACAAAACTGAAGTAAAGTTCATTAAAGCCAGAAAAAAAATTGCATGTTTTAACGAAACATTTGCGAATTTCACTTTTTGCCACTGAAGCAAATGAATCGTTTAGGCGTATATATATATCTCATATATAACAGTTATATCCAGCTGGGAGTATATCCCTCATATTTCCACCGAAAATATGTTTAAGCGACCCTTAATGACACTCTCCACTAATTGGCGTAACGCTGCTCGGGCCCGACCCTCTATTAAAAGTCAATTATTTGCGCCCCTGATGACACTTATCCTGCAGAGCCTCGCGTGTCAAAGGGATACAAAGGCTAAATATATGCAAATGGCCAGGTCTGGCCAGGATTACAGCTAAACGGTCTCAGGGGGCATTGTCCAAAAAGTATTTGTGCCTTATGAATATTATTAAAGAACTTAGAGCTTTCAAATTAATGCAGACACTTGAAATGACAATGGAAGACTTCAAGTTTCTAATTGTCATGTCAAAATATTGTGCCTTATTATAAGTGTGTGTGAGTGTGTGTGCTTGTGTTTGCGTTGCGACTCTTTGCTGCGGCGTTCGTAATTAATCTTATTACGACTGGCTGCATCGGTCTATGCTGGCATTTATGGAATTGCGACTCGAGTGGAGTCCGTCGCCGTCGCCGTCGCCGTCGCACATTCACATCTTGTAATCCTTTTAATAAACCCGCGCAGCTCACGCGACACCAACGTCAATTAATCACCAAGATCGGCCCGGAGATGGGTAATACCAGCGCGTCGCGCTGCCACAATGCGCATCCATCCTCATCTATGTGCGGCTGAGGCGCTGGCAGCGAAACACAATTCTGCAATTAAAGATCTGCGACAAGGCAGCCCGTAGCACAAAAGACTACACATACACTCATACAGTTACCAGCACACAAACATGTATTCACACAGATACTCGCGGCTGTAGATGCATCTGCAAGTACCGCACATAGTTGCTGTTGTTGTTGTTGTTGCTGTTGTCATTCAATCGGTGTCAAACTCCAACGACTCGGCGTTGCACAGTGGCTCAATGTCAAAGGAAATATGGAATACAACATATAAATTTTTTATAAACTTGCAAAGTATTTTTTATTTTATTTTATTTTTTTTTTAAGTATATACAAAAATAAATATTTTGAAAAATTTTTAAATTAATGTTTTTAGAATAAAAAGAAAAATTATAATAAAAAAGTTTTATAAAAAAAAACGTTTAAAATAATAAAAAAAAATATATATTGTAAAATTCTTATATAAATAATAAAAAAAAGTTTCAAATAATAGTAAAAATATTAATAATCGTATACAAATAATAAAATAAATATATATACGATTATTATTAATTTATCTTTTTTTTTATTTTAAACTTTTTTAATTGAACTTTTTTAATATTTATTTAAATAATTTTATAAAATAAAAATGAAAATAATAAAAACTTTTTAAAATTAATTTTATAAATTTATATATAAATAAATATATTTAAATAATATGTTTAAGCATTTTTTAAATTTCTTAAAATAATTAAATATAATTTTATATAAAGCTATATAAAATACCCAATTTAATTTTAAAATATTTTTGAATTGTGTCTCATATATTTTTTCCCCAAATCACTGTGCTTAGCGCACATCAGATGATTTAGCTACTGGCTATGTGGATACACATAAGCATGGAGATCTTTGGGGCCAGGGACACAATCCATCAGTGTTTGCATCTAAAGTAATGTGCAGCTGCAGCGGGCGATGGTCAAGAAGAGGGTGGGAGAGAGTCTGAGAAACAGAGAGCGAGGGAGAGAGAGAGACAGAGGGAGATCGCAAGTTATGTTTGTCGTTGCAATGACATTTCTGTGTGGCTGCCGGCCAAGCACACTCAACGGAAGACGAGAGACGACGGGAAATGAAAGGCAACAGCAGCAGCAACAGCAGCAGCAACAGCTCGAAAGCGAGATGAGATGAGATGCAAATGCAGAGTCGTTTGGAGAGTCTTCGTATCAGATTCACTTAACCCGATCGGCGACAGCGAGCGCCGGCATGGGGGTCATAAGTGCAAAGTAAATAAAATACATATTTCTTCTCAGTTGGGCAACAAGATGAAGAGGATGCTGCCGCTGGAGATGCAACAAATAAAGTGATTGAATGCATTTGGCAGCTGTGGGAAGCTTGGCGAGGAGGGTGCGGGCAGAGGCCACAAGATTGAAGTGATTGTGAATGGGAAAGCGATTGATGCTGGGCCAGCGACAATAGCACGCGTTTGGGGTCTACTTGGGGTGCCTCTCTCCCACTCCATCTCTCTCTCTCTCTCCCTCTCTCCCATTGTAAACCGGTCGCTCAACCACTCCAACGACAGATTGATTTCTTTAACGTTTCCTTTTCGCATCCATCAATTGTGGCAGCACTTTTGTTGCTCAAGTTGCAGCAGGCTAACCGAATTCCATCCATACCCTGGATCAATATAAATATATCTAGCTTATATATACTAAATAGTCTATGCACATATGTTTTATCGTTCTCTGGAATGCCTGTGCCCTGTCGGGTGGGCTGTTGCTCATGCTCCAGTTGCTTTGATTGACATCTTGGCAATGGACCGCGTTGACAATAAAACTGTTGCAGCACCCAAGCAGAGGTTCAACAACATTCGAGCGTTCGGCCACAGGGCGCTCTGACTTCCTGCATGGCGAACATGTTGCACATGGCAATGATGTTTATGGGCAGCAAGTTTGTAAAATGAATTTCATTTCAGATTTGATCATAAATCGGGGAAAATTGTGGCAACACAAGAAGAGCGACACAAAATGCACATGCATAAATCAAGTGAAAATTCGTCTCAGGCTGTGCATGCAACATTTGTTGCAAATGAACTGCGACATGCGCCGTTGCAACAGAGACAAAGAGAGAGAGAGAGAGAGAGCTGTGATACGATTCATTCTTCTTGCCAACTTTGCCAGCGTCTTCAATTATGACTTTTGTGGCAGCTGCTAATTTACTTTGTCTCCCACATGAATGCAATGCGAAAAGAGTAGGGAAATGCCTGAATATAGTTGGGGCTGGCGTCTTTGGCATTCCTTAGCTGCGACTGACTTCCGCTCAGTAAATCGTGAGCTGGGCGTGAGCCCAAAGCCTTTTGCATGTGAACTTCAGCCAACAATCTCAAGATGCAGCAGAACTTTTTCTTTTCTTCTCGTTTATTGCCTGGCATTTAAAATCAATTTGAGCCGCATTGCTGCTGTTAAGTGGCTCTAATGGCAGTCGATTGACATCGATCCATATGCAAGTGCGTCAGTGCTTTGCAAGGCGCAGGCGCAGCCCTATGCCCCACACCCCTCACACGCCCCACGCCCCATCAATTGCAGCAGCTTGAAAGCTTTCAATTACGTCTAGCTACTGCCACAGAAGTACTTGACATGCCCCAGCTACTGTGCTCTATGCTCTATGCTGCTGCACGCCCTTATTTATGAACTGCATTTGATGCCACTCATACTTATTTACATCTCTCTCTCTCTCTCTCTCTCTCTCTCTCTCTCTCTCTCTCTCTGGCAATGTTGAATCTCTGCAGAGCATTCTTCACAATTCCATTTACAACGCATGTTGTTGCACGAATTTGTTTGAATGCATTAATTATGTTGCTTATGCACTCAAAAAGACATTGGGGTATACACGACTATACTGCGCAGCACATTTACACTTAACTTTTCAAGTATCATAATATATCTAGGTATAGGGAAGTTGTTCAAATATTTTTGGCTCTATTTCTCATATTACTTTTTATTTACAGGGCATTTTCTTAGTCTAGAGATTCTAGTATATCTATATTAATGCCCCAAGTCACATTATATATTATATTAGTATTCTTTGTCTTCTCATAGAGTATTTTCTTCTAAATATTTTTTTAGTCTTCTCATATAGGGTATTTTCTCAGTTAAGAACTTCTTAAATTTCCCAAGTTAATAATATCTTTTTGGGCTTTCTCGTCCATCACTTAATTGATTCAATTATGCACAACAAATCATAATTTTTGGGTTGATAAAAATCTCACAAGAGTTTCCATTGTTCAATGTCGATCGTATGGGGTTCCACGTCATGTCGGGGCGTTGGATTCGTATGGTGGAACATCAGTCAGATTTGAGTTGGGTTATCGTCTCTTAATTCCTGTGAATTAAGCGCTTATAGCAACAATTTGGGCAAACACTCATTTACTCGGCTCAGCAATCTAAACCATTTTACGAACATTTTGATTGATTAATAGAAATTACAATTTGTAGAGAGGCACATGCATAATAAATGTATATATAAGGGGAAGAAATTTCTTACATGGTATTAAGTATACACAAGGGAGCATTTGTTTAATATATATATTTTTATATATATTCGGATAGTTACTTCTATGAAATTATCGAGTCTTGGCTCTTTGAAATTATAGAAAAATATATAAATGAAATTATTAAAAAAATTAATTTAATAAATGATTTTTGTGCTAAACAGACATATATTTATATATATATTTCTCATATTAAAATTCCTTATATTCAAGACATTTATTTTACAAAGACTAACAAATTAATAGAGTTCCATTCTACCTTTAGCTATTTAAGTGAATGGAATTCCTTGATGCCTCAGCTCAAACATATTTCTATTCAAGTAATTGCTCCTATTACACACTCACACACACACACAAACATATCTTCAACAGCTCCATTTAACGTAAAGTTAATTTCAAATGGAATTTTAGTAGCCATTGGCTGGGCAATTTTTCAATCAAGAAACACAGGCGGCAAGCTGAAGTAGTGCATCTGGATTAGGCAAAGGCCGACATATATACACACATGCATATATGGTGTATTATTCATGGCAATATCGGATTTCGGCATCTCTGACATTTTCGAGGCGAGTCCATTTCAAGCGCCACAATTTGGGGCGAGGGCGAGGTTGTAGACGCCGTCGACTTTTACTTTGCGGCTGGGCGTCTGAGGTTTGGGGTCTGTGGAGACCCACTTACTTGCGTACGGCCATTGAGACACTGTTCGATTCGTTCAATTGCTATTCGGTGCGGCCATCTGTGAGCTGCTTCGCAGTTATCTATTGAACGCATTTAGCTTTTGCCTCCTTTTGTCTAGCTTTTTCACTGTGTCACGCTTTAATTGTTGTTCGCTTGTATCGTCTCTCGTTCATTTTCTCTGTATCGCTGTGGCTGTCGACAGTTGCTTCAATTTCGGCTAGCTTCCGTTTTTATGCCCTGCTATTTGTACCCTCTAGGAGAGATGAACGAAAAGGGTTGACAGGTTTTTAACTATAAATGAATTTTTAAAATAAACAATAATACTATTTTATGAATTTTAATAAATTTTAGAAATTTACTATATACAATATTTCATAATACATATTTAAAAAATAATTCATAACTAAAACTAATAATAAGAAGAAAAATAATAATATATAATTTCTTAATATTTATTAAAAGAATATATTTAAAATTTAGATAAACCCACTTTTGAAAAAAATTATAAAATATTAATTAAAATATAATTTATATAATAATAAAATAAAACAAAATCTGAATAAATATATAAATTTCAATAAAAATCTATTCATTAGACAACAATGTATGTATGTACATATATCTTAATATATTTTTTTTTAAAACTAAATTTCATAGGGATACAAGCAAATCTTCATTTTATTTTCATAGACCCATAAAATATTCTATGTATGCATATTTAGGAAGAATGAAATTGAATAGTGAGCGTTTATTCTGTCACGAACATATTTTTAACATACAGCACTTATATCTGTTTTTTACGAGGTATATCAAAGTCATGAATTTGTAGATTTGATGTTCGCTTTTGTACGCCAATTTCGACTTTGTTCGACTGTTTACTTTTGATCGCATTGTATCGTTTTTATTATCTATGGGTGCGCTACTTATTAGATACACTTTGGACATTTGAGTGGGGCTAGGCGCGTGGGCGGGTGCCTGGTGGGGTGGGCTAACTGACTGCTACTACATGACACGCTCACACGCACACAGAGACACACACACATACATTGTCTCGCTCGCATGCTTCCTCGCTCGCTTGGTCACCTGTGCGCAGCAATTCGTGACAATTTCCATTTCTAAATGCTGTATTCATATCTAATTTACAGTTGCTGCGGCTGTTCTCAGTCTGTCAGTCAGCTGACAGTTAATATAGAAAGATTCTCAGCTTATCACTTCTCGACATGCTCTTGACTCTAAGGCCAGCATCGATGGATTTGTCGCAACATGTGGAACTCCTAAAGAGTGGAAGTCGCTGCTAATTACAGCCAACACGCACATGGACAATAAAATTTCCGCATTAGAATATATATATCTATATATATTTGACTTAACGGCAAATTGAGATGAACGCATCTCATCAAGTTGTTAAATTGTTGGGCGAAGTTCTATTCAGAAGTGGCTGACCCAACAAGAGCTATAGTCAAATAAATTACAATAAATCCATATGAGCTTAGGTTCTCGTATTCCTGCAAGTTTTATTTCATAGCCACTTCAATGACATTTTAACAATCCAATAACTGGCTACCATAAAATTGCAATCAAAAAATTTATAGACCCAAACAAAGGCATCAAATTGCAATAAATCAGAGGCCATGAACAGGCAACTGTACAAGCCTATGCATATAACAATAAATATATTTATATATTTGTATTTGCTCGCCTTTCCCTGTTTATGCAGTGTCGCCTTGTGAAATTTATGGAGTACGCACATGCGACATCAAACACCCGCCTTGGATGCTAGGCTCTCTCATCTGGCTGGAGTCCAATCGCCATTGAGAGCTGCAATGGAGCCTTCGCAGTGCCCTTGTCACGAAAACATTATCGAAATTGAATCACTTGAGCAATTTGTAACGCAAACCACCCCAGCACAGACACATAGACATAGAGTGCGTGTATGTATTGTAGTATATATAGTTAGTCAATTCTAGCAGGGGGAGAGAGAGGCTGTCACAATAACAAGGCAAAATAAACGGAACAGATTTCGGTAGCAGGGTGAAGCTGATGAAACGAGATAAACATAACCAGAAACCAAGAAAAAAAAAAAAAAAAAAAGTTAGAGTGTGCTAGTGAGGCGTGCTTGACTAGGGAATACCCTGTATATATAGATGGGAAGAAAGACAAAAGTCAGGCAGATCTTCAGTAGGATAATACCGATAGAGAATTTGTTACATACACTGTCAAAAAAATTCCAATTTAATCTGAGTTTCTATTTCCAATGGTTTCAGGCTATATCAAATATAAGTGACTTAGTTGGGAATGCTTGACTGGGAGATGCCCTGAATCCAGCAAAGAGTTTCCATTAACTATAAGGCGGGCATGGTTAGATCTAGCTAACACCTTGAGTATGATCCAGAGAGTATGATCAAGAATATATGTATAAGCCTATATTCTGCTTTAATTTATATGATCAAGTGTATGTAGTATAGTCGGGAGTGTTCGACTGGGCTACGTTTTAGGCGAGTATGGGTAGATATAGATTCAGCTTGTTCCCTGCTCAAGAACATGCTTCAAGCCACCTGCCACGCCTCCTGCTGCCTGCTGCTGTCACCTACATTCACTTTCACAAAGTCAATATACCCTGCATTACCATTCACAATGGACTCAGAGCACAAAAATGTAAACATACGCTGTTTATTCTAAGCTCTGGCCCCTTTTTTGGGAATTCAACTTTCTATTTGCACTGCATCAATTTTTGAGTAAGTGAAGCAGAGAAAGGAAAACAAAAAGAATCAAATAAAGTAAATGAAATTACCGGCACGCTATAAGGACATCGTTTCATGCCTCCTGCTGGGCCTGCCTGTTGAGTAATGTGACGAACGCACGCGTCTCGAATACCAAAAGGAAACCTGAATTTAACCCCGAGGAGCAGCTCGGCAGCACGGCAGCAGCTGCTGCAGTAGCGAAAGGGCTGGCAAACGACTTGAATTCGGCATTTCTTGTGGGCGCAGGCCATCTGGACGGAGATCCTGGTCGACTTGTTCACGCTGACTGCACTAAATCCAGCTGCCACGCCCAGTTGTTTTATTGTGACAACCCCCCCCGGCGCCTCCTCCCCCCATGTTAGTACTGCGCCGTTTATTTATCCCATTTGGTGGTCTGTAAAGTCGTTGCTTATCAGCAGCTAAGTCCTGCAGTAACTCAAACGTAAACAAATGCAACCCTTGGGCTCTCTCTCTCTCTCTCTCTCTCCTTCTCAGGAGCTGTCCTCAGCATATTTATGGGCTTCGTTCGGCAAATGGCAAAGAACAAAAGCCACTTTAATTACTTTGCTTTCCATGGGGCTTGACTTTATGAGTCCCTCTTTCATATATATTTTATTTATATGTTTGTCTTTGATTCATTTAAATAAGCAAACAAAAGGAATATTATAAACTGTTTTATGGATATCATAACATTGCGTTGAGGATGGGCTGAGGTATGCAAATTTTCTATATAGATAAATGACTCCAGCTATTTGGTTCTATGGCATCATAAAATCATCATGGATATTCAAGTATATTCGAAATATAAAATGTAAATATATTTTGCCACGCCCACAATGGGCGTTGATAGATGGGTATTGGCTATGTTTAAAATACTACTATTAAATTTTTGATAATCATCATCAATAAGTACAAAAGTTAAGTGTTTTTTATGTCTGGGCGGGGCTGATCATTACAGAGGGTGTTAGCTCGAATTTTGAGTGGGCGTGTCTTAGGAATTGTGAATTCATATGTTTGTACATACATATATTGGCAGTCATGGACAAGTGTCATTCAGATAGATGAATGAATGAGAGAAGAAGAATATAAAAGCGAGTATTTAGCAGTCCTGATTGGTTATAAGCAAATGGAATCTAATTTTTATATATTTAATAGTTTTTAAGATAAAATAGAGTTTAAAGAACTTAAGTGCCAAAAATTAAATTACAAAAAAAAAATTATTTTGTTTTCTTATGTTTCCTTTTTTTTGCGAAAGCGAAAGCTAACAAGCTACTAGGCAAAGCGTTAGCTAGTCATAAACATTTGCCCATATTAATTATAATCATAAACTATAATTTTCACCCAAGAAAAAAGAATCAGTGACCGGAAAGACTGAACTATAGCGGGGCTGTGGGTACAAAAAAGAAAGCGAGTGATGCCATCTCTGCACATACATACATATGTACATATGTATGTGTGTATATATGTAAGTTTATATATTTATATTCATATATATATGTACATATGTACATATACATATATTATTCATCATATAAATACATACATACATACATTCGTAAGCAAATTTTAATCCAACTTCTCAGCTCGTTTCGCTAATTTGGCCATAAAGAAAAAACAACCGTTTCATGTGAAAAGTTGGCCAAAAAAACATGTTGCATGTCACACACAGTCCATAGGTAACCCTCCGGAAAACTTGGTGCCTGCTTGTATCGTAACAGTTGAGCATTTTTGCGTGCAATAAATAAAGTTTTAGTCATATTCTAACTTTGCGTGGGTGCAAAAAAAAAAAAAAAAAAAAAAAAAAATTGAATTCTAAAATTATAAAATTGTCAGCTTAAAGAATAACAGTTACTTTGGTCTACCAAAATGTGACAAAATTTAATAACAATAGAATATGTCATGCAAATTATTCCCACAGTTTGTTAATAGAATTGTATAATTTATCCACCCACACACACATACACACACACACTCGAAGCTCTTGAACTCTGCATGTTATTTTGGTTTTGATCAAGCACACCTACGCATATAAGACAACAGACTCAAAATGACTTTACATGAAAACACACATACATACATATGTATGTGTGTGTATTTATAGTTATTTATGTGCATATGCTCCGTTGTAAGTTCACATTTGATCATCATCTTTTGCATTTTACACGCAACTCAGTTGCGGAGGTGCCGCAAAAATATCTTGAAATGAAACTGGAATTCGTGGTATTTCTTGTGTGGGTATGTGCTGTGCATGTGCATGCCTGTGTGAGTGTGTGTGTGTTTGTGACTTCAGGCATGGGGCCGCATGTCCGTGTCCATGTTGGCGCATATGACACTTTTCTCTTTTATTGCATTATGACATTTATTTATGATCGCCCTGCCGCCACAAGGCAGCTGTGTTATCGAAAAGGGAGTGTTGAGAAACGTCCTATCAGGTCCTAGCAGGTCTAGAACAGTTTCTACGAAAAGCAATTCACTTTGCATTTGACAATGGCCAGTCAGAAGTGCAAAGAATTCCAATGCAAATCAGTTGTATGTATGTATGTATGTATGTATATAGTTACATATGTTAATATGTGTTATTTATTAAAGCTAACTTGCTATCCAGTTCGCTTCAGTTGAATATGTTATTCATAAGCATTTCTTGTTTTCTAGGTACATTATGATTATACATGCTGATGTTCATACATACGTTATATATGCATGCTGATGTATGTACATATGTATGTATGTATTTGTATATGCCAAATGTCAAATGGATATCCAAGACAGGGGTGCAATCGGACAGCCAAAAGTGGGGCTCAACTGAATCACACCTTTTCTGCCGTTGCTTTTAAAATTGATAAATGAAAACTTGCATGCATGCATACATATACACAATGCATGCATGCATTGTACATACATTTGCATAAGCTTCCATGTGTCAGCCCTGTGGCAGTTGTTGTTCAACAAGATCTGAACGAGCTCTGGGTGTGATATTGCGAATAAATCATGCAAAAGTCACACAAACGCGCACATACACACGCACACCCACACACATACACATGTATAACAGCTGTATAAGCTCTCCGTATTTCGCTTTTGCCATTTACTGTTTTTTTTCTCATAATTGTTTTTCAAGAACAGTTAAAGAGAATCAAAACTTGCGTAATGCAATTAAGTCAGCAGAGAGTGAGCGAGACAGACAGAGACAGAGGGAGAGAGAGAGCCCTTGACATAGTCAATCGTAGAGACAACAATTGAAAAGAGATGGCCAATTGCCGTTGTCTAGCCAGACCGAAGCCGTAGCGCAAAACAATTTAAATTCATTCAAAAAGTCGTAAACCTAATTACTGCAGCAATTTAAGTATACTACTACTCATACTACTCTCTGATTAAGTGGCAGAAGCGAACTCATCTCAAATGATATTCAGTGTCAATGTAAAGTGCGGGAGGGAGCGGAAGACAGTTATCATTGTGCACAATAAAGTAAATACACTTGTATGCGCATGTGTGTGTGTGTGCGTGTATGTGTTAACTGTCGCGAAAACAATTACTAAGAAAACACACACTATCAAGCGTGAATAATTATAGTGAATAGTGTGTATTCATTCTGAAATTATGTCACGGTATCTTGAGGTTATATGTACATATGTATGTATGTAAGTATATTTATTTCTATGTTTGTATGTGCATATATTGTAAGATATTCTTTATGCATTACCTAACAATTCTGATGCGACCCACTTTTCTATGGTTAATAAACTTGATCGATCTTTGCCTTACTACTGAGTATCTTCCATATAGACATTACAATAAAAATCAAGCACACTCTGTTGGCTCATTAGGATATTCGATTTAAGTAAGCTGTGCTTTGTTTTATTTTGTTCAGTATTTATATTATATTCAAGGAGAGGAATCGGTACTCAAAAAACAAGTTAGAATTTAAATATTTGGCCTAATCATAATTCGTAATTTGTAAATCGTAAATCGTACATCGTAAATCGTAATCATGCTTGCGTCTCTGAACCGATTCTTTCCTCGAATGAGGCTACGTCGCAATGTACAGCTGATCTCCAAGATGGACATCTTTTGCCATCTAGTTCTGGTCATTTGCTTGCCCGTTTCATTGCTATACGAGTTCATAGCAGTGATACCCAAGTACCATTCACCTGGAGGATATGCCTATGCTCTAATAGTTACATGCGTTCTCTTGCTCTATATAAACGTCATGGCTAATATGATCGCCTGCATGATAGTCGATATATCAGTTGATTGTGAGTATTTAGATGTTGGAGAATTTATTGTATAAATGGCATTGCTTTTCTATATAGGTGATCGCATCAAATCTTTTGACGTTAATGATGAGTGCGTGAATTGGCGACATTGTAAGATCTGTAATGCTCTAGCACCGCCCAGATCCTGGCACTGTGCCACCTGTGGAACCTGCATTTTGACACGCGATCATCACTGCAATTTCACCGGCTGTTGTATTGGCCATCAAAATTACCGCTATTTCACCTGTTTCCTGCTCTATTCGTTTGTTTTATCGAGTCTCCTGATGTTCTACAACCTAAAGTATTTCATCTGGTCGATGGGTCAGCTGAAATACCATACCCACTTCTCAGATATGACGTTCCTTCAGATTCTACACAATTCTGTCTTCACTCTGAATCTAATCTATCAAATCTTTTCGACCGGCATGATCATCCTGCACGCCCCCATTGTGCTGAAGGGCGAGCTGATCGGCGAGCGTAACCTGAAGGACAAGCACAACTACGATGCTGGCATCTATTACAATCTGCGAGGTATTTTCGGACAGCACATGCATGTCGCTTGGATATTTCCCTTGTTCGCGAGCCAATTGCCTGGCGATGGCTACAACTGGAAATTGACCACAAAAGATAAGTCAACGGAAACCATCGCGACAATTCGCAGCCGTCCTACCGTCTAATCGCTCGCCAATCGCCCATCGTATATATTTAATTTCAATGCAAAAAATTCATAGTTTAAATCGAGTCGCATCGTTATTGGAAACAATTTTTAAATTTTAGAATTTTCATATCAAAATGATTTTGTATGGGCTAAAGAAGCTATAAATAAAGATTTGCGTGAATTCATTTCAATTTGAGTTTCGATACTCTGGAACATCAACTAACTTGGCTGAGAACAGTCCGTTTATGGGCCTTAACTGCATTTGCATTGAGCATCGTGATTTAACGGATTTGGTACGTGTTGTCTGGCTCCATTCGAGTTGGGTCTGCGGTCAAGTCGAGAGGCCCTAAAGTGTAAATTGGCCATGTCCAGCGCTAATGGATCGACGCACGCCAGCGCAAAAGGAAAATGGACAAAATTGAAATGGAAATACCGCTTATGGACACAGCGAGCGAGCGAACGAGCGAGCGAGCGCAGAGCCCAACATAAATGGCAATGAATTGCCTGTAATCGTGCAGGAAAAATACCATGGAAAACTTGTTCAACACGAAAACACGCGCCAAAACAATTCCCAATGCGACGAGAAAGTTGACGAGGCACCAACAACAACCAACAGGCAATAGGCAACAGCAACTACTAAAGAGCCTGATCGAGCCAACAGATGCTAAGAGTGTGAATGGCTATTAGAAGACTGTAAAAGAGGAGAGTTTTATTACTTTTTTAATCTAAAAGTTTCAAAATTTATACTAAAATTTTATATATTATTTTGAAATATATTCTATATTTTAAAAAAAGTTTTGTTTTAATATTTTTTTTTATAAAGATATATATTTTCTAAAGTTATTTTATATATGTTAAAAATATATTCTGTATTTATATATATATTAATTTTATTTAATTTTATGTACTTCACAAAGATGTTTGATATATTTAAAGCAACATATTTTATAAAAGAGCTATTTATAAAAATTCAATATTATTTTATATATTGTTCAAAATATTTTATATCAAAAGCAAGATATTTGTATATAAATATAAAAATTTAAATATTGAAAAATGCTCAGCCATTTTAATAAAAGCTACACAATAAATAAAAAAAATATGTAAAGTTTATAAAAAAATAATTATATATATATACATAGATCTCATTTACTCGATTTGAATATTTTTTTGTGGAACTCCTTGCCGTAGAAATTTTAATCAATTAAACGTTAAAAGTTATTTTTATAAAATCACACACATCAAATTATAATCGCAGGCTCAACAAAAAGGAGACAGAAGAACCGCCTGAAAACTGCCAGCCTAAAGATATTTTTAAGTCTTAACAAGCTGGTGGAAAAAAAAATAGAAATAGAGAACCGCACTCTATAGACTCTTACGACTTTGCTAAAGTTAAACTTACTGTAAATCAAGCGAGTTGAAAAATCGTTGTGTAATTTCCATTTAATAAATACCTTTTACTTACTGTTTAAGGCGAGAGTTGACCAAGTCAATACACTCCTTTGTGAGGGTGTTCAAAGTCAGCCAAGTCGAAGCTGAAGTTGGTTGCCTGCATTGCTGCTGCGGTTTGTAAACTTGAAAACTGGAAACTGACTAAGAGGAGATAGGCAGAAGCAGAGAGGGAGGCAGACGAGGGAAAGACCGGTTTTGCAGACTTGAGAAATGCATAAGGCGAAAAAGAGACAAGCTCCAAGCATAAACATAAACGCTGGCAATCAACTGAGGCTTGGCAGTCGCAAAAGAGGTCAAAGTTGAGCACGGCATTCGCATGCGTGTACATACATACATGCATATGCATATGTATGTACTTATATGCATATATATTAAAATACTCGAGTATTAACTTTATCTACGTGCTGCATTAAGGCTGGCGGTGTAAGAGGCGTTAACTCCTAATGGCTGAGCAGTTCGTTCTTTTAAAAGTCCTATAATTATTTAACAAATACAAAAGCTAGCATTCATATATATGAAAAGATGGTTTGTATTCGAAGGATATAGTGGCTAGAAAGAAAGTTGTAATAATATAAACTCTCTATCTAGCTCATATTCTTTTTATATTTATCTCTCAATTTTAATCTAATCTCTTTCTTTGCCTCTATCTCTCTCTATTTTTTCTATCTCTGAATCTTTGCCTCCCTCTTCCTATCTCTCTCAATCACCCTCTATCTCTCTCATTCTATCTTTCTTTCTCTGTCTCTCTCTCTTTTTCCTCCTCTCTCTTAATCACTGTATCTCTTCCTTTACTTTACTTTTACTTTTCTATTACTAATCTCAGTCTCTCTCTAGGCAGAGATCTTCTGGACTTACAAATCTGTTTACATTCATGTCCGGGCTTGCAACATTCTTACAAAGTGATATTATTAGCAATGAACTCGAGTTTATTGTCCATTTGTATTATTAGCACTTATCCCATGGTACTGATTGCATTGAGGATCTATTTATAAAATGCAGACGACTTCAAGTGAGAGTTCAGACAGAATGCCATGCTATAAGTGCTGCTCACTCTTCATATGTCTGGAATCTCGCATAGTATTTATTATTGTTTATTTACAAATATCGCACTTAGTATACAGTACAACGATTCTTACACCCATAAAGCAGCTGTCTCCCACGACTAACTGAGTCAGATGTCTAGGTGTTTATAATTACCTTCACGACACCGCCATTCAGATGAAATTATGAGATTGCAGCTTTCACACCCAATTGTAATTATACTTTTTATAATTTATGATCATTTTCCAAACACCTTTTCCCTGCCGGAACCCTCAATTAAAGTTGCTGCCATAAATCTGAGATGAGCGCACAAGCATGAAGTATATATTTATGTATGTACATATGTATATATAATATATAAATATATATTTTTTTTGGTTCTATTTTCTTTTCAACTCTTGTTGAATATGCTCAACAGATGCTGGCAGTTTTGCGTTTTGGCTGTTTCATCTCGCAGCAGCTTAAGATAAACCAAATGAAATCACCATGAACTCATAATGAGTCAATAATTCAATTTATATTCCACTCATATTTGAGCATTACCAATAATATCACTAATTTGTTTAGCACTTAAAATCTGCCATCGAAAAGAATGAATCTCAAAATGAAATATTTGTGTATTATAATTATTATTTATGTTTATACTTGGTTTCATATGGTATCATATGAAATTCCTTGGTAAAGATCTTCTAGTAAATCCTTAGCTTAGCTTAGTTTAACAAAGGAACCCCACAGGAACTGATGCCTCAGCACTCATTCCAGGGTATTTTCTACCCAGTTACTCCCTTCCAAGCTCGAAATGTGTTTTTGGAGTTGTACAGGGCAAACAGTTTGGGAATGCGGTGTTGTTGTTTAATTTGAAACCAGCCGAAACGTCATTTAGCTGTCAAACGGCGACTTCGCTCTTCAAAACTCCGGGAAACAGCCTCGTACATGATTATTCCAGATTCAATTAAAACTCGACCCTGCGTAGATCGCATTGATTGACAGGGGGGAATCCCATTTGACACACAGCCGTCGAGTCGAGTAAGTGAACGCTGAAGGAGTTTCGGGTACGGTTTCTAGGAATATTACAAAGTCTATTAACAGCTCTCAACATGCCGGCATATTGTTTGGAAATTTGCTATGTAGATCGGACTAAAATCGCTTTGTGTTCCAGTTAAGGGCATAAAAATCATATTAATTATGAAAATTGTGCCGGGCATTTATCAAAAAAAAAAAAAAAAAGAAAGAGAAGAAAAAATCAAAGCGCGTTCATTTACCAAAAATATTTCACACAAACTGGCAGCCAAAGCTAATACAAAGATTTTAATTAACAGCGAGCATATTATTTATGAGCTTGTGAGAATTTACTGGAGAGCAGCAGCAGCAGCAGCAGCAGCAGCAGCAGGAGGAGGAGAGATGCAGAAGAAGGAGGATTAGATTGGGGGCAAATGCTTGGGCAACAAAGTCTTCAACCAATTTGAATTTTATTTGTTGATCAAAAGCTGCGCGTTCTTCATAATCATAAACTTTGCATATTTATAAAAGTTTATGACACTGGGCAGGAATCGGCCGCCAGGGCTCGGCAGGCTCGGTTATGATGCGTGCGTCCATCGTCAGTTGCACACGTTCGAGATTTACAATTGGCCATAAATCTTCAGTGCTCCCCTTGCTGCAGACGGTGGCAGTTGCCCATTAAGCGACACCAGGAATCAAAACATTAAAAGTAGCGGTTGCCCATTGAGCCAGGAGGAGGGAGCAGCAGCTGGAGGAGGAGGGGCAGCAGGGGCAGCAGCAGCAGCAACAGCAGCAGGAGGCGTGTGTCAGGAACGGCCGCCGGCGGCGTCTGCCAGCACTTGCTTTCGCTTTTCAGGGGCTGCTGACATGGCCATCAGCCGTATAGTAGTGTTAGTGGCTGCCACATGCAGCATGCAACATGCAGCATGCAACATCTCCTCCAGTTTGTTTACTCCGTCTGTCATAAAATTTAAATGCGTACTTTGGCGCTAATTTAGTTGACGCTGGCGTCTGCCGATTTGCCGGAAGATGTGCATTCGCTTAATTGGACTAGCCCCGCCCCAAAATCACAAACTAGACACAGCCTCCGTTTAGAGTTGCTTTGCAGCTAGTGGGCGTGGCGCGTTGCTATTTTCGTTGCACTCGACTGAGAGTCGATTGAGTGCGAGTGAAAAGAGTGCGGGATTTGGAAAAGGTGTGAAATTCTAGGAAAAAAGTCTGGCAGCTGAGCAAAAGTGAAATTTTCTTGATCTTTAGATTATTTTTGTATTAAACGTAAACAAATGATGTTGAGTTAAATTCTATTTTCTACCCCCCTGTTTAGACATTGTTTTGTACTTGAAATCATTATTAATTTATGAGCTTGGGAATTTTAACAATTATAATATGCTATATGGATATGACTTTAAGAATAGGAATTTCTATTTATTTATTTTTAATTCGAAAACAATGCTTTACAGATTTTTTAAATGAATTTTCTTAGATAGAGACTTGAAACTAAATAAACTTTTTATTATATATATTTTTAAATTGATTTATACAGAAATGATAAATATAAGACTGTAGAAAGGAAATAAAATATTCGTTGCTTTATAAATATACTTATAATTGAATAATAAACTTATATACATAATGATTCATAATTTCCTAGGAAGCGTTAATCATATATTCATAGAATAGATAGGACTAGCCAATATCAATATTTCATGATTGGCACTTTATCTGCTTAGCTCATGTATTAAAAAAGTCAAAGAGAAAGCTGATTAAGGAAAAGTATGAATCACAATTATTGATTATGAAAGCGAACACTATATACATATATAGTAAAATTTTTGTATTTTAAATGAATTTGAGCTACTATTATTACGCTATAATAATTTATATTATACATATAATAATATACGTATATTGTAATATTATATATAATTACAAATTTTTATAATTTTGTTATTAAAATTATTATTTATTATTATAATTTTAATATGAGAATTTTTAATTTTTTCTTATATTTATTTGAATTATTTTTTTTTCTTATAAATGTTATTTGTAATAAAATAAAAGACACACTTTTTTTGCGTGTATTTTCAATTGAAAATATTTTCTAAATATAAACACCTTTCTGAAATTAACTCTCTAAAAGTTTTGTTTACTCTGCATTTGCGGAGCAACCCTTTCGTTGATCAAATCCAAATTGCAATTGTTTGATGGCAGCAGCTGCTACTTTATATACATATATATACCTATATATGTATGTGTGTGTGTGCATTCATATATTTATATTCATTGAAGTGGCAAGAGACGTAAAGTTCATTTAGAGTGCAACGAGGGTGAGCCTGAGGCTTGAGGCCGTGCGGCATGAGGGAGCGCGCGGCAGCGGATCGTGGAGTGTGCAACAAATGAATCTGCAATTGCAACAAAGCAGAAGCCAAAAGAAATATGTGAATGAGCAGGAAGCAAGGATTTACTGAATACCCTGTAAATGGCAGAGAAGTATTTAAAATGGATTTTTATGTGAATATGAATAAATAAGGGGTGAGCATAACTAAGAGTAGAGCTGTAGCACTTTAAACGGAGGCAAGGGGCATAGACTAATATATTTACATATGCATCTATATTTTATATGCATATATACATTTTATAGATTTTAGTGTAAGTAGAAACAAGCATGAAAATATAAAAATTGTAATTAAATAGGATTTAAAAATTTAAAATATAGATTTATATATGATTTTACTTACTTATTTATATATTTATATATTTATTTTAAAAATATTGACTTTTCTAATTAATAATTGAAGCAATAATAATATATTGAAGCAATCATACCCCATTCTAGGTGATATATACAGGGTATTCAGAACCTACTGCCGACAGCTGCTGAACGAATGAACGAGCTGCCAAATCAGCTAAAGCAAAAGCCAAAAAGCTCGGACTGGCCTGGATTATAATGTAGCTAATTATGCGCAATTGCAGCAGGAGTCGCCGTTGCCGCTGCTCCTGCTGCCTCTGTTGCCCCTGCTGCTGCAGTCACTACAAAAAAAAAAAAAATTCGCCAACAGGGCATGCAACAACAACAACAAAAAGGAGGTCGCGCATGCGCCGCCATGTGGCTTACTTGAACAGACAATTGGAATTGGAACTGGAGCGTTGATCGTGCCGCGGGCTGGACTGGTTAATTGCTGTAACTCAATTTTCAGCAATGTTTGGGATTTGTCCACTTGGATTCCGGTTCGTGACTCACTGCAGCTTTTGGCAACGATGTGGCAACGGAAGTTGCCGCAGGAGCAACTGCACTCGTGTTGCATGTGCTGCACGCTTGACCTGGACGAGGCTGGCTGGCTGGTTAGTTTGGCTGGTTCTTTGTATGCTTAGGTGTTCCAGTACTTGGCTTGTTGTCGCTTCATTTAACCCTCTGTGCAACCAGTTTTATTTGTTAGTTTGTTAGGCGACTTGGCCCAGACAAAGGGCCAATGGCTGGGCAGGGGCAGGGGTTGGGTTGAACGAACTGACATAAAGTTCCACTCGCTGTTGCTCTGGGTGCAGCGGATGTGAATGGGAGAGCTCTCTGGCCTGCCCCTGGACTGCATGTTGCTACACATACCGAGAGACCTATGTCATGCCTTACCTCATCTTATCAATCTTGTTGAGATAAAAGTGCGCACGATAAGATATGATTCACACAACACACATGCGTATGCCACTTTTATCAGTCTCATATGACTATTTACATCAAACCAACAATGCGATGTTAGTATATATGTACATAGTTTATCCTTTGCACTTCGTGGAATATTAACAATCGTTGCATTTTATAAGCATTTCTTAAGTAAACTTAGCTTGCGCGGAGAATTGCGATATCAGTCGAAAAAGATTGCCAAGCAAAATGATATAGGAGTATTAAATAAATCACTCCATTGACTTATATGAATTGAAAAAGGGGAAAAGCGTATTTAATAAAGTAAAACTAAATTCTAATAACTTTTAAATATTTTATAAATTTTAAACTTTCCGACAATTTAAATTAGGCATAATTTTAGTTATATAAATATAAAATATAAAAATAAAGCAATGTAAGCATATAAAGAGTGAACAGATTGTCTGCATAGCTTTTCCAACAAGTTCCCAGTTTTAACTAGTTTATTTTATTTTGTATTTTATTTTAGTTCCCATTAGACTTCCGTTTCCTCAGTGTTTTTTTTTTTTTTTGTGCTAATCTTATTCTATGTTGATATTCTATGTCATATATATTATATAACTAACTCTATTTATTATGCATTTTATTTATAAATATATAAAAAAAATTTAAATAATTGTTAAATGAAAAATATATGTTTACTATGACTTTCAAATAAAATTTTAATTTTTTACTCTTTATTTTCATATTTCTAATCCAAGAATTAGTGGCTAAAAATAATTGTAAAATAAATATAAAATATCTATTTATCTTCATCTCTATTTCTCCATCTCTTTCTGTCTTTAAGTAGCTATATATCTGCCCTTCTATCTCTATCTCTCTTCCTGTTCCTATCTCTTTCTCTTCCTCACCCATTTTCACTCTCTTTTTACTCACTTTCACATACTTTCTCTAGATCTCTCTCTCTCTCTCTCTTTCTCTAAAATCGCCTCCCCCATGCAACTATCCCATCAAAATGCAAATAAAGTTAATGTCAAATATCTGACAATGCATCTGTCAAATCAAACCTAATGACAATTAAGTGCCCAGGTGTAGCGTGTGAAAATGTGATCCGAAACTGATCTCAGCTCAAGCTCTGCGCTCGGTGGGAGCGAGCGATAGGCGAGACTTGGTCAAAAGTCAACTAAATATCGAATTGACTACGACTTCATTCCAAGTTGATAAGGAAATTAGCATTTTATTCAAATTCTGCGCTGCTTGATGTGACTTGCTGTGACTTCTTCTTCTTTTTTTTACCTTTTTCTTTTTGCTCACTTTTTAGCGATAATGAATTAATTTCTTAATTATTCGCTGGAAGTCACGTCAAGAGCTTCGGCTCCAAAACATAAACAATGGAGCCATAAAAGTTGCTTCATAATTTATGAATGTTGTTGTTGTTGCTTATTGCACTTAAGCTTGTGCAATTTTCTGAAAAATTAATCAGCAAAATGTTGACGCTTAGTTAAGATATCAGATAACCCAATTGTCGAGAAATTTGAGATCGTCTTTTGCTGAAATTCCATTGCCTACTTTCGAGCAATATTTTTAAATTATTATTACATTAATATATTATTATACATATGTACATATGTACTGCTGTATATATATATAAAGAATTTTGTAATAAAGAAATTAGTTCGACATTATCTAGCAACAGGGCAGATAAGCAGCAAAAGGTCTGCGCAGCAGGTGCAGCCGAAGCCGCAGCAAAGCGGATGACACCTGTGCTGGCTCTGCTGGAGTATCGTTGCTTATCATGATAATGACAGACATGAATACCACCACACACACACACACTCACACAGCACGAACTTGCGGCTCTGGCCACCAAAAATTTGTAGTTGCTTTGGTGGTCATAAAAAATAAAATTGCAGCGCGTTGCTGCCTCAAATGCAGTCGAGTGTGTAAAGTGAAGTTGAGGTCGTGTGAGGATGTGCCAGGGCGTGGCCAGCTAGCACTGAGAGGGGAAGAAGGAGAGAGGGGAGAGTGGAGAATGCCGACTCGGTGGTGTTGCTTCGCTTCGTTGATTTTGGGCCTGGGAAACTGTTAAAGCCAAGTCGCGTAATTGACCTTTTTTACTAACAACTTTTTTTTTGGTCACATTTCCACAGCTTGGCTAAAACTAATGGAAATGGAATTTCAATATGAATGCTGACACGCCCACAACATCGCACCAATAATATATACACTATTTATATAGTATTTTTGTATACAATGAAAGAGTCTTTCGTTTATGGTTATATTTTTGTTTTTTCAGCTCGTTGATGAATGTCAACAAATGTGATTTGCATAACAAAAAGAGAAGAAAATACAAAAACAAACAAAAACAGTTTCAGTTGCTCAACTCAAGCATTAAGCCGTAAAAACCGCCAGAACTTGACTATATACATATATGTGTATATATGTATGTATGTGTGTGTATGCATATGTGAATATATTCAGCTGTTGTTTACCCATTGGCAGCTTCGGGCAAGCGCAACTAATTGCAAGCACAGCCATATGGGGGCACCTTTAGCTGCGATTGTTTAAACAATTTGATGGGAATTTCGTTTTGCCAACACCAGCCGAAAGCTTCGCCTTTAATTTATGTGAATTTGCCAAAGAGTTCTGTTTGAAAATCTATTCTCGACTGAGGGGAATCGTAAAGTGTTATCATCCTCGGCAGATGCTCAGATTACGATGGAAGGAAAAGAATAGGTTTAAAGTAGATATAAATCTATGTTTGGGTATGTATGTATATGTCGATATATATGGATATATGTATGTTTGTATATATGTTCGAAGAACACTAATTAGCCAATGCTCGATCCAGTGAGTCTGCCAACTGTTATTGCCCGCATTTGTCCCATAGAAAAGATTTCTTAAATCTTACATCCGGCTACATATTGGCCACAAAGTAACTTGCCAATCTGCTTGACCTAAACATCTCTGAGATCTGCAATCAACTTAGAGATCTACAATGAGAGAATCGAAATCTGAGAGCAGAGATCTATATGAAATATAAATATTTAACTTACTTATTTTTAATAAAAAAAAATTTATATAAAATTTAATGATAAAAAAGAAAAATTTTAAGAAAAAAATTATCTAATTTATTTATAATTTAAAATATATCTAAAAAAAAAATTTTAAATTATGAGTGCTAAAAATAATTAAATTCAACAAAAATTTAAATAAAACAGAAAGTACATAAGATCATTAAATTAAACAAAAATTGAACATATTTTCCGTTGACTTCTAATTCAAAATAAATTTAAGTTAAAATTTTAAATAAAAAAAAATAAAAAACAATTTAAATAAAATTCCAATCAAATCGAAAAAATTAAAGATTTTTCTTTTCATAATCTTATCAAACAAAAATAACATATAAAAATTAATTAATTAATAATAACAAAAATTAATATAATATTATGATAAAGTGTATATAAAGAATTTTTCACTTTACAAAGTTTTAACAACAAATCAAAATAAACTAAATATATTTACCATAAAAATTAGTACCTAAGTAAAATGGCCTTGTCTGAGTTCCCATCAGCAAAACTGTTTTTTCGGCTCTGTTTGATTTTTGTTCAGTGTGAATATCTATCGGGCATTGTTTGAGTATCGCGGTTCATTTGGCTTTTCTGGGCAGAGTTTAACGTATTTCCGGTTCAATAAATTAAACAAATGCTCGCAGTTATGCGGCTGCCTCTAAATTTGTCCAAATGCGCTTTTAGCGAAGCAATTGAAATGCGTGCAGCGCTGGCCCCAAAATGTTGCTTGGAATGTGCGTACGCACGCGCCAATTCACTAGGCACCATCGGCCCCTCTCACTCTATCGCTCTCCCTCTCTCTCTCTCTCTCTCGCCTAGGTCCAAGCGGAAGTGCACTGTCAGCTGGCCTAAGCTCGGCTGTCTTTGATGCCGCCGGCTGGCAACTGCGGCAAGCAGCTCGGCTTTTGGGGCAAGCACGTCCAGCACCAAATTAACAGACAGCAAAACGGCAAACTTGAAAAGATGTTTCTAATTTTTTTTCTCTTTTTTTTTCGTATTTTTATGGCAGCGCCGCTTGAAAGCTACTTTTTTCATAGACAATTGCAGTTTGAGTCATTGTCACTCGACGGCAGCTGCTGCCGCCTCCTCCCCTCAGCTCAGGCCCGAGCTGACCTCATTCTTAGCTTTCAAACTGCTAAAAATGCAATTTACGCAGATAAAAAATGCAAAGCGCAATGCCAAACGAGAAACAAATGCAAAGCGCAGCAAAAACATAAACTAACTAACTAACTAACAAAGATTCCAGCTATGCCACTGTCGATATAAGCACACTCGGTCTTTGTTTAAATATCTGCACATACTACTAAAGTCTACTGCTATTATAGTGTGTTTATATCGATGCGAATACAGATGTTATTAATACATAAGGTTCCAGATAATATCGACTGTTATTTACTAGTACTAGTATTTATTATTTCGTACTTTGTGTAGTTAGTATATAATAACAACTATATGCTGCTATCTATACTATTAGTATAGTATTCTTTTATTAAGTTATATACCATTATTCTGAATGAGACTAATATATGTCTGTATATGTATGCTAATAGGTAAGTGATAATAATTTATACTGGGATAACCTCTTGTCTTCCTACTTCTGTCTTCCAAATTGCTGCTATTATATAAAATTCAACTACTAGTACTTCAACTGTCAATATTTCTACTACTTCTACAACTACTCCACTAATTTTTTGCGATTCTTAGTACCATTAGTATACGTCTACTATTTCCACGACTTCTGCACTAAGAATACTACTGTTTCTGTTTTTTCTCCGATTACTTTTACTTTACTTTTGAATTGCTTATTTTATTATTCCTACTACTATCTCTGCTTAGCTACTACTTTTACTCCTTTATAACTACTCCTAATCTTACTATTATTTATAGTTCTACTATAACTATTCCTACTACTTTTATTACTTCTACTAGTAGAACTACCATTTTTACTACTTCTATAACTACTACTACTATTTAATATTTCTCTATCACTAGGTGTACTACTATTTTTGCTATTTCTATAATTTTTCCCACTACTATTATTACTACTTCTATAACTTCTCATACTACTATTCTTACTATTTCTATAACTACTCCTACTACTATGTTTACTACTAAGTGTACTTATATATGTACTTCTTCTATTAAAACATCGTCTACCACTACTCTTTCTACAATTATTACTATTGCTTCCACTAGCTCAACTTTTTTATACGAAACTTCTAATGCTTCTCTCAGAGGGTATCAAAAATCTCGTTTGAGTTGTTGGCAGCAAAAATGCTTTTGATCTCTAAATTGGTAATGTTTTAATCCTCGGCTCACACGGCCAGCAAAGCGACGACTGCAAATGCCAGAAGAGCTTACAAAAAGCCCGCTGTAAAAGCAATTTGCGTGCCTCGAGTGGTGGGGCGTGGTGCTTGATGGTGCAACAACTAAGCGGATCCAGGCCGCACACGCATTGCTATTACATTCTTGTCCAGCTCTCCCCTCTCCTTTTACCACGGTCTGTCTTGAGTCGGTTTCAGATAACAATAGCCGAGTCTCGGTCTTGGAAATGACCAAACGATCGACTAATTTGTCAAATGCCTGACCTGCGTCCATCTCTGCTCGAAGCTGGATTATTAGACAACAATGCCGTGATTTTCCAGCCTCAGCCTCACATATCTTAGAGCTGTTGAATCATGCAACATATTGCTGTGCTCTTCACTGTGGGAAGTGTCGGGGCACTCAAGTTGATCGGATCCAGCGCCATTTGGTGCTAGATTTCGCGCTGTGTGGCCCCTAACAGGGTTAAGTACCTCATAAAGCGGGTCTGCGGTAATTGAAATGGGTTTCCCTACTAATATGTTCCTCAAGAATGCTGGAAAACCTCCACGGCTCAGCTGTTGCATGATCAGATATCATTTGTAGTCTGTAAATATTATGAGTGTGTTTTATGATCTAAAATTGTAGATGGATTTATTTAGGTGCGCAGAGTGTGTGGCATATTAGACACAGATTTGAATTATCTAAATGTGGAAATATAGCCTAGACACGTCCGTCAGACTGAGTCACTTCTGATGGCAGCGAAACTTCATGGCTCAAATCACATCGTCGTGTAATGTGACAAGCCATTGCCTATGCTGAAGGTCACTTTGGCATATACGAATCTGAAACTGAGTGTGATCTTGATGACTCAGGCATTACTATAAGTGTGCATATAGAATTCGAAGAAATCACGGAAATATTCTATTGATATCATACTCATATGATAATGTTCTTCCATATAGAAACTTAAAAAAGTCCAACATAAACAGATCTGCCAGAGCGCATACATCCCATGCGAAATAGTCGCACTCTTCTATAGTTCATAGACTTATTTGAAATTCATTCTTCAACCTCCCTCATGCTAGCTTGCTTTTATAACATCTATATATAACTATATTATATCTATCAAGTTATGATCTTGAAAAGGTTTCCAAGTTTTAAGTTGATATGAAAAATATACGTACATATATAAGTATTGTAAATAAGTATTTATCTTCAGATATAACTATAATAATTATAATATCATAATATATCTATATTTATACCTTGTACACTGTATCCCAAGTAAATTCGTAAATTCAATATACCATTTAAAATTGTAATTTATGTCAATATATAAAAGCTGAGCGCTTGTAAGCACATTTGCTTTGCCCTGAACTCTGAACCAATTGCCGAGAAATAAATGGATTGGTTGACCTCTGACCTGGTTTATGCGCAGCCTTAGAAGTGTTAACATTTGGCCGCATTTTGCAGCGTAAACTGAATCTCTTGTGTCATTTGTATTCAGTTTTCAGTTTTCAGTTTTTTTATTGGCAACAAGCAAAGCGATCAAGTCCAAGTCGAGCTGCTCCACTTCGCCATGTTCTCCATGTGTTTTCGCGCTATTTTTTCTTATTTTTGTGCTTTTTTATTTATTTTTTATTTTTACTTAGCTGTCTCAAATGTCTTAATTTTGTTTACTTCCATTTGTCGTCGCTGTTTGTTTCTTTTATTTCAATTAAGCAGATTTTTTTCTGCGCTTGTTTGTGCAGCAAAACCTTCGCGTCATCGCATTTTGAATAACTGTTTTTTTTTTTTTTTTTAGCTTGCTTTTAGCGTGGCCATTTGAATTTGAATTTAGATTTGAGTTTGAGTTTTAGCTGCGTTGGCGAAACTCTGAACACACACACATTTGACAGCCCAGAGATTTCTCAATTTCGTTTTGAGAGCATGTCAGTGTCACATGGGAGTTTTTGGCATTAATGAATAAATATTTGAAGGAACGAAGCTGGAGAGCAGAAATAGACTAAACAAAATGCTTGATTAATTTGTTTCTGAGTCGAAATTTGCAAAGGCAAAGATCTTAGTTTAGAAAATGTTTAAGAAATTGAATGAAAGGAGGAATCAAAGATTCGTTTGATAGTTTAGTTTGTGTATTTAAGTTTGCAGAAGCAAATATTCGATTATAGATCTTAGTTTGGATCAAAATATTTATAAAATTTAATGAAGTGAGGAAGGAAAGTAGTTTATGATAATTTGGTTTGAGAATCAAAGGCTTGAAAAAGTAAAAATTATTGCAAATCTTAGTTTCAAAAATTTTAATAAAATTGTTTATATATTTTTTTACGTCGATTATGCAAAATTATTGATCTTTATCTAATATATAAAGCTCTTATATAAGCTACAATTTTTTGTATATTTTTTTTTACATCGAATAGATAAAATTGAATTTTATCCTATATATCAAGCTTTTATATCGGCTATAGGTTCTTCTTCAGTCAGGCCTTGTATACTCTCTCTTTTGTATATTAATTCAAATTAAATATACTTAAACAAATCAACAGCAATGGAAATTAAAAACCAAATCAAGTTAAGATTACTTTAATTAATTCTATAAAACTATTCATAAAACTATGCTTGTGTGGCCCTATTGAGCCTTCAATGACAACTGATTTCATCGCAATTCTCTGCTTTCAATAAACTAAACCTCAACTGATGCCCAATCTTAGATCACAGACATACGTGTACCCATTGCAAACCCTGTGTCGTCCACCTGGGGTGAGTGCCTTAAGGTTTTCCCTTCAAAACTCACTTCACCTCGACATTTACCGCTATTGAGCTGCAGCGGCATTTATCAAAGCTGTCAAAGAGCTATGCACATTCATTCAGTCAGAGCCATGAACGCACGCTTATCCATGTTCGTCGATGCATGCAACAACAACAACAACAACATCCCAACTAGTTGGGAATTTCAATATCTTTTTCGCAGTCGATATGGGAAACACAGGCACAATGCCTATTTATATGTACATAGGGTAAGTACAGGCACACATATACATAGGTGTGCGTGTGCTTGTGTGTGTGTGTGTGTGTACCCAACGACCTACATATCCGGTGCTCTTATCAATTATCACAACTGCCAACAATTGAGGCAAAAATCAAGCGAGCAGGCAATCCTTTGTAGACTTAGGCGATACCCTAGCTTTGGCTACTTACTGGGAGTTTTGGCTTAGTCGTGCAGGGCACCTACTTAGGCATATACATATATACCAAATTAGTGCTAAAATTTCGCTAGGAACTGCACAGCCCTTTGGCTCTTTGGAAATTCCTTCTCTTTTTTCGTTTTCGGTTTTTGTATTGTTCATAATTTATGGTTTATGGCGAGGGTTGCTAGAGACTCTCTCCCCCTCTCGCTCTCTCTCTCTCTCTATGTGCGTTGTGGGGAACTCTAATTTGTATTAGGGTCATATTTCACTTGTAGGGTTTCCAGCGAAGTTTCATTTTAATTTTATTGTTGTCGTCGACGTCGACATCGTGCCACATGAAACTAAAGCAACGAATGCATTGTTTTCTGTATTCTGTATTTTGTTTTTGTTGTTCTTGTTCGATTTTAGGCCTCGCTATATACTACGTAGATCCAAAATATATTCCACCCTGCGGTCGCTGGCGTTCCACTAGGGTGGGTGCCAAGAGCATTTCGTGGGTTTCCGCATACCCATTTTGGCAGACTCCTCCTCACGTCCTAACGTCCTCCGCTCGTCCTGCTCTCTCCTGCTCTTTTATTAATAATCGACAATTGTTGACGCACATTTATAGCCCAAAACTGTGACAGCTGGCATATGGATTTCTATTTGGATTCGTGTGCACCCATATCACATATTGTGTCACGCTTAATTATTGTAAAAATAAAATATGTTTTCGATATCACAAATAGCAAAAAAAAAAAAAATAATGAAAAAGATTATTTTACGCTCCTAATGGAAAAGCACAAAGAGAACAGTTGTCATATTTGCTGAGAGCGTGCATTAATAACAGGTGTGATTCTAAGGCATTTCTAGCTCATTAGCTAAATGTTTTTTTAAAATTTTTTTTTCTTTTTTTTATAACTAAGATTTAAAAACTTAAGAGCTGTTTAGTAGAGGCAGGAACATTTGTTTATAGCCTAGCTTGAGTGAGTTTTTATTGATTTAGAAAATATCCGAGACAGTTGCAACTGCAATAAAATAAATATATATATGGATATGTGTAATTTCGTATCAGTCACCACAGCTTAATGAATATTTACTAGTATATAATGATGTATAGGTGGATATGTATTTTAATTTTATTACCAGCTCAAGCTCACAACATTTTGACATGAAATCTCAATCAATGTTCATTATCCTAAGCAAAGGCATATTATTTTTTTATTTTGTTTTTTTTTTTATATATTTATATTAGATTACATTATATTATGTATTATATTTTATTTTATTTTTTATTATTAATATTATTTAATTGTTATTATCATTATAATTTTTTCTTTATTTTTTAATGAAAAAGATTTTTTTTTAAATATATTAATTTTCATAGCTGATGATTTCATTATTAAGAATATAAAAAATATATTATTTATAATTTTGTTGTGCATGACCACGCCTTATTTTGCCTGGTACAAATGATATTATACAGTCTTAACAAAAAAATCATAAAAGATATACATATATATATAAACCTGTTCTTACTTCTCATACAACATTTTCCAAGTAAGCAATTATCCAGTTTTATAGAGTATATCTACCCAAATCTAGTACCCAGCTTAGTCAACTAATTCCGCTATATCTGCAGAAAACATATTACACCTTTGTAAATATTATTCAACATTCTGCAAATTATTGACCAACTGACTGAGGGTTCGCGGGTGCGAGCAGCTAAAAACCAAAAGCAATTTCCTCGAATTCCAAATTCTTTGTAAGTCGATGCAGCAAAACAGAAAAAAGGTGAGCAAATTCACACTCGACGAATGCAAATGAGCCGAGGCAGGCAACCACATCTCGCTCAGTCTCAAGTCCAAAGTGCTAGCCACCTTCCGTCTACCGTGCGGCCCTCGCCCCTCCCGTTACCTATCACCTGCTTGGCTGTGGCAACATTTGCAGAAAACTGCTGAAAACTGAATCACTTGGAAACATTGCAATTTAAGCAGAAAATATGGACTTAAACTAGTTTTGCCACGTTTTCGCCTTCAGCCTGGGGCTCTCAGTGGAAACTAATGCTTGCGCTGACAAACGAAGCTCACAAAACAGACTAAACAAAAGCAACAACAATAACCACAACAAGAAAACATATTTCGCATGGTAAACATTGCTTTCAAATGCCCTTAAAAGTAATCATAACTCTGTAAACATTTCAAATCATTGCCAATTTTTTATAGTTAATTTTAAAAACTAAAAAAAAACAAGTAAGAAAATTCTAGTCGAGAGTGCTCGACTAGATACTACCCTGAACCCAACAAATAAAAATGCTCATTTAGTATGGCTGAAATTTCAATTTCGATGTATTTAAAAATATAAATAAAATACCAAACTCATTTAATAAAATATAAAAATATTTTGAAACAATTAAAAAAAAATTGCCGTCAGTTGCATCGATCGGGATTCGAACCGCGACTTCTCGATCGAGCGTCATGCTGCTAACACACTAGGCCACCTCACTCCTGCTAGTGGCGCTGGCAAAACTCAAATAGATTCACTGCTGCAGCGCCATCTACCAAAACTAAACGAAACTAACTGCTGATGTGATTCTAAGAATCTGCTAGAATAACCAAACTATTAAAAACGCACATAAAGTATAGTTAAAATTTCAATTTCGGTGTATTCAAAAATATAAATAAATAGAAAACTCATTTATGAAAATATAAAAATATTTTGAAATAATTAAAAAAAAACTTACATTAGTTGCATCGACCGGGATTCGAACCGCGGACTTCTCGATCGAGCGTCATGCAGCTAACGCACTAGGCCACCCAACTCCTGCTGGTGGCGCTGGCAAAACTCAAATAGATTCACTGCTGCTGCGCCATCTACCAAAACTAAACGAAACTAACAGCTGATGTGATTCATCGAATGTTTTTGTTGTAGCTGCTGCACGTGCGTTTGTTAATTGGCCAAATATTTGATTATTTTTTATTAATTTTTGACTGAAGGGAATTTAATGAAACTTTCAGCATATGATCTACATATTATATTGAATATTTGAGAAATTTGAAAAAAAGAAAAATCATTCACAATTAGCTATAGTGGCATCTGATTTGAACTTGAATGTTTATACTCGATAAAAATATAACGGAATGATTTATCGAATTTTAAAAGTATAAACGGTCATTTTAAAAAAAAATTCAAGTCTCTAGCTCTTATATCTTCGGAAATCGACGCGTTCAAACATACGGACAGACGGACAGACGGACAGACGGACAGACAGACAGACGGACAGGGCCAAATCGACTCAGCTCGTCGCCCTGATCAAGAATATATATACTTTGTGGGGTCTGCTACGCCTCCTTCTGCCTGTTACATACATTTCAACAAAACCATTATACCCTGATTTCCCATTTTCAATGGGTTCAGGGTATAAAAAAAAAAACATTTTAGCTGTATGTGGAATGCCTTTCCAGTTTGTTTGGCTGTGGCTTTAAGGGGCTTGCATAATATTTTTGCCACCTGTGTTGCGTGTCATGCGCATGTGAGAGTTAAAGATCGTAGAGCGAAGTTTTGTTAGACTTTTGGAAATATGGGATTAGAGAAATAGAGATATGAGCATAAGGAAATATACATATAGACATTGATTTGGGGAAATAAATTTGAGATATAGATATACATACGTACATATGTTATATAAGGGATTATGATATAAGTATATAGATATAGAGACTAGATAGAGATATCGTTAAAGATATTTCGGAATAAAGAAATATTAATAAACATATATAAATATAGAGATCAACAGATAAGTATGGGAAAATATATATTTTAGACTTATTCAACTGTCTCCATTCAATGTTTAGTCCAAAATTTATTTAGGGAAATTCTATATACACATTTTTTTATACACTTAAAATTCCTAAATTGCTTTGATTATAATAAACAAATTTTTTTGCTTGGTTGAAATTTATATTTGGTATTTATATTATATTATTATTATTTATATTTATACACTACTTACTTTATGTTTATTAGACTGCTTTATAAAGAGAGCTACATACCAATCCGAACAGAGCGATATTTATTTATTCACAGCTTGTAAGATATAAACAGATTTTGATGTGAAACTGATCTGATTGTTACACATTAAGGTACTCCATATAAACAAACAAAAATCATAAATAATTGTATATGTATCTTTAAAAAAACATTTAAAATGCATTACACTCATCTATAAAATGAGCTCTGTTCAGTGGAATGTTGCTTTATTAAAGTTAAGTATTTCCCACTTTGGCTATTTCAATTAATATGTGCTTCATCCAAATATGAATAAATGTCTTTTGCTTAATGCTCAAACCATATTTGGCCTAAGAGCTGCATCAATTTTGACGTTTCAAAAGCCAATTTGGCCTCACGGTGCAATGCGGCTGCGGCTGCGGCTGAGACTGCGATATGCCAAGTAGAGCTTACAGTAGCGATTGCTGCATATCACACACATGCATATGTATATATATATGTGTGTGTGTGTACGTGCTAGGCATGGCAAATCAGTCGATGGGCAAGAATCTGCAGCCAGCACGTCCCGCCAAACAGCATTTCTCTAGGCCTCAATGGTCTATCTGTCTGTCTGTCTGTCGATCGGTCGATTGGTCAGCAATCGTCGCCACAAAAATTTCCCTTTATGAGCGATCTGTATTATTGATTCTAGTCGTCAGGCTGGCCAGCAGCAACACAGGTATCTTACCTGTGTACCTGTTGGCATGTTGACCAGCTAATAGCCAACTTAATACAACAGCCACGTCTCAGAGCTTCATAGAGTTATTAGTGTCGTCTTAAAAGGTTTGTGGGTGTTGGAGTGGGGCAGCACAGCTGGAGGATTCTTGATCACTGCTCAATCCATATGAAAGCAAAGAATCTATATATACGTATGTATGTATGTATTTATGTATTTATATATTTTCTACAATGGCTGATCTTTGTTCCTCTCGGCATCTGCTTGGCTTGGTAATTGAAATTGTGATGAATAGTCGCAGAGTGTTAATGAGCAGTTTGCCTCGACTTGGAGCTGTTGCCGGGAGCGCTATGAGTACCTACATACGACATTCCTTAATGGTCAGCCAGTTGCCTGTTATTAATCAAGAGCAGAAATGTGCAAGTGTGTGAGTGTGTTTGTGTGTGGGTTGAGGCGAGAGCAAAATTGCAGCAACAGTGGCAGCAGCAGCAGCAGAGCGACAACAAAGATGGGTAACAACGGCGGCAGCGGCAGCGACAGCGACAGCAGCATCCTCATCAACAGGTAGTAAAACGCCAAGACGTGCCCATCAATATCAATACAATGGCAACGTGCGTGACATGCTCAGCTTCGGGCTGCTCAAGAGCAAAAGAGAGAGAGAGAGAGGGAGAGAGTGTGTGTTTGTGTGTGCATGAATTCAGCTAGGGGAAAGAACGAAACGAGGTAAATGAAGTTGGCGCGGCAGCTGGCGAATGAGCAGCCCAAAAGAGAAACACACAAAACACACATACACGCACACACACACAAAATGCACTCAAAGCTCAGCGCTGTAAACTTCACTCAAGAACAGAAAAGAAGAGCGAGAGAGAGAGAGAGAGAGAGAGAGAGAGAGAGAGAGAGCGAGAAGGCGAGCGAGCGAGCGAGCGAGCGAGAGCATAAATGGAGTACAGCAAGGCAGGCAACAGATACACACCTCGCTGTCAAGCAGTTCCAAAAATACTGGTTTTCTGCAGGCGGCCAAGTTCGTTACAAAGATTTGCTTTCATTTTTCCGTTAACGGCTACGCTGGCTACATTTATATGTATGAGTGTGTGTTTCGTATGTATCCGATAGAATACACACACACACACACACACATTCACACATGAATAGTTTGTATACACGAGCTGCAGCAACAGCAGCTGCCTTGTTTGTATGCGTCTGTCCAGGTAGCATTTGAGCCGTGTTCTCGACTTGGCTTTGCTTTGCATCTTACGCTTTGTTCGCTTCGTTCGCCTTGTCGCTCTTTTATGTTAATCCATTGGCTAAACATCCCGGGCACAATCCCAATCCCAATGCCCGTGCCGGGCTACACAGACACACCTGAGCAGCAGCTGCAGCTGCGCACAGCTCGGACAGGTAGCAAAAGGTTATTTGATTATTCAACAGCCATTTTTTTTCAGCTTCCTCTGCGTCGAGCCCTTCGACAGCCGTTGCCTCTACCTGAACTGAACATCCTCAATTCTGATAATTTTTGCAGTTTTTTTGGATTTTAATGCGTGTGTGTGTTTTTTTTATCGTTTGTATGGCCGAGATAGAAACGCATCTGTCGTTCGCTTTTGGGCCTTTCCGCAATCCAAGAAAGCCTTAGCCATGACATCAGCAAGACTTTCGTACTCTCGGACAATTTATATATATGTACATACATATTCTCTATATTCTCTTTGGCGTTCTGCTTGATCAAAAATGTTTTATTGATACTTTCGAGAGGCAATTGAAAAGTAATTTGCTTGAAATTTATGAGCATCTGGCGGGCAACTGCATGAGACAATTGAAGAATTCCGAGCATTTTCCTTTTGTATCGATATTTGCTTCATTTAACAGTTGAGCGACTACGATATGCATGTGTTAATCGATTCCAAATCGATAATCGATTTGAGCTGGCTAAGGCGGCGCACCTGCACTCAATGTTGAGCATATCAATTCTTAGCTACCAGCGTTGCCCCAGTTTGATGCACGCGCTGTAATCCATTTGCTGGTGCCCCAATCGATTTACACACACACACACACATACATATGCACGTTGAGTGTGTGCCGGCGACGTGGCGGCCTACTTTCGAGTCAAGCTGATAAGATAATGGGGCTTTTCCTCCAACACCATCACACGGTAGCCACAGTCAATGACTTCCACTGATGTTCGGCTGTCTATCTCCCTCACCCACCCTACCCCCCGCCTACACTGCTCACTACGTTCCTCGCCTTCTGTAAACATCGCCACTTGAAATACGTTTGCTTCATGCTGCATTTGGTATTTTTGTTGTTGTTTGTTTATTTCTTCATTCGTTCTGTTTATTTTGGAGCTTTCATAAGACGGTTTGTATGTATGTATTTGGATTTATAAGCATAATTCTGGTTGTCTTATCGATCATATTTCTTAAAAGGGAGTGTCGAACATATACAGATGTGAAACTGATGAGCGATCAAGTATTGCTCTTTCCTGTTCAGGCATCGCACACACTTTTGCCTAGCTAGCAGTCCCCACTTTTCGCCAATTCTTGGTACTCATAAAACTAACTGATCAAATTTTGTGCGTTTTTCCGTTCGAACATTGCCTTATCTATATGCTTATATACGTTATGTGTATGTTCAATTCTACCTCTATCTGTCTTATCAATTGTATGTTGAAGGGGTTGTATTCTACACAATATATAATGTGATAGGTACAAACTGATTAGGTATTCTCTGCTTTCCCAATACCATTTGCTCTACAGCAAGCATACTCATATATATGTATATAGATCATAGGAAAAATATAATATCGATATGTATATCAGTTGTGATCTTTGAAAGGTAAGAAATACGTTAGGGATTATATTTTGTTATTCTAATCTATAATATATTTGTCTCGAGACAGTTGTTACTTGATATTCATTTAAATTTTACCCCATTAAGAGAGTCACAAATGCTGATCGATTTTTATAAAAGTATTACATATATACCTACACCTCTTATCTCTCCATAGGTCACACATCAGTTCCATTTCATGCTGTAAATCGTATATAATTAAAAGAAATCGTTTTTTTTTTTTTTCAAATATATTTTGTGGTTTATTTTACACAATTGTGTTGTGTGTGTGTGTTTGTAAATTTATTTATATAAATAAATTTGTCAGTTAATCTTATATGTTGGCTTGTAAAAAATTTTGCTTAGTTCTTAGGACTCTGTACGAAAAAACGACTTATAAAAAATACATATCGCATATTTATTTATTTTTAAACATTTTTCACATAAAACTTCTAGTTTTCAGGTTGATTTTACTCGATCTCTATATGGAACATAGAAATAACTGCACACACGCAAATACATGTACTCTACATATACATATATGTATTTGGCTCAATCATAATTAATTGGATTGATTTGTTTCTTACATACATCTCTCCAAGTATGTATATGTATATATGATAAGAAATTTACAGTGAAAACTTAAGAGCTTAAATTAAGTTAATGCTATTTCGAGTTTTGCTTCTTTTTTTTTAAATTTTTTTTTTCATAATTTAAATGTAATTTAATCTGTCTTAACTTGAGTTTTGTTTATTCGGAAGTTGAAACGAGACTCCACAACCTGTACATCTGGATCTGGGAGTCTGTCTAAAATAATATAATGCCTTTTATCGAATCTACACATAGATTTAAATTAGCGTTATGAACTAGTATTAAATCTATTGTTGGGAATATGCAAATCAAATGCAATGCGTTTTCATTAATATATATATATTTTTTCTCTTGATGTAGGAATATTTGTTTTGAAATTTTGATTATTTCATAAATTTTTGATTCATAAATATATATATATATATTTATCTATATATATCTAGGCTACTGATGTGTATATATATGTATGTATGACATATACTCTATATATATATGATATTTGTGTTGACTCCTATATTTTTTCTTCGAAAAATACAGACAACAATGCTGCAATGATATTTTGTTCGCAGTTGCTTTGCTAAATTAAAGTTTAGATTTGTTTTACGTAAGATCAAGATCACCTTCTGCGACAATCGATGGTCGACAGAAATAATAACGTGTTCCTATGCCCTTGCAATGCTCCTCAGTATTGTATAAAAAATCTATATATTTGCAATGTCTTGTTCAAGCGCACGGCACGTCGATAGGCCGAGTGGGGTCCGTCCGGCTATGCCGTCGTCCCGGCGCCCTACGCACACTTATCGTAAAAGTCTTTTAATTTCGTACTTGCTATTCTCATCGTACCGTTCTTCGTTCCAGCAGTTCTACTCCGGCTCGGCTACCAACTGTACGCCTCTCAGATGCGCCAGCCCTGCTCGTCGTCCACATTCGAATCGGTGTCGGAGGGCTCCTCGCCGTACATATCGGCTAGCTTGCGGAAGCGTGGTCCAAAGTTGGACAAATAATCGAAATTGAGATCTCCGTCGTCGGTGCACGACGCCAGGCTGGACAGGCTGCCGTCCGAGTTGCCGTCGCCCTCGTAGGCATAGTGTCGCACATCGTCGACGGTGTTGGCGCCCGTGTCGCGGTCACAGTTCTCCTTCTTCCCGCCGAGGAAGTCACCAATGTCGGGTATGTCATTGGGATCCCGCATGCCCGATTGCAGTGCATGCGGATCCTTGTAGAGCTTCTCCTCGTAGAAGGGCTGCGTCCGCAGTACGTTTAGATCGTAGTCGGTGTCTCGCTCGCCGCCGCCCTCATCCTCATAGTTGATGATCGTCTCACGAATGTCGTCAATGTCCTTCTCGTGCCAGCCGTTCTTCTGCTTCTTCTGCACCACCACGGCCAGCAGAATGATCAGCAGCAGCGCGATGCACGTGATGATCGCTATGATGAAGTTGCGATCGATGCCGAAGCTGACCGCCACAGCCACCGCCCGCTGGCAGCCGCTGTCGATGTTCCGGGACAGAGATGGCATGCCCAGGTTGTAGGTGCGCTCGTTGATCGTCAGATTGCGGACGCAGCCGAAGTAGCCCTGCTGATTGGGCACATGCGTCCAGTTCAGCTGGCGGCCCAGGTGCACCAGATCCACGGGAGTGCCGCCCAGCTGCAGGGGCGAGTTGACGTTGAGGAACTCGTTGGGGCCCTGAGGAGCGCCCAGGCTCATGCAGGTGGACAGACGGCAGTTGTCGACGGTCATCTCAATGCTGGCCCTCTGCAGTATGATGTCCAGCTGATAGGAGCGACCCGCCTGCAGCTGAATGTGCTGATGCTTGATGCGCACCATGCCCGAGCCGTAGTCCACGCTGAGCACCGGGTAGCCCTTGTCCAGCTCCAGCGACAGAAAGTCCGAGATTGGCAGCAGCGGATTGTAGCTGAGCGGACCCAAGTACATGATGAGTCCTTGTTCGTGCTGTGGCGCAATCTCCAGGCTGATGCGTGTATTGTCGCAGGCGGATACGGGCTCGTAGAAGGCATAGCCGTTGCCGTAGAAGCCCACGGAGACCAGTTCGCAGTGGGGGCCCGTGAAGCCATCGATGCAGTCACAGGCGTCGTTCTCGCCGTATCTACGCGTGCCTCCATTGAGGCATGGCTGGGAGGCGGGCAATGCTTCGCAGACGCACTGCGCCTGGACGAACGCATTGACGCCCACAAAGGATGTCGTGTTGGAGTAGATCATGTAGGGCACGGAGGACTTGTGCAGCTCGTTTGTGCAGGAGCTCTCGCACTTGAGCTTCTCGATCAGGCACTCGTCGATGTTGACCATCAGCATCTTCAGGCCCAGTTCATCCTCCAGGCGCTGTTGGCTCTGGCCCACCATGCCGTTGAGTTTCTCCGGCGCATAGTAGGGCGACCCGTGGGCGGAATAGCGCACGTCCAGTGTGCGATTCTCATTCTGCAGCACCGTGAAGACATCCACGTTGGAGACCGAGGTGTTGAATAGCTTGGCCAGCGAGTGCTGCAGCCGATCCTTCAGCGAGAAGACATCGTCCGCCATCACGTCCCGGGGCACACTGATGAATTCCTCTTTGGTGATATTATAGAATCGTATGCTGCCACTCTTGTCGACCGCCTCCTCCGGCAGCTCGTGCACTATGACCGTGACGTCGGCATCAACGGAATGCTTTTGTATCTGGGGTGCGTCCTCGGTCACCACGAACTCCAACAAGTATTCACCTGCCTCTGTGCCCTGGAGCATGGTTATCATGCCGGTGCTGGGATTGAGACGGAACTGCTCATGCGGTATGCCGCTCTTCCATTCGAAGTACTTATCCTCCAGATCCCAGTCGTCCTCGTCATCCACAAAGACACGGCCAATGTCCGTGTCGGGCGCCTCGCCCTTGTAGTTGTACATGAAGATGCGTGACGAACCCTCCGACATGGCATTGTCGTTCACGTCACCGATGATCAGATGCAGAATGCTCACCGAACTCTGCTTGGGCACGCCCGCGTCGCTGATGCGAATGGGTATGAAGTATTCCTTCTGCTGCTCCCGATCGAACTGCACGTTGGCGAAGAGGTAATCGTTGTCGATGCTGAACTTGGACTTGATGTCAATGGACGCTTCGCTGTCGATGCCAAAGGTGAAGGGCGGCCCATTCTGCGGCTCGTCATAGTCGTTGGCCAGCAGCTGGACAACCTGGCCGGGATTACGATTCTCCTGCCAAATGACAGGCATCTGGTTGATCAGGAAGGGCGCATTGTCGTTGATGTCCTCCAAGGTGATGATCACTGGCTTGACCGACTTCAAAGATGTGCCTACGCCATCCTCGTCGCTGGCCGAGATCAGCACCTGCCAGCTCTTGTGTCCGTTGGGCGGATCACGATCGAGCGGCTGGATGAGACGCAGGCAGCCGTTATTGTCGATGGTCAGCAGCTTCCTGTGGTCCTCCTTGACAATGGAATAGGTGATGTGCTGGTCAGCGTTGCGATCCTTGATATCCGGATCGTATGCCTCGATATTGAGAATGCAATCGTTGGACAGAACTGGACCCTCCAGTATGGTCTTGCTGTACTCCTCCTTGAAGACCGGCGGATTGTCGTTGACGTCCTCTATTTTGACCACCACCGTTGTGAAGTCATCGTAGACGCCATCGAAGGCTCGCACCTTCAGCTCGTATTCGGTGACCGTTTCGTAGTCGAGCCGCTGATTAACCGTTATCTTGCCAGTCTTCAGGCCGATCTTGAAGGCATCGCCCACGTTGCCGCTCTCAATGCTGTACACAATCTGTGAGGCATTGTCCTCGTCCTCGGCCTTCACCTCGATCACCTCGTAGTTGGTGTTGGCATCCTCGAGCAGTTTGTCCGCCAGGTACGTCATCTTCTGGAAATGCGGCTTGTGATCGTTCTTGTCGCCAATGGAGATGCGGAACACCTGGTAGCCATGATTGTGGTCCCCATTATCGAACAGGCTCGATGGTGAGTTATCTGTGGCGCTGACCTTCACGTTGTAAAAGTCGCGCTCCTCCCGATCGAACGTTGTCAGCGCCGTGATGTTGCCCGAGTTCGGATCGATGGCGAAGATCTCCCGATTGTCGACTAGCTCAAAGGTGATGATATTGTTGGCCGGCGTTCCATCCATGTCAAAGGCGCGCACCTGCATCACTGGCGTGCCTGGCGGCTCGTTCTCCAATATCGTGCCGGACTTGACTTCCGTAAAGAATGGAATGTTGTCGTTGACGTCCTCCACTTTGATCTTAATCTGATGCTCAGCGGCCAGCTCGAACGTGTTGCGCACGCTCATCGTCAGCGTGTACTCCGTGATGGCCTCGTAGTCGAGGCTCTTGCCCAGCTTGATGGTCACCTCGTTGCCAATCTGGTTGAAGACGAACGTATTCTTGCCGTTTGTCTGCTCGGTGCGACCCGTGATCAGCTCGAAGATCACCTCCGGCTTGTCGGGCATGTTGGACACGGCGCGCAGCGTTGCGATTGGCTGCGAAAAATTCTTCAGATTCTCCTTCAGGTAGATGGGCTCGTCAATGGGATCGACGAATGAGGGCGGCTTTATCGACGACTCCACCACACGGATGCGCACCTCGATGTGCGCCTCCTGCAGCGGATCTGGCACGATATTGAAGGCGCGCACATTTATCGTATAGGTCTGACCGGGCCGCCTGTCGATCGGCCGACTGAGATAGATGATGCCCGACTCCCTGTCGATGCGAAAGTATTGAAAGTCTCGCTCCCGCAGTATCTCATACTCCACGATGCTGTTGTTGCGATCATCAAAGTCGCTGGCACTGATCGACATGACCACTGCGTCGATCTGTAAGTAAACCAAAGAAAGAACAAAAACAATTTCGATTGAAGTTCTATATGGGAAAGATGTTCCAGTTCTAGCTCCAATTCCAGTTCTCATTCCCCTCTAAAGTGAAGAACTTGCCTGCCACAATGCGATTATGCACATTTTCCTCAAATGAAAAACTTATGCAAATGTATTCACGCAAGAAAATTCACACCAGCCAAGCCAAATGTGAGCACGAAACCCAACTGAAAAGTCTGCTTGGAAATTGGAAAACTGTAACCAGACAAGCCAAACACTTGCGCCCTTTACTACAGTGCCCACTCGCTAATTGTAACCTTGGCGAATTCGCAATTTCTATAAACACCTTGAGAGACGCCTTCTGTAACTTTCGCCATTTTTATACTGAGAAAACAAACTGGTTTTCAAGCTTCACCTCGTCTTCTTTCATTTTCAAAAGCAAAAGTTAACTAACTACAATTTTTTTCGAGTTTTTAGATCAATGAACTTTAGTTTTAAGTAAATAATTTATATATTCATTTTAATAAAAATTTATTGAGGTATTACTGTGTTTAATTTATTGATCCAATTTGTGCTGGGGTTGTCGCATAATCCCTAAATAATCAATAGTTGCACAGGGCAAACGAGAAATATACATGTATATAAATTAGTTCAAGGTCTTTTTGTGATATATGGCTTTAGGTCACGGGAACTGCTTTACATAGAACTCATTAAATATTTTAAAGAAAGTCTATCCAAAGTCAGACAAGTTTTATCTTGCATTTATCTAAAATATTCAACAAAATCTAATATCATAAATTAGCTGCTTTATTTAACTTTAGTATAAATTCAAATAAGTCTTCTTTTTATCTATATCATATTATATTATAGTCATACTATAATATAAATTTCTGCATTATTAGGGCTCTCTCTGTATGCCTACCCTATTTGCTTAGTAAATTCTAGATTTTATCTAGAATATTAATAGAAGCTATTCCCACTTCCAGACTAACATGACTTAGGCCTCGACTCGTTTGGCAGCTTTTAAGAACTATTTAACGTGGGCTGAGAGGTAGAGCGCTTCAAGGTTTCGGGACTGACTCATCGAGTCGAGAGTTGAGAGCTGAGAACTGCGAAATGCGAACTGAGAACTGAGAACAATGAACCCCAACCTGTGCCTATGCCATTTTATTTTATTTTTTTTTGCTTTAACCTAACCAGCTTTTCCAGTTGAACGCCCACTCCCACGCACGCTGAGATCCTGCTGCAGCTGCCTAGCTATACTCTTGCAGAGGTAGTAAACTAAATTAAAATATTCTCTGCTATATTTAATATACAACTTTATGTCTTTTGCATCTTCATATATGCATAGAAATTACTATATCTCTTCTCTGTTTCTCTTTCTCTTTATTTTCTCCTTAAAAATTGATGCTATCATATGACTTTTTATGGCTTATCTCTGGAATCATATATGCTAATTATTGAATATGTCTGCATTTCACGTTTTGACTCAGACTTTAACTCCATTTTTCTAACATTTTCTATAATTTTTCTTTTACATTTTCTTACTCTTTTCTTGAATGTTGCAGTATAATAATAATATTATATTTTTTAAACATTGCTTTACATTTAATACTAACTAAAATCCGTTATTTTTACGATAATACTTCAGTCTTTAAAAAGTATTTTTTAAGTACAAAGACGTCTCAGCCCTCGGTCTATACAGGGTGCCTCTAAATTTCAGCCGCCCACAAAAAGTATTTAAACATTCAGATCAGAGCATTTGGCACAGACGTAGATCAAATGGCGGTAATCCGTGGTCCGCACATTCGATTCTGACTGACGCCGAGTGCTCAGCTTGCAAGGATTACTCACCATGGTGTTCTCGGACATGGACTCATCGTAGCGCGCCTTGTTGAAGACAGGCGGATTGTCGTTGATATCCTCGATGGTCACATTGAAGGTGCACACATCGTCCAGCGGCGGCAGGCCGTTATCCGTGGCCTGCACCGTGACGAAGACGAATTTCTCGTGGATGGGCTCGTCGCGGTCGAAGATGTGCGCCGTCACAATGACGCCGGAGGTCGGATGGATGACGAACTTGGCGCGATCGAAGGCTGACTGTACCAGGCTGTAGGTTATCTCCTGATTGGGATCCGGGTCTGTTGCCTGCACGGTGAACACGTACGTATTCTCCGGCTGCTCCTCCTTGACGGAGGGCGCATAGCCGGCGCAGTTCTTGAACGCGGGCTTTCGATTGTCGCCCAAATAGTTGTCGTATCTGCTAGAGCTGGAGCTGGAGGAGACGGCTTGCAGTGCTCCGACAAACTGGGCGGGTAAGCAAACGAAGGCGGCAACAACAACAACCAGCGCTATCATCGCCGGTCTCTGTGACCGAATGCAGGTGTAGCAACTTGTTGTTGTTGTTGTTGTTGTAGAGCGACATTTTCGCTTGTGTTGCTGATGTGGCTGCTGTTGAGCGGGATTCGTATTGCTGCTGCTGCTGTTGCTGTTGTATTGTGAGTGTAAAGACATTTTATAGCATTTTATTCTGTTTACACGGAAGGCGGAAGGGGATGTCGCACGTGAGAGGGGATTTCAATCTAATCAAGTTGTCGATATCATCGTAGTAACAAAACAACAGAAATCACTAAATGAATAACCCGGTATTTTTTTTTTTTTTTTTTTGTATTTCCACGATTTTGATGACTTTATATATATATATGTGTGTGTGTGGATCACGGGTTCACGTTACTTTACTTTTCTATTGAACTCGAATTCTTAAAATTCGTTCTCTCGCTCACGCTATTGCTCACTTTTGCTCTTGCTCTATCTCTCTTCCGCTCACTCTCACAATCGTTTTTTTGTGTTTGTGTGTTTGGCAGTTTGTTTAGACTGCATTTTCATGGCAACCGACGCACGAAATACTTTGTAAAATCGAACTCAAATCAACTTGCAATTAATTTAATTATTTTTCATTCAACTTTTAGAATTTATGCTCATTTAGCTTGAGAATAGAATTTGCTCATTTGCTTTGGTATTCACATTGATTGCCAACTTTGCTTTGTTCAGCTCTTCGTTGTTGCGGCTCTACGGCTTTTTTCACTCTCGCGAACAAACAGGTAAATCCAGGTAAAAAGCGGTTTCACACACACGCAAGCGCGCATACACACACAGAGGCTGCCTCTTTCACAGTAACGTAAGGGAGTGTGTGTGTGTGCTTAAGAGCGTTGTTTGGTCAGTGCACTTGTATTTGTTACCAACACGTATGAATACATATGTGTGTTTCAGTGTAAACGTTGGCAAAACCAAGGAAAAAGGCACTTTTGTTACTTTTGTGGCGTTTGCACAAGTCACAAGCTCGGTTTGTTCGTTGTTTAATTGCTAACTGCACTGCAAAACAGTCGACTTTAATTTACTCTATTCGTATATTAGACGTAAATCGGATTTTGTTTTGATTCAATTTTATTCACAATTGCTTTGTGATCTTGTTTGAAAGCAACCGTTAGATGAGACGAAGCGGCAACGCGAAACCGAAACACACGAGCGTCCGCACGATTCAACTGCGAGAGACGGAATGAGCAACAAGCCGAAAATGAGCGGCAATTCAGCGAGCGAGCAGCCTCAATGCCGATATATCGATATTAAATTGATGCGATAGTATATATAGTATATTGTGAATGATGTTAATTAACATAATGGCTTGAGCTACTTTCTTCTGTAAAGATCTTACAGTTTGGAGATTATGTTAGTGGCCGTCGTCGTCGAAATTCAAATTACGAAGTTCGCATTTTGTATGTTCGTTCCGTTATTTAAATGCTATTTTAGCGATTTGATAGTAAACTGGATCAGTAGAATATTCGATTGTCTTGCATTTGTTTAATATATGTATAATACATAAGCAATATGTACTTAGTACTTTTTAATATTCAATTACATAATAGATTTACCTAACAAAGGTAGAACCTCCGTTAATATTTAATCTGAGCTTTAATAATTTTTCGAACATACTTTGAATCAAGGCATCTTCGAACTCCGAAAATAATATAAATCCGCTTTTTGTTTAATTGATCCTAAAAGTATGTATTTGTTTTTGTAAACTCTTGTATGATGCATATTTACATAGATGTTACATTAATATATTATTAAAATGACTATGCCAACATAGTTGTTATTTATACATTTAATTCAATTGATACCAATTCCGGCCTAATGTAATAAATACATAAATAATATATGTATATTCGCCGGCAAAAATCGATAGCGCAGTATCGTTAAATTTGCTCTCGAATATCGATACATGAATGCGATGTTGCACTAGTCGCTAAGTAATATACTAAATAAATACCAAAAGAAAAACTCTGTCATCGTCATCGTTCATTGTCTTTTCATTAATTGCTTGAAAAAGTGGAAAAAGGCCGGATTAACTTTAATACGGGTAGAAAAATAAAGTTTCAAACAATATTGGCGGAAACACATGCCAGTAGCAACTGCCTTGCACACCCATATACACGTACTGTGCAATACTGCGATAGTTTAACATCACCAACAGCAACAACAATAACAACCTAAAAACCAAACACTGCCCCGAATTCGTGAATCACCAAACGAAAGAATGGAACAAACACAGATTACAGATGCGGAAAAGGTTCGCATTGTCTCCGAGTTCATACTGCATGCGCCGCCCGGTGAATTCAATGAGGTATTCAACGATGTCCGCGAGCTACTGAAAAACGACTCCTTGCTGAAGGATGGCGCCAGCCACGCCTTCTCCCAATACAACAAGGACCAATTAACGCCCGTGCGGGTCGAGGGCAGTGAACACAATGCGATCATCTCTGAGTACAATGATTTGGGTGCGTATATCAACTCCAATTTATGCAATTCAGCCTGCAAGTGATGGAATGGGGTAGGGGTAGGCCATCGGAGTAGGAGGAGGAGTGGGCGTCAGCTGCTGAGAGTTTGTTTGCTTATATTTTTGTGGCTTTTACCTTATATGGGCATACGTTGCAGAGTCAGCCGAAACACACACAGACACATGCACGCTTACAGTATTTACAACTCGTTACAGTGGAAGCAATTGTTGAATTGAATGTTAATAATTCATCAAAGTTAATTTATTAAAGTAATAGTATATATTTTTATTAAAATTCAATAGCTGCAATCTAATTCTAATTGGAAATCGCTATGTGAATTTCAGATATCATCAATATATTATCAAAAATTAGTCATAGATAAAATGAATTCCATTTTTGGTCCCCTTTCAAAAAAGTTGAGTTAGAGTTTTTGTAATATTATTATTTATTTATATGTCTAGATTCGTCACTACAATTTTCAAAGATTTCTTATCGTCTAAGATATAGATATTGATAAGATATAAAAATTTCCCCCGTATTTAATAAATTTTCTAATCGAAGTTGCTTACATTTATAGGGAATGGTCGCTTCTTCGATCCTCGCACAAAGCAATCGTTTAAGTACGATCATCTACGGAAAGAGGCGTCCGACTACCAGGATCTTAAGGCAGATGCCAATGCAGAGTCGTGGCGAGCTGCCCTGGATCTAGCTGCCTTAGCATATACCGCCAACCACTATAGGCACGGCGTAAGTTCAATTAACTAAATACATTGGTATATATATATTTACACATTATACATTATTTATGGTGCAGGTGTGCTCCGTGTTTGGCAAGTCTCAGGGAAATCAGATAACTCTGACCATTTGCATTGAGGATCATCAGTTCCAGCCGAAGAACTATTGGAATGGCAGATGGCGTTCGCAGTGGCACGTTAGCTTCCAACCTGGTTGCGGCCTGGCCGAGCTGAAGGGCGTGCTGAAGGTGCAGGTGCACTACTATGAGGATGGCAATGTTCAGCTGGTGTCATCGAAGGATTGCCGCGAGAGCGTGGTTGTCTCCAATGAACAGCAGTTGGCCAACGAGGTAATTCGCCTGATTGAGGAGGCGGAGAACGAGTATCAGCTGGCCATCTCGGAGAACTACCAAACTATGTCGGACACCACATTCAAGGCGATGCGGCGACAGCTGCCCATAACCAAAACCAAGATTGACTGGAGCAAAATCGTATCGTACAGTATTGGTAAAGAGCTAAAGACGCAATAAGAACAGGAGCAGCAAGCGGAAGCCGGTGGCACGCCAATATCCCCGTTGCCCATGGCAGTGCCGGCGCAGTCGCAGATCAAGAGACCCAACAGTCTTCCACTTGCAATGGCCAAGCGAGAGTAGTGAACGGAGCAGAAACGGAGATCGCAGCCAGAACCATATATATACACTATCTATTTACGATCGTTAAATGTTGGCGCTTATGTAATAACTGTCTTTAATTTGCTTATCTTTTACACAACACAACACAACACACATGCATCAATACTTAACTACTACATCTACATACATATACGTGCACAGTGCATACATTTCTTATCTGTTATATTACGATGAAAGTGGATATGTATATATATATATATGAACGAAACATACACCAACACACTCACACACAATACGCATACTATGTGCACATATTCGTGTATGTGCAACACAATGTATCAAATCAATTAAACTTGGATGATTGTCGTCAGCTCGAACCTGGATCATAGTCACAATCGCCACCAACAGTCGCCTTTATCGTTTAATTAAGCGCGTGTTTTTAATTCTAATAATAATAATAATGATAATAATAATAGAATGCATGTACTTTCAATAATGTATTATAAATTTATAAGAGCATCGGTCCATTTATGTATGTAACCCTTGTCTCTCTCTCTATCTCTCACTGAAGCTGGCATCAGTTAGATCTTAAGCGACAGCACCTTGCAAACAAACAGTAACAGTATAAACAATTTATATACAATCTTTTTTAACAAACGAACAATAATTCAATGCATTCAATAAACACACCTACGCAATTGCAAGATAATTAACAAAAACTATTAATATAAATATACATACAAATATTTATATACTATACACAAAAGAGCGCTGCATAAACAAACAAAACAAAAATACGTTTTTTGTTCAATGAGACTTTGGTTTTATTTTTGAAATTTTTTGTATACTAAAATTGATAATTAAAAGCTTGCATAGTCAAATTTAATAACAATAAATGAAATAAATTGACAATTTTGATTTATCGCATGCGTCCGCCATCTGCCGTGTGAACGAAAGCCGATGATTCTTCCGCTTGGTGAAGTGGCTGTGGCTTCGGGTATCCGTGTCTCTCATAATGTGGTACGCCGGCTGGTAACTCTGAGTGTTTGGGCTCCGTTTGGTCCCGTACCGAGTATTCATCTTGTTTTTTAAGCAAAAAACGCTTATTGGGATGCTGATTGGCCTCCAACTCTAGTCGATCTATGAGCCAGCCGTCTTCCTTATTTATTGCCCAAAAGAAAAGTTTGCCCTTGTCCTTGGGACCACGCACAGAAATCTCGAATTGGGCGCTCTCTGCATTACACGTGTTGGCCGAATTGGATATGTCGAAGCCAGAGTCCTTTATGGGTTCGCCTAGCAATCCGACCGCACCTACAAAACTTGTTTACATTTTAACCGAACAGCTGGGCTGGGTCTATCCACCTTACCTTTGTGTTGGCGTAGTGTTTGCAGTGCCAATTTATAATACTCTGAGGAACGCACACGATCTTCGAGTTTCCAGCGCATGAACATTACCGCTGAGATGGACACCATAGCGCCATATACACATATGTTGCCCAGTGTCCGATTGGACGGGAGCCGCAGTTTAAATGTCGGCATTATTTTATTCAAATTCGCATTTGCTCAACTTGTATAATTTTGTTATCGCTCTTTTGCCGGTGCAGGAATGATTCCGATAGATTATTGCATGTGTGACCGTTTGTTGAATTTAATCTGGTTATACAACTGTATCGCTATTGTTAAAGCGTGTTGTAAATATAGGAATGAATTAAAAGTTGAAGTTGAAGTCAAAGTTAACTAGAAATACTACAGATATGAACCACCTGACGCTTACCTTCAATTTGTTAAGGCAGCGCCTTACGTTCACAGCGACTGCGGCGCGCTGCTATGCAGCCAAACCGGCTGCTGTGGCAGCAGGTAAGTTTGCCATTATTTGTATACTCCTATTTACATGCATTGATTGATAATCTATTTTGAATAATGTAATTATATAGTGGGCAAAAAGAAGAAGCTGGGCAAGCTGGGGCCCATCATGGAAAAGAAGATAATACCAGTTGAAACGGATGCAAACAAATTGGTCAACTACGTGTGCGGCAGCAACTATATGAAGACTGGCGAGGACATCAAGGTAAATATCAATATAAAAGTGTCCTGATGGTGTAATTAATCATTGCTCATCTCCAGCTCAAGCCCGACTCGGAGTACCCAGACTGGCTGTGGACCTTAAATACCGAACGCATCATACCGCTGGAAGAATTGGATCCCAACACAAAACAGTATTGGCGCCGCCTACGTAAAATGGCTCTGCGGCGCAACAATCAACTGTCCAAGCTGAAGAAGTTCTAAGTGCGTTATTTTCTCTGTGCCTGGCGGCTGGTCACACTGCTCACCCGGCCTTCAACTGTTTAAACGAATCGTCGTATGTCGCTTTCTTTGGTCAGCCGAGAATTCTTTTATTATTTACCTTGCTGTTGGAGCAAGAATAAACACTTCGATTACTTTTATTGCTACGTTCTTGTAGCATAACATGTATACAAGCTTTTATTTAACAACAACTTGCACTTATCGATTACATTGTTTATGTTTATTTTGCACACTAGCAAATTGTATAAAATGCGAGCGTAAGACAAAAATCTTAATCAATATTGTAAAAGAATTGAAAAGGCTAACTTAAAATGTGGAATTGTTGGATTTTAGAATTATTGTTTGCAATGCCGCTGATGGCAGTTGCAGGAGCAACGGAGCCCACTAGTAAGTATATATGGTTGAATCACAGGTCAATAATAACTATCCATAAATCCGCACCCAGAGCACGTTGTGTGCTACCAGGGCACTTGGTCCACCTATCGGCCAAAGGAGGGCAAGTTTGGTGTGGAGGATATTGATCCGTTTCTGTGCACACACTTGGTATACGCCTTTCTGGGCATACAAGAGAGCGGCGAGCTACGTGTCATAGATCCCTATTTAGACCTGGAGGATAATGGAGGCCTTGGCAACATCAAGAAATTTAATGCGCTCAAGCTAAAGAATCCCACGCTGAAAACGCTGCTCGCTGTTGGCGGCTGGAATGAGGGCTCCAAGCGCTTCTCGATTGTGGCCAACGATCCGGAGAAGCGTTCGCGGTTCGTTGAGCAAGTCGTGCAGTTTATCCAACGACATGGCTTCGATGGACTGGACCTGGACTGGGAATATCCAGGACAGCGTCATAATCTGAACGAGAACAACGATCGCGAAAACTATGTAGCTTTGCTCAAGGAACTGAAGGCGGGCCTAAATCCCTTTGGCTACATACTCAGCGCTGCCGTGGGCTCAGCTGAGTTTTCGGCCAGCATATCGTATGATATACCAGCCATATCTGAGTACTTGGACATAATTAATGTTATGGCCTACGACCTGCACGGTCCGTGGGATGAATCTGTGGCCATCAATGCGCCTTTATATGCGGGTGCAAACGATACGACGCAACGGGCACAGCAGCTAAACGTGGATGCAGTCATCAAGTATTGGATAGACTCTGGAGCGCCGCCTGAGAAACTGATGCTGGGAGTGCCCTTTTATGGTCGTACCTTCACACTAGCTTCGGCCGAAGGTCATATGCCCGGTGCACTGCATATAGGACGTGGCATAGCTGGGCCCTACTCACGGGAGCCGGGCGTTCTGGGCTACAATGAGTTGTGCGAGCTCTTTCAGCGCGAGCAGTGGACGTTGGGCTGGGAGGCGATGCAACAAGTGCCATTCGCCTTCAGGGAGCGCCAATGGGTGGGCTACGAGAACACGAACAGCTTGATGCTGAAAGCACAATATGCCACGGAGCACAAGCTGGGCGGCATAATGATTTGGTCTCTTGAATCGGACGACTTTCGTGGCAGCTGTGGCGGCGAAAGTTTTCCCCTGCTGCGCAGCATAAACCGAGTGCTCTTCGGGAGGGACAATCCGACTGGACTCGCCGCTGAGATGCAGCAGCCAGCAGCAGCGACTCAGAGCGGCGATGGAGTCGCTGACTCTTGCTGCCGCGACACCAATGGCTATGTGAGGGATCCCAACAACTGTTCCAAGTTCTATTACTGCAACGGCGGTGCGACCTTCATGTTCGACTGCCCATCGGGTTTGGTGTTTGATGCCAACACAAACAACTGCAACTATGCAGACCTAGTAGAATGCTAATTGTACAGTTTTTATTTACTGACTATTTACTATAAACTGGAATGTATACAATGTAACTGAGAGTTAGTCAACTACCTTCAGGTTGAGGGGCAAGTCGCGGAAGTTGTAGCCATCTTGGCCTGGACGCCAGGTGACAAAGTTGTTGGAGCACTTCACCTGCTCGGCGGGCTTGCACTCGCCCACCTCCTCGTCGAAGAAGTCGCCGTCTGGGCACTCGTAGTCGGTGCGCTGGGCATCGCGGCACTCATAATACGCCTGACAGTCCCACACATTGCGGAACAGTCCCTCCCTGGGACAGAGGCCGATGCCCTCGGTGGTGGGCGCGGCAGTTGTTAGGACATTGGGATTGCCTATTTTCGATACGATTACTTTGAGCAGAGCGTAGCGCTCACCGCATCGGCCAGAGAAGTCGTCGGCATCGATGGACCATGCCATGGCGCCACCCAATCGTTGATCCCTAACTAGACGCAATTTGGCGCTGATGCTGCTGCCGTCCTCATAGCTGATCCACTGGTCAGCCTTAAAGGCATATGGCACATGCGCCTGCTTGTCAAACTTCTTTGTCCACTTGGAGGCTTGGGTGCAGAACTCGGCGTAGGTCAAATATCCGGGCTGCTTGGAGGAAACGTGCTGCAGGCCGGGTCCCTTGCTGGGCGCATTGACATTCGTCTGGCTCTGGTCGCGAAGGGTATATGTTTGTCCGAACAGCGGAATACCAAGGATCAGCTTTTGTGGCATTTTGCTCTGCTCGACCCAGTGCTTGATGCCGCGCTCCACGCTCTGACTGCCGTTGCCACGGAGCGGCGACATGTAGTTCACCTGCTGCGCGTATATGTCGTGCGAGTCGTGGCTGTTGAGGATAATGAAATCGACGATTTTCGCTATCCTCGGAATATCGTAGGCAGCGAGAGTGTTCTTGTCCAGCCGCGCAGAAACGGTGACCAGAAGCAGAAAGTGATGTTCCTCCAGGCTATTTGGGAGGTGTTGTTAGACCCAATAGGACTCAGGGGATCTCCCTTGCACTTACATGATCTTCAGCTCTTTCAGTAATGTGATAAAGTTGTGGCGATCCACGAAATGACCCCCATGCTGGGTGGGAAACTCCCAATTCAGGAGCACTCCGCTAAAGCCCCGTTCGAAGAGGAATTTTGTTAGAGTAACATAAAACTGATCGCGTTTGCGCAGGCTCGCTGCCATCCTGGAGAATCTTTCGGCGTCGCCTTTCTTATCGCCAATGGATAGAATTGCCTGATAGTTGTCGCGTCTCATACTCAAGACATCAGACAGGAGTCCTGCAGGACACTCGAGTAAATTTAGATACCACACTATCTGCAGAGAGATATTTACCTCGCCCCTCAAGCATGCCCTCATTTATGACCTTCAAGGCGCCCGACCCGTCGGGGTCCAAACTGGCCACAGACCCATAGACGAAATGTGTGCACAACTTTCTGTCTATTGTCCAGGAATTGAAGTAGCTCAATCCCTTGCGATCATAGGATTCAGTATTCCAGTAGCAAAATATTGAATCTACGGATTGTATTTATATATAACAGAGTATATATATTCTATATAAGTCCTCTACCCACGTTTTGTGCCTGTCGTCTGCTCGCAGATCAGCGAAGTTATGAAAATTAATACACACAGAAATTTCATAGCGCCGATTGCATTACATTTATTTAACAAACAAAAAATTACTAGAAATTTAAGATTATCTTATATACACATAGATATAAGATGGTCGCGTTTTTTCGCGTGTTTTCTTTTTGAAATATTACAACTGATAAATAAGTTCAATTTAAGCTTCAATAAAGTGTTAAAACATGAGTAATTTCTGATATGTAAATTAGGTGTTTTATGGAAGGTAATATTTATTTCAAAGGTTACTTGAATGGGAATGAAAAGCTTGAATTGCTATACTTTTTTTATTATGTATGATTTAGGGTCTGTAGCTCTTACATATGTAAACCTTTAAAAGCATTTAAAAATTTCTGTTGATTGGAAATAAAAAAACTTGATCCCAAAAGCTATTGAAATATTACCTAAATTGTACTCTGATCTTTGAAAAGATGGGAAGTGGGAAAATATTATGCGAATAATAAAATCTATATAATATATGTATGTATATATAAAAGGATTTAGTCTTCTTTCTGCTCGCTCGAAATTCATTCAGAATATATTAAATATAATCGCACAACTAACAGCTTGTTCATACAATGACAATATGCACTCACATATTCAAGTATTCGCTTATATAATCAAATATATGTTTATGCATTTTTATGTCATTTTTTTTGGCAATCAAATTTTAATGTGCCATTAAATGTGGCAATAAAGTGCGACGGAACAAGCGATATTCATATCAAGAAAAAGTCAACTCAGGTATATAACATACTTCAGATTTTTCTTTCAGCTGAGCAACCGGACATGTACATACACAAATACATATAAATACACACACACACACACACACATATACATATAATATATGTTTCCTTCAGTTGCGCATCCGGCACTTTATGTGTGAACAACAATGAAACAAATTTTACGATTATTACTGATTTAAAAACAAAGTCGATCGATTTTACGCCAATTCGTTTACATAAATACACAAATTTATGTACCTCAGCCTCAATTGCTGGCAAGAGTAAGGCCTCAAGCTTTCTCTTTCCAGAGACCTATTTGAAATCCTTGGAGCCAGCGAAAAACATATAAATATCCATAAAAATCATTGATTACAGCTGTTTGTTAGTTAAACAAAGGAAATTTGTTTTACTTTGCGAGTGAAAATATATCTTGGAAAGTCTGGTGAAAACAAATAAATCTCGTACGTATGTATATCTGCGTAAAGTTAATAGACCTGTTTAGTATTATAGTATATTCAAAGAAATGAAAAGAAAACAAACGAAAGAAGAGGGAGACGCTGAAAGAGAACGACAGAGTTTGAAATTATATACACTATACGAGGCAAAAAAGAACAACAGAGAGAAAGAGAGAGACAGAGAGAGAGAGAGAGAAGAATAGATTGAGATAGGGGAATAGAGAGAGAAAAGAATAGAATGAGATAGAGAAAGACCCAAAGAGCGAGATACAGAAATTACTGGAAGGGAGCGAAGAAAAAAGTGAGGTAGCAAAATAGAGTGAGGTATGTTGATCAAGGGAGTAGTTTTCATAGGAGTAGCTTTCATAGGAGCATTTGACACACTCATCAATTAGTCTCACACATTTTAGGGCGAATTCGGATTGCACTCCTAATGGGCTATACGAAAATAACAGACCTTTACACCTAAGTAAGTCGAAATAAAGAAAATGAGAGCGATAAAGCTGATATTGTAATATCTAGACATGGCTGGGAAAGAGAGTTCGACATGGCATACAGACGACTTTGATAGACTATGCAGCCAGCTAGAGACCTGTCCGATAAAAGTGAGCACTGGCTAGAGACAACAGAGTCAGAGGAGTATTGCTATCTATCTATCGTTGCAGGGCCTAACTTCTTCAGTGGCCGCAAAGCGCTTGGCTTTAAATGGCAAAAACAAAATGAGCTTGCCGGAGAGACCTGGATTCAGATGTGTGAGGTTTGCCAAAAACTGTTTTCGTGGCCTGGCCTCAACCGTATTTGTCGCCATAATTTTCTGTTACATTCTATATTATGTGGAGCAGGAGAACCCAACCGATCGACATGCTGAAAATGAATACCTAACGGTCACCATTATTTTGTTGATAGTATTTTTAGTGTCTGGCTTGCTTCGTTATATTCAGGAGAACGACGACTACCTGGTTGCCTGGGCATTCATGGAGCTGATGCCCATGTACTGTACAGTCGTCCGAGACGGCCGGATGCAGATAATACGCTCCGAAAATGTCGTTGTGGGCGACATACTGATAATCGCGTATGGGGAGCGCATTGCGGCCGATGTTCGAATCTTTTACTCCGAGGATCTGGAGGTGGACAATGTGGCGCTCACCGGGTACTCGACCTCGGTTACCATCATACCGGATGTTACGCATCAAGACAAATGGATCTCGCGCAATGTGGGCCTGGCGTGCAGCCATGTTACGCAGGGCTCTGGCCGGGGTCTGGTCATTGCCTGTGGCGATGATTCCGAGGTTGGGATCATGGCACGTCTGAGCATGGAGCCACGCCCACTGACCAGACCACGTAAAAATATGAAGCAGGTCGGCGTTACTAGACTCTATGTATATGTATAATTTAATTGAAAATTTGGATCTGCATTCGGTCAATTTACTTCAGGTGGTCTTCTATAGGTACATCATCTGGTTCATCATGTTCGGCGTTACCGTTATATCGATAACAATCACGGGCCTGAGCATTCCTAATCTGCTTGAGTTCTATGTTAGCCTGACGGTATTCTCGTCCCCTCTGTATGTGCCCAGCCTGGTGTTCATTGGCCTGTGGATCACCAAAAACAATTTGACTGAGATCGGCTGCTACGTTCGCAACATGGAGTCCGTCTCCACTCTGGGCCTGACGACCGTAATTTGCAGCAACCTGCTTGGGTCCATGACGCAGCGAACTTGGCAGATCTCCGAGCTGTTTGTCGATGGCGAACTACTCAATGTGCAATCGTATTTCGATGAGACCGATCATTTTCGGCATCTGATTCGCGCCTCCGTGCTGTGCAATCACGCCAACTTCGCGCCCGGCCAGAGGGGCCTGCCCGCCAATCAGCAGACGCTCGACGGCACCGACTACGAGAAGGCGGTGCTCAAGTTCGCCATCCGGTTTGTGGAGAACCTTCATGTGCTGCGCGTCAAGCATAAGAGAGTCGCTTGCAAGTCCGTGGACACCATTAGCCATCTGCAGGTTAGCGTCCATATGACGGTCAATGACCGTGATGAGAGGGAGTATTACCTGTATATACGCGGGCATTGGAACGAGGTCATGGATCACTGCACCACTTGCTATATGGATAATGAGGCTGAGCCAGTGGAGCTGAGCGCAGACCTGCAAAGTGAGGTCGTTAGTCATGGCCTCCAGCTGGAAAGGCTGGGCAGGCACACATACGCCTTTGCCTCCAAGAGACTGGACGCGGATGATTATATGCTGTCGTTGATCTCGAACAGTTTTAGTTATAGCAACAAGAACACCTTTCTGAGCTTCATGAAAATGTATTCGGACTCCATGTGCTTCTTGGGCCTCATTGCGGCACAAAATCCGCCGTATCCCCATGTCATAGATGCCATCGCTCAGTGTCGCACCGCGGGCATCAAGCTGGTGCTCATGACGCGGACCAGCGTGAATTTCGCGCGTGCCATTGCCAGAGCTGTGGGCGTCTTTGGGGAGGACAGCGACACCGCTGACATGGCGGAGAGATTCAACATGGCATTGCCCCGGGTCGAGCACCGGGTGGTCACTGCGATCACGGTCAACATGCAGAACATGAGCACGCAGGTGCACCACCAGCGCTGGAACATCGAGCAATTGCTCCTCTCCCATGAGGACGTCGTCTTCAGCCGGATTGCCGTCGCCCAGCGCTACCTGATCATCGATACCTGCCTGCAGCTGGGCGCTGTGGTCACGGCGATCGGCAGCTCCGTCCACGATACGTCGGCCATCCGGTGCGCGAACGTGGGCGTCTCTGAGAGCGCCTCGTCCCACGTGAGCCAGTCCTGTGCCGACATCATTGTGCTGGAGAACAACTTTGTGGCGGTGGTGAGGGCCATTGCCGAGAGTCGCCTGCTATTTGAGAACCAGAAAAAGGCCTTGGTCTATGGGCTGGCCTCGAATATGTCCATGATAGTGATTCACTTCCTGTTCGTAGTGCTGCAGATGCCATTCCGAATGCCTCTGGTGCCGTTATTATTCATTTCATTCTTTGTGAACATGGTATGGCATCGGGCATCGGAGGTGAAGCTCGCCAGATTCCATATTTAGCATTTTTTTTCCTTCCAGATACCTGCTTCCACGCTGTTCTATGAGCCTCCCGAGTTTGATCTTATGAGCGTGTTGCCAAGGGTCAATGAGGATTTCTTGATTAATCGACGGTAAAGCGGGAATTTCTTAGCTGAACTAAAAATCCAGCTTAATCTTCCCTCTATTCACGCATGTTTCAGCATGCTGTTTGTGTCCTACATAAATGTGGGTGTCCTGGAGGCCAGCGCCGTGGTACTGGCCTACACTGTATACATGCTGCGCAATGGTTTCCTGCCGGGAGCCCTGTTCGGCCTCAGTGCGCAATGGTATGATGATTCCCTCAATGATATGATAGACTCGTATGGCCAAGAATGGGCAAGTATCTATGCGATTCTCATCAGAGATCTCTCGTCCTAGCGACTTCATCTGCAGACGCGCAGTGCACGGCTTCAGTTGGAGTATGAGATGACTTCGGTGATCGTCATCACCTTAACTTTAATGCAGGGCGTTAATCTGGTCATTTCCAAAACATCACGCATCAGTCTCCTTAAGCATGGCTTTGGCAATCTCCGTCTGAACCTTGCCCTTGTCTATATGATCGGCATCTGTTTTATATTCACCTTTACAAGTGCGCCAGAACAACTGCAAAGTTTACCTGTCAAGTGCGTGATTTCAGTGGAGCATATCGGTTATATTCATTGAATTTGAATTTATGTCTTTCAGCTATCTGCCCATCTTCCTATATATCTTCCCGTTGGCCATACTAACCGTTATCTTAGAAACAATGCGACGTTATTTAGTGAGAAAATATCCTGGTGGCTGGCTTGAAGAGGTATCATATTACGGATGTCTATGAGAATATATATGAGTATGTGAATATGTGAATATGAATATATGTATGTATGAATATATGAATATATGAATATATGAATATATGAATATATGAATATATGAATATATGAATATATGAATATATGAATATATGAATATATGAATATATGAATATATGAATATATGAATATATGAATATATGAATATATAAATATTTATAATATATTAGTTTATTTATTTATTTAAATTAAATTAAAATAAATTGATAACGCATGGATTTAATGTATTTTTAAAATATTGCATTTATTTTTGGAATAGCTCGAAGCTGTGGTGGTGTAGCTGCAATTACTCACATCAATATTTCGTCTATATATTTGTGTGTGTGTATGTGAGTACCTTGTAGATTAATTAATTATTTAATTAAAGTTGCATATTAATATTTTGAGTTTCTACATGCAGTTATTTATGTAGGTACGAGTAAATTTTATTTTAAAAATTTTTCTTTTAATTTGTATGTGTGTTTTTTTTAGGACTTTACACGGTTTGGTTTTTGTTTCAACATCAATATCAATATTTGGTTTTATTTAATGCTATTTTGCTTGTAAATTGTAAATATGCTTTTTGATTAAACGGTTGAACATTAATGCATAAACTTTTTATGTTTGTATGTATTTCTCATATTTGTATTTCGTATTTGGTTTTTATTCATATTGCGATTATATGTATTTATTTATGAATGCATTCGAGTGCATATTTAGATATTCAACTTGGTTTTGCTCTGTTTGTCGAGTATTTGAAATAATCTTCATAAATTCCAGAATACCAAATTCAGATATTCTCTTTTATATTCGGCAACAAATATAAAACGCAAATCAGTTGAGAACTGATTCAGGAAAGCTCATAAGTCTTCAGTTTAAATAAAACTATAAAAATAATGTAACTTTTAGGTTTTAGATTAAATAATCATAAATTGCGAAAATATCGTTAATTAATTCGTTGCTTTCGATGTTTCTTATTTGTTTTTATATTTTCGCTTAAACTGAAACCGAATAATTTTTTATATATTTGTTTTTGTATTTTGTTAACGACATTTGCTTTGGGTTCAATATGAAACAAGCTGAAGGCGGTGGGATCACTGTGATCACTGTTTATCCAGGACTTGGAATATCGTCTATACAGATATATATCTCTATATATATACATATATGTATATATATTATATGGCTTCAATGTGTACTACGGGTTGTGCTCCAATCTATGCAAAGTAAAATATCGTTATGCCTGGGTCTAGAGTCTGGGAATATTTCTCAATTCTCGATCTGATCAACAAATGTGTGTGGTGTGGTCATTAATATTTCTTGTTGTTCTGTTTCTGCTTCTGCTTCTGCTTGTACTGAGCTCTCTTGAGTTGGCTTCTTAAAATACTCTAAAAATGAGTATTATCAATTTATGTGGCGTGTGGTTTAAGTTGAAGTTTTGCTTGGTTTCAACACGTTTTTATTTATTTTTAAATATATTTATATAGATTTAAGTACATATTCAAGTATATATATATATATATTTGCTGTTTGTCTATATATATATATATGTATATATATGTGTGTGAGTGTATATTTATTTAAAGTAATTTATTTAAAGTAATTGCGTTTACATTGTAATTCTATTGAAGTTGTTCATTAATTTGACTCTAATTTAGTTTTTTTTTTTTTTAGTTTTCTTTTTTTATGGCTTTCTCTTTTTTCGAAATAAAACATCGCATTAAAAATACTTGCGTTATTTATTTAGAATTCGCTTAAAACAAATCGTGTGTAGACAGGCTCTCTGGTATTGGTATGGCTTGGTATGGGCTGCTCTCGCTGCTCTTCCTCGTTCAAGACTCCTCTCCAATCGACTCCAATCGTATATGTTTTTCATTTAGAAATCGTATTTCATAAATTGTAATTTTGGTAAGCCTAAATTGTTAGTATGTGTGCGATTGTGTGTGTGTGTGTGTGTGTGTGTCTTTAGAAGAAGGAGGCGGGGCAAATTGTAGTCGGTCAGGTGCGACCATCTGTGGTGCGCAGCGTATAAAAGTCGTAGGGTTAGACGCCTTGGGCCAGACTCTCCTTGGGCAGCGCTATGATGGACTGATCCATGCCCTGGTGCGGAATGATGAAGGGTGAGGCCAGCATCTGGAGGGGCCTGCAAGGCATAGAGAATATACATATTGAATCTGGCTTCAACTGCCAACTCCCCAACACTGAGCTAGTATTTACTCGGCAAAACTGGTGGCTGTCACCACCGGCTGGCGCACAGTGTGCAGCGCCTGGGAGTTCTTGGCCCGCGCCAGCAGGCTCATCACGGTGCGCTTTGTGGGATTCATGCCGGATCGCGGAACGCCCAGCAGCGGTCGCTTACGGCCCAGGCCACCACCTGCAACGATATCAACGGAGGGTTAAGCCCTATGCATGTCCGACCGCACGCAACGTCGACTAACGGACTAACGCACCTATGTTGATGGCCTTCACGTTGCGCAGTGCCGGATGCAGTAGAGCTCCGGGCGGATCGAGTAGCGTCAGTGTCGATGTGTTTGCGTCCCCATCGCCGGCCAGCTGCAACGCTGCGGCGCTGCTCTGCGCACTGTTCAGTCCAGACATGGCACCGGCCACGCCCACCCCAGGCGCTGGCTTCAACAGCCCACCGATGCCTGCAGCCGTCAGCTGGTGCTGCAGCGCCACAGCCATGGCCGTTGTGTGCACTGCAAGGGAAATTTAAAGCCAATTGAAGAGTCGAGAAATTTCAGAGACTGAGTTGGATTGTGGATAAAAGTAGGCTAAAACAAGCTAAAATAGAAAGGAATAGCGGGCTCGATGAAAAATGTAAGAAAACATACCTTTAAGTATTTCTTCTAAGTATTTGCTCTAGGTACTTGCTCTAAGTATTTTTCTAAGTATTTATCATATATGTTTCTTCTAGGTATTTCCCCTGAGAGTTCGCTCTAAGAATTTCCCCTGAGTATTTTATTAAAATTTCCTAAAAGAGTTTCCTTTAACTATTTACTCTAATTATTCCCTCCAAAAGTCTCCTATAAGTATATCTGCTAAGTATTTGCTCCAAAAGTTTTCTCCAAGTATTTCCTCTTGGTATTTCCAAGAGATTCCTCTAAGTATTTCCTCTAGGTATTTCTTCACTATCCTTCGCTTTCTTTTACAGCCCTGCACTGCACTGACCCCCACCAGGCCTGGGTCTGACTGAAGAAATGCTGCAGCTACTGCCCTTTATATAGGGCGATTTTCACTCAGAGCCTCAGTTGCGCTCAAATGTTGTGCCCGGTGTCAGTTAGACGTCGTTGTAGTCGAACTTTGAGTGGCCAATGAGAGCACTCTCTGCTGCAGCAACCATTCTAGCTTCGTTTTACTTAAATATACCGAATGCATATGATCTTCTTCGTCAGGCAGACAGACAGAGAGACAGGTAGTGAGAGAGACAGTGAGACAGGTATAGAGACAGATATGCGTGCATATACATATATAGGTAAGCAAACACACATAGTTAAATCGGAATACCTCATATATGTATGGATACGTATATATGTATATTGCTGATATGGTAATAGCTTATGTACATTAATATTTGTAATAATAGGGTGCTATAGGCAGCTGTTTCTTCTGTTCTATAGTTCTCTTACGTATGCATAGAGAAGGATATATAAAATATTTAGTGAGTCAAGAGTATAGCTCTGAGAATACTCAGAAAAAAAAAATATATTGTACAGATATGGAGTATCCTCATACATACAGACATACATACGCCTGTTTACCCTTTAGCTACTGCCAAAATAGCTTTCATTATGCACTACTGACATACTACTATATGAAATTTGGCAAATGCCTCAAAAGCATAAAATTGCAGTAGACTATGCAAAAGATGCCTTCAATCTGATTAAGATCCGAATAAATTAACTTTATGCCAAAGCAGTTGAGTTGCCGGAAATGTAAGTCAAAAACTTATTACTTGGAAATGAGATACCAAATATGAGCCTTGGCAAGCAATTCAAGGTAGAAGAAGCATCCTAAAGTACTTGAAGGTTGGCTGTGTGCTCTTTGATGCCAAAGGTCTCTCAGTGATGCACACAAATATTCGCATTTGTGCGTGATTTTTATTCCTCCATGTTTAACCAATTGCATGAGAGGCAATCGAGTGGCCATTGAACACTTTCATGTAATTATGTATAATTTGAATAACTGTGTCAATTATGGTTATTCGCATGATTCGGTGCAGATGTGAATGTATTTATATGTATGTATATAAATATTATATAATGTATACCATATGTAAATATATTCACATAAATGCTGTAAATATTAATATTTATTGAATAAAAAGGAACTCTCAAATTAAACTCTCAGCTGGCTGCATATTGAATAGCGCGCCCTTCTACACGATTCTCAGAAATTCAAGTATAGCCCAAACGAGTTTCATGATTCAATTAAAAGTATTAATGCAGACAGGATGAGGTATTAAGGAGCAAAAGCAGCTGGAGTTAATGAGAAACTTCGGTTTCGTGAATAAGTATATACATATATAGATATATCATGAAATTTGATTATTGGCGGAAATTGGATTCGCTTAATGCGCATTACTCGCTTTCTTCCAGCCATTCGGATTTTGTGCTAATTGCATTTTCTTAGCCAAGGATACTCACGTGCCGCTGCTGTCGCCGTAGTCGCCTGTCCGGTGAGATGCTCCCCGCAGGCGGCGGCCGCAGCTGCAGCGCTGGCTCCGCCGTGCGCCTGGAGCAGCTGATGGAAGTGCGCTGGCTGGTGGTGATGGTGGTGGTGGTGCTGTTGTTGTTGCTGCTGTTGCTGTTGTTGTTGTTGTTGTTGCTGTTGTTGTTGCTGTTGCTGCTGTTGCTGCTGTTGCTGATGATGATGTGGGTGAGTGTCGCCGCCGCCGCCGCTGCTGCAGGACTGACCGCAGTCGAGCTTGTCCGGCGAGAGGCAATCCATGCCGCTGGCATCGTTGTCAGACTTGTCGTCGTTGGACGTGTCCATGTCGGCCAAGCCGCCGCCGAGGCCGCGCGCCGTGTTCGTCGGACTCTGCGAGTCGTCCAGGTTGCTGAGCGTGGGCGTGGACGTGAGTGCCTGCATCTCCCACATTTGCTCTTGCCGAATGTCGTCGTGGTAGTCCTGCAAAGCGAATCGGGCGTAAAATACATTAACAACGGGGGGCAGGAAGCTGGCAGCAGGTGCTGCTGGGGCTCAGTCATGAAAACTGCATTTCGTCTCGTCGAGCAATTAAATTTAATTCAGGCGTTCGCAGTGCGCGTAATAAATGCGAATTTTATTGGATGTCAATTAAAAGTTTGTGTGACACTCCCACCGCCCAGCGCCCACTTTGCCACTTGTTCCCGCTCTGCTCGTTGCTCCGGAGTCCGGAGTGCGTGCGCGTTCGACCAGAGTAGAGCAGCGAAATATACGGGTACACACACACATACATTTATTTACTTTTGTATGTGTGAGTGCTTAATGCAATTACGGCACGGCGCCAGGGGTAAAAACTATAACTCAAATGGATACACAGCACAAAATTGGGAGCTAGTCTCATCGAGTGTGGGCGAGAGGCGTCGAAAGTATACTTTTCCATTACGAGCATTAACCAAGTTATTGTTAGTTCAACAGTTAAGTGCGCATGTGTGTGTGTGTGTGTGTGTGTACTCCCCAGATGAATCCTTAATATGGCCACTGGCCAACTACTAATTTCATTCGATTCCATTCGACTGGGCAAGGCTGAAGTTGACTTTCTTTAAGGAACAATCAGCCCACTCCATAAGACGCACTGACAGCTGCCACAAACAGTTGGATTCACTTTAGAATTGCCCATGTGCACACACACACACGCACACACTCACTCACTTACTCACATTCATCTAAATTGATACAGTTTATGCTTCAAGTGTGAGCGAATCACATGTGAGAGAAGACGCGCATAAACTTGAAATAATTTCTATGCAAATTTCCGTAATCTGATCAGAAAACTCCCCAAACCGAAGCCAAAGCAAATTTATGTGCCTGACAGTCGCGTGTCACAGGTTCGCTCGTGTGCGAGTGTGAGTGAGTGGGTGTGCGTGAGTTCTGCTGACACCACATGTCTCCAGATATTATCCAAAGTTATGAGACTCCGTTTGGTGTGTGGCTGCTCAGAGCCGACAAAAAGAGTTATGTCTTTCGCTTTCAGCAAGTAATCTAAGATTTATTACAAGTTATGCTTCAAAACATCCAGTCAAAAAACTAGACATAGCCAATTATGTTTTATTGTTGGCAAACTCGTGCAGAAGGCTTTAAGTTTAGTCAAGGCTTTAGGTTTATGGCACTAGATAAAAGATTGGGCTTTATATTTTATACTTCTGGCATGCAAATATATATAAAATAAATTTAATATTTATGATTAATAGAATTTTAATATATATTATGAATTTCATATGTTACCTTTTTTTACTTTCATATACTTTATATATAATTTTTTATATTTTAAATATCATTTATTTATTTTATTATATATATTTTTTAAAATTATTTTGTTTATATTAAACTATTTATATTGTTATTCGTTTATATTTTCTATATAATTTTCTATATTTTAAATATAGTTTATTTATATATTCCCAAAATTTTTTTTTTATATTTATATTGAAAAAATTTTTACTTATATTTCATACGTAATTTAAAAAATTTTCTTTTTGAATACAATTTATTTATTTATTTATTTTTATTTATTTATTTTTATTTATTCAGTTATTTATATTGTAAATATTTTTAAATTTATATACTTTTTTAATTTAATTTATCATATATATTTTCAATTTATTTATTTATATATATTTTATATGCAATTTATGCTTTAAATATAGTTATGGTATTTTATTTATTGCTTTCAAACCATTTTTATTAAAATTTATATTTCTCTTTAAAATTTATTGATTCATGACCCCGTTTATTTTGATATTTCTTTCCACTAAAGGAACTTATTTCCCTGCATAAACAATAAGATTTTATTCCCAAGCATCATCCTGCTGCCCTAAATAATATTCCATAGAAATAATATAAATTTAAAGACGTTCAGAGTATTTTATTCAAATTTCAGTCGAATGACTTCCATACAGCTCAAAGCGAAAAGCTGCTCGAGTCTGAGGTAAACAAGCTGCACGGAGCAGAGTTTAAAGGACGTCGTCCTTGGTGGTGGCTTTGGAATTTAAGATATTTTAGATATTTGGGTCACTTATGCAGGGCAAATGGGTGGCTATAATTTCAGGTGGACTCGTCGTTTCTCATTGGGAAAGCGGAAAAATAAATAAATAAATAAATATCGCTGCGAGGCATGTGAACATGTGACCATGTGCACTGCAGCCGGAATGATGGAGGCCAGAAGGATTGCAAACGAGCAACGGGCAGATAGGTAAATGGTTACCGTTTGTATCTCAAGTGGACGGAGCCACATCGAGGCGTGGCAGGGGCGTGACGCGGGGTGTTGGCAGCGGGCGCACACGCGATGCGAGAATGTCCTGTGAATGGCATGGCGATGGCAATGGGAATGGGAATGGGAATGGAGCTGCGCCACGCCATGTCAGCGTGGTGATAGTGTGCCATGAGCCAACACAATGGACAGAGGCGACATCAGGCAGCTGCAGCGGCGAATACGAAGTTTATGGAACGCTTCCCGAGTGCTGCCAAAGGGGTGGCAAATGTAATTACAGCACAATGCAATTTAGTCAGCGACGCATGGAGGCGTGTCACGTCGGCGAACGAGGAGGATGTCGTGAGCACACGGAAGCTGCAGTCGATAACGAGTGCAGCCTTGATACTCCTCCCGCTGTTCCGTTGTCTCCCAGACTCGGACTATGACTCGACGGCTATTGGCGTGCCATTAACTTTCGCGCTTGAGAAAATTTAAAGATGTTTTTTTTTTTTTTTCTTTTGAGTGCGTCTTTGTGCGCGCTGCGATAGAGCTTCAACTTTAAGCACTTGCGACGGTCAATTGTAGCGAGGCAAACAAAGGCCGTAATGCCAACGGGGACAAACAGAGAGCAATGAAAATAAATACATACAAAAAAAAAAAAAGCAAAAATGAAGGGACTCACCGGAACCAGAAACCGACGCACTTCCGCCAGGGCGTAGGCGATGCGAGCATGCGCCTCGGCGGGCGCCGCAAAGGTCGAAATCTCCACGTGCAGGTCCTCAAAGAGATGGGCGTAACGGCTGTCGCCACTGGCCCGCAGCTCCTCCTCCTTCCGTCGGTCGCGCATCGATCCGCGCCCCAGCACGGCCATTTTGCACATTGTGTCCTCCTGTAGCCGCTTCATCGAATTGCCCTTCGGCCCGAGCAGCTTGCCAACGAAATTGAACTGCCAGCCAAATGCCCAATAAGTAAAATAAGTAAGCGATTACCGTTAGCATGATTAACAGATATTTGACCCACCTTCGGGTGATCCCGCACCGGCACAGCCACCTTCACGGCCACCTTGACGGGCTTATCGCGCGTTATGTCCAGCATTTTGAGTTTCTCTATAAAGCAGAAATTAGATTTAATGAGTTGAGGTAAGCTTTTAATGAGAATGTAAGTTGATAAGCATTTTATATACATATGTATGTAAATAGCTAACAAGAGCTATGGGCTATTTGTCCAATACAAATAACCTGGCTTTGTTCTTAGCGACACAGAAATTTCTACGAAATTGTGCGTCTTGTGTTATTTATCATTAATCTGTACTTAGTATGTATGTATGTATATATGTATATGCCTAGAGCTTGACATTGTGCAAAGGCAATTAAAGCTTTTTAGCTTAAATTGTGAACTCAGTTTCTATACTTAATGTATGTATGTATGTAAAGGTATAATATGTATGTATGTGTGTACATATATACTTGTATTTATTCCCCGAATTGACTTGACATTGTAAAAGGACCATTTAAACTTTTTTCTGCTTAATGGAAAGTCTGCCTTTGACTCTTGTTCTTTAAGGAGCGGCTGTTAATATGGCACCATCAGGATATTTATTTATTGTCCGACTGAAGATACATATGTATGTAATTTAAAGTTGACTAATATTAAGGTTCTCAGAGCATCTCTTACGAAACTTTATGACTTACATCTTGAACAAATTCTGTAGGAAAATTGAACTTCAAAACTATAACTGCAATTGATGGCTTCTGCCTTTCTTACTATCAGCTCAACTGTATGCGGAAGAAACTTATTTATTTTATATTTATCCTATGATATACATATATATATTGTACATAAATGTTTCTTTCAAATAACATTTGACTGTTTCATTCCTATTTATTACTCTAGTCGCGAAATGAACGGGAAAGAATCATGTTGAGTCGCTCTCACGCTGAGCAGCAGACTTTGGTTCTTTTCGTTCTTTTTAATCTGTTGAGCGCCTTGAGTTGAACAATTCGTGTGACGCTCTTTTCACGAACATCGTGTAGGGAGAGAGAGATTAGCAACTGACGCTCACACGTTGAGGCGGAGTAAGAGAGCCAATAACATTAAAGCTCAATGCAAACGGTCTTCATATTCGCACTCACACACACATGATATGTTTAGCATACACCATCCTCGCACACTTACACAAACTTTTTTCTTTTTTCTGCATTTAACTCAGCCAAGTGGTAGGCAAACGACAAGAGCGAAGCAAAGCAAAAGCAAAATGAAACGGTTTATAACCGATCGCAAACGAAGCGGTGCAGTCGGTTACTCTCCGAGTCTTTTCTTTGAGTGTGAGTGAGAAGCACTCATTTGGAGACAACGAGAAACGCTCAGCAGTTATTTAAGAGCTACATATGTATGTATATGCTTGAGTGAATATAAATAGGCCATGGATAAACAGAAAAGCATCAATTTTCAAGAACATGAAAATTACAATAAATACAAAAAAAAAAAATAATAATAATAAGAAGAAAACATTAAGTAAGTAATGGAATAAATACTAAACAATTTAATTTTAATAAAATAATAATAAAAAATTAAATTAATAATCAAAAATTAAATGCATATACAATATTAATCTGTAGGAAATTAAAAATGAAATATTAAATAATGAGACCATTTGCTTACCTATTTTTCACCACTCTTCATTGTAAGCCTTATAAATGCTATCAAATTCCAGGGTGAACCTAAGCTAAGCTCGTAATATATACCTTGACTCATCTCACTTAACTATAACTTGCTTTTAGTTAGCAAACAAGATACACGCATATATTAATAAAGATTAAGATAAAAAGTTTTATGAAGAGGGAAACTCCGCCCAGGAGCTCCCCCTCGACTCTCGCAGCCAATTCAATGTGAGCTGATTTCATCAGAGTTGCAAAGTGTGTGTAAAAGTTGAAAGAGCCTCTAGTCTGGTCTGGTCTGGTGAGAAGATTAACACGGCTGACTTTGACAATGTATTCGAGTGTTTATCAGATAGTTACCTGACATCCTTAATCAAACTGTCAGAGTCAGTTGTTGTTGGTGTTGTTGTTGTTATTGTTATTGTTGCCTTTAGTTTGGGCTGCTCAGTCCAAGTTATTTGACCCTTAAAGCGAGTCAGTGTCTGGTCTGAGGTAGATAATTCCTTTTGGATTCTTCGTTTTTAATGTTTGTAACTAATTAAGCAAAATGCTTCTGCATACAGCTAAATGAGAGAGGGAGACAGCGAGAAAGAGAGAGACGGAGAGGGGGCTCAACTGAAAGGGACAAATCTGTTGACATGCCCAAACATGAAAACATTTTTGTTTGCTCTTCAGCTCAAGTCCCGGCAAGGCTAGGGCCCGGTAAGCCAAGACAAGAGCCTGTAAACACACACTGAGAGAGAGAGAGAGGGAGAGATAGATAGATACACATACACCTATACATTTATACCGACACTCATTAGCAGGGAAAATGGCTTTCTTAACACCTTTGTCACTGCTGCTGGTGTTGCTATCTCTGCCCCTCTGCTTCCGATGACTGACTGGCTCTGGCTCTGGCTCTGGCCTGGCTCTGGCTGATTCTGAATATGTCGAGTTGTCAGTTGCCGTAACATACGTAAGTAGTTTGCAGTTGTCAGCAGAGTGAGTGCACTTTGCCGGCGCATACCCAGACACTTACACACACACACCTGGCCAGGCTGTGTGTGTGTGTGTGTGAGTGTGATGTATTTCGGTACTGACAAATGCATAAACAGTCAAACGGTAAGTGCAAGAGCGAGCAACTGAATACGCTCATTGCCTCAACTTGTCTGTGTGTGTGCGTGTGTCTTCGTCGTCTATTTGTGTTAATTGTTGTCATTGCCACATCAAAAGCACGCTTCATCATCATCATCATCATCTCCACTGTCCGTGGCATTTTATACATGCGGGAAAAACTTCCAAGACGAAAACACGTCTCGCTCTCTCTATGTATTCTATATATAATATATTCATATATATATGTACACTCATATATATCCTCGCCATGTACAATATTTTGCATAATTTAACTGGAAAGCATTTCGGCAACGGTGCGTATGTGTCATGTAAATTTGGGATCAAAATATTTGCATACATGCATAAATTTGAGATGAGTTTCGGAGCGCGCTGAACACGCCAAGCCTTTTGTTGATTAATTACACCCATCGTATAATTCCCTAAAAGGACTTTTGTGTTTATAATTAAGTTAATTAATTAAAATCATTAAAGCGCCAAGCATAAACGCACAAGCTTACCCATACTAGCCCCAACAATTTAACACCGAGCTTAAGTTGATAAAATATACGCATATACGTATACGTAATATTGTTGATAGCGACCATACATACATTAAAGTCTGCTTGAATGTGAATTAACTTGCTGTTAACATATACCTTAATAATGAAGAGCTCAATCAGAGAATTTCACACTGAGATTGAGTTGAAGAGCTTCAAATATTACGTATACGTAATATTGTTGGTTACGAAAACATATTAAAGTCTAAAGATTGAATGTGTTTACTTACATGCTGGTAACTTTCACAACTAACGTTTCAATCAGAATTTTCGAAAAGTTGAGAATTCAGTGTGAAATTCTGAAGCTTCAAATATTACGTATACGTAATATTGTTGATAACGAAAATATATAAACATATTTATTTCTTGCCTTTAATTAATATGTTTTTAACAAATAATTTCATAGCTAGTATACGAAGAACTATTTACCAATATTTGAGAATTTCACAGTGAGTTGAAAATATTACGTATACGTAATATGCGGATGACATCATTGATACAAGGACCTTAGCTGTATGGGTATAATTGATTTGTTTACTTCCTATGGCTGTATTGCTATAGCACAATTGCACTGTGATGTCCTCGAATGATGAATGAATGAGACTGTGAATTATTAGGGACATAAAATCCAAGAGCTATTCGAGAGAGGCTTTCAATATTTTACGAAATAGAAAATTGATTCGAAAGGAAATTAAAAGCTGAAAAAAACTCCTGTAGGGTAACTTCTATGTTATCTCTATCATATAAAATAATTAAAATTCGGTATGAATAGTCATAAAATAATATATTATAATATAAGCACACACGCTGGGTGTGCTTCATATGCAAACATTTCATAAAATAATATTCTATAAACTGGAGAAATTTATTTAAAATGTTAATTACATTCTGTGCAGCAATTGACGAGCCTGCTTTGTTTATCAGTTATATATATATATATATATATATATATATATATATATATATATATATATATATATATATATATATATATATATATATATATATATATATATATATTTTTTTTTTTTTTTTTTTTTTTTATTTATTTTTTTTTTCAAAGTATTTTCCATGGTAATTTCTTTTTGGGGACGAGCGTCCTTCGGGCGACCATTGAATTAATTACGTAATTAATTTCCGCTTTATGCATCGCATATGCATTTAAAATCCATTTAATTGGCATTTGACCAGGCGGCAATCTATTGATTTTGGACGAACGCCGACCACAGCGAACCGAACAACAATTATTATAATCATTATTCGTTTACAGTTAACAGGGGCTGACAATAATTTTTAGGGTCTGCCTACGGCGGACATAATGGCTATGGGAAAAGTTTTGCTGCTGTGCGGGGGGTGGTTGGGTGTATCCATTGGCTCCGGCCAGGTCAGGTGAATGCAAATTCTCTTTTTTTTTATTTGGCACTCTAATCTTGTATAATTTATGGGCGAAAGGCCATTAAGCTAATTAGGTATGCATTTCAGGGGCCTCGATTGCGCTGCGCGAACTGCTGTTCCAACTATTTTTTCGCCCTTTCCCTTGCCCCTCTCCGTGCCCCTATTAGATTGCATTAAGTGCTTTTTTTTTTTGTACGGGCAGCTGTTAGAGTGTTTTTGGCCTTTGTCTAAGTGCGGGCTGCCAAAAGTGCCAGAAATGCTTAAAAGAAAACTATATCAGGAATTCCCGAGTCCTGCGGGGGCTGAGCAAAAGTTCTGCCTGGATATTGTGGGCCACAGATAAACGCATTGAATGCGTAATCAAACTGAATTTATAGTTCCGACAATCACTGAACTAACTGAATATGCAACAAATACAGTCGGAGCCGACAGCCAGTGGGAGTGGAGCACTTCCTGTGTGAAGAGGCCTCAGGACAGATGCTAAGCATTTGCTCAGTCATTGCAATTGTTTCCGTTGCCAAGTTGTTGTGCAGCATTTGCCTTTTGCTCACATATTTTTCCATTTTTCCATTTTTTCCCATTTCTTTTGTGTTTGCTTTCGTTTGGCTTTTCCAGGTCATTTGTTTGTCCGGAAAACAGTTCCGTGTGCCTGCTGCTTGTCCGACTCCTGCTCCCGCTCATGCCCGAGGGGCAGACACTTGTCTTAACATGAGGATTTGCCCTGACTCAACCCATGACCCTCAACACTTCAACGAGCTCTGGCGAGCCCCCACTTCACAGTGTGAGCATGATTTATTTACCTTTAATAAAAAAACACACACCTGAATTTAAATAAATTACGTTCGCCCATCAAAGGCCCAAACACAATTTCCCAAACATACGTTCAAATATCCGACGCTTAATTAAGTCCACTCAGCAGAGATTGATTTACCCTCGATAATGGTGGTTAACCCTTTCGATTTACATAAGCTCATGCTAATGCGTAGAAGCTTTTAGCTAAAGCTTTGGATTAAACATGAATACTGCACAATTTGTTTAAGAGCTTTATGTTTGATAAGCCGGGCTCGGTTTTTTATCGATTTATCAGAGATATTATCGGTTTGCAGAGATGTGTTGAACAAATGCTTTGAACTAGATCTCCCTTAAAGGTGGAGAGGTCGTGCAGGACAGCTGCTCTGTAGATTTTTGTTTACACATTTAAGTGAAATAATATTTTGATATGGAATAGCTTAGGTATGGTATGGTGTGGTCTGGCATGGTAAGTTGTAGTGTGATATGTTTGCTATGAGAAGCTTGGTATTGGGTTTGGTATGATTTAGCATGCTAAGGTATAGTATGATATGGCATGGTATGATTTGGTATGAAAGTGTTTGGTACGGTATGTAATGGTTGGTATGCTGTAATAATTATATATTATGTTGTTGTTTGATATGGTATGGTTTGATATGGTAGGGTATGATTTGGTATGGTTTCCTTAAGCATATTATGATATGGTATAGTTTGATATAGTGTTATTATGATATGGTATGATATGGTATGATATTGTATGATATAGTATGATATGGTATGATTTGGTATAATTTGGTATTATATGGTATGATATTGTATGATATTGTATGATATGGTATGATATAGTATGATATGGTATGATATAGTATGATATGGTATGATTTGGTATTATATGGTATGATATGGTATGATATGACATGATATTGTATGGTTTAATACAATATGATTTGGTATGATATGGTATGGTTATATATGTAATGCTATGATTTGTTATTGTGAAGACTATTGTGAGCATCTCTTAAATCTCTCGAGGTATAAATCTCCTTTAACAACAATAATTTTTATTTTTATTTACTTTAACTCTTTCCCGCTATCTGTCCAATATATTACAAGGTTTCTATTCCCTATACTCAAGTGACAAATATACTTCGATCAATCCCAATAAATTTCCACAAATTCTAAGCAAATGTTATTCAGATGACAAACTTCAGCCAAGCCTCAATTCAATTGCAAATAAAATACCAAAATTTTGTCTGTTTTAGGCCTGGGCCCAACTTCTGCTGCTGGCAATTATAAAAACGACATATGTTGGCAAATGGGGGCATTGTTAGCGAGAATTGAAAGGTATCGATTACAATCAAACAAATGTAACCCGCTGCAGCCGGTGGTGCTGGTGGCGGTGGTGGTGGTGCTGGCGGTGTTGGTAGTAAGTGCGTGTAAAAGGCTTTGTTGGTATTAATTCGGTTTCCCTTTGGCTGCTTATCGCAAACATGAGCGTATCAAAAAAATAAAATAAAAATAAAACCCCTGCGTAAAGCACAAAATAAAACCCAAAGGAAACCAGACGCCTTGGGTCAAAGTCAAAGGCAGCTCCATGGCAATGGCAATGGCAATGGCAATGGCAATGGCAATGGCCAATGGCTCATTTAATCGTTTTGCGAAAGTCTTTTTGGTACTCATGAGCGAGACGGGTCTGATGGTGTTGGCTTTGACTCTGGTTTTCTGGTTTAACATTTCCATGCCAAATACCCAAGGGACGGATTACCAAAATGCGGCTCGTTAGTCAAAAAAAATGTGCTGCCCAAGAGCTTACATGCCGCAACGGCTACGGCGACGGCGACGGCGACGAGGAGACATCAAACATTCAAAGAACATTTGGCCCCTCGTTACGTTGCGTTACGTATGTATCCTTTTTTTTTTGCTTAGCCCTGCCTTTCTTCTTCTTCTTTTTTAAGGCTGTTCCTCGAGATGCTGGGGCGACGGCATTGTTATTTTAAACTTCAGTCTTGGGCAAATTGAATTTGAAGAAAAACGAGCATCCTTCTGACCGGAGCAGAGTTGGCTCTGTGTGCTGGATTTATATACTTGCCGAGATACTTTTCTGGTTTGGCTTGCCATCTATGCTGGGCGTGGCATTGGGGCATTGCCTAATGAGCTCAAATGGTCGGATGAGATGAGGGTGTTGGGGAGTGCGAGTCGACGACAAATAGTTTTGTTTTTCGTTGCTTATCACCGCATGACGTAATCTGCTTGTATGCTTATGATTAAATTTCGGCGTGTTCGGTTCCCGATATCGGTAACAGCCAGTGCGACGACAGTTTTTACGACATCAGGATGCCAGTCGCTTTATGTCCTTCCTTAACTTTTGCACAAACAAGTCGCAAGTCGAAAAGGTAGTTGAATGTGAGCACAGAGAAAGAAAGCAAGAAACAAGAAAAAAAAAACACTCGCTGCCAAAGCTCACATTTCGCCAGCTAAGTTCGACGTTTGCTTAGCTCAGCAGCAGCAGCAGAAGCAGGAGCAGCAGGAGCAGGACTCGAGCTCTGTGGAAAATTCGTTTGACGCCCCACACCGACACACACACACACACATACACATTCAGTTGACTCCCACACCCACGTACAATCAACACAAACGTTGACTTTGCTCTGTTTGAATTTCTTTGCCACCCCAACGGGCGCTGGTTTGGCATTTGATTGTTCTTGGAGCTGTTTAAGCTGTTGGAGACGCGGGAGTGGGAGAGTTTTCTTATGCCTTTTCTTTTTGTATAAAATAACATAAGTCATAATAGAAAACAATAAAAACAATGTAAATCTCAGTGACACTTTCACTCAACTAGCATTGCAGGCAATGCCAGAATACGATTGTAAACAGAGGTAGAGAGAGTGGGAGAGGGAGAGAGAGAGGGAGCTATAGAAAACATTATTTTAAATTTAAGTGATATTCTAGAATTTGCCGCTAAATTTAATTTAATCTATATTTAATTCTATATAACCTTAAGCTCTCTTAAATATTTTACATTTCACTTTGAATTATGGCTCGCTTCAGTGGATTTTGGGTTAAATGAGTTGTACTCTAATGTTCACTCTGTGCGCTTTGGTGCCAAATGAGTTGGTAGACTATTCTGTTATTTAATTATTCCATTATAATTTTTTGTTTAATATTATTAAAATTATATATTTTAGATTTAATATTTGTATATTTAATATGTAATAGAAAATATATAATAATTTTGATAGTTTATTGGGTAATGGTGTATTCGGGTATATGGGTATATGGTATATTCGGCATTTTTTAGTATTTTTAAATATTTATATATATTAGTATATTACTAAATTTGAATCTCATAATCGATTACAATTTTTCTTCTTTTTGAGGCTTTATCTTCATACTGAACTCAAGCAGTCTGTCCAAATCAAAAATCAAACTACGCAATGCTTTTCAGGCAGCCCTCGTATGCATGCCTATTGCCAAACAGATAATGCTGTAGAGTTATTCCTTTGTCTGCTTCTGTCAGTCTGACACTTCACACATATTTGCTCCTTATCTGTTTTTTATTAGCTTTAGACTCGGTCTCTATATATTTATTTATCATATTTATTGAATATATAATATCTGTATATTCATATACATATATACATATATTCAATATTTGCTCTCAGCTGCCGTCTGTTATTCATTTTTTATTAGCTTTAGACTTCGTCTCAATGTATTTATTTATTATATCTATTTACTTTTACGCTTACGACTCATGTTTCAATATTTGACGGGTGTATTTACTCTACGTAATCCTTTCAGTTTTTATAGCTTAGAAACTACTTTATTTACAAAATTAATAATGGAATTTTGTTGCTCCCATACTTTCAGTTGAGCTCTCATATTCGATGAAGCTGCTGCTGTTTAGTTGGATTTAAAAAGTTTTGACTTTTATTGCATACCTGAACTTTTGAGGGCACGTTCCTCCTGGGTGCTTAAGCTGGATTTGGGTTCCATTTTATGCTTCGGACTCTCACAGGCAAACTGCAAGCAAAGAAGTCAAATAATCAATGTAAGTACATAATAATAGTTTGCTCTGGCATTTTGAAGCCCCTCGTACACCCACCCGCCCAGCCGCCCCGTTCCGAGTTGTAAGTTAAGAGCTTAGGGTAAAAGTTTGCAACATTTGATTATACAAGTTGGGTAAGTAGTAGCTAAGACCATCATCAACGCAAATTCGCTTATGGGTCTTACGGAGACGAGAGTCTAGAGTCTGGAGTCTAGGGTCTAGAGCTTGTGCTCTATTGTTCTATTGGTTGATTTGACGGCGAGTATTTTGTTGACAAGTTGAGGAACATATTTAAATCAAATCAAAGTTTCTATGAGCCATTTAGCAAAACAATTCATGTCAAGTGGCTTGTTCAACGCTCTGTAAACAATGCCCTTTCGTGCGAACCCGTCTTGTATTACATCAGACAGAGGCAGACAGGGAGACGGACAGACAGTTTGGCCAACATATTTGGGCCCACAGTCTCTACGAGCAGCAAATATCAAGTATCAAGTTTTCATAGTCAGCAAATACTTGAAGCGAATTCACGCCGACATTTATATACCTACACACATGCTGGAGTGTATATGTATGCGTGTGTGTATGCATGCGGGCTGAGCATAAAACATCGACGACTTGCTTAATGGAATTGATTTTGCCTCGTGGCAATTTGACTGGCAGCCAGGCAGATTGGCATTGCCTCAGGATAATTGCTGGCACGGTCCATTAATTTCTAGAGTATTGCAATATAAATTCATATATACATATACAAATATATATCTATATATTTATAGCTGTTGTAATTCTCGTAGCTATAAAGTTGTGCATCATGCCGCCTAATTGCCTTTTATGACAACGCGAAACATTTGTCGACGCGCCTCTAAAGCCCCGCTGACTACCTGGCTTGGAATCGACGAAAGGATAATCGTGGGAGCAGTTCTTCAAATTAATGATAGCGTGGGCCTGACAATTCCCGACAATGTTGTTTGTCATTGTTGGGGTTTGTTTATTTTTTGTATTTTTTTATTTTTATTTTACTTTTTTTCGCTTTTGCTTTTGTTGTTCCACTTACATAGCTGTAGTAGCTTTTCCCTATCTGTCTATCACTCTCGCTCTCTCACACTGTCCTTCTCTCTCTCTCTCTCTCCCTCTCTCTCTATCTCTGTCTCTCTCACTCGCTTGCCATCCTACTTTCTGAGTTTGACGGATTTGTGCGCATTTTCAGATTAATGCTGCGATTATTGTTTACCGTTGGAATTGTGTACAGTGGTGCGTATACGTAATTTCATCATTGTTGCCTATGAAACTTTTTAATCTCTGCGATTGTCGCTTTTGCTGAAAATTATATTTTTATCGGTATTTAAATTGTGATAATTGTGGAAGGCAACTGATGACTTATTTGCCATATTTAATAATTAAATAATTATTTATAATAATATTAAGAGGAATAATCATATATGTTAAAGAAGTAGGATTATTTGGATTCTGTAAGCGAATGTACTAACAATAAATACTATTTTAAAGAAATAAATACTATTGTTAATATATAAATAAAATTAAAATGTGGAATATATATAAGTAGATATCAATTTAAAATAATGTATGGTATCTATTTTTGTATTTTTCAGCATTTTATATAACAACAGCCTTAACAGTATATTTCATTAATTTTTTATATATATATATTTTTTTTAAGTTATGTAAGTACTGTTATCCGTTAATAACTTGTAAGTATTTACAAATTTTTTATATAGTTTTAAAAAATGTTGTATTTTAAGTCTTAGTATTTTTCTTTCTTTTTAAGTATTTTATATAATTAAAACTTCGGATATATGTATAATAGTAATAGCAAAGTGGAAGCTGCAAGGTCTCTAAATAACTGTTTTCTGGCTTTTCACTTGCTTTTACCATTTTCACTTAGGACTCAGAGAACAAAAGCTACGCGCATTGAAACAAAGTAACAGATGTTTCGCTGCAAAGCAATTGATCCACTGTGCAGCGGCGAAGACGACATTCGCAGGAGCGTTGTCTTTTATATGCAAAATTTAACCCAGAATAGAGAGTCCTGTGCGCTCGTTGGGCTAGTGGGCTAGTGGGTTGCTGGAAGGGTTGACGGCGGGCAGAGCTCCGTCTTCCTCTTCTTCTTCATCAACATTTTGTGCCAGAGTCCCGTGCACTCTCGGCGCTCTCGCTTTGTATAGCTTCGCACGCACGATTTAAGGATAACGAGGATGGAATGCAGGAAGCGAGGCAAATATTTACACAGTTGGATGATTTAGATAAAGAAGACATGAACATGAACCATAAAACGAAGAAGCCAACAGAGCGGTGAGGCGGCGACTCTGACGGCGCCGGCGCCGGAAGGGGAAAATAAGCCCGAGACATTATAAAAGTGGGCTGGCATTATAAAGGATAAAGAAATTTGAATACAATGAAGAGGATTTGGGAAAGCCGTGATTGCCGAGCGCCACTTCTCGGCTGCCTTTGTGGCGCAACAGGAAACCAACACAAAGCACAAATAAACCAAAAGCCATAACAAATTCCTAACAAAATTAATGCAACTATCGTGTTCGCCCGGCAGCCAACATCGCCAGCCCAACATAATGAGCTGCTCGACACGGCTAACCTGTCAATCAGTCAGTCAGGCCACCAGGTGCAGCTGTGCATGCTCGCTCACCTGGTCGCACGTTTCGGCTTTTGCTTTAAGCAATGCTCGCATGCAAAGCACGAATAATTTATGCAAGCAAACGAAGCGAAGGAATGAAAAAATAAAAGGAAGCAACGTGAATGAGAATGAAACCTAAAATGGAAATGCAAATGCTCAAATGAAAGATAGATAGAGAGAGAGAGAGAGAGAGAGAGAGAGAGTTACAGAGAGAGGGAGAGACAGATGAGGAGAGTGTGTGTGCATATTCCATGTCCACAGGCAGACGACAGCTGCGTCCGGGTTTCGAGTCCTTCTGCCAGTGGCACTGGTTCTAGTTCTAGTTCTGGTTCTAGTTCTGCTTCAGCTTCAGTTTCAGTTTCTGTTTTTAGATGCCAGGTAGCCAGGTGCCGCTTTCTAGCCATGTCAAAGGTGAATATGTGCTCACTTGAAAGCCACACACTTACACACAGAGCCGCCGCACGTGCCAATGGCCCAAATGCACACGCCGCCGGATGGCGCATGCCGGAGCGCATAGCATATGAGCGAAATTCGTCAGCTTCGCACAGCATTTAAATTATTTGTGCTTGTGTCAACATTTGGAATTCCATAAATTTCAGCCAGTCGATGCATACGAAATCGCATCAGGGCAGCAGCAGCAACAGCAACAAAAACAGCTGCCTAGACCCAACCCAGACCCAGTCCCAGTCCACACCCAGTCCGGACCCAGTTTCAGTTTTCAGTTCTAGCCCGAATTCCGCCCACTTGCACTTGTTTATTTATTTGCTCACTCGTTTGAGCATATGAAGCACTGTATTGAAATATATGCGAGTATTCAAATGCACTCTCTATGTCTCTCCCTCTCTGTCTCACTCTTTTACTCGTTGTTCCTGCCCGCTGCATTGTCTCTGAATGCAACTAGAATTTCTGACCGGAAATTGTTTCACAACTGCTAGCCAATTAATTTAGAAAATAATCGAAAACAAGTAAGAAAGCTCTAGTCGAGACTGCTCGACTACGAGATCCCCTGAACCCTTGGAGTGCTAGCTATTTCAATAATTTTTCGCGTCTTTCAGCTTACACAAGAAACACACACACATACAAAAACACATACACATACAAGCACCCACGCATAAACACGCATGGGCTGCAGTGTGCGCTTACTATGAGAACTTAATTGTTTAATAACTTTTTTTGTGGACGTACGATCTTCATGAAACTTTCAGATTATGATTATAACATGAATATGCATGTAATTGCCAAAGCACAAGTCTCTAGTATTTGAAATACGCGTTTTACAAAAGTGAGGGTGAGGGGATGAATTTAGAGGTGGGGGGTAAATTTTAACAAAAACCGAAATTGTATAAATTGCATATAAGCATACATTCAAAATTTGGAGACTCTAGCAATAAAGGTGTAGAAGATATAATTTTATAACTGGTTTTCGATAAGGTTTTTCATCGATAAAAAAAAGATCGGGATGAGTTATCGAATTTTAATGATAAACTCGATATCCGCGCTGTAATTACGAACATTTTACAAAAAAATTGAAGTCTCTAGCTCTTATATCTTCGGAAATCGACGCGTTCAAACATACGGACAGACGGACAGACGGACAGACGGACAGACGGACAGACAGACAGACGGACAGGGCCAAATCAACTCAGCTCGTCACCCTGATCAAGAATATATATACTTTGTGGGGTCTGCCACGCCTCCTTCTGCCTGTTACATACATTTCAACAAAACCATTATACCCTGATTTCCCATTTTCAATGGGTTCAGGGTATAAAAACGGCATTTCGAGCAAAAGAAAAAATAAATAAACAACGAGCGAAAGAGAGTGCAAAATGAATTGTGATGCCCGCAAAATAATTTTTCTTTTCTTTTTGGCTTTTGGGAAAAAATCGAGTAAAATGAACTGAACAATAGCAGAAAAGCGAAGCATAGAAATATGCTCGAATGCATTCCAGCTATAAACTAATCAATTTTTAATAACTAACCAAATAAACAAACCAGCTGCTAAAACCAATAGTAAAAGCAATTATTTTTCAAAATATTTGTTTGATTCGAACTGCATTTAATTTGAACTATTTCAACTCAGCTCTGACTGCACAACGAGCTAAAAAAAATCAATGGAATTATAAATGTGATGCTCTAAGCTTGTTTTATTGTGAATAAAATATATGAAATATATGCAAATGCAAATTTTGATAAATTAGAGGCAATTGTTTTGCAAATATTATTTGAAATGAAATATCGAAATTGAAATAATAATTTATTAGAAATAAAACCTATAAATAATTTGGTATTTTTTTTATTCATATAGAATGAAATAGGAACAGCAAATAGATAAAAATTAATAAACATTATATTTATTAAAATTAATAATTTTATATCACATTATTTAAATAAATCCTACATAGAAATATAAATTTCAATTTAAATTTTAAATTTTGAGTACAATATACAGAGGCGTGAACTATAAAATACATTACCAACATTTCTAGCTTCAATAGCAGCAAAATGTTTTACGCTTATATAGACAAACAGATGGATGGATGGACAGCTGCATAGAGCAATAGACAGCTGGAGAGACAGTGAAACACATGTGGAGAGATATCTTACTTTTTTTAACTTGTATAAAAAAGATAACTTAAATTTAAATTTTCAAAAAACATTTAAAATAAATAAAAAACAAATTTTGAAACTAGTTTAAGGCAAACTTAGATTCTGTTGCATTTGCTGATTGCAAAGCAGAAAAAAATATGAAGAACACATGAAAGTTGTTTAATTTTTGTCACTATTAATAAAATTATATATAATTTTAAATATATACTTTTCGAATATATTTAATGTAGAGATATGAGCAGCAAAATATGAAAGATTAATTAAATATAATATAAAAAATAAACCTCCGTGTGAAAAGAATATGCGAGAGTAAATAACTGAAGTGGAGGAGGAGGGCAAGAAGGAGGATGAGAAGGAGCAGAAGGTGACGAGGGAGGGGCAAGAGAAGGAGGAGAAGTGCCTTACAGTATAAAGAAAAAAATTAAATAATAACATAATATAAAGTATTTATACATTATATTCATATATTAGTATTTACTATATCTGTATATCATTTTATCTCTTCTCTAATATAACATTTTCTCTCTCTTTCTATAAATATAGCTAATATCTAAGCTTTTTGCTTAAATGTATCAAAAATTCAAATGTTTTGTTTTTGTTTTGGCCAAGTCTAGCTCCCTTTTAGGCGCCTCAAATAGGGCACAAAAATAGTTGAGTGACCCGATAGCCTTTTTGGGAATTGAAATGTGGCTAGGCACACTTGCATACATAATTACATATATATGTATCTAGGCATACCTAAAGCATATGCACATACATTAAAGGCGAGCAGCCAACATACATAATCGCATATACATATGTACGATTTGTTGTTATTGTTGTTGTCGTTGCTGTTGTTGTAATACAATAATGTGCATATATAAATAGCAGCACAAAGCAAAAGTTTTGCCCTTATTGTCCGCACTGTGGTTGTTTCTTGCCCACACGAAAAAGGAGAACCGCCAAAAGTCCTTTGTGCTGAATATATTATAGGCAGCGAGCGGCCATATTCAGGGGTTTTCCAAAATACAGTTAAGGCCTGCTTGTGGCTTTTTAAAGTACGACTTTTTGCGGTTCGCAGCTCTTCAAGGTGAGCTCAGATGTGGAGAGCAACTTGAGCTTATGAAGTGGGTGCGAGAAATCGACATAGTTCGATAGGCTCATAAATTATCTAAATTAGTTTTCTTCCGACAGAGATCAACTAATAAATGATATAACACTGCACCACAGTGCCCCACTTTGCACCGCTGGGCTCGAAGCTGTCGGCCATAAGAGTGAGATAAATCAAAGGCAATTACAAACATTCATTATCGTTTACTGTCTGATGGCTGGCTGGCTGTGGACCCCTCTGGGTGAGTTTCTCGCAAAAATCCATATGTATAAGTAATCTACCCACACTTAAGCACACACAGACACACCCATAGGTGTGTTGGCCATCGTATTTGCCTGGCGGCCATCTTCGTAGCTCGGACAGTGTAAATAATTAAGCTTATTTCCCAGCAGTAATTAAGCTGCTTCAGGTGCACAGCCGTACTTCATTAAGTCTTTAATGCAAACTGATTACCCATCGAACCAGCTCCCCAACGACCAGCCCCAACTGCTCCAACTCTTTCCCAAAAACTTAAATAGCTCTCAATATTCTTCGATATTAAATGCAAATAAATTCGAGTGTTGGCCAAGCGCAAGGCTCGCTAATTACACAATAAATTGGAAGTTCTCAGGCCTTGTAAGCAAACAGCAAACAGCAATAACTGTAGCAATACCTGTGCCAGCAGCAGGAATCAGGCAAAGTTGTGTAATCAACACTCGAAAATCGTTTGTAAATGTGCAAAGTTTCTTAATTTGAATTGGGCGCAGATTTCGGCTTGAGATTATGTAAATTCATCATTAAATGTCTATCATGGCAAATTGGTAGAGTTATTAAGGTTTCCTTTAGAGTTGCTCTAATAATCAAGCAAACGTTGCTGGATTTCTGTGAATTAACTGTTGAAAATGTGAAATATACCTTGATGTACATATATTTAATTTATTTCAGTGTAAGAAATTCGATACTAATTCAATATCTGTTTTAAGCAATTGTCATCAGCCATATGGACATATCGATATACAGCAATTTATGTCAATCTTCAAATGCGACTTGAATAATTTTCAATTACAGTATTTTACACTTTAACAAAAATCAAATTTCCATTAAACATACGTAAATCGAGGTTTAGAATTTGAAGACTCTAGCTCTAAAGATGTAGGAGATAGCATTTTATAACTAATTGTACACTTGGTTTTTAATCGATAAAATTGTAGCTATCGATTTTTGTTAACAAACTCGATCTAAAAGAAATTCAAATTTCTAGCTTTTATACAAAATGTCTTCTGAGATCGACACGTTCACACATACGGACGAACAAACAGACAGAGATACAGACAGACAGACAGACGGACAGGGCTATATCTATTCAGCTCGTCGTCTTGATCAAGAATATATATGCTTTATGGGATCTGCCACGCCTTCTTCTTCGTCTTTTACACATTTAACAAAATTATTCTCTCTTTTTCAAAGGGTTCGGTGTATAAAATTTCAAGGGATCCATAAAATGAACACATACAGTCTTAAATTTATTTGATTTTACTATAATTTTCATAAAGTCTCGGCAGTTAGCTACAATTTCTGGTTCAATTCAGCTAATAATTATTTAAATATTTAAAATACCACAAAAAGTAAGACATATTTTTCCTAATATAAATATATATGTTTTACTAATGGAGACATCCAATTATAATTTTACAATACATAAAGTTACTATATATACAAATCAGGTCTGATGATGATAATTTCATGATAACTCCCCCCTGCTGCAATTGCTACAATATTTTATCAGCTAAATCATAATAATTACATACACAATTGATTCCATTTACGCTCAATCAATGTGTAAACAAATAAAATTCGTTTATTCGAGCAATATTTTCAACAATTGGTTAAGAGATTGCATCATAGCCAATTTGTCATTGGGAAATGCATACGAAAGCAAAATGAAATACGACTGATTTATGCAATATATTGTCAGCTATTGATGTGAATGGATATTATTATTTTAATTTATGAATTGCCTAAGCTTGGCCTTAGGCTATTCAGTGTCGCTTACCGTCGGAGTCGATGAAGTACTGTGGTAAATTAATTCAAATTGGCTCGTATAAAGTTTTGCCGCGTAAAAGTAATCCGCTGGAGCAGTCGATTTAATTGCGAAACATTTATCTCAATTTTCGGTAGCGACACACTTGAATTTTCACTTTGCGTTCACAAGTGCCTGGAAGTGCTTATTTAATGCTTTATTCATTCGCTGCAAACATTTGCACATCCACCAAATTCATCAGGGCTGATTAAAGATGCATGCTCCGGGTACTCGGGGAGTCGGTTGTCGGTTGACGGGTGTGTACGGGTGTGCGGGGGTCGTAGCAGTCGTGTTTCTGCTAGCCCGAGGTGCGAAGACTTTGTTCGCTTTTAATTTAAGTCTGGTTGACAAAAAAACAACAAAGTAAACAACAACGGCAGCACTACAGACACATATACAGACACATATAAATGTATATATATGTATATATGTATATCGTCTACATATATATCCCGCGGGCCGCAGATAATGTCATCCGATTGTGGAGCCGCGCGAGAGCAGAGCGCGCGACGATATCAACAACAAACACGTAAAACGACTACGCCGTAGACGACTACGGCAAAGAGGCTGCGACTACTACGGCGTAGACGTACCAACTGTTTGGCTAAGTACTCCGCAGACGACGCCACACGGCACCCACAGCTGAAACCGCCAGCGACAACTTTCACTGCCTAGCAGTTGGGGCAGGATGCGAGCGGGTGGCAGACAATCTCTCTCTCTGTGTGTGTGTGTGTGTGTGTATTCTCAGCACTTGACACAAGATAAACAATTTGTCTCTGCAACGCGCGCGTCCAAATGGCCAGCTGGACTTGCCGCCAAATACCTGAACAGAAGCTGAATCCGAATCGGAGGCCGAGCACTGCACTGCAGCTGAATTAGGTGGGCCTGAGTCGAACTGCCTCGACCGACTAGATTGACTGACTGACTGACTGACTTGGGCGCAGCTACACTGGCGTCCCAGCATTGCCACTAGCGGAGCACATCTCACTGCCGAGCTATCCCGTTTGGTGAACCGTTCCGTCAAGAGCCCAGCGCGCAACTGATTCGCCAAGCACCAAGCTCTGCACTGCCATGGCCCAAACACACAAACCCATCTGCTGCTGCTGCTGTGGATGCTGAGTTCCATTTGGCCGAGTCTGCGCAGAGCACTCGAATCGAATCTCTTGTCTCTTAAATACTGGGTACAGTTCCTGTGCTTTGGTGTTTTAGATGTGCATTGTAAACAAGTCACTTGACTTAGGTTGGGCATATTAAGGCCTAGCCGTGTGTTTAGCCTCCGTTAGGTACTTTCTTTGATGATAAAATGATAAATATATTTTCTATTACGTTTTTGCTATATTTTATAATTGCATATGAAAATGATGTATACTAAAATATATAAATGAAAGGTAAAATATAATTTAATTATTTTTGATGTAAATAATCTTGTATAAAAAATTCATATGTATTTGTAAATTGTAAATATGTAAAATGTAAATTCATATATTTTTGTATTTGTAGTATATACACCTATACATTATACAGAATACATAACTTGCAATTTTGTAAGTGTAATTGAGAATCACATAGAAAGGCGATTCAGTTGACTTTTAAATTGTGGAATGATTTTCTAATCCTTTCTACTCATCTTTCTTCTTGTCATTTGTCACAATATTTTATTTAGTTGTACTTCATTACTTTTAATTTTTTTGTATTTTTTTTTTTAATTGTAAAACATTATTTTATTTTTATCTTTTTCAAAAATATTATTTTTTACTTATTTTAGGCCACTCAAGAGATTTTAAATTATTATTATTATTTTTTTTTTACCTTCAAAATGAAATAATATTGTTACTATTTCTACTTCACACTCTCGATTTTTAAATATTTATTCAGGCGATCTCGTAGTCTAGCAGTCTCGACTAGAGCTTTCTTTCTTGTCTTACTGTAAGTTGTATTAATCAATTTTCTTTATTAAATTTGCATCACACACATTCTACACACAGCTCGGCTTGATTGACTGATTTGCCAACTCAACAACAGAGAGCAGACTCATATTAACTAGTACATATAATATTTATATTAACTCCTACATAGTATAGAGTCCATGCAGGTTGAGGCAGATGCTTGAGATTTCGCAGTAGATTCATTAAAAATTCGACTTTTTCCTTTAGCCGATTAAGAGCTAAGCTTTGCTTAAAGTAACTTCAGAAGGGTAGCCAATAGCAATATCTCCGACTTACTTTCGTTTTAAAGGTCACAAGTAATGCCCTATTCATATTTCTCAGCTGCCTCATCACGACTTCTGTTTTCATTTAGCAAATGTTATTCATCGGGTCCATTCGTAAGATAATATGGATAAATGCAAATCTTATTTTCACATTTTCTATGGCCAACAGCTGGCTCAGAGTAACGAATTTTCCAGCATGGATTGCAGGAATTCTGAAAAAAGAAAAGAAAATTCGATTGTTTTCTTTCGTTTTCCTTTGGTGGTGCAAAAGCAGTTTAAGTTTGGCTTTATGAAACTAGCTGGACATGGCCGTAGGCAAAACAAATTTGCATACACGTTTTCAATGTTTTCAATGGAACAAGTATATTGGGCAAAAAAACAAGAGCAGCAATGAGTGGGAGCGAGAGAGAGAGAGAGAGGGAACTAGAGAGTGAGAGAGACTGGTCGAAAAAAAAAAAAAACAATCAGCCGTGAAGCTGTGGCCACAACGGCCGTCCGAATACGTACGCTTGTTCACGCTCGTTATCCTTGTGGCGTATGTGTATGTGTATGTGTATGTGTATTTGTATTCGTATTCGTGTACGTATTTCGGTGTTGCCAAGGTCCACACATATTCAGCAGAGCGTCGAGCACAATACGCCTGGGGCCTTATTTGGTTACCGTTCAATGCACCAGGGACTCTTCTCCTATGTATGACAAACAAACATAAACATTGTGTGCCGAAATGGAGACCGTAAAGTATCGCATATTCAGCTCCTTAGCCAGAGCAGAGTGTGAGAAAGAGAGAAAGAGAGAGTGGGCAGGCGGGGCCGTCGGACCGAGGCTGGAAGTGAGTGAAGGGTCGCTGCCATGTTTGCGTGGAGCACTCTAATTAAAATTTTTGCCCCCGGCTGCAGTGCACCCAAAATACTTTACGAGCTACAAGTCGAAAAAAAAGAAGAATAGAAGAAAAACAAAAATAGTAGAGCCAAACTAAACTAAACAAGTGGCAAACAGCTTAATTTGGTCAAGTCAGGGAATGTAATAAACTCGCGCCCAAGGCGCATTATTATGACCATGTCTGTACTTTGGCCAAATGAAATTATGGTCCCGTTTATGCCAGTGTAATTTGAATGATTTTACAAAACTCTGCGAATTGCTCCAAGTTGACTAAACTGACTGACTGAGCTGATTTATGGCTTAGTTGGCCTTAATATGCAAACACTTTTGAATACCTGACTCTAACGAGCCGTTTGACAGGACATTAGCATACATCAACTCACACACACACACCCACACAAAGGCACAGACACACACTCGCACGTGTCATAGTCCAATCATAACAGGGATATATAGAAGCTAAGCTATCTGTCGAGGCAGTTGAATTTCAATGAAACTCTCTTAGATTTCCATTCCACAGAATTTCATTCATGACACTCAACAAACAATTTTAATGTAATAACAAGGAAGAAGAGCCATTCTTGACGGTAAACAAGAAACCAATTATGCTTAACTTGACAAAACTTTGTACCCCCTTTTATTTTATTTTATTTTTATTTTTTTACAAAGTATCAAACAGAAAAGCGTTTGAAGACAACTTGGCTCAAATGCCACATCAATTATCTGGCGGAATGTTCACTTGGGTACATATTTGCATTATATTGTAAAAGGTCTTTGATCCAGCAAACATCAACGTCTGGAAAAAGAAATTAGAGTTTTTTTTATAAGAGATTAGGAATGAAATTTTTAATAATTTGTTAAATATTTATTGAATAAATAATAAAATATAAAATAAAAATAAATGAAATATTAATTTAATTAATTTAGAATATTAATGAAATATTAATAAAATTTATTTAAAATATATATAAAATTAAATTCAATGTTACTAAAATTTATTTAGATTAAATATTAAAGTAAATTTTATATTTAATAAATTTATTTAGAATAAATATAAAATTAAATTTTATTTTGACTAAATTTTTTAGTATAAATATAAAATAAAATTTTATATTGATAAAATTTATTTTGATTAAATATAAAATTAATTTTAATATTAACTAAACTTATTTAGAATAGAATATTATTTAAAATTCGATTTTGTAAATATTTGATTGAAGGGGAAAATTTTATATGAGTTGCCTTCATCTTTTCTCTCTCTCTATCAAATTGAAAATAAAGTATATTTTCCACGGCTTCATTTTTCTGTCTTTTTCTGTCTCTCTCTATCCCAAGTTTAATTGAAAGCAATGCAAATAGAAATAAATTCAAAATAAATTAATTGAAATACATTCTAAATACGAATACAAGTGTGATATATTATTTAAGAGAATGTGAATAACAGTAAAATCTCTATCAGCGCTATACGAGATGTGAGGAGTGGAATGATTGTGCTTTACCATTAATTGTGCTTTACCAACTGTTTAATTACCTTTAACTGTCACCGTTGCATCGTGTCAAACATGTCGGACGACGGAGCATTGACATTCGTTGAAAAGTCTGGAGCGGCGCAGGGAACATGATATAACATGACCAGGTTGCTGTGTTGCCGTAGCACGAAGCCACCACCGAGCCACCGAGCCACCGAGCCACCGACTCACCAAGGCAACTGAATTGCCACTGACAGGAGCAAAGTTTTAATTGATTTCCTGCACTGCACACAGGACATTGCTGCATTGGAGAAAGGCAACAAGCACACAGGTATATAGATATATATAGATAAAGGTATGTATGATATATCTGTGGGCGTGATGGCCACGTAAAGTCAGAGCGGAATGCAGCGCTCGCTCCTAAGTAGAGGCCCCCAAACTCGTAAAGTTTCGTTTAGTGCAATGCATTTCTTTGCGGCACAGTTCGCACAGCACTCAAAATAAAGGCAACAAAGTGTTTTGTGTTTTGTGTGTTGTGTGTGGTGTGTTTGCCGCTGTGGCAAGCTTGCGACAACACACATAAAGTTGTCAAGCACTCGAGCGTTGCCAGAGTCTGACAGGCTCGTTCTCTTGGCCTCAGCGACAGACATAGACAGTCTAAAGCGGCTGTATGTGTATGTGTGTGTGTCTGTGTGTGTGTGTGTGTGTGTGAGGTCGTCGTAGAGATAGAAGCCAAATGTGCCATTTATAATTTAAGCGGGATTAAAGTTTCGTACAATGGCAAACTTGCTGCCTGAACATGCCGCGCGTCAAAAACTTTTTATGGCCTTTGGGGCGGACAACGCGGAAAAAAAACCCAACCGAACTGAAAACTGTAACTGAAAACGGCCCAAGAGCTGCTAGCAAATTTGACATCGAGGCGGCCCAAAACATACCAAAGCGGATTAGGCAGAGCAGCAGCAGCCGCAGGAGGAGGAGGAGGAGCAGCAGCAGCAGCCGGCAGTCAGTCTGTCCGCCCAAGGCGCAGTCAAAGTGCTCTACACTTTCTATACAGAGATTTTCCGTATCCTCTGCTCTGCTCGGCTCTGCAGCAGCTGCAAAGCAATTGCAGTTTTGGCCTCCATTTTGTTTAGCGTCCACAAGGGCTGTCCGGACGGACGCGGCGCGAGCAAAACACGCGGAAAAGCACGTGGAAAAAAGAGGAAAACGACGGCAACAACAACGGAGCAACAAGCATCAAACACAACGGCCTGCAATTTCGCAAATTGTCTTGAAATGGCAGAAACGTTTTTCCGACCCAACGACCCACCGAGCCACCGAACCACCCAAGCACCGCAAAGCGCTCGGAAATGCCACCGGCAGTCGTTGGATTAATTATGAAAAATACCCACGCCCGCACAGGGGCAGGAGGCAAGAGGCAAGAGGCAGAGGCAGAGGCAGGGGGCAGAGGCTGAGGCATTGTGAATCGTGCACAAAAATGCGCCCATCTCTCGCTCGCTCATCAGGCTGTCTCGCTCGCTCTCTCGGTCGGTGGGTCAGCAACTTAATTGTCTGTTAAGTGTCACAGTGCGCACGCAAAGTGAGAGCGGCTGCAATTGTGGGTGGCTCAGTGCTGCAGGGTGGTTGGGTGGTTGGGTGGCTCTGCTCTGCTCTGCTCTGCTCTGCTCTGCTCTGCTCCGCTCAGTCTCTCGCGTCGGATGTGTGTCGTCAGCTATGTTTTGACACTTGGACGCACTTGTCACACTTCCGGCTCCAACTGCAGCTGTGACAATGCCCACACCTGTGCCCCTACCTCTGCCCCCACCTGTGCCTCACCTGCGCTCCTGCACGGGCGCACGTCAAGGACGATCGTCTAATTTGACGTGTGCTATGCAACGTGGCAATAGCTGAATGCAAAATACTAGATCTGTGCATAGCTAAGGCTAATTTGAAATGTAAAGAGCACCGTCTTCAGAGAAATAGTAAAATTTTTAAGAAAATAATATATATAAATATTATAAAAAAAAACCTATGTACTTTTTTTTTTTTTTTTTTTTTTTTTTTAATATGGCAAAAACTAATTTTTCAAAAGAGAAAGAAATATATATATTTATCAATCAATTATTAATTTCAATATAAGAAATACAATTTTTATAAATTAAACAAGTAAGAAGGCTCCAGTCGAGACTGCTCGACTAGGAGATACCCTGAACCCTCCAAACTGATATTCTAATCATTCTGGACTTCTTTTATGCACACATACATACACATGCACGTATAAGCACGCGCTTTGCAAACTGCGCAGCTAGCAGCGGCTGCGCTTGGGCTGCACTGCAGTGTGGGCAATATAACGAGAATTTATTTGTTGAATAATTTCTTTTGTAGACATACGATCTTAATGAAACTTTTAGAGCGTAATCATATGGCTTAAATGTGTGTACATTTCAAAGCACAAGTCTCTAGTACTTGAAATGCGTTTTTTACAAATTGGGGGCGAAGGGGGCGTGGTATCCAAAATCTGTAAATTACAAAATCTTTGTATCCATTAACTTTATATACAACGCAAATTTGAAGTCTCCAGGTCTAAAAGTGTTCAAAATAAGCTGAAAAAACATTGTCGATTTTTCGATTATTCTCGATAAAAAAGTTATCGGATGAGTTATCGAAAACATAAAGCAAACTTGTACTGCCTATGGTATACACGAGTATGCTTGCCAAATTTCAGCTCTCTAGCTCTTATATCTTCTGAGATCCTTTTGCTCATACGGACGGACTCCTGTGCTGAAGTGCTAAGAGTCGAAAATCGGATAGATGATTTCTTGACTGAAAAGTGCTAGTTGGCCGCATTTTACTGGCTTTGATTTTCAATTACCTTCACTTGATTCATATGCATTCAAAAGATGGCCATTGGCAAGACTGTCAGCTCAACTGGCACACACGCACGTATGTGTGTGTGTGTGTATGCATGTATGAGCGTATGGTCCGTTGTACGTGAACGTATCTCTGGCCTTGGGTAAATATTACGGCCTGCGTTGGACATGAATGATGTGCGCTTTGAGTAGAGCATTGTAAAACACTTAACTGAGCAGAGTTGCAGGGAGAGGGAGAGGCGGGGTCTGGGGTCGAGGCAGCAGCAGAGAGAGCAGAAGGGCTGTCGGGATGGGCAGAGACGGCATCAGGGGTAGAGGCAGCAGCCGCACTGCTGGGAAAGGGACTGGGAGAAGCGGCTGTAGAGGCAGAGACGGCATCAGGGGTAGAGGCAGTAGCAGGAGCAGCAGCCGAGGCAGCGCGTAGTCCTGGGAATTGTTCGGCATTGGCCTCTGTCTCTGCACACACACACAAACACACACATACGCACACATACATAGCGAACATCCAACAACCACAGCCAAAAGATTGTGCGCAATTCATTCATTGTGGGCTAGATGAAGTGGCAAGCGAACTGCTGTGTGCACAGCGCATATAACACACTCCATTGAGTCTCGGCCAACACTTCACACTCTTGTGGAAATTACCGAAGCCCTGATTAACTCACCAGCCGCAGCAGCAGCAGCAGGAGTAGCCGCAGCAGCAGCAGCAACAGCAGCAGGAGTAGCCGCAGCAGCAGCAGCAGCAGCAACAGCAGCAGCAGCAACAGCAGCAGGAGTAGCCGCAGCAGCAGCAGGAGTGACCGCAGCTTTCGGAGGACCAACAGCAGCAGCCGGTTTGTGGAGCACGTTAAATTGAAATGCATTCTCCAGCATCCAACGTCCAACATCCAATATCATCGACATGGACATCAACTGCGAAAGTGATTGTTCAATGGAGCAAGCTGAAGTGTGTTTTCATTTTCATTTTTATTAATTAAATTCCACAAAGGTGATTTTCTATTGTGCGCAGCTGAGCTCAAAGGGCAACAGCATTTTTTTACGTGTAAAAGGACACGGGACGAACAGAAGACAAAAATAGCTCCTCTCATTAGCTAATGGCACTGAATTGCTTTTAGCTGATACGAAACGCGGCTTTAAGTGCTTTAAGCCCGGCCTGGAGCAAAGAGTTTGGGCTTTCCGAAAGGCCGCAGCACCGCAAAGCTTCCCCACTCAACATTCGCTCGCATTGGCAGGATTTTCAGCATTTATTGCAATTGTTTCGCTTTATGGTTCTTCTGCTCTACCCTCTGCCCGGCTCAATGCAGCTCGGGTAGCTTGACATATTTGCTCGCATGACAGCTCCTTCGTTAAGGTATGCAAAACTGCTTCAACTCTCACTCGATGCTCACGCCAATCGAACGATTCAGCGCTTGGCTTCTTCATATCTGAGTGCTTGACTTGAAAGGGCATCCGCACTTCGGTGCTCTTCAATTCTTGTTGACCTTGTTTTTGTTTCATTTGTTTGGTTTATGCCGTATTTATTTGCTTTGATAGTGTTTACGTGCATTTTTTACGGGAATTTCTGGCTGCCACAGCAAAAGAAAACATTCGGTTTTCCACTCATATTTTTTCCTTTCATTCAGCGCGCAATGGAAGAGCACCAAAGTAAACATAAACAAAGCGGAAAACTCTACGAAAAGCCCAACCCGCAGCTATTTGCACCGATTGCCCTTTTAATCCACAGAATGGCTTAAAACTATTAACAAACGAAGCCGTTTTTATTACCGTGTAATACAACAACTGACGGGCTGGCGATAGGGTCGGCATATATTCGAAAATACGGCTGATGCCCAATGAAATTTAAAGTGCAATATTTCGAGTAGTAGTAGTATAGTGTTGGAAAATAGCCAAATAGTTGTAGTATGATGGTAGAATAGTATTAGAATAGTAGTATACTAGGATATATAGTTATGGAATAATAGTATATCTAGTAATAGAATAGTAGTAAGATAATGCTAGAACAGTATTTTGATAACAGATTAGAATAGTAGTAGAATAGTAGTAGAACAGTAGTAGAATAGTAGTAGAATAGTAGTAGGATAGTAGTAGAATAGTAGTAAAATGAATAGATTTTGCTATATAAAAGGATATTTGAAGACAGATTATTATGTTTTCCTTCCATAAAAGGGAGTTCATATTAGGATCTGGCCTAACAGTAATTTCTGTACGAAGAATATAATGAAATCCAGCTTCTACCATAATGCCACAAGCTAACTTCTCTTAAATTACCTCTCTCTAAAAAAATACTAAAAATTGCAACAATCTTCAATTCGTGCTTAACTATTTTTAATGATGGATGAAAAATATTGCGCATACGCCACATTGTCTCGTTAAAATCTCGATTTAGACACAAAGCAAACCAACATTTTGCTTGTAAATTAGTTTTAAGCTTTGGCTGGCAACAGTGCTGCCAGTTTAGCCGATTTAAAGCTAGATCATGCATTAAAGAGGAAATATATAGGGGAAATATTTAAAGGAAATACCTAATGGACATATTCAGAGGAAATACTTAGAGGTATATTTTCATATGTTTCCTCCCGTTTTTCATCTGGCCCGCTATTCCCGCATTTCTTTCCAACAATTTAGCCTGCTTTAGTCGACTCCAGCTCATTTCGGAGCTCAACAGCGGGCAGCACTGCCTGGCTGATGCGAGACAAGTTAAGTCAGCAGAGTGAATGGACAACGGATGATCGGAGCTGGTAGCTCATCAATTACCAATTGAATTGATGCATTTCGCTCTCGGCCAAGCCATATATTGGAAACCTTGCACATCTCATTAAGCTTCCATAGCTGTCTGCCCGCTGAGTCGTTTATCAAATGTGTGTGTGTGTGTGTGTGTGTGTGTGCGCTGCGAGATTCTCGGTTCAAGTCTCCGGCGATGATGATGTTGGCGGTGGCGTGAATACGGCAGCCGCAGGCCGCAATTGAAGCACGCCGGGCATTCAGGCATGCAGAGGCATGTCGCGCAGTCAAAGCCAAGCGGCGATGTCAATTAAAATTGTGGCAAAGTCAAGCGGTGCTCACACCCGCGAATCAGTTATGGTTCCAAATAAAAAAGCAAAAGCCAGCCCCACACACACACAACAGCAGCAGCAGCAGCATGGCCAGGGGTAGGGGGAGAGGCAGAGCCACAAAGGGCAGCCACAGCTGCAGCAGCCAAGTGGCATCCACATGCTCGCATGAATGTGCATATGTAATTGCGGTTATTTGACTGAGAGTCAGTCCGGATCCGGGTATCACACAGTTATACGAAACGGTGAGTCGGCCGGCGGGGAGGGGCGGAGGGGCGCTTGGATAATGACGGGATGCTTTTCAGAGCGCTCGGCTCTTCAATAATTCAAGCATTTTCACACTTGCGGTCAGGTATTCCCACATGGACATGCCTTCGATGAGTGGGCGTTATTGGCGGTGAATCGGTGGGTGTGGCCGACTGGATGGCAGCTGCATGCAGGCATGCATGCATGCTTACATGCATATATGCAAATTATGCATTTGTTCCACAACTCTACCGAACTGCGTCGAGTCGACTCGAGCTGAGCTGAGCTGAGCTCGGACTCAATGCATGCATCAAAGTGGCAGTAATCAATGCATCCTTGCGTCTATTTATATTCCTGCAGGGTAATCAAAAGAATTGCAGCATTCATTCGCACTTATTTGCATACACACTCGACGTCTGGGCATGCAGGTAAGAGCAAACAAAACACCTGGCCCAAACACTTCAATCAACGTTGAAGGGCTCTCTCTCTCTCTCGCTCTCGCTCTCTCTCTCTCTCTCTCTCTCTCTCTCTCTCTCTCTCTCTCTCTCTCTCTGTTGCACACATCAATAAAGTCCAGCCAATTTATTGCTGAATATTGATATGAATTCAAATACAAATACGAAAATAAATGCAAATGCAATTTAAGCCTTACGGCTCTTAATTGATGATGCGGCTCCATTCGATTGTGAATGCCGCATCGGCAACGTTTTCATTCAATACCCCCAGAGCTCCAACAAATTAGTATTTCAATAATGTGCAACCACACGCAATAGGTGTTTATTTATATGACTCGAATGTGAATTAGTAGCCCGACGAAATAAATTCAATTTCACAAAAGAGAGAGAGAGAGAAGGTGGAGAGAGGATAATGGATTTTTAACTAGTAATTATAATACAACAAATATTAATTTACATTTTCAACTGTGACGTTGCTTACATGCATCATTAATATATCCAAGGGACAGATGTCCTTATGCAATTAAATTAACCATAAGGACTTCTTTCCTTTAGGTATGTATATATATTCAGAGACGATCTCTTAAAGCACTTTAGCTAGACTAAATTCCTTAACATTTATCGTTATACATTATTTCTGCGTAGCTCTTATATGAAATTTCCTTTAATTAAAAATTTCGTTAGTCTTGCTTTGTGAACAAAAAGTTTGAAGTTTCTTGAACGGAAAAACAGGAAAACCACATCAAATATTGAACATTTTCAATTAACATTGGATTTACCTAAGCCCATAAAATAATACACTTAAAAGCATTACATTTTATCTTTTCGAGGGGATCCGCTTTTTTTCGATTCACACAGAAATTCAAATTATCGGGAATTATCGAAAACGAACTTTTTTCAAGGCGATACAATATTTTCGATTTATTGCAATTTTCGATTTGTCGAGGCTCGGCTGTAATATAATACGAATTTATATCGTATATTTTGCGTCGATTAATTTGATTTTAGAGAACATTTTCGTAAAGTGCACTAATTCATCTTAATTTTTAATTAAATTCATTTATTTTTAGTTTTTAGTTTCTTTTTAAACATATTTAATTTTACACCGTCAAGTCATAAACATATGACAAGAATTGTTAAAATATAAAATGGGAACTCATGTTGCCCGTCTAAGGCACGTGGCGTGAAGCCCTATTTTTGCACAGCTGCCACGCCCACGTTAAGGCGTCTCCCTAGTCACAGCGTCTCATGTTGACAGCCTGTCTGAAAAATAAACACATGTGGGGCTTCCAGGTAAATGTTTTTCATTAAAAACCTGGACCTCAGCTGCTGCACCAATTTGCCATCGTCAGAAATTGACGAAGAAATCAATCAACATAAATTTAATTAGTACGTGACAGATATACAGAGATAGAGATAGTAGTTATAAGAAGTTTTCCCCTGCTAAATGTTCAATTTGCAAAGCAGAGCAACAATTAACCAGAAAGTGACTGTCGATTGGCATTGAACACTCTGTTCCAATCGAACTGTGGCCGAGACTCTCACTTAACTGTTATTGCCGAATGGACACTTGGAGTGGGTGGGGGGTAACTGGAGAGGGGATGCTGGATGCTGGATGCTGGCTGTCCAGGTCGTGGTGTTAAGCATTACTGCTTGATCGCTCCACTGAAGTGACTTTGTAATGCAATTGAACTCATTTTGTAAGAGAATAACGGAAACGTGAGCTTGGTCCCAACAGGAGCGGAGCGGAGGGTGTGGGAGAGGCACCATCGACTGTGAATGGCAGGGAAACACAAAGGCAAACGTCAAGTGCTCGATACTTGGTCGCGCATTTAACGAAAATCAGCAGAGAGCAAAAATCAGGGAGAGGGAGCGAGAGGGAGAGCGAGAGGGAGAGCGAGAGGGAAGCTAGAGCGAGAGCGAGAGAAAAAGTTGACTTTTCGAGCTGCTCGGGCGCCTCGAACATTCACAGATGCCAAATGGCAAACGAGGTGCCAACTGGCGGGCAGCAATACGACCGGAAAGGGAAAGCTGCTTTGTTCGTTTAGTTGCGTGATATTTCAATGGCTGACTGCTTAATCGTGCGGTAGCAGCAGCAAAGCAGCAGGAACAGGAGCAAGAGCAGGAGCAGGAGGCGGCAAGCAGGCATCGATGGTGTCAAAAGCTAATGCCAATGCGGCGATTTCCATTTGACCTCGTTGCACGACTTCCACTAAGCAGCCCTGGCATCAATGACAAAGAGCATTGCAAATTTCATTGTTTGATTTGGCGCTTCTTTTTTTTTTTGCTTTTGGTTTTTGTGACCGCGCTGCCATTGTTCCCAGTTTAAAAATGTTGTTCGCACTTTTTACGTCACCTCCGGCAAATGACATCGCTGTGCCACACTCACGCACACACACACATACATACATCTATTTGTGTGCTAGCAAAAAAGGGACGAGAGCCGTAAATCGTACGTGGCATGAATTTATGTTTGGCCCAGTTCTCGGTCACGGAATTTACGTGCATTTACCCGAAATGAACTAAATTGCATCTTTAATGCCAGCATTTTGACCAACAGTACGCTAAACGGTCTGACGAATCGACTCTGCAGTCATAAAAAATTTAACCGAAATTGTGTGAAAATGCGTTATGCACAGCTGATCTACGTGTGAGATACCCTGGCAGCAGTTGGCTGTATGATAAAATGTTAAATATGCTCAGCAGATAGATATCATACAATAAACTGTTTAGCTCAGAGAGATTGCGCATATTTGCGTTATTTTTCTCATTTGCATTTACATAAATAAACAGTTTCGCTACATTTGCACATCGTAAGAAAGATTTCGTTTTGCTTGTGAGTTAGAGCGAGAGAGAGTGACAGAGTACGTTAGCTTCAAGCTCTAACGTTGCCGCTGGCAGCGACAAAGCTTCAGATTCGCTCTGGAGTCGCCTGATATTACCGTTGCTTATTTGCAAAGCTCCAAAATACTTTATATTGTTCGCAAAGCTGCGTTGCTGCTTGATCTGAGGCTTTGTTATATTTTCAGTTACTCTTACTCTCTTAACTTCATTTGGCTTCAAATTACGCTTTGCTTAAGCTATTTATAGCTCTTCTGCTCATTCGTTCTCTTAGCGCATTGGCTTGAGCTTGCTCAGTGCGGCATATTTACAGTTAGAATTAAACATAGAGCAGCGTATGCATGGACAGCTCTGCTTCTCTTTTATTTACGACTTGCACAGACAGTTCTTCCTTTTGCTTAGAACTTCGCTGAACTGCACGGGTGTGAGCAGTTCTGCTTCTTTGCCTATCTCTCGCTGTCCCTTTCTCTCTTCGTTTCAATTGTATTTACATATATATGCATTCTTTCGAATCTCTTTTCGAATCTTCAATTGCTTAGCAGAAAATTTACATAAGTATGCAGAAAATGTATGTGTGTTTACTTTATACATATAAAATTACATTATACTGTATATATGTATATATAGAAACTATGATATTCAGGAAGCCCCATAAGCATTTACATACGCATGCGAAAATCTTTATGCAGCCCTAAGCTATTCCAGCACAACATCTCAAAAATAATAATATAAGCACTTTCCCCATAGTATTTGACAGCTCCAAGAGCTATTTCCCAATTGTTGCTGAATATGCCACTCATTAGGGGTACAGAGGCACTCTGATAAATTTATATGCACATATTGTCAGCCGTAGGTAAAGAGACAGACAGATCGAGTGACATGTGAGTGGTGTGAGTGCCTGTGTGTGAGTGTGAGTATTATGCTTCTGTTTCAAGTCAGCGCACAGAGCGAAACTCATACGCCCCGTTGCACAAATCACAAATCAGCTCTGGAATTGACGAAGCATCCGAAATTGCGCAACAAAGCCACCACGATTTACATGCCAGCTTGAGTGTGAGTATGCGTATTTGTACACACTCGATTCTACACACACACACATACATATTTAAATTTACAATTGCCATGGGAGTTGGGTGAGAGGTTTGATGAGCTGGCTTATGCACGACTGTGGCTGGGAAATTAAATACTTATTGTGATTACAGAGGGGCCGCAGTTCGACAGACACAAACGAGGCCAGAAATTAATAGGAGCATTGTTTTAAGGGCGATTTGATGGCTTTATAAGTAATTCGGGGCGACAGCTGCTGCTGCTCCTTCTGCTACTGCTGCTACTGTTCCTCCTGCTGCCAGCGGGCACAATTTCACGTTTCGTTCATAAATTGCTGCTCAAATTGGCTGTTCTCCACATTACCTGACGCATCATTCAAATTATTGAAGAAGTTGCGCCTCTAAGTTGCCATCAAACTGAAATTTATCTCGTTAGCCCACTCTGGCAGCGCCGGGTCCAGACAGCTGTCACTGCAGTGCCAAAGCAGGAGGCGGCAGCCGTCGACAGGAGTCGACCGGAGAGGCTGCAGGAGGTGGCAGGGGGTGGCAGGAAACGATGAGTTGCTGCGACACCCGGCGACAATTTTGAACGAACTCAAATTATGAGCCGGAGACAGCAATCGATACGATGGCTATAATACACACACACACACACACATACATATGTATGTATGCATATATGTATGTGTATAAGTAGATGATGTCATCGACAGATGCTTCGTTTAATGAAATCAATTTAATTATTTATTTCCCTCGTGTCTCGTTTGCATATTTATTAAATGTTATTCCTGCAGCACAAATATTTTTGCAGAACAATCAACTTGTCTTCGATTTTATAGGGATTTTCTCATTGCGCTGCGATCATAAAAGTTTAACGCCATTTTCCAATAACATTTGATGACCATAATTTCGCATTTTCTTTTCTCATTTTTCAATAAAGTTACAAAGTGCAAGTGGAAGCATATTTAAATATGATGACACTATCTATATGACTGTCTGAATATGCACTGATGATAGGATTAACGCACTAGGGATTTATTTACTTCTGTTAACTTAAATAGATTTTCATAATTCCCAATTGGAACTCTGGCTCTGTTTGATTTTCTATTTTCAGGTTTAAACATGAACACTTATCAAAGGCAAAGAGAGCTCAGAAGATCCGATAGAGGGCGCATTATATCAGCAGTGTAAATCTAAGTAATAGGAAAATATTGACTGCAGCTGATGAGAGTGTAAAATGTGAGCCCAGAGAATACTTAGTGTTAAGGCATTTGAATTATTGCATTGCATGTGAGAGGAGTGAAAGAGAGGAGGGATGAGAGTGAGAGAGAGGGGGAGAGGTAAATAGTGAGAGTGATGATAGCGCCATGACAATATGACTTCAGTTTTTCTCGCGCTCTCTTTGTGTTGGAATAAAATGATATAGAATTTAAGACTATGTGACTAATGTGTAAATGGAATGGAATAGAACTGAGATGCAAAATTTAACGTGTGCATATGCATGATAACTCTTTGACTTGGAATGGAGAGATTCTTATTCACTTTCACTTGCAGCAGTGTTATCTAGTTTGTCATAGGACAACGAGTCATTCAAATTGAAAATTTGATTTTAAATTAATAAGAAAATAGTACGTACATATATTTGCTATATACCTTACACTACATTATATATTTCTATCCACTTTTTATGATTTCTAAAGATACATATAACATACATAGTTCACATCTAAAATTCAATTCTAATATAAAACCTTAAATAATTCATAATTGTTTCGCCTCAGCTCGCATTTTTATACGCTCAACATTTACAGTAAAATAAATTATTTGTATTAAAAATCCATTGTAACCTGACACACCATGCCCCCCCCCCCCCCTGCTCTGCTCCCCTGCCCAGCCACCTCCAAGAGAGAAAAGAAAATTCAATTTAAGCTAAAGGTCCAGTAAATGGAATTCGGTTTGGTATTCCCATCCGTTTATGACCACAAATTCATAAACATTTTTGCAGCGAGCTGAAATTATTAACTCTTACTTGTGCTGAGCTGAGCTGTTTGGCTTTCATTGTGTGCGTGTGGGTGTGCATGTGTGTGTGTGTGTGTGGGAAGCCGTAAATAAAAGAGGGAAATCCTCGCTCGGTTGCCCTGGCCTGGCCAGGGCCAGGCACAAAAGGAATTTCATATGAAATTCCAGTAAGCGAATTTGTGACTTTTTTAATGAAGCTAAACAACAATTATTACAACAAATCCAGAGGGGGCAAGCAGGTGGGCCAGCTGGTGGGGCAGGTGAGGCACCCTGTGGCGCCGTTGAATAGCAACAGAATGTTTTATTTCTTTTCTTTCTTTCGCAGTTTGGCCGCTGCCTCTGCCCATCGCACGCAGCCGGAGTGTGCTGAGTGGGCGTGCTGTCATCCTAAATTTTAGGTGACAAGTTGGCGACACTCACGCGTGTGTGTGGGTGGATGCATGTGTGTGTGTGTTTGTGTGACAGAAGATGTGGCACAGCCCAATGTTGTTGGTGTTGGTATCAGCGTCTGCTTTTATCTATGTGTGTGAGGGTGTATGAGAGTGTGTGTGTGTGTGTGTAGCATCAGTGTCTGTTTGCATCTATGTTTGCATGTGTGTGTGTCTGCGCGTAAAATATATTTCCGAAAATTAAATTTTAATTATTCATGTCTGTGCTGGTAAATTTTAATTAAACGCTTTTATTGTCGCCTCTACTCCCCAAATGGGGATTCACATCTGGTTTGCTTATTGTATTTTGTAAAACATAAAAACTCGTCTCTCTCTCACTCTCGCTCCCTGTCTCTCTCTCTCTCTCTCTCTCTTTCGCCATGGCTTTTTTGGAGCTTCGCTGTAATTACATACACTCAAATATTTATTCACAAGCCTGCAAATATTTATATTTTTGGCACTTTGAGCACATAATTGATTCCAAAGCTCAACAATAAATTGAGTCAATTTCTGGATCATGCGATGAATTGCTTTTTTTTTATATATATATATTATTATATATTACTTAATTTGTGTTCATTTCGCTTGAAATTATTTGTGCAGTATTTATGCTCTTTGCAATTAAACGAATTTAGACTTTTGAATAGGAATAGCTCTTTCTACTTTATCAGTCTTTAAGATCAGTCTTCAAAGTCTTCTTCTCACCTGTCTCTTTGAGTAAAGTGAGTATATATAAGTAAGAGCTTTTCATGACCGTTTCATTTCACAGAATTATCTATACTAAATATGAATTTTCCAGAGCGGGTATTTTGGCTCACTCTCAACTGGTTCTCCATATATGATGCAGCAATAGAAACACTTTGGAATTTAAACCCAGGGCGGTCTATCGTATTGGTCGGTAGTGTTCTCAAATTGCTCTCTCATCCATTTCGTTTGAGCATTATCAAACTCTGAACTGGTGTAGAGCGATTTCTGTCGAACTGACTCTCCCTCCGAAGAGCGAAGTCTATAAGTTAAGAATTCCTGGTAATTAGAGCATAGGATATAAGAGTATTTCATATTTGCCAATACGTGGGGGATGTTCTTAAATTTCGCAGGCCACTGGAGGCGTCTATGTCCTATTATGTTCCTGCTGAAAGAACTAGTTCATGCTGATTTCCATATCTCTCGATTTGAGCTAGTGTATAGCAGCTACCCGTCTATAAGCTACTTTTTGTTATCTAATATATATATTAAGCTGTTCAATTAATATTAATTAAACTTATTAGTTATCATTCCAATTGGATGCTTTTCATATTTCCATTTTATTATTATATATGTATGTATATGCAAATTAAATGCTTGAGCGGGCCAAGCTGTCGTCGCCCGTTCAGCCAGATTTGAATGGGGCAAGCAATTAAAAGCAGGAAAGATAATTAACCCAATGCCATGTTATCGGACTGCACTGGCAAAGCTGCACCGTTTGCAGCTGCCGCAGGTTGTTGTCCAGCGACAGCTGCAGTTGGAGCACCGTCTCCGGCTACAGTCCCAATTCCATTTGCCGTTTTAGATTGGGTCTGTGGCACAAAATGGGCAACGGGCACAATGCGCCTGCATGTTCGTTCGTGTTCGTGTTTTTGTAGTTTTTGTCGCTTTTGTCCCGAGGATAGTAAATGATTCCTAAATTTTGCTGGTAGAGTCGCTTTTGTTGCGCTGTGTTTCGCGCTTCGTATGCAATTTCAATTTTCCGCCAGCGCTTTTCGCCATTTTCCATTTCCTCAGGCCGCCTTTTGTGGAGAGACACAAAGACAGAGAGAGAGAGAGAGGAAGAGAAAGTGAGAGGGGTAGTGCGTTTGCCTGCGGGCGCTTGAACAACATAATCTGATTCAACTAGTTAAATTCGTTCAGCTGCTTTCGTGACTCTACCGTAAACGATTCTCACGAAATGCTCAATGAGCCCGCACGCGCGCCAATTGCAGCCGAAAAACTCCAAAAAACTCGTCTGGCGCTGCCCATTAAATCTCAATTATGTTAACTGAAAAGGGGCCAAACGCTGATGCCATTATAATGAATTGGACGCCGACTTCGACTTTGAACCTTTTTTATGCGCAAATAATTTAAGCTTTGTACTGCATGCCGAGCCGAATTCACGCATGATTTCCCACCCACAATGCCAGTCAGTCGAGCAGCCAGCCAGTCGGCTTCTTCTGCCCTTCGAATTGGCTGGCTCGGCTGGGCGAGGATTTGCAATGGAAGCTACCAAGACGTGGGAGCTAGTTCCTCTAAAATAACAGACTCTCGGCCCAGCCTCTGGCGCTACAAGCAGCAAAACCCACGTCGAACAGCTAATAAGGGAGCGGTCTGAGCTCGACTTGAAGATAGGCTGGAATATGATGAATTACGGTAGGTTGGAAATGGAACAAAACCTGTCTATATTTATATGCTATCTTCTTAAGCCTAAGCCTAATATTTTATGTATTTAATAATTATATTTATTTTTTAAATTCTAAATTTTTATAATTATTAAATATGTTAACAAAAATGAAAAAAAATAATATAATAATATAATAAAATTGTTTATTATTATATATATATTTTTATATATTTAATAATATTTAACATTTAATGTAAATTTTTATTGTTTTAATTATTTTAAATTTTAAAATTAGTTTTTTTTTAATAAGCTTTGCTTATATTTTTTAATACAATTTTTATTTATGTATATCTTATTTATCTTATATAATAAAAATATATATGCATTTAATTTGAAATATAATTACATATATTTATTTATTTTTATTTTTATTTCTTTTATCATATTAGCTTACAAAATCACAACATCAATTTCATTTTTATTTAAATAATTAATAAATATATCTAAAAAAAATATATGATATAAATAAATAACATATATATTTAATTTTATATAACATTTAAAAATATTTTAAATTCATGTTTTTATTTATTTCTCCTATTACAATGCTAGGCCTCATTCTACTTTCAATTACAATAAATTCTTATAATTATTTTAAGCCTTTTCTCTTCACTTTTCTTTTAGAAAATTTTCCAAAAATTTCTCTCCCTTCTCTAGTGTTCTCCCTAAAAGCGGTATACCCTATCCCTATCAGCTGTTTGCATACCCATTGATAGGGATAGGGTTTTTATTTTTTGGCGCTCCCAACTTGCTGCAAAAGAAAACTTTCTTTCCTTTTGTGTAACTTTTGCGCTGTGTTGTGTTTTAATAGGAGCAAACTTGCTGCTGCTGCCAATTTATTTGTTCCTTTTGTTTTGCCAATTTCTGCTGTGTATTCGCCTCGCTCCGCTCTGCATATACATACATATGTACGTATCTATTAGACTTACCCGGAACACCTCCATGGACATCGTGCATAACATCTATGCGCTCATCTGTAAGCAAGGTTAGAATGTGGCTAACAGTGGGGCGGGGCAGGGTGTGGAGGTGGGGCTGGTTGGTAGGCTAAACCAGCACGTTTGTAATCCGTGGCCGTGCCATAAATTTCAAATTGTTTTATTGCGCCTAATTTGCGTCGAACAAAAGGGTTTGCCATTCTATGTCGTCTATTATTGATTGTCGAATCGACAATCGCATTATTCATGTTTTTCGCCCCGTTAATGCATCCACGGGCTTAACGCCTGAGCAAATCGGATTTGGTTTGAGTGCTTTGGCTCTTAATCTTAAATGTGCGGAATTTGCGCTTTGCGTAACTTTTTTCTATATATATATATTTTTTTTGGCTTTTTATTTTTAAGAAAAACACATCCATAAATATAAAAACTTTGCTGCACTTGCACAGACGAGTCAAGTCGAGTAAGTCTTCGTGTTCTAGTTGCAAAACTTTTCAAGAACCTTGAAAATGTCTAAAGTGCACGCAATTCAAGATTATATATTAAATACTATGTATATATGTACATATATATGTGTATATATAAAAATTCTTGCCTTTCGCTATCAACTGCAACTGATTTTTTCTGCACTTCTCTACCTTTTTTTTCGCTCTCTCTCGCCCTTTATCTGTCTCTGTTTTATTTGAGTTTCTAGTTTTTGTCGCACCGGTGCTGGAAACGAGTGAAAATTCTGAGTGGTTGCCAACTGGGAGCTGGCAGTCCACTTTCTTATTCCTATTCCTGCTTCACAACTGACGATATTAACTTGGCTATCTCAGCAATTGCTTTGCACTCGCTACTTTGTATCTCAGACATTCTTCCACTACTTTCAGCAAGAAAGTATGCTAAAATCTGAACGGGTATGAGCGACCAACAAATGCTCACATTACTGATTTAAAGCATAAGCAAAATTATTAAAATATAATAATTTTAAATAAAATAAATAATAATAAATAATTTATTTTTTCGCTTTTATTTTTATTAGTATACATATTTAAAATTTTTATTTTATTTATTTATTTATTTTTTTTCTTTTTTAATTTAAATTTTTTTTATTAGATTTATTTATTTTCTTTATTATGAGGGAACATACATATATACTATATGTATTATATATATATTTATTAATCTTGTAAGTGTTCAAATAATTATTTAATTCTCCTATGTATTTTTTTTATGTACATATATCTATATTTCTATACTTATAGAGATCATAGAGATCTGCATATATTTAATAAAAAAAATATATATTTTTTTATGGATCTCTTTTCATTACTTTCCACCAAATGTAAATAAATTCTACACCGAGTAACAATTATTCTATAAATAACTCTGAAAATTATATTCTTTAAATATATTTATATAATAGACAAAACGCCAAACACAATTAATAATTATTTCCCCACAATAATAATTCAATTATGCATTCAACTTATTTCAACAGGCAACAATTGGGTTTCTCGTTTGATAAGTTTCATTTCAATAGAATCTAAATATTAATCAGAAATGCCAAGTGCCTCAGCGAACGTAATTCAATCGAAATATATTGTCTGTCTAGCTCGAGTCCTCGGAGAAAAATAAATAAAGACGGAGTGAGTGAGATGCATAGAGAGAGTGAGCGAGGTAGAGCGTATATGAAATGAGATGGGAATGGACATCAAGCTGTCCAAGGCACACACGAACAGAGATAGAGAGAGACAGAGAGAGAGAGAGAGAGAGAGAGAGCTAGCGAGAGAGCTAAAAGAAAAATGTTTCATGCCACTTGGATATTTAATGGCGTTCAGTACAAACACAAATATAAAATGTGCTCGAGTACAAATACAAAGCCATAAGTCTACGTGAGAAATCAAAAATGTTGCGATAAGCGCAAGGACTAGAGCCATGTCCTTTGGCACTCCGGCTCCAGTTGAGTCCCGTAAGCCAAGCGCCCGGCATTCACGAGTGCGAGTGCAATGCAGGATTATCGAGCACGTACGAAAAAATCGAATCGACTCGAATCGAAACGAATTGAGCGGAGCTGCGTTGCGTTGAGTCGAGTTGAGTCAAGCCGAAAACTTCAAATTTAGATTGAAGTGGCTGCCGCGCGACCAATCCACGGCCAGCATACAAAAACGAAAAAGTGACGCAAGCTGGCTAAGCCTCACCTTGTTAGCGGCTTGTTTGCTTTTCAATTTTCGGTCTGAAGCCGAAAACGGCAATAAATCCTGTCCCAAGTGTGCGCCCAAAGTACCCCTAGCATCCTTCACTGGCGCCTCGACTGCAAGTGGAATCCAAGAGCACTCACTGCTGCTCCCCCACCAGCCCCACCAGACCCACCAGCCTCTCCCCCTCCGCCAGCTGCATAAATTAAAATGTGCCACATGGCATCGACGCCCAACGTCTTGTTGCTCCCAAGATGGATGAATGGTCCACAACTCAAAGCAGTCCCTCCAGCCTCCTGCCTCCTGCCTCCTGCCTCCTGCCTGCAGCCTGCAGCCTGCAGCCTGCAGCCTCCTGCTGCTCGACGTTCAAGCACCTGCATGCGCTCGCATTCAACTCGTTTCACTTTTTGGTCCAACTTAAGCCTCAGCTGCACTTCTTACAATATTTAAAAGTTGGAGCAGTTTTATTTGCACGATTATACCTCTATAGAATGGACTAACAAATACAATTGCAAGCGAAACACTCGAATGATACGACTTTAAAGTGTGTTTAAAGTGTATTCATGGGTTTTTCAGCTTGGCCTGGCTAAGACTTTGCTTCAAGATGGAGTTGGCCAAAAACAAAGCAGCTTTTATAAGCCTATAAAATATTAATATTCAATTTTTGCTTTATGTTTGTGGCATTTATTATTTATTAAAAAATAAGTAATTTTTATTACATTTTTAAATTCTGGATGTTTAAATTTTATATTATATTTTTCCTGTCTATCGTTTCGTCGAAATTTGTGTGCCTTGCCTTAAATTATATTTCGCTTAAATTTTCTGCTGAAAAACCTTTGACCTTTACTTCCCATGAAACGTGAACTTGACTTTCTGACACATTTCATGTCAATTTTTGCATACATATGAATGTATAGATGTATATAGATTATATATGGTTTATATAATAGTAGTAGTAGTATAATAGTAGATACATATATCGTGGTATATATTTATATATTGCCAGCTCAAGCCTTCATTCAATCAGCCAGTTTCCTTCTCATCTAACTGTAAAATATATCTCCTTAACCACTCCCATTTCATAAATATTCCATGTTTATGGTATGAGCATTATAGACGCCATTCATAGTCTTAGCAGTCTTAAAAGAAAATCTAGTTGAAAGCGTGCGCTGCATATCAAATGGCAAATGAAAATGAAAATGAAAATGAAAAGATGATCAATTATGCAGAGGAATATTTATGTGCCAGCACACACACATATAGAAGTACACATATATTTATATAACCCAGCTCTAGTCAAATGGAATTGAATTTAGGGCCGCTGATGGCATCAGAAAAGCTCTTCGGGCCATAAACTATTGGCAAGTGAGCTCGTAATTTAAAGTTTACATATCAAAGGTGTTGCCACGAAATCGAGTTAATAAAATAAGAAAAAGGCCAAAGAGCCACACTTGGTGTCCATCACTTGAGGCTATTTGCTGGCATCGACAGTCGCTTGACTTTTGGGCGCTGCATTCAAATAAACAATTTATCCGGAGGCCAAGCAGTTGGCACTATTTAAGAGTCGCTCGGACGCTGGTCTAGTGTAATAAATATTGCAGGACTTCATTTGTATGCCAAGCCACGTGTTTTTGTCTATCAGCTCGACATAATAACCTGAGAGAAAGAGAGAGAGAGAGAGAGAGAGAGGAAGAGTGTGGTAGAGTGAGAGTGAGCTGGCCCAGCGGTCCAGACACGAAATAATGTGATGCAAATTTCGTGTAATCATATGCAAAGTCGCCTGCCTCAGAGCGCTGTCAGTGTGCTTGAGCTTCATTTGGACACGCAGGCGGAGCAGGTGCTGGGAGCAGGAGCAGGAGCAGGAGAAAAGTCATATCAACGTCGTCGACGGCAACGAAAGTTTTTGCTCTCGACAACTGGGTGATGAGCTGGGAATGATGTTGCTGCTGCAGCAGGAGGCGGCCGCAGCCGCAGCAGGAGGCGTGTCAAGGGTTTACGAGGTCAGTGAGATGTCGAGAGGTCGGCTCCCATGTTCAACACCATCACACACAAGTGCAAGCCACACAAATATAATGAACTTACGTGCCCACATAAATATTCATTAATTTGCATCAGACTCGACTTCCTTTTTGTTCATTTTTTTTCATAGTCGCTGCAGCAAGTCGGGCTCATAGATCTGCTTGTCGGCACGTGTAATCCGAGGCAGAGCTGACTGCAAGAGCACAGCGGAATCCTTTTCAAAATGGGCTAATGAATGGATCAGCAGTGGCCAGAGCAGCGGGAGTGGGAATGTGGCTTAAATCGTCTATTTGCAACTCGCTGAAATTGTTGCGCGCCCAACCGAAATTTACAGCGCGCGTCTCATTAAAATGTAATTTCTCAACTTGTTACTGAAAAACTTTGATAATGTGGGTCAGGGCCGCACATCATCAGCAGCAGCATCAGCAGCAGTAGCAGTAGCAGCATCCGCAGCTAGCGAGTCTTCATTTTCGGCTCCAGCTCAGTCCTGCCCCGCCCCTACTGTGCCACCTCGCACATTTGCTAAATCAACCCCAGCTGTTGAGCTACTCAGGCTGATGCCACACCTTGGGGCAGCAGCTAGGTGCCGCAATTTGTGGCAGCTAGCTATTACCCATCTATCTGGCTATCTAGCTAGCTGTACACACAATCGGCCTAAATTTGTGATTTCAATTAGCCGCAAAGTGGAAGCGTTAAGTTTTGATTAAATGAATGGCGTCAACACAATTAGGTCGTCCCTGCAGTTAATTGACATACAGCTGAACAAACATGACCAATGCACCAACGGCACCTGCACTTGCACCCACAACAACAACAACATCAACAACAATTGTAACAACAACAGAACTGGCACCGTGCAACACGAATCGCTGCGGCATCGCCTGAAACCCGCAACACAAATCTTTAATGGCGAGTCGACCGCATATACGATTGTGGCTGCGGCACAGTGGGACAAAATCATTGAAACTATAGTGAAATTTACAAAGCATGCACAGATATTTGGAAATGTGGCTAGAGCTGCAGCTTAATTCAAATATTGATATAGTGAAATATTGAAATAGTGTAATGCTGAAGCTAAATAATTTAAAAATACTGATATATAAAATATTAAAAATTAAAATTGGCCAACATAAAAATATTAAAAAAAATACATATATTAAAAAATATAGTATAATATAAAATATATTGTATAATATCAATAGAAAAAGTTTTTTTTATATAATATTTAAATATTAAAAAAAAATTAAATAAATAAAATAAAATTTAAAGTATATAAATATGTGTATTAAATAGTTATATAAAATATTTGAATATAGGAATATTAAATAAAATAATATAAATTTATAGAAATATTGAAAAGTATTTTTTTTTTTCTTATAATACTAGACTGATTCTGGGTTTCACTTTAATAGAACAAGTTTAATATTCATATATTAAATATACAAATATGTATAAAAATATAATTTAGAATAAAAAAAGATAATAATAATAATATAAAATGGAAATATTAAATATTAAATTGAAGTCTTGAAAAATTGAATAATACATATAAAGCTTTAAAATCATAATGTTTTCATTATTTTGATTTATATTGTATTTCATGAAATAACTTAATATGAAATAACTTGCCAAGTATACTATTTATTTTAAGTACCATCACAGATTATATGTAAATTTTCGCAATTCTTACCACTGTGCAATGGTTGCTCGATACGGGAGGGCGGTCAATTGAGCGCTGGCCGCAAAACTGTATTGAAATTTGCGGTCAATGCAAAACAAATTCCAACTCCATTGAACGGCTGGGTAAACAGGACTTTAGTGCCAAGAAGGGACGACTGGAGGGGGCGGGGCACAGAGGACGACTGGACGACTGCACGATTGGTCGAGGCGGGGCCATGGGTAGGTTGTGAATCGTCGTTGAGTGAGTGAAAGCCAATTGCGAATTGTGTTTTCAATTGATTTGCTTGAAATTGCATTTGGCTCTGCAATGGCAATGGCATTAGCAAATAGGCCGCAATCGAGGGTCCAGTCAGTCAGTCAGCCAGTCGCTCCGTACTCTGCGGTCGCCTCTTAATCAAAGAGCCCGAACAGTGAATCAACAAGGCGAGTGGAAGGCCCCTGGCCAAATGCAAAAAGACAGGCATTCCTAATTTATAGGCAACATGGCATTAAGTTAATTATTAATGCTCGCTCCCCCTCCCAGTTGGGTCTTGAAGCATGTCCATCTTGTCGTCTGCCCCGCATATAAAAAGGTGGAGTCAAGTAAAGTGAAGCGGAGGCTGAGTGACTACGACTAGGAGGAGAGCGGGGCACAAAAAGGACAGAGCTCCACTCCCAAGTGTTGTTCTTTAATTTCAAAGTGATAAAAAATTAACACGACAGCGAAAGCAGCTCGACCCGCCCCAAGGGCTGTCCAAAATACACACACAGACACACACACACACAACAGCAAACACACACACACACTAGCACACAATGAGAAATGGCCTCTTATTGGTGTCTGCGACTGCCATTAGTGCGTCCGCCTTGCTCGGAACGCCAAATGTCCCGCATCCGGATCCGCACACTTGAGGTGAGAACGCAGCCCGGGTCGAGTCCTGCGCGGCGTGGGGGTGGGCGTGCTTTAGCTGTCAGCTCGGGAAATGATTTATATTTGTTATTAAATCTGCAGCAGCATTTGAATACTGTAGCCCTGGCATTTGATTGCTATTATTTGCCGACAGAATGGGGCCAATGGCGCCAGCCGTGGGATTTGCCAGAGGTCGTAAAGTAGCCTCAGGACCCCAGAGTCAGAGACCATATTGAAAAGTTGCAATCGTAGCCGTGCGCCTGTCCCGTCTGTCCAATTGACAAATGGAAATTCGCACAAATTTTCAAGATGGCCTGCGCTGCTTTAAGGCTTTCCCTTCTTAAAGCGCCTCAAGTCTGCGAATCGCAAAGCAATCTTGATTAGGCGCCAGCAGAAGGCGCTACTGCGTGTGCTGCGGCCAAATATCAATCAGGCTAACAAGTCGCACACACAGCTTCCAGCTGCTCACCAGTTCCACTCGGAGTCGGAGCTGTCATCTATCACTTGGCCTACGGGTCTCGCTGGCCTCTGGGGTCTGGCTACGAAAATCATGTTTATTTAGTGGATTTGCCCAGTTCTCCAGTTGGCGACCCGAATCGATTGACCGGCAGCAAATATGTGTGCACCCATTTAAGAACCAAATCAATTTCAATTATGCATAATAATATAAATAATTGAGGATTTATATGGAAATGTCATAGTTGCACAAATTGCTCCTAGCGACGTTCTATGGGCGAGTCGAGCTTCACGTTCCCATTCAGCATTTGCATACAAACGATAGACCTAAATATATACATACATATTTTTTTGCTTCTGCTTGCTGCTGTATATTATATTTCTTCTCATTTTTGGCCCTGTCTCTAATCTCTCTCTCTTTTTCTCCCTCTTTCCCTCTCTTTCTCTCTCACTCTCTCTCTCTCTCTCTCTCTCCATCTCATATGCACATTTGATGCCTTTATTGCCCAGAGAATTTCACACGAACGCTCTCGTTATTGCTCCCTAGGCACAGTGTCTCAAAGTAGGCCAAAAATTGCTAGTAAATATATTTGAAGTCTCCTAAGAGTGCTCTCATGCAAATATACGTGCGTGTATTGGTGTGTAATCTATATATGGAATGGCTTATGGTTTGAGCTGCTGCTAAGGTTGAGTGAGCTTAAGCGAAAGTAAATTGAGGCAAATTGGAGAAAATATTTGAAAGAATTATTTATTTTTCTATTTATATACGGCAGATTTATTTTTTTTTTACCTGTTCCATTCTGTGGAAATTGAAGAATTATATATTTTAAATTGCAATTTTATATTGTACATATAATTATAATTTAATTTCTTATTAATATGTTATACTCTGTAGAGCTTAAAGAATTATTCAATTAAAAAAAAAAAAAAAAAGAATTATTAATAAAGAATTATTTATTTTAAAGCGTACATATTTAAAATTATTTTTATTGCCATTTTAATTTTTTTTTTTAGAAACTAGAACTCATATAAAATTAAAGCCAACTGGCAACTGGGGTTTTTACATAAATTTAATTTTTTAATTCTATTATTAATTAATTATTAATTTCTTATTCTTATGCTACATTCTTTACAACTTAATACTATGTATATCAAAATTATTTGTTATTAATAATAAATTATTTTAAACTTCATATTTAATAGTATTGATATTGTATTATTTAGTTATTTAATTCTTCTTGAACTCAAAAATTGGAATTTCTATATTAATTTAACAGTCATCCATAAATATTTTACACATAACATTTTCATAGAACACCTGCTCAAGGTGCTCCATCTCCCATTCCCGCTGTTTCCACTCACCTATCCCTAATTGAACACACCTCGTTAAATAGCTGAAAATGGTTTTTATTGCTTTTGCTGAGTTCCCCTAGCCCAGTTTCTAATTTAATAAGGCGCAGCCCGCACCACTGTGCCGCAATTGCCAATCGCCTTAACACGGCAATGACTGGGCGTATCGTAAAAAAGAACGGCTTGCTTGAGGTGCAAAAATAAAAAATAAAAATAAACAAAATATAAAAAAAGGGGAAAAACTGAAAAGCAAATCATAATCGTCTAACAAATCAAACTTATGTGCGTCGGCAAAGCCAGCGTTTATGGCATGGCAGCAGATCCGGGCAATAACAGCAATAACACAACTGAGCTGCCTCTAATCCCGGCGCAGACATCAGCCCGCAGCAGCAGCAGCAGCAGCAGCAGCACAGGAGACGCACAGCTTGGCCATTATTTGATTTGGCTACAAAAGGACACTGGGGAAATACTCTGAAGAAAGCGCAGCGCCAAATGGCCGGGCACAAAGGGCTGCTTGGCAAACTTATAGTTGATAAGTCTTTTAGCGCCTCACACATATACATATACATATACATAGATGATTGAAGGAGTCTGACTGACTGACTGAATGATTGATGATCAAGGCGGTGCATTGTCAGAGCTAGAAAGCTCAAGAATTTTCCTGCATTTGATTTATGTGATGCAGATGTGATGCGTGGGCAACGATGCGGGTTTTAGGTATTATTTTATATATTATTTATTTAAAGATCAGTAGAGTCAAGGGAATAATAGATATTTGCTTAAGTTACTCAACTATTTGTATTATTTTAAAAATATCCATAAAATATATAAGTGCATAAGTCAGAATTTTAACTTTGATTAAATTTGATAGCGACTCAATTCCAGTATACTCTATTCAACTCTTGATCGAGCAGGAAAACTGTCTAAAATTCAAGTCATAAACCGTTTAATGTGCGTTTTTTCCTCGCTAAATTAAATTTACCGCTAATCGCTATTAAATTGATGCATGTAATGCGTGTTTGTACATCATTCCCGGGCAATATCAACACATCAATATTAATAATCGCATTCATTGAGGCTCTACACATGTTTACTTAGCCAGCTGTCGACAGAGCCGCGAGCTGCCTCACGGGAACTGAAAAAAAGGGCCAAGAAAAAAAAAAAAAAAACATGAAGGAAAAAGCCAACGTAAAGCTCAAAAAAGTTGCTCCACGCAGCACGTGATGTCGCTGGTAAAAGTTTGTGTTATCCATTTTGTTATTTATTTTGTTTTTTATCTGCCATTTGTAGCTGCAGGCAGCTGCAAAAAAAAAAAAAAAGAAAATGACATCAATATGATGCCAATGTCTCAAGTTAAGGCAATTTCCGAGAGACATCAATAGCAGCCGCAGACCACGAGCGAGGCTGCTCAAATGGGGCAAGTGGAGGGGGGACATGTATAGCAATAATATATATATGTATAATTAAAAATCAAATTGCAATAAATATTTTTCAATATTTTCAATTTATTACAGGGTATTTCCCCAACAAACCAAAGCTATCAGATGCTGCAGTTGAGAGCCTGCAAGTGTTTCGATACATTTTTGATTGCACTAACACTAACATGCCCATGGAAAGATAGGTCAAATGTAAAAGAGAGAGAGAGAGAGAGAGAGACAAGTGCTTGTTCAGCCACTGGATATTGTGCAGCGATGCCATTCTCGTAATTACCCAGCCAAGAGAAACACTTCAGCAATTCATTGTTGCCAAACTGTCGTTTCACAGATTTTTGCATAGTTTCACGGTTGAAAGTGTGTAAGCCAGGCTAGCACTGCATGGGAATCGGTGCCCATTTGCCATATGCCGACAGGCAGAGGCGCGAGTGGGGGCGGATGGAGTGAAGAGAGAGAGGGAGAGAGAGAGAGAGAGAGAGAGAGAGAGGAAACGAGGCCTGGCATTTACACAGTCGGATGATTTAGATAAACAAGACATAAGCTGTCACAGAAAACAAAAAACAAGATGGAGAGCGAGAGAGAAAGTAAGCCAGCAAAGTGTGCTCAATGATTGACCAATAGATACCCTATAAATTCTTATACACAAATTAGATTATCTATATATAAATTACACATATTAATATGAGGAATATTTAAGTTGAGTAGAGAGTAGCTACTTGTATATGAATTATTATTTCTTAAAGGTAGGGAAACTGATTCACTAATATAGCCCAATATAGCCTATTCTCTAATCTCTACATTTATCAATTGATGGCCACATTAATCTACTTGTCACTTGGAATCTCATATGCCCCACTCCACAAACTTGGCCACAGGGCATACAAAATGGAAAAGGAAGCTGCAGCTAAGCTGAGAGAGAGACAGATAGACAAAGAGAGAGAGAGAGAGAGACAGTAAGAGACAGAGACATCGGCAAGCAAAAGTAGTAGTTATTATTACGCAGGATGAAGCAAAGAGATTAGGACAAATCTGTGATTGTGACTGCGTCGGGGCAGTCAGTCGGCACTCGGCAGTTGGCACTCGGCAGACGGCAGATGGAATTTCGGTTTTTGGGTCTTTTTCTGGAGGCCAGTGCAGTCCGCAAAAACCGAAATTCGAATGATTTAATTACAGTTAATTGTGCGTTTCATTTAATTGACTTTCGCACTGGCGAGATTTACAAATTAATGCAGCACAACTGGCTAAATCACTGGCCAGGCTTCAATGTGGCCAGCATTCACATGGCTAATTGAAAAAAAAAAGGAAACAAACTAAAATCAGCTTAAATTGTTCATAAATGATTTGTGGGCTGGCTTGACTATGGAAATCTATCAGTGCACAAGCGCAGCACAATGGAAATTTGGCATTGTTATAATTTAATAAATTTATTTATTCAATTTATTATTTAATAAATCTGTGCCAGATTCATGCGACCATGCAGCATAATTGGCTTTATAAATTAATTATAGTGAATCCAGTGCTAAAAATTTGCAGATTTTCATGTGTGATAATCAGTAAACGCATTATTATATTGTAAACAATATTTATTAAACGCATTATTATATTATAATCAATAAATTTATTTGTATATTATTCAAATAATGTATAAAAGATTTACAGCTCCTAAAACTAATTCTAGAGCTAACTAGCTATAAAAAAATAAAATAAAAAAAAACTAGCTGTAATATTTTTATTTTTTTTTTTTTAATGAATTTTACTTTTGTTTTTATTTATTTTATGAATTTTACTTCAGTTTTATAAATGAAATGAAAGGTAATTCAGTTTTATCTATTAGTTATTATACATATTCATTTTAACTATAATGCCAATTTTAAATCAATTAAATTCCCATTCAAATTCTTATTAGCATTCTCTCTGAATACTGAATCAAAGCTGAGAACAGCAAAGCTCAAGTGGAACGAGGGTCTAGCTCTATCTGAGCCGAGCAAACTTTATACTTTCATACATAATATATAAGTTTGGGGAGGAGTTCGAAGTGTTTCGAGACAAGCAGCATAATTTTTTAATGAATAAGTTTTGCTTCAGCCTAATTAAAATCTTAACTAAGACCAACAGATTTAGCAAAATTATGTTCATAATTATTTAAAGGCTTTAAATATGTTATGCAAAATGCAAAAATTACATAAAAGTTGGCCAATATTAACAAAAAAAAAATATTGATGAAAAAAGTGAGGCAACTAGCTTAGAAAAGTTGGCAAAGCTAAGCAATTTCAACAATTAAAAGTTGGCTTATCACAGAATTTTCTAATATATTTGTATATATTTAATGTTTAACATAATCTTATGTTTTTAAATAATTTTAATATAAACCAAATATTTTTTTAATGTGGCATTTTATTTATAAAAAAAAGTCTGAATATTAATTTTGAAATTTAAAAAAGTTAAAATATTTAAACTGCGTCATTTTAAATAATTTTAAAAAGTAAAGTCTTAACCTAAGAATTGTATTTCAATTTTTAAGCTCGATTATTTACCTTAGAGGAGAAATAATAATAATAATAATAAAATTAAAAAGCCAATGTTATTTTATAACATTTTTTAATAATTCTTAAAAGCCGATTATTAATCTTAAAATAAAAAATATATTTTTTTAAATCTTTAATCTTAAAATAAAAAATATATTTTTTTAAATGCGTATCTATTATTTAATCTTTTTTTTTCTAATTTTTCCAAGTTGCTTATGTTGAATAAAAAGAAAATAAAATTGTATAATCAAAACAAATATATAACTATATTTAGGAATATATTTTTCATTTAGAAATAATAAAGAAATTGTTAGAGTCAAGTTAACTCTTCTTAAATAATATGTAATATGAATAATAACATATAATATAAATTTAACACTCTCGACATTCTATCAAGTGCCTTCAGTTCAGTTTTCTTTCATTTTTACGCATTTCGCAGCTGAGCAACCTGTTGGCGGGTGGCAGACGTGGCTTGTGCTTGGCTTTGATGGCCGTGCAAAACTGACTTCCCAAGACAGTTATGGGGCAGCACTCGAGTGCGAGTGGCAGCGCTCAAGTGCGGATGTGGATGCTGCTGTGCTCCTCGCTGCAGCTAAATTGCGAGTCTGCGCTTGGCGCTTGAAGCAGGCAGGAAAATACTGGGAACACTTTGGGCTGTCCGCTGGTTAGCATGTGCTTTGCTTGGCCACATGCACTCGAGATAATTCGTCTGATAATTAACAGAGTCGGGTGATCAATCTTGTCCGAGCTCCAGTCACACTTGCCGCACTCAGTTCACAATGGAAACGATTTTAAATACTTAAGCCCCATTACAGTGCATACCAAAAGTCAGCTCGTAATAATGAAATATTATAAAGCGCATGGAAAATTCTGCTGGTTGGGCGTTTAGCCCTTTGCTTGTGCTCCAGTCCGTCCGCCTGTCCGTCCGCCAGTCCAGCTGTGCGTCCGTGCGCAATTGTGGGATTAGCCTAATGAGGTGTGCTGGGCGCCCAGTCAGTGGCTGTCTGATTGATGGTCATGATTATTCAGCCTGACGGGCTTACCAGTTGTCCCTCAATTCCGCAATCCCTACAGATCCCACCCACCCACACACACACACACACACACACACACACGCAAGTCTGTCCAGCCAAGCGGTGAGACCAACTACAAACACGCTCCGCATATACGGCGTATGAATTATCTGGCCGTAACCGAAATACATTTCTAACCGTGGCCAAATGACGCGTCGCCCACGGCGATGTTTGCATGTGTAAAATTACCCAATTCCAAATGCATTTTGCTGCATTAGGCGGTGGGGCGTGGGGCTGTGGCTGTGGCTGTGGCCGTGGCGACAAATTTCCATATTTGCAACGTATTTTCGTTAGCTGCCGCGGGCGTCTGTGCGACGCATTCTTCGAACCCTTTTTTGGCTTACCTGCGCAAATATTACAGGTGAGCGGGCGGGGCGGCGGTGGGTGGCGACTTGTTATTACTGTCACCCATTTTATGGGCGGCAAAAGCTCGCTTGAAGGTTCCATTAGCCAAGCGCCTAGAGACGAGCATTTGGCAGCCGAATATTGCGCCCTAAGTGGCTGCCATTAAATTCAATGCCGTGATCCACATCTTTTGTGCCAAACAAGTTTATTCACTTAACCGCAACGGGAAAAAGTTGCATAAACGAGCAAGTTTAAGAGTCCCTCAAAAGGAAGAGCTCTCAAAAAATATCAGCAATTGAAACAGAATGATTACAGGGAAGAGGTAGAGCGAATAGACAGACAGAGAATAATTCTCTTCCTTTATGGGTCATAGAAAAGGCAATAGTTGCGAGTGGTCAAGAATGGGACAATGGAGAGAGGGAGAGAGGTGGGAAGAGAGGGAGAGAGAGAGAGAGAGAGTGAGTGAGAGAGAGAGATAAGGAGGGAAGCTGCTGCTCTATAGCTATACTGCACTTGAGAAAGCTTCGCAGTAAATCTATATTCGTTTATTAAATATAAACAAATTATAATATATAATATATGTGACCATAAACATATAATATAGTTAATATATATTTATTAAATGAAATGAAATTAATTAATTCCTAAATATCAACAAATTATGATAGTCTGTATGCAGGATATATGAAAAATATATATATAAAATAGTTAAAATATATAATTTAGTTTAAATCAAAATAGCAAAAATGTATTTTGGTCTGTATGTGTGAATCAGGTATGTAAGTATACGATATATATTTACATATATAAATTAGCAGATCAAGAAATGTCTATTACTTAATATACATCTGTTTGTCTGCAGCAAAGTACATCAATATTTAGCTACATACATATGTACATACATATATTTAAGAGAAAAACTAAGCTCAAGCCCTTAAATCAGTAGAAAGTGCTCTCAGTTGCTTGCTCCTCTCAGATCGTGTGTTAAATCGAACTCAGGCCAAGGTCACAGAGCTCAGCTCGAGAGCTGAGTTCGAGTTCTATGAGAGCAGCATGGGCCCTACATAAAGGCAGGTCTGCTGCAGCTCAAGTTCAGTGGTGTTTCGAATTTGTTGGTGATCAGTTCTACAGTGCCGGACTCCTCTTCTTCTTCTTTGTCTGGTAAATATATTTTGTAATATTATTAGTACTACTATACTAATACGAAGTCCATATACTATACTACTATATATACTAATACTAATAATTTTATTTCTTAATAGTTTTAAGACATTCGTTCATCACAATTAAAATGAGATTTGTACTAAGTTAGTGACCTGTTTTATTTAGTATTAATATAAAACTCTTTATATATTACACAAGTATGTAAAAAGCTCTTGTTCTATTTTTTGCATTAATAAATAAATTAAATTCAACATTTATACATATATTATAATACATTCAAAAGAGTTTTGTAAATTAAATCAAATGTTTTATTAATGTTTAGCTTCTGGACTTTATAATATTTATTAATAATTATATTATTATGAACATGTTTAATGGTATAAATATTATGTGCTCAATAATCAAATTTTAGATTTAACAAAAAAAAACTAAACCGCCTAAAATCCCTGAATTTCCATGCAACTTTCAATTTACTCATTTCATATTTATATTAAATTTCTATACAAATACAAATGGTATATGTACATATATCCAGATATATATATGTATATACCAATATGCTTACCCAAAAAATTTCATTGCAAGTTGCATTTAAAATTATTTAGTTGACTTGTGAGTTTTGTGACATTTTTATCCATGTGTGACTATATATTTATGAGCATGTATGTATGCATGTTTGTGTGCCCTGTATATGTGCATGTTTGTCTGCATGTTAACATGGCTGTATGTGTGTGTGTGTGTGCATGTTTGTGCTTTTGCACTATCATTATTGAGGAAAACACATCATAAAATATGAACGAACATTTCCGAAGCTCTCAAGAAGTTTTAATTGCTTTTCCGCATGCAACTTATGGGCATATGCAGCACCCACATGAATGTACATCCTTATAAGTAGAATTTGAACAAGCCTTCAGCAGCCGCAGCCCCAGCCCCTCAACGACCTACCCCTCATCCACATGGCATTCGTATTAGTCTGCCCATTCCATTTTGAGGGGCAGAGCCACGTGCCAGGAATGCTGTGCATTGCTCCTCCTGCACATTAACGAACGAACGAACGAAGACATTCTCTCCCACAACAGCTGCACAACAACTTTGGGACTTTGTGCATAACGTAGCCATAAAGGCGCACACTAGCTCAGCGAGAATGTCATAAAGTTGACAATGCTGAGGGCTGCCAAGGTGCGCCGTATACCTCTGGATATGCAGCATAACAAGCTGACATCAATTATTTATATCTTAATCAAACCCGACCCACATACAGCCCCATGGCCACAACTTCACAGTCTTGACAACTTGACAACTTTACCAGCAACAAATTGGATGTTAATTACTCGAACTCATGTGCAACTACCTCCCCCCCCCCCACTCACCTCCTTCCCCCATGAAACTTGCAAATTATATTGTCTGCCCATTCATACGAAATGGCATATTAAATAAATGCTTCAATCTGCTCCTCGAGTTCAGTTTCCATTTCCATTTCCGTCTCTCTTTCTGTGGCTGTTGCTGTCTCTGTCTCTGTCTCTTTCTCTGTTTTTGTTTCTTTTTCTTTTTCTTTACGTTTTCTGTTTCCGTTTCATTTTGCACTTTTCCACAAATAGTAATAGCATAATTTTTCATTGAAGGACCAAAGCTCTACGCGAGGACTCGTTAAAGCAGAGCAGCAACTGCCATTGGCTCTGTAACAGCATCATAAAGAATTGAATTCAGTTTTGTTCCTGACATTTATGGAGCTGTGGCTGTTGCTTGTATAGAATTCCATGAACACGTCGTAATCATTTGCGCCAGTTGTCTTATCGTTGAGCTGGCTTGGTTTTACTTTGGCTAAACCACTCACCCACCGCCGGGTGGTCCTGCTGCTCCTCTAGCTCAGCTTGCCCTGGTTTCTGTTACAATTTTAGTTTTTGTTAGTCTCCTTTTTGGCCACATTGTTGACTTGCCATAAAAACACGAAGCAAAAACATAAACCAAAAAGAAACAAAAAACAAAAACAAAAAAAAAATACTCAGATGCATTGCACGTGGAAGCATCAAGCGCTGCAATTTCACAAATTGTCTTGAAATGCAAGAATGCATTTCATTCCTTTCGCAAAATCCAGCAACCCCGCCTAGCCACGCCCACTTGCCGCTTACCCACCCACTTATCAGCACGCACTGCACCACAGGCAGCTGCTGGCCGGAATTATGAGAGTGGGCCGAGCCACGCTTAGCACTCACCCACACTGAATTGTTGCTGATATTCACACAGAAAGAGACACAAATCAAGCAGCTGCGAGGGCGGGTTGAAGAGTTACCAAGGCACTTTAATATCACTTATTGGTATGACTTTTTGTTTACTATACTTCATTGTGTGGGTAAAATACTAAGTGTAAAAATAATAAAATATGAATAAAATACTAACTGTAAAAAATTCAGAATTTGAATAGCACGGAAAAATAAATATGTAAACAAAAATTAAATTAAAAAAAAAATATATATATGTATATATATATATTGTATAATAAATAATACAAAATTATATACATATATTAAAAATATGCATGTTTATTAAAAAAATATATATAGATATATATATTCACGAACCAACAAACCAAATATATCAAAACAAACAAACATAAAAAAAAATTTTAATAAAAATGTTTAAAATAAAAATATAAAAAAAAAAAATGAAAATATACACACATATATATTTTTTTTAAACATAATTTGATTTATTGTTAATATGTTTAATATTTATATATGTATGTATATATATGTATATTTATATACATTTAGGAGAAAATCATAATATTAAAAATTTGCAATGCTAGTCTTAATAAATATGTATCTTGTATGATAATTTATACCAATATAGGTTTATAATTAGAATATAGTTGTAGTTGCTCCCGAATTGTATTCATAAATATTTTAAATATTTATATATTACTACATATAAATAAAGTCTTAAAAATAAAAGTAAAATAAAGTGTAATTGAACTGCAATCAACAATTTTATATTAGATAATTAAATAGCTGTTTTTATAGCTACCCAAAATAGTATCACCCTTGCTTGATCAACCTTTTATTTTGATATACATATTTCCATCAACTCCCAGTACTCATCGAGCAGCCCTCAAATTAAATGTATATTTTCCTGTATGCACTTATGTGTGTCTGAACAAAATTAGTCACTTTGTGTGTGGGTCAGCAATTACCGTTGAGGCATAAGTATGCCAGGTCTTCTAGAGGCTCTGGCCTAGGGAAGAGCCGTCCGTACTCGAGCGTTAGCCCAGTTTCTCGACTCTGACAGAGTGGCCGTGCTGCTGGTGGCACAATGGCAAGCCATAAGAGTGCTGCTGCGCTCGAGTGTTGTGCAGCGCAGGACAAGACAGCACAGCTCCAAGGGCAAGTTAAAGCGCCACGCAGATACATAGGTACAACAGTACACGTACTGTTGGCGGGCACTGTGAGCACATCTAGTGAAAGCAATTACGCAAAATGCGCTTATATTGGCATAAAATATAATAAAATAATAATAATAGCCACAGCAGCACAACGGCGAGCCACTACAACTGTACATTATTTTGGCCAAAGGACTCGCTTCTATTTCCGCACTTCTTTTTAATAAGGACACTCTTAATTGCAAGCAGCATTCGGGCTGCGAGCATCTGCTGCCAAACCCATAATTTAGAAAGTGATTTAGTTTTACTAGTCTAGAATGCCCGAAGATGGCTCACACTGTACAGTGGGTGCTTTAAGTATCCGGACTTTGTAAAACTTCACATAATTAATATTTGCATATTTAACCATTTCGATTACATTACACTCGGAACTGAGGGACCCTCTGCATGACATTCAAGTCTTTGTTGTTCCCTTGGCCCCCCTCACAGCTGCGACAATAACTTGAAGTGTAATTGTGGTGCATTATTTAATATTAAATAGATGAATGACCAAGCGCTTGTTGCTCGGCTGGACTCTACTCTATATATATAGTATTCAGGCCTTTATCAAATATGCGCATAAGGTAAACACTTAGCAGGCACTGTAGAGCCATAAAAGCATATATGATATGTAGTTGACTCTTGCCTAAGAGTCGAACATTTCTAGTTAAATTTAAAGCTTTAAACTCATGGACTCAATTGTAGATCTTCACTCAGTCGTCACCCAGAGCACTCTTAGTACTTATATTTATCTTTAACTAAAAGTATTTTTGCATTTTTGCCGCGTGGCTGCATTTTGTTTGAAGACATGCCCTTCGGATGCAGCTCCTTTGTATGCCATACTAGATTATCTTGTTTCAGCTGCTGTTTAGAGGGAGTTCGCTCAATTTTGTGTAGCTTCTTGCTGCCGTATTTCCACGCTATAAGCTCCGATAGGGGTTTCAATACCAAGAAGTAAAGCATTTCAGCTATGGAGATAACGCTGAAGCCCATAAAGAGGCCCATGACACCGCCAATGTTAGCTGCCGGGAAATATTTTATGAATGTAAAGAGAGAGCTTTATATGTATATGTACGGCTTACACAAGAACTCCGTGAAGCCAATGTAGACATTTTTCATGCTGCCATAGTAGGCCGATTCGCGATAGTATAAATTCATGACGGCAATATTATCCAGCAGATAGCTTTTGTTCATGCTAGCCACGACCCTATTGGCCAGCTTGAAGTCCCGCTTGGCCAGTGGGAAATACAGCGAATCAGCCGTCTCATAGCCAATGCCCAGCACAAGGCCCTCCTCCTTGACATTGGGCGTTGTAATGGGATTATGGAACAGGACCTGCAAAATGTGTGAGAACTTTGTAATATATCCATGTTATCTATGAGAAACTTTGTCCATGTAAATAAAATTTAAAAAGCTCATGGAGACCTATATGATAAATAATTTATTTGAATTCATTTTCTATATAATTTAAATGAAATTTGATCTGATAATATTGATATTTAAAATATATTTATAAGAAATATTAAATGAAATTAATGGTTTTTAATGGATATTTATGAATAGTAAGAAAACTTCAAGAAGTTTGGGTAAGTAGTAAATACATTATAATAATGATAATGATAATATTTGCCATATACAAACCTTAAAACCAGGTCCATTCGTCGACGAGCAGTAATATTCGCTCAGCTGCGCATCCAGAACCAGAGTAAAGCCCATTGTAATGCCCGTGCCTGATAATGAATAAAGGGATTCAAGCAAATACTAACTATAATATAATTCTGATATATATATATTTTAAGCATATACCAGCTCCCGGCAGTGGATAGTGGTGTTTGGGCAGTTTCGCGGGATACCCAGCTTCGGGATTCCAAGGCACAGGCTGATATCCAAGTGCTTCAATATCGCTCATTGACTCAACTTGCCTAAGACAAAAAGTTAGAGGTAAAATAGAGAATTCGAACTCTCCTCACTTACTGCGATTTGTATATAAAGTGAGCGGGCAGAAAGTTAAAGACACAGCACAGGCCCTCATCAGTGAGGATAAGACGGAATATTTCGGCGCAGGGCGCTACATGTCCATTGAATCGGCAGTATCGCAGCATCTGGTGGCAGGGCTGGGAATGATTCTTGACAAAGTCGGTGATCTTCAAGGTGTTGCTGCTGTTGACAGTCGTGTCCCAGGCCCTGTTGTCTGCCTCAGTGCTGTGGTAGACCCGCTCCGAGCGTGGATTGCAAAGGACCTTCATGACATCGTACTCAGGCGAGCCCCTGTTGCAGTTGCCAATCAGCTAGACCTCAGATATATGTATCTCTCTCTCTCTATATATATAGACTTACTCTCTGTATTGCAAGACCTTGCTGCGCTGAAACTGATTCATGTTGCAGACGGTGACAGCCGGAAAGGGCACCTTCCGTATGGACGTGGCATGTGGACTGATGCCGATGATGACGGGCGTGCTAACCCACTTGGCATAGATGTTCGAGATCAGCTGGCAGGTCATCGCGAGGGCAGCCACAAAGGCAATCAGGAAAAAGGACCTGCAATTTGTCCTTAGCAATAATATCAGATTTAAACCAGCTACCGATGCTTGCCTCTCCCAGATGTTCAGCTCCGAGTCGCCCACAAATTTCAGTCCATGCAATCCGGTTTCCTTCAGAAACACTTTCAAACTTTTCTTAAAACTATGCTGCAAGAGCGCGCAACTTTTCCGACTTTTCTGCTTGGCCTCCATTGCGACCAGTGTGGACTATATAAAGTCTGTCCACAGCTCTCAGCTACTTATAGCCAGGCACTTGCTGGACATTGAGCGATTAAGCCAGGTAATTACTTAAAGGTATCTCCATGAATAATAATTAAAGCCTTTTATTGATTCCATCATTTGAGGCAATTGCCCTGATTGGTTTCTGTGGTTTCAGTTACGCTCGCTTAAGCCGCTAATAAAATATTCAATACGCATTTCACTCAAATCACTTATGTATTAATTACTGCAAATTTCATGCACTGCATTTGTGTTGCTCGAAATAGTTAATGGGTGTGTATAAATAAATATATAAATATATGATACTGATATGGCTTATGTACATTGACCAACCCTGAAATTATATATTTTTGACTGTCTTCAATGTAAAATATCTTAGTATGAATTTTGTCAAAATAATTTAGGTGACCAATCAAAAAATTTTGCTGATGCCGCTTCTATGCGCTTCTCATGAATTAAAAGAAGTATTTATATTGTAGTGTTCGCAAAAAAATAATAATGCCTTTTTTTACATCACTTTTCATTTCTTTTCAAGTTATGACTCTCTCTTTCTTTGCCTCTCTCTCTTTTCCCCTATTTCTACACATTTAACTAAATCGATTAAATTTTTTGAGTATTCATTCTTATCAGAAATATTTTACTTCTTGGATATTTATTATTTATAGCTTAGACTAAAGGAAGAGCTGACAAGAAGAAAGAGAGAATATTATATATACAATATATTCTCCATCTTACAATGTATTCATTATTCATCTGCTGAGAAAATTACATGATTCGAGTTACAGGGTATATAATAGTCTAACTTGTGCAGCTTACACAAAAATAGATGTTGAAGCGATTCAGAGCTGTGCATATCAACACATATCAAGCTTGTTAATACGAGCATATATAGCTATAAATAAGCATGCACCTGCACATAGTTCGATAAGATAAAGAATTGTAATCGATATTCCCTCTCTCCTTCTCCCCTCTCTCTCTCTCTCTCTCTCTCTCTCTCTCTCTCTCAAGCAAACAAAACTTTAACTCTTTCGTTAAACAAATTCGTATCTCTTGGCCTACTAATGACGCAACAAGTATCTAGTCACTCTATAAGGTGTGTAAATGCAGCACAAATTCACATGCGTGTGCTACAAATGTATCTGAATTGTTGTGGAAGTCTAATGCTATGGCTCGCTGATAAGAAAGCTCTGCGCGCAAAGCTAAAAAGCTTCCGCACGTGATCGCCAACCGGTTGGGAGAGGCCGGCAGAAGAAGAAGCTTCGCTCTACGCACAGCAGTCGATCAGTTGCTCCAGGCGAGTTTAGTCGCAATGAGAGTGAGACGGAATCCCCTGCCCCGGCGGCTGGTGGATATTTTGTGCTACCTGGTGATTGGAGTATTTCTGCCCATTGTTTTCATATTTGAGATCATCGTAGTGCTGCCCGCAATACACGAGCCCGGCGGATTTCTGCACACCTTCACATTCCTCATGGCCATGTTTCTGCTCTTCAATATAAAGGGCAACATGCTGGCTTGCATGATGATCGACACGAGCGTTGATCGTGAGTATTTTAATTACAAACAAAATTGCTGGCTCTCACTATCACTCTCTCTCTCTCTCTCTCTCTATCTCTCTCTCTCTCTCTATTTGTAGAGCGGGTCAAAGCGCCACCAGAAGGCGACGCAGCTCGTTTGGAGTGGCGGCATTGCACGACCTGCGATCGTTTAGCACCTCCCAGATCGTGGCACTGCAAGGTGTGCGGCGTGTGCATACTGAAGCGCGATCACCACTGTCTCTTCACGGGCTGCTGCATCGGGCACGAGAATCATCGCTACTTTATGCTCTTCACCTTGTATTTGTTTATCGGTTCGGTCTATGCTCTGTCCTACAACTCGGTGTTCATGTGGATACTCAATGCAGATGTCTACTGCAACTGGCTAACGGCCCTCAAGGTGGCCTGCCCCATGTTTATGCTGGTCATTGGCAGCTTCTGGACCAACTTGCAGCTACTCTTCTATAGCCTGAACATCTTGGCGCTGCTCTATTCGGTTGTGATCCTCGTCTACCATGTGCCCATCGTGCTGCGCGGCGAGGTCTGTGCGGAGAGTGGCAAGCAGCACAAATACAATAATGGACTCTACGCGAATCTGCGAAGTGTCTTTGGCCAGCGCATGCACATTGCCTGGCTATCGCCATTGATAAGGAGCGAGTTGCCCGGCGATGGCTATACTTGGAGCACCAGTTCTGGAGAGAGCAAAAAGATAAATTAACTCAGCATAGAGGCTTTAGAGTTATTGAGTGGCAGTCAACTTATGTTTGTTATGGTATTATCTATGAGTCGAGTTTAGTTATATGTTGGTACTCTTCAAATGGGGATTACTCAGAGCAGAACCACGAAAAATGAACAAAATCCAATATATCATCATCAATATGTCATCATAAGCAATATGTCTTAACTACTAGATTTAGTAATTAATCATAGTTAAAATAAATATATTGTGTACGTTGTTATTGTTATATTTATTTTATTACATTTTCTTTGATTAATTTACGTAGAACTTAGTATTTGTTTTTTAAAGGTCAATGAGCAAAATTGTGGCCCTATAAAAGATATGTCAAATCCAAAGCTAAGAAAATATCTCTCAGTTTGACACAAACAAAAAAATAAATAAATAAAAATAAATAAATAAAATAAATAAATAAATAAATAAATAAATAAATAAATAAATAAATAAATAAATAAATAAATAAATAAATAAATAAAATAAATAAATAAAATCAATAAATAAATAAATAAATAAATGAATAAATAAATAAAATAAATAAATAAATAAATAATGAGACAAATTGTAAATATTTTTAAGAAATTGAGAGAGAGAAAATTCCTATTTCAGCTAAAATAAAAAGTTAATTATATATAAAATAATATATCTCTTATATTAAAATACCGTTTTTCCTCAAACTTTAACAAACAAGCTTAATACAATTACTAAATTCACACACATATATGTTTATACATTTTTTGTCAACAAACATGTTTCGAGTAATCTGATGATATCAGGATTCATAATTTCATTCCAGTTTGACGCTTGTTTATAGATTTTTGTTTTTAATATTGTGGATCCCAAATATGAAATTTCGCAGTAAGCCATATCCGAAAACGTGGTTCGAGATTCTGCTTTCACTGAGTATACTTATACTCTTGCCGGTGACATTCGTATTTGACATATTTTTTATACTGCCAGCTCTACACGAGCCATATTCCTTTTGGTACTACTTCAACATCGTGTTGGCCGTATTCCTGAACCTCAACATCGAGGCCAACATGCTGGCAGGCATGTTGATCGACACAAGCGTCGATTGTGAGTGACAGCTGACAGCTGACAATGCATGAGAAACTCTTCTCAATTTATATCTCATTTGCTAGATGAGCAGTGCCAGCCGCCGCCTGAAGGCGACGCAGCTCGTTTGGAGTGGAGGCATTGCACGACCTGTGATCGCTTGGCGCCGCCCAGATCGTGGCACTGCAAGCTCTGTGACGTCTGCATACTGAGGCGCGATCACCACTGCAACATTGTGGGCAGCTGCGTGGGGCATCACACTATACGCTATTTTGTGTGCTTCGTAATACAATTCACCTTCGGATCGGTCTACTCCACGATCTATCACTTATACTTTATGTTGAGCTACAATTATACCATGGTGGTCATACATTTGATTTGCGGTCCTTTTCCACTCTTCGAGCTGGTGACCCTCAATGTGTTCAGCTGGAAGTTGCTTGCACTGTACTCAACTTGTACGGCATTTCGCTATTATCTGCCGCATGTGTTGCACGGGACTGTGCGCTTTGATCGTGGACCGAAGTACGACTGCGGACTCGCCTACAATCTGCGATGTGTCTTTGGCGAACGGATGTTTCTGGTTTTGCTATCGCCTTTCATAAGCAGCAAATTGCCCACGGATGGCTATTCCTTTCAAATTAATCCAAATCACATAACGGCAAAAAGTGTGATGGCAGTTTAACTGATGTAATAAATAACGGAAGTTGAACATTTTTATCATACGTCTAGTTTATTTAATTTCTATATCACGAATGCGAAGCTCTTGTAACTAAAACTTTTTAAGGATTGCTCCTATGAATCCATCACTATTCCATATATGAGAATATTTATTTTGGCACTCCTGGGCTCAGACTCGCTCAACGCATAGCAGCTCAAGCGCAATGTCGTGTGATTGCTGCCGATGCCACCTTGAACGATCTCTGTTATGGCAACCGGATCCAATGGGGTTTCATCGAAAACCAAAATTAGAATTATTGTAAATTTCAAGTTGCCCTTGAATGCATGAATGCCGAATGTTTGTTGTTAAGTTAATAGGTACACACATCTCAAGCTATTCACCTCACTTATTATCTTGTCGTCGTATTCTACATAACGTTCGTCACAATTCCAACTTATATCGTCCTCATGAATGGGCACGGCAGCTGGATGCATTTGGCCATATTGAAATGAATATCCGAAAATTATATTTGTAAAGGTAATTAAGTAAAGAGCACTAACTGACAGCAGCAACGGTGGAAACATGATTTGATTTTATATTCGTGCGCTCTTATCAGGCACTAACGTACCTAAGTTTGTTTGATTAGATATTAGAGTAATTGATTTTATAACAGAATATAACAAGTATAAATACTCTAGTCGAGAGTGCCCGATTAAATACTAACCTGAACCAAACTAAGAAAAAAGCACATTGGGTACGGTCCAAAATTTCTATTTCGATATATTGAAAAATATAAAGGAAATAAAAAACTCATTTAATTATATAGTACGTATGTATTTAAAAACTAATGACATGACACACTTTTACTAGTTACATAAAATTGAGAAAATTAAATGTTTTGAAACAATGAAAATATATAAATAAATAAAAAACTTGCGGGCTCTGAAGTCGTATAAGAAAACTGTTGTAATTAATTAATTGGCCAAACATATTATTATTTTTTAATGTCGATAGATTTAATGTAATCTTATGAAACTTTCGGCATATGATCTACATAAATATATAGAAATGTAATTCAAAAACAATTTTAATTAAATTTAAATTATTTAAATTTCCCATGGGGTTTGCTATTCACTAAAATAAATATTTCAAATGATTTAACGGTCTCTCACGTTTACACGTTACTGGCAATAAGCAGAAATACGACTATCGCATAAAAATGTCTGACTATCGCATTCAAGTGTTATCGGAATCGATAATTTCCAGCTGATTTGTAGCTCTTATTTAATATACACGCTCTTGCACTCCAATTCGATTTGGATGTCAAATTGTTAATAAAAATGTTTCGCAAACAATTTGGTAACTTGTCGCGTGTCTCCACACACCTGTCCCGCAATGTGCTAGCTGCTCGTGTGGCCAGCCGGGAGGCCGAAATGTCAACAAATGCAGCGCCGGCAGAAGCCGCTACCGCACCGCCTGTCGTCAATGAGTTTCGGACAGGTGTGGGAAATCCTGGTGAGCACTCGGAGGTACAAATAGGCAAATTCTACACTATTCCCATGCAAGAGAAGAAGCAAATTTTCTCTGGCGGCGGCCTGCCAAAGCAATACGAGCAACAGATCAAAACCTTCACCGAGGCCTGCCTAATGGTGCGTTCTCCTGCCCTTGAGCTGCTGAATTACATCAAGCGGGCTGATCTGTCGAAACCGGTGGTACGTTATGTGCTGTATGGTGACAATGGTGTTGGCAAAACCCTGTCCATGGCACATGTCTTGCACTATGGCATGCTGAACGACTTTCTGCTGGTGCACGTGCCCTGGGCGCCCAACTGGATGAAACGGCCCAAGGAGTCAGCGAACTCAGCCAGCCAAGAGGGCTTCATCGATCTACCATTTGATGCCGCCGCCTGGCTGGTGCATTTCAAGACGCAGAACTCGAAGCTGCTCGAACGCCTGCAACTAAAGACCAGCAAGGAGTATGTGTGGAGCAAGCGTGAGAGCACACCAGCAGGCTCGTCTTTAATCGAATTAGTGGAGCATGGCATTGCGAGGATCAAGTATGCATCGGAGACAACAGCGGCTCTAATCTCGGAACTGAAGCAACTGGCCACTGCTGGCCAGTGCAAGATAATGGTGGCCATAGATGGCTACAATGCCTTCTTCCATCCCATCACGCGCATCTTCTCCGACAACAAGCAGCGTGTGTCCCCAGACCGCATAACGCTCACCCAGCCATTTCTGGATATAACCAACTACGACTGGACGAACGGCGTGTGCATTTTATCTGTGGACAAAATAGCCATGACCGAAGGCTACATGGAATCCTATTTGCCACGCTATCTGCTTGGCAAGGAGGGCTTCGAGCATCTGGATCCATTTGTGCCCGTGCACGTTGGCAATTACACGGAGAAAGAGTTCACCAGCTATATCAAGTACTATTTGGATCGTCATTGGATCTCGAAGACGCAGCCCGGCTTTGAGGAGCAGCTCAAATTCATGAGCAACATGAATCCCTATACACTAATGCAGCTGGTCAGAGGCCTCTAGTGTTGCTGTTTAACAATAACTTTTTGTTAGTCCCTAAATGTTAATAAAAATAAAAATAAATCAATTTCGAACGATCGAAGATATTGAAATATAATATGCAATTAAATAATAAATGAAATAAAATGTTAGATTTTTAAAATTTCCTGTCCTTAGAATAAATATTGATGCAGCCTTAGAAGTTTCTACAGGACCATAGATCTATCCATATAGGAATTCTAGTAATATTCCTATCTATAATTTATGAATATATTTCTTTTTTTTTTTTTTTCATTTTCAGTTTTTCTTCTAGAAAAAGTAAAATATTATTTTTGGATTCAAGTTTATTCAACATATTCAATTCAAATTGTGAATTTATTTAACGATAATCAGCAATATATAATAATGCACTGTAAAATAATTATAATGCGGTGTGGTGTGTGTGTGTTTGTTTGGTTTCTGTGTGTGTGTGTGTGGGTGTCAATAGAAATTATGTTTTGTCGCTTCATAAGCTCCCCTCTCACACACCTGCTGCACATGCATAACAGTAAATCGATTGATTTCTTCATTTCATTTCGGTTCGGTTCCGTTCGATTTTTGGCTTTCGCAAGAATAATGCAAAAAAAAAAAAAAAAAAAAAAAACAATAAAAATGGAAAAACCAATTGAACTAACATACTCATACTGTATTATTATGCATATGGTTCAAATATATATTTTAGGTTTTATTTTTGTTTTCTTCTCTTTTTTGGCGTGCGGAATCAAGAAAGTTGAAAATGTTTCTCGAATCACAAATAATAACTAAGCAGCTGCAATTTAACATTGTCACCATATTATTTGTATGTATATTTGCATAATTCTATTACAATTTTAGTTGCTTTTAACAACAATAACAATTATGTGTGTGTATAGGTGTGTGTTGTGTGTGGGTTTGGATTCATTTCGTGTGTATCATTAAATTTATTTTTTATCTTTTTTTCTGACGTGTTAATGCTAAGCTATGTAATGTTTTTTTTTTTTTTTTATTATTATTATTTTTATCATAATCGCGCTCTGGTCGATTTATGTTTAGATTCATGTTTGCATTATTAATTGTTGATTCTTAATATTTTTTTTGTTTTTTTTTTGTTTTTGTTTATACGTTTATATGTATTGTATGCTTGATTATATGTGGGTATTATGTATTTATGTATTTCTGTGTACGTGAAATGTCAACGTAAAAAGTACAAAAATTAAATAAACTACATTTCTGTTACGCTCGACACTTTTCCGAATTCCGATTCATAGGTTACAAATAATAATAAGCCTCCTAATCGTTGTAAAATGCATTACGATAGCATTTGGAGAAATAGTTAAATCATGTATAATTCATATGTATTATATATAAATATATATATATATATATTTGTATATATACATATGTATTGAGATATATAAATATGAAATGATATTAAACGAACAAATGCGTCAATTATAATGAATACAAAATTAAACAAAACAAAATAAAATCAAGACACCTTGGGGTCCGTTCAGAAAACAGATTCACACAGTTTAAAATTCCAATAAACAAAAAAAAGAAAACGGAAAGCTTAGAAAATGGCATCTAACGAGTTCCCCTCAATCCACTCCTACAATCAATCGAAAGCCCAATTAACGTTCGTCGGTGTGTGTGTGTGTTCTTGTTGTACGTGTGAGTCGTCTGTGTGTGTGTGTGTTCATTTGGAGCATTCGTCTACTTAGGCTAATTTCTTAAACGTACATTTTACTCATTTCATTTCATTTCATTTCATTTCGTTTTGTTTGGTTTTGGTTAGGTTTTCCACTCTCGAAATCTTGTTAAACTCAATGTGTGAAAATTATGTATGTATGTGTGTGAGTGTGGTGTTTATATGCGTATGTATGTGTGTGTGTATCTATAATTATTACATCTACCTTTGGAGCAGTGTGTGTTATGATCCGGCTCAGGCTACAAAACGACCAAAGCCCAATCATCTAATGGCGGCGGCGCATGCACATGCATCAGTTACATACATCTATGCACGTTGCTAGGCGGGGCATGCATTTGGATGAGATGGTGATGGACATGATGACAAAATGGTGAACAAACAGCGAGCGGCAGGTGACGCATTGCTTCTGTATTATTTCTTAACAAACTGGTAGGGGGCGGCGGGACGGTAATGCCGTATAGGCTGTACAGTGTTACCAATTCCACCGCCTGTGGCAGTCACAATGGTATTGGCCATTATCCCACCGCCGGCATTGCCCATGCCAGCGTTGCGTCCATTGAAATTGGCCGAGCTAACCACCATGCAAGGTGATTCACGTACAATGGCCTGCGGCGGCAAGGTTGTATGCATCGCATTGCCACGCTGGGCAGCTGAAAGAAGAAGAGGCGAGAGTTAGCAACGAGGAAGCACAAATGGATAACTGCATCACACACACTCACCTGGCACATAGGGCTTTGGCTGGTGATAGGCATTGTTGTGTGAACGATAGTAGACAGTCTCGTCGTTGTGATGATAGTGCGGCTGCTGCTGATACTTTTGTCTGAAATGGAGCAAGTCATGGCTGTAGTTGGCGAAGCATTTGGAAGGTGAATTTGTTTTGGTTCAATTGCAATTCACCTGTAGCTGCCACCAGAGCGATTGTTGCCATTGCCGTTGCCACCAGCAGAAGCTGATTGTTGTTGCTGTTGCTGCTGCTGTTGCTGTTGTTGTTGCTGCTGCTGCTGCTGCTGCAACTGGCGCAGGGTCAGCTTTTTGGCAGCTTCCGGATCCTCCATCAGCTCCCTGTACTGCTCCTGACGTATATCGTCATGCTTATCGGGTATCAGATACCGCCTAATTTCAGCCAGCGCATAGGCAACACGAGCGTAAGCCTCAGCTGGTGGTGCTATGGTGGACACCTCGACATGGAGCGGAAGATTCAGGTGGGCATATTTAGCGTCCGCAGAATTGCGTAGCTCCTCCTCACGTGCACGATCCTTCATTGAGAACCGGCCCAATATGACGATTTTACATTGCGTCTCCTCCTGCAGCCGACGCAGCGAGTTGCCCTTGGGGCCAAGCAGTTTGCCAACATAGTTGAATTTCTTATCCTTGATCGGCACGTGCACCTTCTGCGACAATTTAATCGTCCGCTGCTGATACACATCGGCGTACTGGTCTCTCGTCGGAATGCGACCATTCAACTGCACCCGCTCCAGAGCTGCAAGATCGTTTCATATGCATAAACATACACACACAGCCAGATATGCATTTGAGTATATGTGAGTGTGTGTGTTTGTGTGATGCATATGTGTGTATGCATTAGTATTTACCAATCAGTGTGTACATAAGGTAATTGGTTGAACTTATTTCATTACCTTCATCAATTAGTTTTAATGCCAATGGAAATTGACTCTCCATGCGCGACCGTTCGCTCATCAGTTCTTGCATGTATTTTTGGGCCGATTCATTTAGACGCACCGGCTGCACCTTCTCGTTGTCCACAGCATTGTGCTCGTTCTCGTGCTCCCCGTTGCTGGTGCCAGCATTTGCATTGGCAGCCGCCGCTGCTGCTGCCGCCGCCGATGACCCTGGGCCGACACGCATTCCGTTTTCCGCCATTTGTCCTGCTTTCCGTAACGGCGCCCGTAGTCAATTGATGTGGCGAATATTACCAAAACGAATCGGCACAATGCGTGGCGCGTTTTATGTTAATGGCCCCGTCGCCGAGCAGTCGATTTAATTTGAATTTATCAAATATGTTTGCAACCTCTTTGTGGCCCTAATTTTTTCTCTCTTTTTCCATCAAAGTGTGTACACATTTAGCGAATATAGAAAAACGCGCTTTCCATCCCACACTGTCCAGCCCTGACAAGCCCAAGTGCCAGATTGACCAGCACTAGCAATCTGATGTTCATTACGATAGTATCGATAGAGTGTGGTGGAAGAGCGGTAGCTTGTTCTTTATATTGTCTGTAGTGTTACCATTGTGTGGGAATAAAAAACCCTACCTAGTAAACTCATTTTTATTGAAAGATTAAGTAAACAGTGAATTAAAATGCGACTAATGTCTGTACAATATTTTTCTTATGTCCTTCAGCAGTAATTGCTTAAATGTCATTACAATATATTGATAGTTTCTTACTCTACTGACTGATATAAGTTGTATAATGACTGCATTTCGATCTATCTCGCGTAAATTTACACTAATAAATCATGTTTTTAGTTAAATAAACATTTTTCGCTGATAAACACTAAAAAACATAAACGGTGTAATTTAGAAAACTACTGTTTTCAACTACCATTAGATGCGAAAGATACCAAATCCCTTAAAATATATAATACGGCAACACTGATTACCCCATACATAAAAGAAAATTTTTTCAGGCACATCAGTTTTGCAATTGAACTTTGAATTTCGCTCTGACTTAATTAGTTTCCACAAACTTGTAATTAGTGGCCAAGATATATACACTTAAAGTGTTTTTATTCAAACAAAATGCCGCGAGACTACGACAGAGACTATAATGAGGACACCGCCGCTGATTACAAGCGGAAACGACGTGATGATGAGGCAGCCGGCGCCGGCAGCGCTGCAGACGCTCCCGAAGTGGATGGCAGCCATGGCCACACAACTAGTCACGCCCCATTGCATGACACGCCACAGCTGAATGAGAAAACAAACGCGTACCTGCAAGAGTGCCTAATGGAAAAGAAGACACTAGAGAAGAAGCATATTATAACAAAGCGTCTACTGGACGATGGTGCGTATAGAACACGTAGATGCTGAGTGCACGATATAATCGTTATAATTGTTTGCAGAGGTGGAAAAGATTTTGGTCAGCGGTCGCATTCCAAAGCCAGAGATATACGCGAATGTGTATAGCGAAAAACCGATTAGGGTGGCCCAGAAAGTGCTGTTTCCCATCAAAGAGTATCCGAAATTCAATTTTGTGGGGAAGATACTTGGTCCAAAAGGCAACACACTGCGCCAGCTGCAAGAAGAAACGATGTGCAAGATGGTTGTCATGGGACGCAATTCGATGCGCGACCATGGCAAAGAGGAGGAGCTACGCAGCTCCGGCAATCCAAAGTATGCCCATCTCAGCAGAGATCTGCACGTAGAGATATCGACAGTAGCGCCTCCAGCTGAGGCATATCATCGCCTGGGATATGCCCTGTGCGAAATACGCAAGTTTATGATACCTGACGCCAACGATGACATTCGTCTCGAACAGTTGCGAGAAATGGACGGCAAGGAGCGCATGTATAAGAAATCTCATCACTATTCCAAGTCCTATGGAGAACATGGCGGCTATAGCACCCGGTAAGCTCAACCCACCCACACAATGCACTGCACAGTCTGAGAAGCATAATCAAAACCTAAACGATGCACCTAAGATTGCAAATAGATAGTTTTTCAGTTTATATCAATTTATAGGAATGATATTTGAGAGAGTTTCAAAGTACAGTTCGCCAAGCAATCTCGAATTTCCGTTGTTTCCAGTAAAGCTCTTTCAAAGTAGACTTTCACATGTTGTTTTTCAATGTTGGGCCAATATTTATAGAACTAGAGAACTAGCAGATATTTAATTTATGTATAGATAGATATTTCTCTTGAATTGCTGAAAAAAAAAAAAAAAGTGCATTGAATCATTTTTATATTATCATTTAGCACACCACCGCCAGCCACATCTAAGCCGAAGGTGTATTCAATTCTCGAAAAGGCCCGCTATGTAATGGACGATCCCAATTACGGAATTGTCAAGGCTCATAGGTAGGTGACTAGGTGAACCTGACTAAGAATATTTGCCATTAATTTGTATGAAATGCATTTGGTATTCGTTTATGCAGATCACGGGACCATGAGCTATACGATCACCATGGGGAATATGATCGATATGCGACGCCACCTCCGCCCCAGTCGTCCAAGCATTCGAGTCATCATGCCCAATATGCAGACAGCAGCTCGTATGAGCGTGACTATAGACGTGAGTATCATCCGCACTCGTCTTCCTCATCCTACGCGGCGGCCTACACAGGTAAGAACAGTCGAAATTAGATAATTAATGTCTTTTCCGCAGCTGGACTGTTTACAAATGAAAAACATATAAACAAGAAAACAAAAGAAAAAGGCAAACAATATAAATCGCGCGCAAAAAAATACCAAGAGAAGCAAATTAAAATACCGAAATATATCAAGTTAAGAAAAACGCGAATCGAAATTATGAAAAAGAAAAAAACGGAAGTTCCATCCACATATATATCTATATATATACATTTAACAAGATTTTAAATGCACTACGCCTGACAGGCGATCGATCGAATATAACTCTCAAAACTCACAATTATGGCAAACCAAAATCAGAAGCTCAAGACAAACTACTCTCTACTAACAGCAATTCGTACAAAAGCATTTCAAACACAAAACTTTTAAAGCAATTCAATTCAATTCTCATACATTAAAAAAAAAAAAAAAAGAAACAATATTTATCTGTGATATAGTAAAGCAAAAAGTTGAAGAAAAAAATCAAAAAAAAAAAAAAAAAAAAAAATAATATGTTTTAATTTACTGGGGCTAGTGCATTCAAAACCGGTTAAACTCCTTTATATTTTTTTTTGTTGTTTGTTACCTATTTTAAGATCAATTAAAACAGAAAAAAAAAAAAATAAATAAATGCAGAAAAGAAAAAAAAAATAGAAAAAAAATGAGCACAGAGACAAAAACAATTGAAATCTAAACAACAAATAAAATTCTTTCCAAAATAGCAAAACCAAGCAACGGTCGTTCCTCATCGTCATATAGACCCACAACATCGAACTCGGGATCACATTCATCGGCTCACTATGAAACTGGATCACGTTCTCGTGAAAGCGTGCGTTATCGCTCGGCTCCATATCCTAAAATGCGCTAATTTATCTCTCACAATAAATCAACCAACCAACCAACCAACCCAACCCAACCAACCAATCAACAAAGTTAAGTAGTTTTATGCAGCAATAAGAGCGGCAAAAATCCCAAGCTAAAAAAAAAAAAAAAAAAAAAACAACCAACAACAAAAAATACCAAAATGTTTAAAGTCCAATAATCCAACCAATAATAATACATAAAATCTATTCATACACTATTTATATATAAAAAAAAAAAAAAAAAAAACCAAACAAAATTTAAATGCAAAACCTATTTTATAGTAATTGTTGTTTAAAATATTTCATTTGTGTTAAACCAAACAAAAAAAATCAGAAAGAAAAAAACAAAACAAATATTAATAACGCAACAAAAAAAGAAAGGAAAGTAAACACAGCTATATCCAACTTGAACAAAATATTGTAAAAATCGTAAAATTCACAAAATCAGTTAAACTTTAAGAAAAAAGATGCAAAAACAACAACATTATACACACACCTATATGCAATCGTAATTAAAAATATAAACCCCTAATTATTCTAAACAAAATGTTAGCGTAAGTTTTGAAATAATTTTTCAAATAAGTTTATGAAGAGATAAACAATAAAAGTTAATTAAATAAAATAAAAATAACAGAAACGCCCAACGACAAAGTAAGTATGCAAACGGCTTCAATAAAAAAAAAAAAAAGAAAATAATGCAAAAATTTGCCCGGTTACGTTCAAATTCAGAGCTTTCCACGTTATATATAAAAATGCGTTAAAACTTAAAGGAAGAACTAAAAACACAATGTATAATATACTTGATTATTATTTATAATTTTTAACGATGATGTGCGCATTGAAAACATAGAATGAATAAAATTTAATATTTTTAATCTATTTCTCTGTGTTCGTCGAACACTATCCCCAAATAAACACAACATTATAATAGAACAAAATAAATAGCGTTTTCCTTTTGATACTCAACGAAAACATGTTGAAATAATTATAATATCACAATGGAATTTTTTATTTGGGATCCTTCAAAAATTCAGTGCACCATCCAAAAACATAAGACTATCCACAGCGGATATGGCGAGATCTACGTCCCTCTTTTGTATGGTCTTCTTCTTGGCCTGCGCCGTGTAGGTGTAGGCCTCGCGAGCCAGGGATTCGATAAATAACTCAACAGCTTTTGTCACTGCAAAGACGGCTTCATTCGATGCGATTTGAAGATCTGGATCCAATTTCATAATGTTTCGAATGCGACCCATTGGCAGCTGCGTGAGCTTGCCATCGTGCTCATGCTCCGAGGCCTTGTTGCCGTTGGCTGCGGATACATTCAAAATTAACAATTTGTTGTATTTGTTAATGAATCATAGCGCCAGTAGTTTTACTTGTTTTTGTCTGCTCTGGGCTCTTGGCAGCCGGCTGATTGACACTTGGCGAGCTGTTCGTGCCGTTTTGCCCAATGGATTTTTCAACATCGTCTGTGTCGTGTTCAGCCATCTCTGCACTCATTTCAACGTCTTTTTGAAATTCCTGCCCCAGATCTGGCTCCTCGGAGTAATCATTACGAAACAAATCTTCACTTGCCATTGCAATTCAATTTTATTTTCCAGATTTAGTGGTAAATGCTGTTTACTTTGTGCAACACGGTATGTCGCCGCCAAAAAAGTATCGATATAAAGCTGGCATCGATGACAGCAGGCCATTTATATTGTCGGCATCGATAACGTCTGCCATTTCTATCGTTTTCGTAGCTGGCACTGAAAATTTCACAAATTTAATCGAAGAGGAAGATTAAAAGCGTACAAACTATTATACACAATTTTCACGTGAATTTAATTGAAAAAAAGAGGAAAAAATGGATAGTGCTAGTAGCGATTTTAATGAAAAGCCAGCTCCACATGAGCATCAGCCGCGTTTGAACGAAGTTGCTCAAAAATTCTTGGCCGATTTAGACGAGGAACGCCAGCGTCTGTCCGCCGACTTCCCATTATGTGCGCTGTTGATTGACGAAGGTAATGGAGAAAAGAAAAAATGTCGAGCATGTATTATGATTTATGTATGTATACATGTATTTCGTTTCAGCTGTGGATCGCGTTTATTGCACTGGCCGCATTCCTGGCCGCGAGTTTTATGCCGATGTTTACAAACAGAAGCCAATGAAAATCACACAAAAGGTCTTCGTGCCCGTCAAGCAATATCCAAAGGTAATACGAAATGAAAAGCTAACAAATGGGGTACTTAAATTTGGCATATTCTTTGTAGTTCAACTTCACTGGTAAGATTCTGGGTCCCAAAGGCAATTCATTGCGTCGTCTGCAAGACGAAACCCAATGCAAGATTGCAATCAAAGGGCGAAGCTCAATACGCGATCGCGGCAAGGAGGAGCAGCTGCGCAGCTCTGGAGATCCGCGCTATGCTCATCTGCAGAAGGATCTGTTTCTCGAAGTGAGCACTGTGGCGACGCCCGCTGAGTGCTATGCTCGTATTGCCTATGCGTTGGCCGAGATCCGTAAGTATCTAATTCCAGACAAAAACGACGAAGTCTCCCACGAACAGTTGCGCGAGCTAATGGAAATGGATCCGGAATCTGCCAAGAACATACACGGACCTAACCTAGAAGCGTACAGGTACGTAAAAATAATAAAACATTAATTTAAATTATAACATGCTTAAATTTTAAATTGCAGATCCGTTTTTGACAAGAAATTTGGCGGCAGCAGTGGTGCGCCGAAATACTTGAATCTTATCAAGCGAGCAGCGGAAAATCCGCCCGAGTAAGTTACTTGTAAAGTATAATTTTAAATCAATTCTCTGTAAGCGTCAAATAATGAATGGAAAACAATCTGAACGAGGCAGCGTATACCTGAAGAGAACAGAAAATATTTGAGCTTTTAACATTGTTTACTGTTACAATAATAATATAATTTTTTTAGAGTCGAAGAGGCTGAAGAGGTGGCCTACGAGTATGATCATCGCATGGCCAAGCGTGGCGCACCATCTGGATATGAATACACCAAACGTAAGTTAAGCCAACGATTCGTAGCGAGTATACCTTAGAAATCCCAACTATAAACAACAACTTAACAATGGGGGATCTTCTCTTAGTGCGGGTCGATACGAAATCTAAATCGTAATAAATCAAATTGATTGCATTATCTATGCAAATGTCTAAATATTAAAATGCAGTTGAGCTAACTGATGATGACTAATTCTTATGCAATAACAAACTATCTCTATACATATAATAACTCTATACCTATTCAATTTATATAAATGTATAACATATTTAAAATGCATAACATTTTATAGCACGCCCATCAATAATACCAACAAGCGCAGCTGCATATAAACGGCCACAGCCATACCAAACTGACATGAAACGAATGCGCGAACCACCCATCAAGTCTTATAAACCGAATACGTACACCATTCTGAAAAAGTATAAATAAATGAAAGCACAGCAAATGCTCCTAAAAATATAAGTTCAACCTACAAATATACAAAACTATCTAAATATAATTAACAAGCAAAGACGATGTAATAGTACTATAAAAGAAAAAAAAAAAACTTCTCATTAAAAAAAAAAAAAAAAAAAAAAAAAAAAAAAAAAAAAAAATGAAAAATATTAATATCAAGAGAACGTTTCAATTTGTTTTGGCCTTGGGTGAAACACACATATTTGATGCAAATGCCCAATTCTAAACAAATCTGAAAAATAATACATTAATTATAATATTAAAAGGTTTTTAATTCACGCTCCTTCCTATAAGTATTTTTTTTTTATAATTCGGCACCTTGAAGGTTGTGAACAACCCGACTAATTTTTATGTTTTCAAAATTATATTTTAAATTAGTATGGAGTAAAGAATAAAGAATAAAAGAAATGATAAATTTTTAATAAACTAAAAGCAGCTTATAATATACTTTGATTATAAATAGATACTAAAATAACGCCCTAGCAATAGAATGTATAAATTAAATAAGATTCCATTTCCACTCGGAATCATACTGTTTATAAACAAATAAATTTGGATCAATTTATATATATACACATATATATATATATATTTAAAATCTATAAACAGTTAAAGTTTATAACAAAATATGCGCATATTACAATAAGATCAAATGAAACTATATAAAAATTTATAAATTTTTAAAAACTTTAACAAATAAATAAATATGCTCAGCACAATAATAAAACAAACAACCCACATTGAATGTAAATTATGAAAAATAAAGAAGCTTTACAGCAAACGGAGATATTTCCTAAGATGATCACATTAAAATCTTGAAATGAGCCGATCCCAAAAGAATATTGTGTTTTTAGCACATAATTCTCTTTGACATTCCTACAGGGTTTCGAGTTGAGTCAATATGTAAGGTATGTATATATATGTATAATAAAATTGATAAATATATTTTTGAAAATAATTATGAAATTGCAATAAATAAAATGTAAAATACATGAAGTTGTGCATATTTTTATTTTATATTTTAAAATTTGGGAAAATGTAAAGGTTAGTATAACTTCAAATCAAACAAAGATTCCGAGAGTATCTTTAAGAGTATGTTTAGTCACCATGACAAATTCAGCTTGAGCTGAATAAAGTATTTCTTCTGAAATCAAAAACTATAAATATATAATGAAAAAACACTTAATTAATTTTTGTTCAACCTGTAAATATTTTAGAAACAAATTAAAAACTCAAAAGCTCATAAATATTATATCTTGAAGTAGCTCTTCAAATAGAGCAAGTATGTCACCATAGCAATAGTTGATATGGGCATGCCCTAAGCTGAATCTATCCATGAAATGTTTCTTTTCTACATACATACATATTAAATGTCACATGCACACACATATTTATACATACATATATGGGCTTTATCATGGGATCTTTGTTCAACTTTCCCTTCGATTCGAATTTCTTAATCAAATCATGTATATATGATATATTTAGATAGAATTCATTACATTCATTGCAAATGCAACCCCTATTCAACTATTCTTTCTGCTGCAATCTCTATGTTGTCATCATTGTGCTCAACCAGAGACTTCAGATAAAAGAAAATTACTTATATTAAACCCTAGCTATTAAATATGGAACTTTGTTTATGTAGGGAATAAGAAATGGTTATTCATTTCTCTACATGCTTTGCTTTGCAGTTGAATGTTTAATTTATGTATATTCTCTGATTTTTAATAAGTCATCTTCAATTTAAATTCAAAACAACATTTTATTTGGTTTCAGTTCAGCTTAGGATAAATTTAATACTATAACGCTTAAAGACTGTTTAATTGATATGTAGATATATACAGCAATTGTATTCCATAATTGAATTTAGGACTATAGACTCTATGATCTTTCTTGCTACGCTCTATAGTATATGTTGTGGCCCGTAAAAGTCGCAATCCAAATTTGTTTCAGGACTTCTTCGTATGGATGTGCTGCACTGCTGTTGTCCTCGCAGCCAGCTTCCCGCTGCATGCGCTCCAAAATGCGACGATAGACCTCTGCGGCAGTTTGCAGCTGATTGCAGTGACTCTGCTCGCTCCAGACTCCCATGTTGCTGGGAGACTCAAGGCCAGCCTGAGCTGTGTCAATGCATTCTGTGCTGGGAATCATTTGAAGTGAGTGCGAGTCTGGCCTAAGCAGTTAGAAGTAGTCGGAGTTTATCTCTGATGTGCCGCACAGATTTGTTTCGAGCTGTGTCCTGGTCGCCGTGCCGCTGTCGACTGCCGCAGGAAGTTTCGTGTTTCTTGAGCCGCGCTTGGCTTGCGTCGGTTCCACCACCCTGGCTCTGCCCTGGCCCATTGTGCTTGGCTGCCTGCCTGCCTGCCTGCCAGGCCATATGGCCTGCATGTCCTGCGCACATTGCGGAATTCCTACCCACAAACTGCAGCTGCTTGTGTGACAGAGTGAAAGACAGACAGAGAGGGAGAGTGGCAGACTCTGTCTCTGTCTAGCGCGGCGGGTGTTTAATTGTGCAGTCGCCCCTATTCGCTCCACTATGCGCTCTATGGAACTCTGAGCGTGTTCCCTCTAAGGGTGGGTTTTCTTTCACGACACTCTCATTATGAAAGGCTGAAATTGAAGTTTTTATTATTATTTATTTTTAACGGCTTCTGCATTGATTGCACTGCTGCAAAATGTGAAGAGCTCCAATTCGATTTTCAAAATATTTTTTATTATTTTTATTCTTCTTTGTATTCGGCTTAAGACACTTGGAAATATTACATTTTATGCATTTGTTTCATTACAGTTTTAACAAAAATAATATATTGTATATAAAATAAAGATCTATTGAAATTATGAACTATTTGTTACTGCTGGAATCTTATGTTTTAAGCTAGTTACTTAAGTTAAATTTATTTGTTAAGAAAAGTTCAGATAAAACATATTTATAGAATTTTGATAGGGAAACAACAAACTCTTAGCTAAGGCAACTGAATCGGATCAATAATAACATAGTTAATTGTAAATTCTATATACTTTTTCTGGTTTTTCGTCTAGCAGCTATTGATCCTATAATTGATAAGCATTTTCACATATATTTGTGTGTATATATATATAATAAAGCAGATTCGTTCAACATTTGTATATAGGCGCATATATACAGACTATATATATATAATCTCTTATGGCTAATCTAGATTAATAAAGCAACACCTAAGTGGAGAAGCAATCCATTCAAGCTCCACCTGATGGGGGGAGGAAATGGAACCAAGGCATTGGCTAATGCGAGAGATTTGCTCAGATTGAACTATTTTGGATACAAGCTCGTCCTTGATTGTGCGCTGTTCAGTAAGTCCTTTTGCCAGTTGAAAAAGTACAAGGTGGTGCCGGTGGTGCATTCATTAGTTAAATGTGTGTGGATTTTGTTGTGGCTTAGAAATGTGCACGGATAAGTATACTGAGAATGAGACATTTCAGAGCTGTTGGCCAGCTGAGCGCTGGAGGCGCCGAGCTGTGGCCAGCCGGCGTCGCGTTTGGCTGCGGAGGACTTGGTGGCGTCGGTGCCAACTTGACGGAGATGTCGCGCCGCACACCCGACGGCAGCACCTCACAGTGGAAGCTGTGGCCCGTTGCATTGGCCAGGGGGGCAAGCAGTACGAAGGGGCTGTCCAGCTTGTAGATGTCGATCACCGACTGATTGCCGTTCACGACCAGCGTCTCCTCGCGATACCAGAGAATCACATGGTGTTTGGCTGCAATGGAATGGAACATGAAAGCCGGAACCCATCTCAACTGGCTGCAATCATCAATCCATACCATCGTAGTTCTTCACTGGGCAGTCGATCTTCACATTGCTCGCACTGGCATCGACGTGCACGACGCCCGCCTTCTGGTTGAAGAAGGGCACCAGTGGAGCCGCCGTCGACTTGGCCAAGTTGCCAGGCGAGCGCGCTGAATCATCTTCCCCATAGTCATTCTCGTTCTCATTCTCATAGTCGCTCGACATCTCCTCAGCGTGTGCTGAAATACATATACATAGATTAGTAAATGTGGGCGAGGCAAGGTCAACAGCACACCTGGACGTAATTAAGCTCCAATTATGCATTGAAAACCACTCTATGGCAGACCCAATCCCTCCCCTCCCGCCCTCAACGAACTCTTTCAGATTTTCGAGCTTAGCTAGGCCTAAGCTTAGATTCCCAAACGCCCAGCTACACCCACTCGACGGCAACAACATAAAACCATTAGGAAATGGGCGCAGCTCTGGCCACTGGCAGCGTGTCAACGCCCATTTCACAGCTCATAGTCCCCATAGTTTCCCGAGTCTTTCTACACATGCCATGCCCAGCCGTGCCACGCCACGCCATGTCAGCGCTTCGAGGTCATTATATGTTTCAGCGGGAATTGTCTATGCGTCCGTTCGTCCATCCGTTTGTCCGTTCGTCATTCTGGACAGACATTTTTCGGGATTTCAAACACGGGTATGCTTTGTATATTGATTTATGTCAAGGCTCCCGCAATATGGTTCGCTTGCGTCATTTGCACTTTTAGTTCGTCGCTCAAATTGGCAAATACCCGCTATAAGCCACAGCCACAGCCACAGCGTGTGCTAATTTATTTATCCTGTTTATCGAACGCTTAGCCACCAACTTGTGGGAGTCCACGGAAATTGGGTCACAGCTCTAGAAAGCTAGGGAGCTTCGTGCGAGACTTGAGCTCAAGATGCATGAATACTTGTAGTTATGTGAAATAATAACTGTTAAGTATGTTAAGTACTTGGTAATTGCAGCAATTAGATAAGTAAAGCAATCGCAATAGTTGAGCAATGGAAATTATAAACTTAAATTTAATTATAGGTCAAAGTGTTGTTAGTTAAGCAACAGCTGTAAATACAGATTTTCATTAAAACTCAGAGAACTGTCAACTAGCTGCATTTATAGCTATAAAGACTAAATAATAGTAATTGACATTTTAGCTAATTGCAAACCAGTTTAAATATAATCGAAATGCCAATTATAATCCAAGTTGAAAGCAACAAATGTTTCTACTACTGTGATATATTATAACAATTTTAAGGTATTTTTTAATGGTATTGTAATTTTAGTATTTAAAAATAAATTTTAATGATGTCAATTATATCTAAGTTAGGTTTTCTATTAAATTCTTTAATATTCTACGCTGACTTGTTTTAAAATAAGCAAACAATTTGAAAGAGAACTACGAGATTATTTTTTTGTCAAACATGTCGTGTATAGTGGAGTGAGCTTATAGATAATTCAATTCAAGATTTATTATTTTAGATCGAATACATACATATATGTAAGAAGTAAAGTGAGACATGGCTCATCCTATAAGACATATGAAGATACTCTCGAATATCATCAATAGCTATCATTTTAGAGCAACTTCAACATTTAAGTCATGTTATAACTTGTTGCTTAGGTATGACATACTTATAGAGACAAGTAGACGAATAGACTTATCTTTATATGGATATAGCCTGGACATATAGAGACGAATTAACTTCCCTTTATCTGTTCGTTTCATTAGACTCATCTTAATCTATTCGTCTCTGTACACACTTCTCTTTGATAGACTTTTCTTTATATAGATATAACCAGAACATATAGCGACGAATTGACTTCCCTTTATATATATATTCATCTCTATAGAGACTTCTCTTTATCTATTCGCCTTTATAGAGACATCTCCCTATCTATTCTTTATAGAGACTTCTCTTTATCTATTCGTCTTACAAAAAGGATCAAGGTCAAAGCTGCACTATCTAAATTCTCAAGCCTTCATTAGCAGCTCAACTGTCAATGCTGTTTACATATTAATAATAATTAAAGAAGAACACAATTCATTCACCCATTCATGCACTCATTTCCCCGTATTCATTTAGCCGCTTGATTATTCAAAGTCACTTTAATCATGTTGATATTTTTATCCAATGTGCTCATTGTCCCCTCTCCCACTGTCCACTCCATGGATGAGTGTGTGCTGTGACACTAATTTGTCCATTTGCGGTTAGCCACACAAGTGCGTACAGCTCATCAGCACGGTGGTGCCGAGTCAGTGGTGCTCGGTGGTTCGGTGGTTCGCAGGCTCGATGGTGGTGCGCACTACACGCGCCGTCTTCCGAATTTCATCAATTTGTCATCGCTTCGGTCGGCCACAAGACGCGATTCCCATAGATGATTTGCGCGGTTTACAAGGAAATTCTCTATTGCTAAATATACGTCTAGACGTGACTCTATTGTCGATAAGTTAGATTCTCTTATAGATGGATCTATTGCCATATTGTGAATAGTTAACTGGATGTGAATAGAAATGAATAACTCGACATTTGCATTCATTAATATGCGAATAGTTTAGAGCTTGTAAACAGACTCGACGAAATATTCCATTTAATATTCTATTATTATTATATGACATATACATAAATATATATATATGTACGTATGCATATACATACACATTTATATATATGCATATATAATTATGCTGCTGAATATTGTTCCAAGAATTGCAATAAAAAAATCTAATAAAAATTTTAAAATTAAGAGAGCAATTGCTGCTGGTGTGAAACTTTTGATTCTCTTAAATTTTCTCTCTTAAACTTTGCATGACTCCAATTAATTTTGCAAGCTCTTTAACTGTAAATGTTTTCTAAGCAATCTAAGTTCTGTTATGCTATTATGTTTAAGCTTTATTCGAAATCAGCTAAATTTGCAAATTTGACTCTTATCTAAAAAAGAGAACTAAAAGTAAGCTAAATTTGTTTTTGAAAAACTTAGTCTGCATTGAGAAAATTATTTTATAAGAATTTGAAGACAAAAAAAATAATCCGTAAGTCCACATATTTTACAACTTTGAAAGTATTAAAGAAATCACAAGTTAATTAAAAAAATTGTAGCAAATTAATAGGTGTAATATTTCAGCTGATTCTTATGCTCTCGATTTCTCTATATGGCAGATAAATAAGATAAATAAAGTTAGAGTAAAACCTTCATAAACTTCCGATCCCATCACTTTAACAGATAAGCATATATAAAAGTATTTAGTGCAAACTCTAGTTTGGTTTACATTAACGTAAAGCCCTCATACTGTTTTCACTCCAAGCATATTAAATATTAAATTCCTTAACTCAGATTCCACACAAGATATGAAAAGTTTACTTAAAGCTCATTGCAAACATTTTATAGCACATTTTAGAGTCTAGCTGGATTTAAAGATATTTAAATAGTTGCAAAGTAATCAGCGTATGCAAATTGGCGTAGGCCGTTAAATGCTGCCACCAAAATGTTAGAGGGAGGCTAATGCACCAGAGACGATGGCTGGGTTGGGTTGGGTTGAGTGGTGTTGGGTTGGGTTAATCCATCGATTTCTTGAGCGTTGCCTCCTCGCGCATTCTCTCATTTTCCCATTTTGCACTTTGTGCTATGCATCCAGTTTTGGATATACTGCAGGCACTTTGCCTAATCACGCCATAATCTATGTGCTTATACAACTTGAAGGATTGTTTACCCGGCAACATTTTTGTAGTCCACAGAGATGCAAAGTGGATGCCGCCATATGGCAACAATGAATCGAGCTAGGCAACCTTGGCAAGTGTATTATATGTGCTCATAATATCTATTCTTTGAATAGTTTTTATGCAATACAATGAAAAGTGGAAAATCTTATGAGTATATATACTACATGTCTATATAATTGGCAGATCTGTCAACATGGCGTATGATTGATAAACTTAGTATGTTGGCATCGCTCAATTGGCTAAGATGGCTAGAGACAAGGCTAATGGATCAGATGAATATTCCATGAAAACAGATGCCATAGATTTTAGCACAAATTGCAAATGTATGTATGTATGTGTATGTGTGAGTCGTTATGAATGCCAAGTGTGCTATAAATAATTGTGTGTGCGTGATGTGAATGGACCGAATGCAAATGCGAAGAACTTATATTCGAAAACATTGAACAGATTCTAATTGGAATCCAACTGGATAGTGTAATGCAGCAGGATTTGTACCTGACATCCACAGAGATCCAAGGCTGAGTGCCAGCAGCAGGAGATGCGTCATTCGCCACATTTTATTATGATTATATTTTTTATTGTAACTCGACTGCAGTTGAGCTGGAAATCCTTATCACTTTGCTCTACGATATATATAGTTCTTTTTCTTCTGTTATTTGTTTTTATTTGGCTTTAACCAGACCCGGAGAAACCCGTTCACACTGAGCGACACTGAGAAACTGAACTTTTGCGTGGGTTGCTTTGGTTGTTTGGTCGCTTTGCTCGTGGCGTCGCGCCGTTTCGCGTCGCTTCTCGCAGAGAATAAGAAGAGCACACCACGAATCGTGTAGGACGACTGCAGCATAAAAAAAGGAAATAAAAACGAAAACTATGCGAATGCGAACGCAAACGCGAACGCGAATGATGATGGCCGATGACTCACAGCAGCGGCAAACTTTGCTGCCCAATTGGAAATTTACTGGGCGAGCAGAGCGCGCCACACAGGACTCATTGGCATACATATGTATATGGAGATGTCGCTCAAGTGGAGTTTGGCATTTGGTATGCATCGCATGCCCATGCGCGAATGCGACCACAAAATGTAACTCCACAGAATAACAGGCAGCCCATGGCCTAAATGCCGTAAAGCTGTTGACTTATCGAGGGTGTTCACATGACCATACGTATGTGTATGGGTATGTATGTGTATATGTGTGTGTGTATGTGCATATTGTATGCTATGTGTGCAGGAACGTTACGATGCCTAGGTCAGTGCAATATGGAATACACTGTGAAGACATGAAATATATATTTTTTTAATTTTAAATATTATATTATATATGAAATTAAAATCGTATCATTATTTATATTTATATATTTTACAAACATTTATTTCTTCATCTGATTGTATTTTATTTATTATTCTTTTTTTATGCATAATAATATAACACAAACCTGTTTACATAAAAAAAAATATTTTATTTATTTTATAATATAATTAATAATTTAATAATAATAATAATTTTAAATATTTTCATTTTATTATTACTAAAATGGTTTATTAATAGTCTACAGTTAATAAATTAAATTAAATATTTATTTTTTTTATACATAAATTACTATTATTTGTATATAAATATATAGTTAATAAAATAATTTTTATTATTCATAAATTTAGTTATTATTTTTGTTATGGATTTTATATAATTTTTATTGAATACTTTAAAAGTGATTATAATATTATACATATTAAAACTTATTTCATTTTTCATTATTATTATTATTATTTTAAATTTGGTCTTTGTTATTGTTATCTCTGACAATCCTTCATAAGTTGTTTTGAATTCGTTCTCTCTTCCCATTGTTGTCAGTGTATGCTTACATATGTGGAGTGAGTATATTGCTCGGTGGAAGATTGAAATTCTTTCGCACATTTGCTGACACTTCCAATTCCAAACAATTACTTCAGTTGCTTTTTTGCTGAGGCCGTGGGTCCTGTTTCATCCATCATGAACTGCTCTTTTGCACAAAAACCAGCTAAACAACCCCCGACACACACTCCCACACACACCAATACACACGCACACACTCGGTCACACCACATTTGCTCGACTGTACGTGTGACTCGCGTTGCCAACTATACATAGTTTCTAACGCTCTCTTTGCTGTCGTCCATTGCGGCTCTCTTAGCCGGCGGCTGTGGAGTCTGCGCAGCGACTGAGATAAGAGACAGCTAGAAGCTAGAAAGATCTTGTTTGATTGTTGCTTTATGCAGGCATTGCACAGCTTTTAACCAACACACACACACATACATATAACTGAATTGTCGCTGTTGTTTATTTGATTAATTTGTTTTCAAAGTTGTAAAGAAATTCTCAGAAAATTTGGTGAATGCCGCCGCCGTAGCTGCCGCTGCCGCTGCCCCAGCCACCGCCTCCACCTCTCTGCCTACCAGCAACAATGTGTGCGTTGTCTACGTGTAAATATAAATATTTGATTAATATCCTCGCATTGCTTTGCTCAGCTTAGCTGCAGGCGCGAACATGTGCAGTTGGAGATGAAAAACAAAAACAAAAAAAATGAAAATCTCAGATGCTGCTGCCCCCAAATCTGGAGATTTTGCGGATGTTTACAAAACTTGGCAACCAGGCAGCCCAACAACAGTCCCCAACATAAGGCAACACAAACAACAAGATGAATGTGCACACACACACACACACACTCATATACACACATAGATAGATATGCATAATGCATCCGCGAGATACTCGCGCACAATACGCACTTTGTTTTATGGTCGTAGATTAATTTTAATTGTTTGTTTGTCTCGCTTCAACTCGACAAGATATCAGCAAATGTTGCATTGCATGTTACATGTGTCTTCTCATACAGTTATTGCAGACACTGTCTGCCCACACGAACAACCATATATGTATATGTGACTGCATCTGCTCCCCCAGTCGGCCTCTCGGACTGATGCTGGAGTAAATCACAGCAACGTTTGCCAATCGTCCGGCTTCCCATACAAAACATTTTGCTGGGAACGTTGCAATTTCATTAAGCAAACTGCAACTGGAGACTGCATCAGTGCAGCTCATGCAGCTCATGCAGCGCGAAATGCACCGCAGTGCGGCTGCAGCTCGTCCTTTGCGTCTCTTCTGAGAAACTGCAGCATGTAGAACATATTTAAATGGAAAACACCAGCAAATTGCTCGCTACGAAAATTTGCAATGCCCAATAAATGCGAAAGTATTTGGCACAGGAATGCCTTAAGCAGATAAACATGATATAATTACATTTCCTTTTGCATGCCATTTTGCGAGCCGAATACCAAATTAATTGCCAACCGATTGCCTTTCAGTTAACCTACATAGAGTGTATATATGTATATGTATGTGTATATGGTATATGTCAGCATATTTGTATGTGTATGTATATATAGTGTTAACATATTTGTTTAAACGTGTCAGCTATGTATGTTTCACATATGTTTTGCCTGTATTCTGGGCAAGGGATTCCTTTTCGCTAAATGTTAAATTTAAAATACATAAATGTAAGTTACATATTAATGTAATTAGCATAAATAACTTGGTATTGCTTAATTAACTACTTGAATTTCCCATCTTCAATCAGTGGAGATATATAGTAGATAGTAGTAGAAGGAAATAGAAATTAGAAAATGGAGAGACGATAGAAGGTAAAGGAAACTTCAGATTTCAATAGATTTTTCCCATGCTACATCATAAAAATTCGTATAAATAATAAATATACTATTATATATATATACGGATATAACATAACACCAATATACTCTTTTCACTTTCCGAATGGGTATAGATCTAAAATTTGTTAATTTATTAAAGCTAATCTAAGTACAGTTTTTCTTTTCGTGTCTCAAGCAAGCTATCAACAGTAAAATCTAAAATCAATCAGGAAACCAGCTGAGGGCACTTGTAAACTCGATTTTCCTATGATTATTATTTTGAAAACGTTTCCATATATTGTAGACATTCCATTAGCTGATTACTTGAGGTATTTTTGCCTGGCATTTCCGCAATTCAGTAAACCAGAAGCTAATATATGCTGAAAACAACTGCCTGGCTTGCTTGCAAAATAATCATCTGTAGGTAAATAATTTTTAATGACTTGAAACGATTAACGATGCATCGAATGAATAATTTAGATTTTAGATTAAATAACACGTCAATCACATGCTTGGATTGAGAACATGTCAGGAAACTTGGTTCATAAGTTCTGACATCATAAGAAAAATGTAAAAATTCAAATAAAAAATTAAATAATATTTAAACAAATATTTCCACAAATCTTATATTAATAATTTCTATATGAAAATAATTATACTATATACAATATACGAAAAATAAATTGAAACAATATTATTGTAGTACTTATTTTGTATTATATCAATAAATTATATATGTACTAAAATATTTTAATGTTAAAATGTTAAAATTAAAACTTAAGTATTGATTTTTAACTTATATTTAAAAGATTTGTGTAAATAAAAATTTATTAATTAATAAAAAAATATTAAAAATAAAACTATGCTTCATCAATTGCAATTCGAATTTGTAATGGAAGGCCAAAGCACATTTCTCTTTAATTATAGTTTCGGCTCTCTTTAGCCAAACTCTCTGACATTGTGCACTGCCTCTGCCTTTGCCTCGCTCTCTCTTCAACCACCAACACAACGCTGGGGCCAACAACTATGCGACAAACGGCATTCGTTTCAGCGCTCTTGCGACGAACAGTGCAGTGAATCCCAGTGAGCCGAACAGACGAGAGCCGAAAGCCGAACAGTCAAAAGCCGAAAGCCGAACGAATTGTAAAAGTTAAATTCATAAATTCGCGCCTCGCCGACAATGCGACAGAGGCGAGTTCGTGCAGTCAACTTTTGTGCGTAGACGCAGATCGGAACGTTATCGGCTGGAACTCTTCCCCTGGATTAACTGTGAACACAGAAAGTTTTTGGTGAAGTTCGTTTATCTGTGCCGGATTGAGTGAAGTGTGAACGGAGCCAGAAATCAAAATACTAAAATAACAAAAAATAAAGAAAGAAAGAAGAAGAGAATAAATAAATAACTACAAAGCAGAGTAATTACGCTTCTTTTGTGGAAAAGTGCTGAATATGTAGGCTGAAAATTGGGACATTGAACGGCAACGAAATCAACTTCAATAATTAATTACTCGGCAATAATTTGTGTGATTTTGTGGGAAATCACAAGAATAATAAACAAGCAACAGTCAAGACGAAGACGAAGACGAAGACGTGTGACACAGTTTAAGAACGTTGCCAGAATATATTCCCCAATCTACATTATCATATTACTTTCGAGTGTCGAGCAGTTAAGAGAGAACTACGAAAATGGTGTCGGGAACAGTCCGAAAGAATCAATTGCTGCTGCTGCTGGCTGTGCTACTGATCGCCCGATCTGCCCTGGGTAAGTTTTTGGTAGAGCCCTCTATATACATACATATACGCTATATATACATATATATGTATAATCCAAGTTTTAGTGCAGCGGAAATCTGTTGCAATTGTAGGCGCATAATCTAATCTCTGTGTGTGGAGACCCTTTGAACCGACTTGATCAGATTCAACTAAATACTAATGACTGTCTCTTTGTGTGTGTGTGTGTGAGTCTTTTGGAATTTATGGAACAATTTTTGACCTATATAAAGAGTATTCTACAAGTCAAATGCGCTGAACTTTGCGCGGTATTAAGAGATTGACGAAATACTTTGAGAATAATTTGCTGTGATTCACACTCGTGTGCGGAGGATTAGAGGGCGGTGCTTAAAATAGATTTATATGGATCCTGCTCTTGTGCAGAAGAAATTTTAAATTTCTATTTTTATATATTTCAATCACATTCTTTTGCGGTGATGACAACTGATTCACTCTGGGGAATGCCCAAAAAGATCTACAAAACATCAGAGACTTCCTAAAAAACTTTATCATTTATCATCTGTGTTGAAAACTCTTGGCATTTAAAAGCAAGCGAAACTCGTTTCAGCTATTGCTCAATCATAGTGCACATTAAGTAAATATTACCTGCTTTTTTTTTCTTATTGCTAGTTGAATGCAAACTGTAAAATCTATAATTTATAGGCGAAAGCTGTCACATTAATGCAGTTATTTATCACGATCAATAAACCGACTGCAGCGCCAGCACTCCCTCGATTACATATACTATATAGTATATATATATATAGATGCAGGCACTCATTCAATCGGAAGTGAGTATGCCAATTTTGAATGGCAGCGCGACGGGGTGTGTGTGAGTGTGCGTGTGTGAGTGTGTGCCATTCATTCGCATATCGGTTACGCTGTTAATTATTCCATAGATGCCTAATAGGCGACAACACAACAAAAACAACAACAACAACATCAACAGGAAGCACAATGAATGAGGATGTTAGCAACAGTAACCAGGTAAACAGGGTAGGGCAGAGGGCGATATACCGCAGCTCCTTGTTTCGATTTTTTTTAGTTAGGCAAGCGTGTCGCAGCAGCGTGAGAATGTGTGTTTTTCGAACAAAGAGAGAGAGAGAGAGAGAAAGATCCTCTGCTCCTCCCTGTAGCCCCTAGGCTAACCCCTTTGGCCATAAACAATGCGATTGCTATCAGTTTGATTGGATTGCCAAGGGTGAGCAGCCTTGGCAGCCTTTGCGAATCTCCTAAAAAGTATTTCAGCCCCAGCTCAAAGGCTGCCTATGAAATGGCCATCAATATCGGCGCATTATAATATTGGGTTCGAATTCCATCGCCCTGACACGGGTAAATAAGCCAAATGAGGATCATCAGACTCGCTCTGGTTTGTCTTGTCTACGTTTACCTTTACCTTCTTTCTTCTTTCTCCCTTCTTCTTTCTTGTTTCTCATCACTCTTTGCTCTTTTTCTCGCGGAGCATTGAGTTTCACGACTGCGAATCTGAGAATCGCTCGACAGTCGCCTCTCGGTCGATCACGACAAGGGGCTCGGTCTGTCTTTTGCATAATTCCTCTGGTATTTGCATACATATTTATTTTGGAATCTCTGACTCATGCCTCGACTCGAGACAGCCATAGACAGCCATATGCCTATAGAGTAGATGCAGTAGATACGACGGCAGATACGAATGCAGATACGAGTGCTTCATGTAAGCCGCTCGATTCATGCGCATTGCTCATTCTCTGTTGGCTGTCATGCCTCAGATGGGGGCACTGTGGCATGGGTTGCACGAGCAGGAGGAGGAGGAGGAGGAGGAGGAGGCGGAGGTGGAGGGGCAACAAGCCGCACAAGCAAAGGCAAAAGCAGCAAAGCGAGTTAAACAAACTCGTAACCAATTCTCGACAATTAAAGAATCAATTTACTGAACTGAGCTGGCGAATTGGCGGCTCATGCTGCCACTGTTGCATGCCACCCGCCGCCGCCCCTGCTCCTGTTGCGGCTGCTGCTGCTGCTGCGGGTGCGGATCGGCTTGAGATAGAGGCAGGGTTCGACTTCGGTTCGAGTCGGCACAAGTATGTGTGTGAATGTGTGTGTGTGTGCACTCAACTGGGGCAACAGCAGTCAGAGGCGGGTATTATTATTATTATTTGTGGCTGTGTGTGTGTGCTTGTGGCTTGCTGCATTCAATGAGTGCTGCTCGAGTATATAAGCACTCATACAATAACTCTTACTCTTATGTACTCTCTCAACATTCTATATAGATGTATAAATTGTGCCACATTAAAACATAAAAATTAATCGGTTTGATCACACAATGATGTTCTTGTTGATCATCATCATCATGTAGAAGATGATGATTCAGCTACAGCAACAAAAACGAAAGAGTTTAGCTTTGTCTACAGACAAATTTCGTGTTCTATTGTATTCTAATAGAAAACTTGTTTGATTGATCTTCCTTTTTCTATACATTTTGCGCTGAGCTTTCGATTTTCATTAATATGTCTTAATTGAATCAAACAAACATTTATGAATCGTTCAAAGTTCCTTGGACCAGCATTTTGGGAGAAATTATTATCGAGAATGCAGACGGAATTCTTTAAATAATTGATATTTTTATTAGAAATGTAGTATACAAATGTTATTTATTAGTTAAAAAATTTGCTAAAATCATAATTCTAATATATATAAAATAAAATGGAATATTAAATAATAATCAACATAATCATTTTGATTTTATATTATATTCATTCTAATATATATTTTATTTATATTATAATTATTATTTTAGCGAATTTTTTTAATAATTAAAATTTTTATTTAAAAGGATGCAATTGAGAAGAGTCTTAGCTTAGCTTTGCTTATGGCCAATATAGCTTTGACTCAAATCTAAAATTGCTAGAAATGATGTATTATAATAATATGTATTAAAATAGTTTTTTTTTTTTTTTTTTTTTTTTTTTTTTTTTTTTTATTGAATTGAAATAATATAGAATATATATAATTTTTATGGCAAAATATTTATAGAAATTTTATTTAAATATTTTTAGTGCATTTATTTGAAATATATAAATTTTTTGTATTTTGCATGTATATAATAATAGAATAATTTTTTAATATATATATTTATATATTTTGTTTAACATTTATAATATATATATAACTTTAAAAAATATAACGAATATTCATTAAAAACTTCAACAATTCGAATAAATCATAGACTGTAGCAGATCTCAATACTATTATACATATATAACTGTATAAATGCATACATATTGTTTTTTCCAATTTTGAAAATATTCCAATGACTACAAAATGTGCAAATAAATGAATATTTGATGTTATGGAAACCACTTTCATAAAATATGATTTGAGCTGCATTGGAATTCGATATGGCGAGGCTGGATTATGGATGTCTGTGGGGATATCGCGCCATTAGGTGGCGCACATGAAAGGGAATGGCCGAGGCGAAGCAATAAATAATACAAGAGAACTGGCCACAGAAAGAGGCGCAATGAATTAAAATGAAAAAGAAAGAGAAAGAGAAAGAGAAGAGAAGAGAAGAGAAGAAATAGAATTGCTGTTGCCTTTTGCGCTAAATAGTTGGCGGTGCTGGAAAGGAGTGCCGCATATTAATTACATGCCACAGCTACAGTCGCAGTCGCAGTCACCGCCGCAGCCACTTGAATGGAACACGAGCCCTAGGCCAAGCCAAGCCCTGCCCTGCCCCGTCCCGCCCCGCACCCCTCTAAATGGGAAGCGCTTTTTAGTATGCGGCGGGCGTGCGTCTTCGGCTCGTAGCTGGACTTGGACTTGGATTGTGCTAGCTTCTATTGTTGACCTATTGGATTTTAAAGTACATACATGATGTACATATATGTATATGCACATGGACATACATATATGTATACATATAAATAACATATGTATATATATAGATATGGTTCTTTTTGTTTTTGGCTATGTGCCCGCATCTGAGCACTTGGCGAGGCCGCAGCTCGGAGCTCGCCCCGCCTCATAAGTGCCAACACGTGCACTTTGGGCAACGGGAAACGCTGTCCATGTTCTCCCCCCCCTGTATGTGCCAGAAATGTTTGAGAGGCGCTCTCTGGCTCTGATAATAACTCTGGCGAGGCACGCACAAGCGCCTATCAAATGTAACTGCTCGGCCGGCTAAGTGAAATCAATGTACTTCGTCTATATTTGGCTGCAACTCCCAATTGTAAGTGCATCGGGTTTCGTATCGTACATACTTTCATTTCTATTGCCTTAGCCACTTGATCGCCTGCAATTGAATATCGATTATGGGACAACACGCTCAGCCATGTCCCATAAATTCATGAAGCACATTGATTTGCATTCTCGATTCGAACAGCTTTCGATAATTGCCCAGCAAATGCGCTCGACAAACATCTGTCGACTCAATCCCCTTGACTGGGCACACGACACGCGGCCTTTCAACTCGAATTGTAAATTGCGAATGTGAATTGTGAATGCGAATTGTGAATGCCGCATTTCGTCTGCAACTGTGTGGGTTATTTGTCAATGGGTGTTTGTTCTCTGAATTTGCTGCACATCTGCCGTCGAGTTGGGCCAGTGCGTAGGTAGAGCTGCTTGGCTATATCTCTGCCTCTCTGTTTGACTATCTGTCTGGCTGCCTGTCTGTCTGTCTGTTGGTCCCTCGGGCCGTAACCTGATCGCTTTCAAAGAACCAGAATGCCATTATCATTATCCGCTTCGCTTCATGTCTCTATCTGCCACCATCCATCCGCCACACAAACAGCATAATTTTCGGCTCGTATAACGCACTCGCCAGTTGGCCAACCTGGACCCGAGCCCGAGTCGGGACTGCGCACCAGCAGGGTCAGTCACGTAGGGGCTGGCTGTTGGAAAACCTGAAACAACAGTACAAGACAGACAGACAGACAAACAGCGAGACAGGAGATCAAAGATCAGAGCTCGCTGAGCGCTTTTAGGCCTCGGCCGCGGCCCCAGACTCGGCCACAAATGAGGCACTCGGGCGGCTTATCAGGTAGTAAAAACTGCTGCACTTGGATGATTCCAGTGACTGGCAGAATCCGGCGCAAAGGCAAAGAGGCAAAGGCTTTGCCCGCCAGGCTTATGGCTACCCACTGGTCAGCGTCATTCGGGTCAGCTCTAGGGGTTATTAGCCGAACATTTTTCGAGAATCATTCAGCCTATGATAAATTGTTTCTGGCCTAATTCTGAGTACCAATTAAAGCCAGGAAAAAATAAAAACATAAATAGAAACAAAGCTACAGAAAAAAAAAAAACAAGATCAACTCACAATTGTTATCTTAAACACCAAGAGCATGAACAACAAAATATAAAAAAAAAAATAATAATAAACAAAAACTATTCAGTCCCATGGGAATAAATTTCCTGCAACAGAAATCTGGAACATTAAAAGAGTTATTATTATTATTATTATTATTTTTTTTTTTCATACAATGCTTTGATTAATGAATAAAAAAATTGCAGAAAAAAGTGTAACTGAATTTCTTATCTATTATATTTATATTTAAAATTTGGTAATATTGTTAAATGATATTTTTAATTGTTCTACATTTTCCAATAATATTTTATATATTATCTAAGATTTATTAAAAATTCCTTATAATATAAGGCTTATATAAAAGCAAAGGAATTTTTTCAAAATTTAATGTAGCAATCATTTTCTAAATATTTTAAATTTTTGTAGTCTTTTTTAATGCGATTTTTAATGTTCTACATTTTTAAAGAATTTGACATGAGCAAAGATTTATTTATAAATTTTTAGTAGAGAAGCAAAAACAATTTCTTTTACTATTTTAACTCGAAACATTTATAAAGAAGAATCTACCTACAACATATTAAAAATTTTTGTAGATTTTTTTTCACTTTATTTTTTTTTTTTTTATTTTCCTTAAATTTGATTGATATAGGTAAGATTTCTGTTTTTAAATTCCTGAATATCCACTAACAATATTTGTGGTTTTTTTTTTTTTCAATCGATTTTTTTTGCATGGCAAAATAGATCCGCGTTAAGTTCCCTTTTAATTTTTTTCTTTGCATAAATAAATAATATATATTCTGTGCTGCATTATAATGCAAATGGCACATGGCACATGTTTCAGCGCTTGCCGAAAGAGTAAAGCCAGCAACTGCCCCTGGCTGCGGCATATATCAACTGCAGTCTGCAGCGTCCATTGTGTTCCCGGTTCATTGGCGTTTTTCTGGGAAGCGAGAAGAATTTCTTATTATTGTTACTTGGGTTGTTAATGGCACGAAATTTACGACAGAGCGAAGTCGATGGGGTCAATGCGTATGCTCTCTCTTTATTACATAGAGGAAATTACCGTCCAAGTGAAATGTGCCTTAAAAATTTTCAATTCATTTCAAAGTTGGGGGCGGGCGCCAAACTCAAGCAAGTTCAGTCAACTACACTTGGCTGTCGGCATATCCGCTATCAATTAAGTCACTGAAACCCAAGTCTATAAGCGTGCAAATACCCTGTAATAGGTTTAGATCGGGTATGATGTGCTTAAGCAAACTGTTCTATTAAAAGTATGAATTATATTTATTTGTATATTGTTAGTTTCTACTAAGTTGCATCAATTTTATAGGGCATTCTGCTAGTCGTGCCTTTCTGCAGCAACTTTATCAGTTGTTTGTTATTATGCGAGTGTCCGATCTATATGACAACTAACAATTTCAACACGCAACGCTGAGCAGCAGCGGCGACGGCAACAAAACTGGCTATAATAAAGTGTGTGTGCGTGTGTGTGTGTGTGTGTGCCAAAGAATAATACAATAAAGAAAACAATAAAAGAAAAACCAACAGCCATAATGCAGTCAGTAGCTGAAACAGAGAGAGAAGGAGAGAGAGAGTGAGAGAGAGAGAGAGAGAGAGAGAGAGAGAGAGAGAGAGAGAGAGAGAGAGAAATGGCAGCAGCGAAATACGAATGTAAATTTAAACTTTTTCACAATCGTCCAAATGTTTCCCTCTTCCAATTTTACTCCCGACGCTTTGTCTGCCTCGAGGAGCGAGGGTGTGATATATATCAGTGTGTGTGTCTGCGTGTGTGTGTGTGTCTGGCCATGCACTGCAGTTGTCAGAGTGAAAATGGACATTGTTGTGAAATGCTATTCGATTTTGTGTCCACTGTCGACACCACTAAAACAAAGTAGCACAAAGTGACGCCGACGTCGACTGCGACGCCAGACAGCCAGCCAGCAGTGACAGTGGCAGCAGCTACAGCTACTGTCCGCATAAGCCATGCCACCAATGTGTTGGCCGCATGCACACATGTGGGTGCGGCGATCGGCCGACCGACACGGGCTATGCTCGTTTTAGGGTGGGGGTGGGGGTTGGGGTTGTTGTTGTTGTCGGCTGGCGCAGTGTTTTCTCTTTCCATTCGCTTATTTTAATTTTTTGTGTGCGAGCACCCGAGTTTCAGTTGACCCCATTTCCGTGAAATGTTTTTCCATTCGACTTTGACAAAATATATACACACACACACACACACGTAAACACCAACACACAGACAGTGTGTGTATTTATAAAGGAAGCAATGAATATCTGAAAATGTGAGACGCGAGCAAAAATATGCGAATTGGCTTAACTCGACCGTGCGCAGCTGCGCTGGGATCTGCAGCCGCATCATTGCTGCTGCATCTGCGGCTAAATATGTACTAGTATGTGTGTGTGTGTATCTGTGTCTGAATATGTCTGTAATTGCATTAGTATCTGTAATGCAGCTACATCTGTGCGGCTGCAGTTGCATCTGCTCCTTCACTTATGCATCTATTTATATATCTGCATCTGCATATATCTGAATATATCGAAATGTATCTATATTTACATATAAATATGTATCTGAATATATTAGCAAGTGCATCTGTACCCGCATCTGTGTATCTGTATCTGTATCTGTATCTGTATCTGTATCTGTATCTGTATCTGTATCTGTATCTGTATCTGTATCTGTATCTGTATCTGTATCTGTATCTGTATCTGTATCTGTATCTGTATCTGTATCTGTATCTGTATCTGTATCTGTATCTGTATCTGTATCTGTATCTGTATCTGTATCTGTATCTGTATCTGTACTGTATCTGTATCTGTATCTGTATCTGTATCTGTATCTGTATCTGTATCTGTATCTGTATCTGTATCTGTATCTGTATCTGTATCTGTATCTGTAATCTGTATCTGTATCTGTATCTGTATCTGTATCTGTATCTGTATCTGTATCTGTATCTGTATCTGTTATCTGTATCTGTATCTGTATCTGTATCTGTATCTGTATCTGTATCTGTATCTGTATCTGTATCTGTATCTGTATCTGTATCTGTATCTGTATCTGTATCTGTATCTGTATCTGTATCTGTATCTGTATCTGTATCTGTATCTGTATCTGTATCTGTATCTATCTGTATCTGTATTCTGTATCTGTATCTGTATCTGTATCTTGTATCTGTATCTGTATCTGTATCTGTATCTGTATCTGATCTATCTGTATCTGTATCTGTATCTGTATCTGTATCTGTATCTGTATCTGTATCTGTATCTGTATCTGTATCTGTATCTGTATCTGTATCTGTATCTGTATCTGTATCTGTATCTGTATCTGTATCTGTATCTGTATCTGTATCTGTATCTGTATCTGTATCTGTATCTGTATCTGTATCTGTATCTGTATCTGTATCTGTATCTGTATCTGTATCTGTATCTGTATCTGTATCTGTATCTGTATCTGTATCTGTATCTGTATCTGTATCTGTATCTGTATCTGTATCTGTATCTGTATCTGTATCTGTATCTGTATCTGTATCTGTATCTGTATCTGAATCTGTATCTGAATCTGTATCTGTATCTGTATCTGTATCTGTATCTGTATCTGTATCTGTATCTGTATCTGTATCTGTATCTGTATCTGTATCTGTATCTGTATCTGTATCTGTATCTGTATCTGTTCTGTATCTGTATCTGTATCTGTATCTGTATCTGTATCTGTATCTGTATCTGTATCTGTATCTGTATCTGTATCTGTATCTGTATCTGTATCTGTATTCTGTATCTGTATCTGTATCTGTATCTGTATCTGTATCTGTATCTGTATCTGTATCTGTATCTGTATCTGTATCTGTATCTGTATCTGTATCTGTATCTGTATCTGTATCTGTATCTGTATCTGTATCTGTATCTGTATCTGTATCTGTAGCTGTATCTGTATCTGTATCTGTATCTGTATCTGTATCTGTATCTGTATCTGTATCTGTATCTGTATCTGTATCTGTATCTGTATCTGTATCTGTATCTGTATCTGTATCTGTATCTGTATCTGTATCTGTATCTGTATGTATCTGTATCTGTATCTGTATCTGTATCTTCTGTATCTGTATCTGTATCTGTATCTGTATCTGTATCTGTATCTGTATCTGTATCTGTATCTGTATCTGTATCTGTATCTGTATCTGTATCTGTATCTGTATCTGTATCTGTATCGTATTGTATCTGTATCTGTATCTGTATCTGTATCTGTATCTGCTCTGTATCTGTATCTGTATCTGTATCTGTATCTGTATCTGTATCTGTATCTGTATCTGTATCTGTATCTGTATCTGTATCTGTATCTGTATCTGTATCTGTATCTGTATCTGTATCTGTATCTGTATCTGTATCTGTATCTGTATCTGTATCTGTATCTGTATCTGTATCTGTATCTGTATCTGTATCTGTATCTGTATCTGTATCTGTATCTGTATCTGTATCTGTATCTGTATCTGTTTGTATCTGTATCTGTATCTGATTGTATCTTCTGATCTGATCTGTATTGTATCGTATATCGTATTGTATATCTGGATCTGACTGTATATCTCAGCCCTTTTTGTCTCTCTGTTCATCGTATCCATTCTACATTACCGATAAAAATATCCAGCCCCTCTCTCAGTATCCTGTGTATTTACCTATCTCGCCCATCTGCATCTCCATCTCTATTCACATCCACATCGCATATTGCTCTATTGAAAACTGTATATAAGCTATTAAAAACATCAACATCAGCACCGCCTGATGAGTGCCCCTAATGCATTGGCAAAACAAAAACTTCCCGGTTTGAATTTCAATTTAATTGAAACGTTCAAGTGATTAGCCACCAGGAAATGTGGGTCATAATGGACCAGGTCCAGTTATAGTTGCGGCCAACGCGAGTTTTGTTTTGGCTTTTGTTTCTTTTTATTTCATGGCTGTTTTTATGGCCCTATTGTTTTACCAAATAGTAATAATTTTTGTTATTTTGAATATTCCCCATAGTTTCGAGATGCACTCGTAAAACTTCAGATAATCAGATCGTAAAAGAATTCCAAATTCAAGGTTGAGCCACCCACGCTTTTGTGTATGATGTCGGCTGCGGTCTGGCTATAAAGTTCAATCTTTAGTGTTCCGATTTTTAATGACAGCAACACATTTGAATGAGATATTTTATGAAGCTTTTCCAAATAATAATTAAAGTCTCAATAATTGTCTTTTGCACTTCTAGGCTACCCCTCAAATGCGGACAGCGACGATATGATGCTGAATGACGATTACGATTACGACACGGACGAGCTGAGTGCGCCCAGTCCACAGACGAAGCCCACAGGTGTTGTCAAGACCGGCGTAACAGGATACCGCAACAGGACTCTGACCCAGCGGGGCATACTGGGCGAGGATGTTGTGTTGAAGTGTGATGAGAACATCACAAAAGGTAAGTGAATTCAGGTCAATCGACTGAAATTGAAGCTAATTGAAATATGTATTGCAGAGAACGTCATACTCTGGTACCAGGACTCCAAGATCATCACCAGCGGCAGCAGTGTGGTGCTGCCCAACTTCAGTCTGAATCCGCGGAACTACGATCTGACCATACTGAAGGCGAGTCCGCAAAATGCCGACACCTACTACTGCCAGATCCTGCCCCAGAACATATTTGTGGCCACCAAGGTCGTGCTGGGCGATCATTCGCTGGACGTCATTACGCCGGAGAGCTCCAAGTCCGGCCAGAGCAGTGCGCACCGGCTTGCGCTCTTATGGCTGCTGTCCGTAGGACTCGCTCTGGGCCATCAGCTCAAGCATTAGTTAGGTTTAGTATTAAGCTGCGCTTTTTCTATTAACTATAAAATCAAAGAACAACAAAAGTGTCCAAGGATAAGCTGAAATTGCATTTCTGTCTCCCATCTGTCTCCAATATGAATAAGTAATTGTTAATCGTGCATTTTGCTTCTCTGTAAAGACAAACGATTTATTTATTAAAAACCAAAGTATACAGAAATTATATTCGATTTTGTTTGATTTGTGAATAAAATTGAGGGGAGATTTATGAATTATTATAAAATTTGTATTTTTAGTTGGATATATTTATATATTTTTCGGAAAATTTGTATATGAAATTTTAAGCTGAAAGTCAAGAACTACTCTATTTTAGTGTTTTCAAAAGTCTTAATAATATGGATTAGATAGATATTGCTTATATTCAGTAGTATACTTACTTAGGATCAGAAAATTGCTGTTAAGCTGAAATGAAATATAGAAGTCATCAATAAATAGTATATATACTCTTTAACACTTAAATTACCAAAATATAAATATTGAATATTTATTTTAGATTGACCCTAAAAAATGTAAATTAAAACTTCTTTAGTGCACGTAACTCTCTTGTTTAGTCTCTTCCAGCTGAAAGACAATGAATGGTCTGAACTCGAACCAAAGGCTGATTTTTCGCATGGTATATATCAAACTTTGCGTACTTTCTCATTGGTAATATAAGATAGGAGACAAATATATCGCTTAACTAGAAATAAAACAGTTCAGTTCTCAAGCTGGATTTAATTTAATTTGAGTTTCAATTCGGAAACTCTTTCAAATCTAAGCTCTTATATAAATTAGTGATTCTTAATGAAAAGACTTTTACTTGCTCCATTTAAAAAAATTCCTAAAAATGTTTAAATCCAATTATTTGGGAGAGTTTTTTTTTATTTGTTTGCTTTATTCATATCGGTATATATATATATTTATATATTTTTTTTATTAATATTTTTTTATTTTTAATCGTCGCATTAACTAAATTAAAGGAGACAAAATTACAATATTTGTTTAAGACACTGGCTTTTAAATATGTATCCATGTATGTATGTGTATAACAGGTCGGCTCTCGAAATAAACTTTTGCACGTAGCAAAATGTCGTATGGAACTTTTGGCGTTTAACAATCTTCGCTTCTTCTTCTTCGTCTTCTTCATTTCTGCATTTAACATTTCAATTGGCACATTTATTCTTGATTTCTTTTCAATACTAATATTATGATTTCTTAAATAAAATATAAGTATACAAAATATATATATTCATATATTCTCATATCTGATTACTTTCTTGATTGTATGTGAATATATATATACGTATATATATATATAAAAATATATATATGCGTATACATGTCAACGATCTGTGTGGTCAGCGTTTGCATGGCAATTTTTTCAGGTATTGTAGCGAACAAATTTCAATCGAAGCCCAAACGAATAAGCGACTATATTCCTCTCTTCCTCTATCTCCTCCTCTGATTATATAGATATCTGTAGTTATTACATAAGTACTCAGCTCTTAACTATAAGTATCATTCGGGTTCCTTAACTCCCTCCCTCCGGCCTCCCACCTCCTGCTTACTGCTCCCTCTTTATCCATATGTATGTATGTATGTATGTGGGTAGGTACACATGTATATTTTAAGCTTTGGTCTAGTTATCGTTTAATATTTCAAATGTTCACATTATTCGACAAATTATCATTAAATAAAAAGTTCGTTTTTATTATTATTATTATTAATATTATTATTATTCCCTTAGCGTAGCGCTCGGCTATATCGAAACATCCTCACTAGATCCTCATTTACCCTCATTATATGTACATTCTTCATGTGTGTTTGCGTGTGTGTGTTTCATTTTTGCTATTTGCTGTTTCAGGTAATTTCAGGATACTACGCCATACTCCCCACACTCCATATGGCTTCTCAGTGTTAACTATCCGTACATACAACAAACAAATAAATATTACATGCTAAGTTTTGGGCGGTTTTCAACCGATCATCGTAGTTAATTTCATCTTAACATATAATTAAACTAAGCTATTGCTCCTCCTCCTCCTTCTACTCCTCCTACTGCTGTTCCTGCTTTTTCTATAGTTGGCACAAATGTTTTTTTTTTTTTAGTGAATTATGCCTATGCTCGATTGAATTTAGTTTAACATTAACATTGAACCCCACGATCGGGGCCTGTGAGGCGCATTAGCATTTGCATATTTAATTAGAATACTTGGGTATTTTCTTTCATTTCTTTCTATTCTTTTGCATTCGCATTTTTTATGTATAAGCTGCTACTGCCAGTGGGCCGGGTTCAAGGCACAGCACAAGCAAAACATCTAACTTCAAATACGTATGTACAGTTGCCACGGCCCTGTTTTCCGCATATACTGATCGTTCGCTTAGAGTCGCAGCAGTGATATACTAAGTCCGGCTAGCATCGCAATGGGCAGCAATTGCTTCGTGCACGCCGCATTCGTCTTTGAGCTGGTTCCGACTCCAAAGCCCGCACGTACCAGATCCTCCGGCGGCACTGCGCCGTCATCGATTTCTGTGGATTCTGTGTGGGACAAAGATCGATATTATTTAGAATAGATGATATATATCTCTCATGGATTACCCTCTTGTTCCTTGATCAGTATGTCGTGCTCAGGCGAGAAGTGGGACCAGCCCGCCGTATTCTTGGTCTTGATGCGCGCATGCCACAGACCGGGCGTCAGTTCCATCTGGTGCGTGATCTTCCAGATGCCATTGTCCTTGTCGTGACGCTGTGTGTGTATGATGGAGACGGTGCTCCACGTATACGACTGCAAGTGGATGTGATTAATGAGGAAGCTATAGAAACTACATGCAGACTAGGGCTAATAATATCCTTATCAGACTTCCTTTAGTCAGTTGAGGCATGCATAGACGAATTATTTATCATTATTGAAAATCAATTTCACATAGTCTCATAGAAGACCAAATTGCGTATGCTCCATGAAACTTTGCGAAATTGATAGAGTTTTCATATATTTCATTTAAGTGTAGCCATAGATCTCTAAAAGCTGAAGACCCACCATGGAGAGCTTGTAGTCCAGCATGGCCTCGGACAGGGGCTGCAGACTGCGGACGAGCCAGTGCATGGTGACCTCGTTGCCATTGATGGAGCTGTTCTCGAACTGGGGCGTCTCGGGGCTGTAGCTCAGCTGGATGCGCACCTCGTTGGAGCCGATGGCATTCTCGACATGGCACAGATACTCGCCCAGATCGCTGGCCTCCACGTGCTTGATGATGAGCGTGGTGCGATTGTGCTCCTTGTGCAGCGAGTTCTTAATCGAGTACTTCTCGGACAGGGACAGCGTCTTGCCGTCCTTGATGAAGAAGCTGATGGCAATGGGACTGGCGCGATAGTCGCAGTAGAGCTCCGCGGTGTCGCCCTCGATGGTGTTGACGTGATGGCGATGCGTGGACACCTTGGGGCTGTACTGCACATCGACGGTGACCATGCCGTGTGGAGGATCGGCGCTGCCATCGTCGCCGAGGCACTGATAGACGCCGGCGTTCTCCTCGTCCACATTGTCCAGCACGACGACGCCCTCGGCTGTCTCCTTCTCCGAGGTGTGCAGTCGCTGGCCCTGCAGAGACAGAGTGGGAGAGTGGGGAAGAGAGAAAAAGAGAGAGAGTTTAGCTTGGGGACTGATATAGTTTTCACTGCACTCATTCGTTCATACATTGAAGGACCACTTAATGTCCGTCTTGGTGGGCAGGAACGTTTGGCAGACGAGCCTGTGGTGGTCGCCTTGCTTGAACGTCTGCGATCGATCCGTGACATCGCGACCGTCGCAGAGGATCGACAGCTTGGCGCCCACACTCAGAGCTGTGTGCTGCCTCACGCCCTGCGGCAACACCTCGCAGTAGTAGTCGTCCGCATCCTCCCGCGTCACGCCCGCAATGCGCAGCGAGTTGTTCTTCATGACCTCCACCCGATTGTTGATCGCACTCTGCCCGGTGGCCAAGAGCGTGGTGTTCTTGTACCACAGCGCAATGTTCTTGACTGAAAGACAACTCCCATGAGTTACGTAAAACATAGCTGGCATAGCTCACACATACTTTGAAAGTTGCGCGCATCACAGTTGATGGTCACATCGTCGCCCGGCCTGGCCTGAATACTGACGTCAGATTGATCGAAGTAGGGCGGCAGGCTCTGCACATCCTCCACTATCTCAGCCGGCGGCCCCTCTGGACTCGTCGCGTCGTCATCGCCATCGTAGTCGTAATCGTCGTCCTGGTACTCCGGCACAGTGCTGTCCTCCTCGCCAATCGGTGACGCACGGCAGAGCTCTGAAAGCAAAGGCGAGAACGAGAGCGAAAGTCAGTTTAAGAGGGAGACCAACCAACAGCGAGTCAGCTTTGTATGTAGGTGAGTCGTGAGTCATGTTCGAGTTGTTAACTCTCGAGTGTACAACATATTTACATTACTTGTTGACATGGGGTGGCTCTTAATTGGAATTGATAAAACTCACACCCCATCTCACGGTACTGAGAACCAAGAACCAAGAACCAACAACAAGTTCGGGTCATATGATCTACAGCTCTACAGAGGAAATCGACTTGCGAAAACGGCGACAAACAGAGCGGAACCAATCGCTGAGCAAATAACACCTACAGAGATATCTATAGTTGGCCAGGAAGTGCAGGTATTACGCTATAAGCTCATTCGTGACTTGGTCACGAATAACCTCGACTCTAGATGACTTTTATTTCCTGTCTTGGCTGTAAATATTTCATACATTTGTCATACAATATTGCTTAATACTGCCAATTGCTGCCCATTTATCTAATATAATTAATCCTAGCCACATGTATCCTTTGCCTTTTCCATTCATACTAATTATTCCCGCTCATCTTAAGTAATTAATTTCCTTTAAGCATGTCTCATTCTTGATGATTAATGCTCTTAGTTTTATTGACTCTATGACGCTGACGACATTCTCTCGGAGACAACAAATTACTCACTGAGATGAGTTCGTCTAGAAAGAGTTGCGTTGAACAGGTTGAGGCTCTTTATTTAATGAATTAACATGAATTTTAGAGTTCATTAAAATGCTAATAAAATTGCGAAGTAATGAAATTGACGATAAATAAATAAATAAATATTTATATGTCTAAATAAATAAATGAATATATGAATTAACAACTTTACAACCAAATAACCCAATAGAAACTTAATGAAGAAAATATGTACAAAGAATAAAATCAATAATGAAAAAAAAGTTAGTTAATTAATTAATATATATATACAAAATATATATATAGCAAAAACATTTTAAAAAATAATAATTAAGAAATCTAAAAATCAATATGTATGTATATAAGAAAATAAAATAATGCATATATGCAAATAAATAAATTAATAACTGAATTAAGAACTACACAAATAAATAACACAATAATTATATGAAACTTAATAAATTCAAAGAATACAAAAATAACTAAAAATTGATTAATCAATCAAACAAATAAAAAATTATTATAAATATTACATATTAAAAAAAAAAAAACATATATAAAATGGTTTAATTTATTAAACATAAAAAAATTTAATTTTAATTAAAATAATAATAAAATTATAATAAAATTAATTTATAAAATTATTATTTATAGAATAAATATTTCTTTTTTCAATTCTAAATTTAGTATATAATAAATTATATAATATAAAAATAAATAAATACATGAATTAATATGAAATGTTCAGTTAGCTAGCAGCGCCAGAAACTTTATTAATAATTATAAGTAAATTAAGCTTATGAAAAATGCCTAAAGAAGAGCAGCAGCAGCAGACATTGTTGAATATACATAGTTTGTTGTTTTTGTTTTTTTTTTTCACAAGTACTAAACTTGAGTCTAGTATCATTTCTAACACATTTAACCCATTTGAAGCATTTAGCTCCTATTCCCTAGTCCGTTTACAACTCTCTAAATTAGCACAATTTCTATAACGACAAAGCGAATTGAGTTTTGTTCGTCCATCCGTCTGTCAGTATATATACTTAAAAATAAATTATATATAGTTTTCCTAATGGCACACATAGATAAAAATGTTTTCAACTTCCATAAAATCGATAAATATCTACAATAAGTAATCTCACTCACTCAAGCATATAGAAATCTATAAAAGACCCCAATCCATTGAGCATATATGTATATCTAAACATTTATTATTTAGCTGCAAGTGAAACTCATTTTGAATTTGCTAACTTGGCTGTAAATAAATAATTTAGCTTTTATCTGCATAGCTTAGCTGTAACTTTGGCAGTAAATAATTAATTTAGTTAATAAAGCCTGATTGCACAGACATCAAGAGGCGAAATTGAATTTGATTGGCTCCCAACTCAATTGTCTACAATAGAGAAGTTGGCCATAAGCAAAGTTAATGTTGGTTTCTGAATTACCTGCACGTTGTGAGAGACGCTCGAAATATGCAAATCGAATGACGAATTTATCGCTGCAATTCAGAAATCGCCATTAGCGCTAGCTATAGACCATTGTCAGGCCGCATATATGGGCATGGCCATAGTACGAGTGACATCTAACGGCAATTCCGATCTCACGACTCATGGCCCACGCCAATGAGTCATGGGCATAGCGTCATCCGTCGAGTCTAATTTGGCTATGGAATGAAGCGATGCGTCTGCAAGGTAAAGGGATTACGCAAGCCGAGGTTATCAGAGCTCGATATATAAACAGTTGCCAATTGATAGCGATAGGCAGTTATCTTATCCAAAACCCACACAAAGATAGACAGACAAATTTAAGCTAGACGGCGGGAGAATGAGAGAGAAAGAGAGGGGGAGAGAAGGGGAGTGAGCGCCTGTGGCCAAGACCTTTAACTGAGATTGTGAAATTTCGTTGCCTGAGTCAAGGCCAAAAGCGTCTCAGCCCAGTTGGCACTCCATGCCCAGGCTGCAGTCAATTGGCTCTTGCGTAAGTGGGTCACCGCGAGGGGCGACCCTGACGTTTGCCACATGCGTCAGCTGCCTCTGCCGCTGCCGCTGCCGCTGTTTCTCTCTTTTGGGGCGCATTGTCCTTGGATCGATGTCAGAGCCAGCCATTCAGCCACTCAACAGTCTGCCATATGCCGCCCCATGCTGTCAGCTGCAATTCCAATGCTCAGCAAGGCGACAGGACGTCGCGGCGCCAGCCCCTGCTCCTGCTCCTGCTCCTGCTCCAGCCACTGAATGTGGTCCACCCTGCCCGAATGCTGTAATAGCTTTGCCCTTTGGCAATAACTTGTGCGAGCTCACGCATTTGGGTCTAGACACGCTCCGCTCCGGTCCTGGCGTCACTCAATTGCCATTTACAGTCTCGATTGCTCTTGAATTCCTTGCACTCAACTGTGTCAAGGGATGCAATTCGTCATGCCAAGCTCTGGGCGTCTTATCAGCGCCCAAGTATAATATCTTTTATGACCTTGTAAATATAATTGTCTGAGCTTTTTATAATGCGTGCGCAGCACACGCACTGTTTTCCCTTCACAAATATGTGAGCAGCTCGAGCATTTGAGCCACATTTGGCTTATTTATGGCTTTCATTACGATAAACATGCTTTGGCCCAAGATAATATCTAATGGCCCACCTGCCCGTGGCTCCAGCCAAACATGGTACAATTTTGACATTTGCCCATAAATAGTTGATGCATCAGACATAAATTTGGAGTTCTCTCGCAGATGCGAATACCTCAGATGCGATTAGATGGCACCTACATATATATATATATATATATATACATATATATATATATATATATATACACAATATAAAGACGGCGTCTGTGGGACATATCAGTAAGGTCGGTTCGCAGAGATAAGATGAGGGGCAGGCACGGCATTCAATTCATTCAATTTAGTTCAAGATGATGCTCGATGGACACGTATTAAATGTGAGTGCGTGTTTTTGTTATTATTTCATTATCAACGTGGATGATGGGAGCAGTAGTGGTGCAGCGGTGCAATCGATATGTTATTTCGTGGCCTACATATGTATGTTGGTCACACACACACACACACACACACACACGCACATACACACATATATACATGTATTTCTATATGCATGTTTACACAGATTCCATTCGGTTATGGGGTCAGATCGTAAACAAATAAAACGCCATGTCTGTTGTCTCAATGAAATATGCTTATAAATAAATATGAACTGCTTCGCTCGATGCTTGCCAATTCCATCGACAAATTTGGATCTGTCTGTCTGTTGTATGGATAAACCGAATACATATCGCAGTATATACATACATATAGAGACAGTTTATGACAGTCGGCTGCTGGGGTCATAAAAGTGTCGCGGGCCACAGACGGGTTAATCGCGCTTCGTAACGGGAGCATGTCCGGCGCGTGTCAGACCAAATATTTTGCTAACAATTATATGCCACATATACATATAGATAATCGAGAGACGATTCTTAAGCTGAGATCTATAAATGATTGTCAGCGCTTATTGGAGCAGAACAAAAACCCAACTGAAAATCAATTATAATCTTTTCACTGTTTAGCTGTTGCTGAAGCGTGAAGAAGCCTATGCGATAGTCGTGGCAATTTTCGTGCTCGTGTCACGCGCCCTGCTCTAGGCTGCATGCGACTTAGTGCCAAAGGCGTAAATTGTATGCCTCATGTATTTGTCCATGTACATAATGCGATTCCACGAATTTGCATAACGTCGGAATTTAAACAAAACAAAATGAAATAAAAAAGAAAAGAAAACGAAATTAAATTGAAATCAATTGATTTGGCGGTGGCAAAGGCAATACGGCAATGGGCAACATTTCTATATATCCATATGACTATATGCATACATATATATAGATAGATATGATGTATACATGTGTTTCTACGTAAACCCCTGACAGTGAACTGGGAAATGTGATTTGCACACGGATCAGGAAAAGGCGTGGCTTCTGTTTGATCAAATGCCGGCAATCGAATCAAAATGAGTCAAAATGAATAATTTTGCATGCGCGCATGGAATTTTCATAAATATTCGAGAAATCAATTGCAGACCAAAGCTGGCAATCAATATGTATTTAATTGAAGCAGTTTTATGCTTCAAGCATTTCAAATGCTAAAAATATATAATATTCTATATACATATATATATTTTTTTTTAAATTTTATTACTAATATAATCGATCAGCTAATAATTTTTGCCTCTAAATATATTATATATCCCATTTCAGATTTAATTCGAAAATTTTATTATTGCTTGCAATATAAGCTGACAAACCTTATCAGGAATATTCCTAAATAAAAATACATGATTTTATTATGCACATTCCTTAATTATATGCATAGAATATTAAAATCACTTTTCTAGGAAATGCAAAATTTCTTAGAAATGATTTCAATATAAGACCTGAATTCTTAGTCTGACATAATTATTTTGATAATAATATAGAAAATCTTTTAATATTTTAAGAAATTGGAGTTTTTTGAGCGATGAAGTAATCAAGTAGAAAAGTTTTACTTGCAAGCTAAAAACAATGTGCACCAAAATATAAGTTCAACTTTCTTACAGCTCCCTGGAGAGATGTGCAATACGAATTTTTATGATAAATTGCGAAACCCATTGAGCAATTTAATAGCTATGATTTTTTTTGCAGTTTGGGCCTTTACTCTGTCTTATTTATTATATTGTATTTATTGAGGCATGCAAATTTAAATGAGACTGAGCACTAACTTCTTATCGAATTTTGTAATGGACCCAAAATTCAATGAATATTAAGATTGAGATTAATATATATTTATTTATTTAAGGTATACACCTTAATTTTTATTTATTAATTTTTTTTTTTGTATTTTATTTTATTATTATTATTTCAGTTTTTATATATATTTTGTATATTGTATTTTATATTATAAATATTTTTATATTTTTATACATATATTTTTATAAATGTATATTGAAATATATATAAAAAAAAAGAATAAATAAAATAATTTGTTACAAAAATGGACTATTTAACATTAACTGACTTTATAAATTAAATTTTCCGTATAATTTTATGTTGCAAGTATTTTACGTATTTTTTTTATATTGTACATATCCTAGTATATGCAGAGATACCCTAGATTACAGATACTATAGATAACGGCAGTCTAAACACAGATAACACAGATAGAGATATTCTAGGGACAGCTGCCCTACAATCAGTCACCCTATATACAAATACTACCACGATTACAGTCTCTGCAAATTGTAAATGCACAATCGAGAAAATTACTTAATGCTTGCGCAATTTATAAATGTTGTAATCATCATGAGTTAACAAAACATAATTTTCGTACAGCTGTCTATTAAATCAACATCCATCAAATTCTTTCAAATTTTTTATGCAACAACTAAATTTCCAAATATTTACAGAGCCAACCATAAATATGCTTTGAACTTGCATAGAAAATGAGACTATTTTGATATATTGGGGTGTATCTACATACATATGTATGTATGTACATACACATGTATGAGTTCGGGTGTGCAAAGTTTTTTTTAGCTGGAAATCATTTATATAGTAGGAAACGCTGTGTATATATGCTTGGGGTTGTCAGATTTCGACATGCCTTATGCCTTATGCCTTCTGGCTTCTAGCTTCTGCCTTATCGCATGCCTAAAATTGGAAAAACGCACATTTAATTAAAAATTTTGTTCATTCTTGGTGGGCCGTTTGGCCAAATGGCAACCAATGGGTTGGGGCCCGGCCCCACAGCGTGTGTAACCGCGGAAACCAGAGAACTGGATGAAAGCAGAGATCGTCTGAGTAGAGAGAGGGGTAGAGCGAGGAGGGGAAAAGTGGGCGTTCGTTGTCTTCGCATCCATTGCCAGGCACTGGCTGCGTGTCTGGCATTAGCAAATATCTGACATCAAAACTGGCAGCAAATATTTGCTCTTCTACAAGCAGAGTAAATGACTAAATAATAATGCCAAGCGCTCGCACTTTACCGTTATCAATGTTTTATGAAACTCAACTTTCAACTAGATAAGCGTTCGACGATAAGATATGCTGCTTCGCATTTCATTTAGCGGCTTAGCTTTGGTATATTCAGGTAAAACCCACGTGCTGTACACACACACACACACACACACACACACACACACTCACACTCACTCACATTCACGCTGCTATAAATTAATCAGAATTATATATACGCATTGCTCATTGCTATTAATATGGCAACCGCAATGCTGGTAATTCATAATTTTAACGCACACGTAAAGCCCATTGACAACGCCTCGAGCTGAGCAACATCTGAAATACCTGTGTAAATTAATCAATGTAAAATATTTTACTTATATTTTATGACCATAAACAGTTAGCGAAACTTTCCCCAAAAGTATTCAGATGTCATAGGCTAATCGTTAATAAATTCTAATGCAATTAGCTTTAGGTTTGTTAAATTTACTAAAAAAATAACAAGTCTAACATTTCCCTTAATAAAATCAATTTCTATTAGCTTTAAGCTCAAGCCAATATCTAGTTAAGTTTAGTTAAAGTTTTTCCTATATCGAATTTTTTTTTTAGAATTTATTACTTAACAAATCACACTTTATATGCCCTATAAATCCATCTATTTAAGGGGCGTTACACGCACGACGTTCTCTAGGGTTTAAGTGTTAATTAAATACATCCAATTCATATCTTTGGTACATATCGTTCGACATGCCAATGCCGTAGAGACTTACCGCCATAAAATTGTCCAATTAGCAGACAAATGAGTAACATCCACGTCGTAGCTCCTCTCATTGTTATCACTTTCAGCTTTTTTTGTGTTTTACTTTTGTTTTTCTGTTCTCTGTTTTACTGTTTTGGCAGCTCACGCACTATTAAAATTTGTATTTGCTTTCGAGTTTGGTGCGCTATCGGAGGTAGATTGTTAACTGCAATTAATATGTTTGTTGGAAGTCGATTTAATTAATTTGCCACTAAATTGCTACAACAATCAATTGTCGGCCCAATCGGGCGCCGCAAAGCCAACGAAATTCTTCTATTTGTTTTCGTATGCGTATCGCGTCGTGTTCACCGGAAACTCAAAAATTGGCCAAAGCCAAAATCAAAGAAAAACGCGCGCGCGCGCGCAAATATTGCAGTCGAAATCGGACGAGAAAAAAGAAAAATACCAGAATGAAGAATGAAAAAATAAAACGATAACAAAAACAAAAACCTTAACCTATAGTCCGAGTTGCTTAAGCTGGAATTCGCAGCTGTGCGCTAGAAATCGCAGCTTCCAGTGGAAGCTGATTGACAGCTGAACGGTAAACATGGCTTTTAATATTCGCCTTGACGATTATGCAAGCGCTGCAGAGCGGCGCAGCGGCGAGATATTATGATCTCAGTGCGAAAATTAGAATTCGCTCTGCTCACTAATTCGCCGCAGCGCCTGACTGCCTGTGTGCCTCTCTCGCGCTCTTAATCCCTCTCTCCGTCTCTCCTGTGGCACGCTCAATGCCAAACCGCTGCAAAAGTGGGTCGTGTCGGGTCGATGTGGTGTTTGGGCTGGGCGTGGCAGGGGGGTATGCCAAGTTGAAAAGCATGCAAATATGTATGCATATAAATAAATTAATGTGCAAATGCGAAAAGCTCAAAAACGAAAAATAACAAGGAAAAAACCCGATTGTGAGCATAACGAAGCCTCGACACCCTTTCCAACAGCAGAAACACTTCAAAATAAACAAAGCTAATTGACAAATAATTGCAATATTAGTCATAATATTTGATACTAATCAATCTGAGTAATTATTTATTTTGTGCAGCATTATAATTTCCTGATTGTATCTCATCTGCACTGACAATGCCAATGGATTCTCTCTGTTAGCGTATGCTGATGCAAACATCCAAATAAACAGTTGAATATACAGACACAAACACACACATATATATGCAGCAGCATGTTTGCATATGGTATACGTATATATAAATATAGATATACTATATATGTATGTATTTGCAACACTTCGCAATCAGCTTTTAGTTTGTTGCATTTGCTAAAAGCAGCTAACGAATACCAAATATTCATTTTTCTATTCACATATTTACCCTTCGCATAGGCGAACAATTGGCGGATGAGTATTATCTATCGACTAACACCATACGAACGTTAGCTTCGAGTTCCTATGAGTGCTATTTGCTTAAGTGCTTTTTTCTTATATTCAGGGAAAAATTTGAAAGTATTGAGAGGCTTACTATTTGGAATCTTAACAAAACTAAAATGGTTTCAACCATGGAAAATTCATTTCGAGCGCTTGCCCTGCCCATCATGTGATACACAATCTGCAGTTAGAAAGTACGGTTATCAAGAATGACTCTTTTCATTTATTTTTATCAATGGTGAACGTGCAGTCAGTCTTCAGGCAGTTGGACTTTCGATTCTTGCGAGGGTCGATAAGTGCATATGACATTTTAAATGTAACCGAATGGAAAAACTCAAGGAAAATCAATATACTTTTAAGCCCTTTTTGATATGCTACTGAATAATGTTTTAGATCTTGAACCAGGCATCATAAATTGTATGATAAATCAAAATTGTGTTTTTAATTTGAAGCAACTTTTAGTTTAATTTATATTTTAATTATGGCAAGCTAAAATTTTGTCTTAAAAATAAACAAGTCTTGAATTGAAGGCACGTAAGACAAATGGGAAAAACTTTGGCATTCGCAAAGCTTTGGCACTCAGAATGTCTAACTCAAGTACTCGCAGAGCAGCTCTCGCTCCCTCGCTCCTTCACTCACTTACTCAATCACTCATTCACTCACATGCTCTCTCTCTCTCTCTCTCTCTCTGTCGTACTTCTGCGTCTTAAGGCGAGGCCTTACCAATCTTGCTTGCTTGTCTTGTTTTTGGTCTTTTTGGCGTTTGTTTATTTACATTGCGCTCCAAGTTTACACACACACACACACACACAGCAGCAGCATAGATGCACTTGTATGCGTGTGTGCGTCTGTGTACGTTTGTGTAGCAGCTGCAGCTGTGCTCCGTTTGCTATTACAACGATTTTTTGGAATGGGAATCAAAACTGAAAACGGGAAACTGAAAACAGAAATGCGCGCCTTGCAAATGGAATTGAAAACTTTTCGTACTGTAAATAAAAGCAATCGATGTTTTCTGTTCGCTTTTTGTACTCCTTTACTCCATCTCCATCTCTTTCCCCCATCTGTGGCAGCTGCTCCTGGTGCCCTACAGCAGCCGCCATTCCCCTTTCCATTCGCCCATATTCCAATTTCCATTTCCTTTCTCGAACAACTTTCGGTGCCGTCATTTCGCTTTCGTTTGCCTCTCGCCGCATTCGGCTGGGTTTGCCGGCAAACAGCGGCGACAGACGACATCGGCTGCAGCGGCTGCAGCGACTGCATCGAGTATTTTTTACATTTTTCACATATTTATAGAATGCGCGGCCAATGCATTTGCATTCGCATTTGTATTTGCATATTGCACAAGCCTGAGCTCGACGTGTTGTTGATTTTGTTTTCGCCATTGTTGTGGTTGTTTTTGTGTTGATAATTGCGAGTGCCAAAATGCATTGGGGACCACAATTCGAATGCGCTTTGGCAATGCCGCAATTGCTTTAAGGCTTTCAGTGGCAACATTTTTTGTCATTATGAATCACAGCGTCCATGGAGTAGCTCTTTGACTTTGGGGCAGCTGCAACCAGGGCCAGGTAAAGAATGGATAAAGTGAAGTGCCTGTGCCTATGCCTGTGCCATTTACAGCAAGAGAAACAGGTTTTGCGTTCGCCTGCGACTGGTCGTTGAGATGCGAGCAACGCGAGCAGTGGCAAGAGAGTGAGAGAATTGGAGAGATGAAGAAGGCGCAACAAACACAAACACAAACACAAACAACGACAACAACAACAAATATTCGGCTAAAGCGTTACAAAAGGCAACCAACTGGCAGCGACGACATATTGTACGAGCAATTTTGATTTACGACCAGGTAATGCCCGTGCACAGATGCTCTTCCAGTTGGTAGCACTTGCACTTGCAACGCTTTCGCTCAACTTCGTGACGAACTCGTGCCCCTTTTTGTCTTCGTTTGATTTGGTTTAATTTGTTTCAGATATCTGGCGTAAAAAAGCTCTGGCCCTGGCCCACGTTAAATACGACTATAAACACACACACCACACATACATGTATATGAGTGTGTGTGTGTGTACGCGCACAAAACAAATTGAAGTTTTCAAGTACTTAATGGTAGTATTGATAGGAGTAAATAGTATTTTCAGCTGTGCGCTACGCGCTCTTTGCGTACCCGTCGCGATGCTTTTCGAGCGAGAACTGACAGACATTTACTTTTCAGCGCGTGCTTGGATGCCGTTTTGGGAGCCACAAGCAAGCTGGTACAAGTGGAATGGAACGGCTCTCTCATAACACTCTGCCTGATTGGGGCTGCTTGTGGCTGCTGTTGTTGTCGCTGCCGCTGGGGCAGGTAAACAAAAATTTTATCTTTTCCGCGTTCCTCGTATGGCGCCAAATATATCTGAGCGAGAGAGATAATCGAACTGAGTGAGCGTGGGTCCAGAGAAGATGCTGACAATGTCAGTGTCAACTGTTGTTGGTTTTGCACTGATTGGAACCCTACACTCAATAAATACCCTCTAGCTGAGCATGAGGGAATATTCACAGCATTACACATATGCAACACTTTGGAGCTCATGGCGGATACTTTGTTTATTAATAATACTTGAGAGTTCAGGCCTAAACAAATAAATTAAATTAGTATATATGACTAGGTATTTGTTTTCGTGTACGTTCCTATCTTATTTTTGTTTATAAAAATTATGGCTACAATATGAGCTGGCATCACTTTTTAATTTTGCCTTATCACATTGTTATAAATGCAGTCATAACGCAAGATTTAGTCATCACTCTTTGTGACTAAATAAAATGTAGTATACGTTTTTATTCATCAGATGACTTCACTGCAAATTTAAAGTGAAATTATTCGATTGATTAATAATTTACTTATTGGGACACTTTTTTATCACTACATAAAAAGATATTTTTAAATACGTTAAATAAGTTTTAAAGGAATAAATAAAATGGTAATAAAAATTGTTAATATGTAATTGATAATATTGATAATATGGATACATTACAAAAATCAAAAGCTCGTTATTCGAAGGCCGTTATTGGCCATATTTAAATAAACGATACTTTTCTTTGCCCATTGCAATCTTCAGTATATCGATATATTGAGAATTGGCAAAAATTTGCAACACTGTCAATTTTGCAACATTTTCAGCACTGAACTAACACTGCGCGATTCTTTGTTTACATCTTGAATCATGGAAGTGCCTTTAAGCGAGTTCAGCTCGCTGGATCTGGAACGTGAATTGTACGCTCGAGCAAAAAATACGGATGGATTGAAGCAGGAGCGCTTTGGCCGCCTGTTGGCTGCCCGGCAGCAAGACAGCCAGTCGTCGATCCGACAAAGAAGATCGTCCATTGCAAAGTTTGGAGCTCGCGTGCAAATGGACGACTTTGCAGAAATAAAAATGTTCGATCCGACAGAGTTTGAGTTCTTGTCCAATAAAGTTCGATGGCGACTCGATCGTGTACGACGAACAGAGGATGGCGAAGGACTGGAATACTTCCATCCAGATGTACTCAGTCGCATCGACCGCAACAAGACGTACATGCTGAATATGGATGAGTTTCTGGTGCGACAAGAGCCATACATTCATAAGGTGAGCTCAATGAGCTAATGTCGATTGCAAATATATAAAAGACTCTATTTTGTACAGATCTTTGTTATTTTCATATCTCGGACTTGTGGGCAGGAGCATAAGCTGTGCTATGCAAGAAGTCTGGCCAAACTGCGCAGCTGGGATGAACAGACGGAGGAGTTTGAATGGCCCGTGAGCTAAACATAAACTGCTCAAGCATACTTTATTTAATTGTACTTTATTTAATCGTAATTAGCTCATCACGACTGAGAACATAACCAGCTTGAGTGCGGATAATGCTGAGCTGCAGACGACAGTAAGTTCACGTTTGTTTAATTAATTACCTTAACAACATATTCTTCTTCAGCTCATTACAACAGAGAACATTGCCAAAGCGCTGAGCTACGTATTGGGAACAGTTAAGGACAATAATCTAGAAAACATTGTAGCCATTGCCTGTGATACGAATCGGCTCGGTGTGCCAGCCATAACGATGCTGCTGGAGGCCAGTGGCCATGTGATGCCACCGACGCTCTACGACATTTATGATCTGCAGAGCACCTTGCAGAACATGTTCTGCTCCGCCTGTGTGCGGATCCTGATGCGTGTGGAGCACGAGATATACACGAAGACCACGTACGGGGATCAGCTGTGCAGGCTGTGCTCTGGCAATAGAACCAAGAATATGAATGCCGTTCTGCTGCTGATGGAGTATGTGAATAAGTTGCCCCAGATCCTAAATACAATGTGGAGCTTCGAGGAGCATCTGGACAAGCCGATTTCCCTAATTGGCCTGAACAACAGATTGTTGAAGATTTACGGCTCGCACATCAAACGAGAGCTGCCGCCTATAACATTCGAAGACTGTGCCGCGGGCTCGGGACTTTTGCAATTGATCGTCTTTGATGCCCTGTGGTGCATCTCAACCGAAGCTGAACCTGAAGAGATAAATCTGGAAATCATAGTCTATCCGCCACACAGCCAGGAATGAGCTGTTTAAGAATAAGTTAGATATATTTATTATTTATTTTATTGGAACCATGGAATTCTGTACAGTTATATTTTGATATACTTAATTTATGTGTAGAGCATAGCGAGACAAATCTGTATAAATATCGTTAGATATAGCAGTTCACTGCAGCCAGAACCTGCGGCCGCATTATGCACCATGCTGGCTGTAAAGACCTGTGATCTCTGCGTAATCTCGTTCTCAAAGCTCTCCTCGGTTGCATCGTACTGCAGCTCCGATTCCGTTGAATAGTTGGGCAGCTCAACTTAAATTAGAATAAGAATTATATTAGAATATACATATATAATACTATAGTGATAAGGCAGTAACTACCTTCGCCGCCCGTTGCAAATCGCACCGTCTTGCTGTTGTCGCTCCAGCCAAAGCTATTCCGCGCCAGCACTGAGACCTCGTACAGACTGGCCGGCTGCAGCCCATGCAAGGTGTACGAGGTTATGTAAATGGGACCTATATGGAGACTATGCCAATAAAATGATGACTAGATATATCAGATTAGGCTTACCAATGGTCATTTGTGCTGGAATCGTCAGTTCGGTCCAGTTTGTGCGAATGGGCCTTGTTACATTTGCTGTTGGAAGGAAACGAAGGCTATAAATAGACTGAAAGAACTAATGGGAATTTCACTTACCCGATGGAATCTGTCGAAACTTGAGCTTGAATTCCATAATGGGCAACAAGCTCTCCGTCTGCCAGACCAGCACATGCGACGTGGAGCTCTGCGTGCCGGGATTGATTTTGAAGACGCAGGGCATGGGTCGTCCGGTCAGCTCGACCGTGGTGCTCTTGAAGCCAATCGAGTTGGTTGCACGGCACTCGTACTGGCCCATGTCGGCGTCGCGCACCTTCTTGATGATTAGCACGTGCTTGACCAGACTCACGTAGTTGTCCAGGGCATGGCTGCTGGATGACAGCTCCGTCTCGTGGCTGCTGATGTGGGAGCCAGTTTGAATGGGCACGCCGTAGTGGAACCACTGCAGCTTTGCCACAGGCGCCGCCTCCACAATGCACTCCAGCTGTGCCCGATCGCCGACCTTGGTATAGACCACAGGCTGTGGCAGCGTCAGCTCCGGAGCAACTGGAAGTAGATGAATGGCTCTTACTAATGCTTCTCTCTCTCTCGTGTTTCGCCTTATGGCAACACCTACACAAGACCCGCAGCTGCACGCCCGCCACCGCCGGCTGACCCACTCCGTTGGCGGCCAGGCACTCGATCAGCCCCGACATCGCCCTCGACTTGATCTCAAAGATGTGACTCTGCCGGTTGCCCGTGTTGCTGTACTGGTCCAGGGTGTTGCCATTCAGCCGCCAGCTGATCGCCGGCTGCGGCACACCGTTGGCCAAGCACACCACCTCAAAGGTGGTGCCAATGGGCAGCTCCAGCACTCCGCTTGGCTCCATGGCAACGCTGGGCTCGTACTGCACCTCGATCGCATGCGCCTGGACGGCATGATTGCTGTTCGACATGATCTCGCAGTAGTAGTTGCCCGTGTCCTCCGACTTCAAGTTTGACACCTGCAAACTGCCATTGGACCAGAGCACAATCCGTTCCGGTGGCGGAATCTCCGGGTGACGTGAGTCAACCAACGGCACATCGTCCCTGTGCCAGCGCACATAGTGAAAGGGCGCTATAGGAGAAAGTGTTTCGTATTAATATAATTAAATGTATATTCTCAAAATACAATATAAATAACATATTTTTTTTCTTTTCTCTCTCTTTCTGGAGTAAGAGTATTTTTGTTCCATATGTATTTCGGCTTATGCATTCGCACTCTTCTAAGGTATATTTGTAACCTAAACTGACCTGGGTTATGTCAGCCTCAACATTAGATTCGGCATATTAAAAACCTTGGGAAAATCTTGTTCTTGTTTGGTAATTTCAATTCATCTGATCCATCATGATATACCTTATATGATAATATTTTATATTATATCATATTATTTTATATTCTATTATTGTCTTTTCAGATTTAAATGCGCCTTGGTTGTATTGAAAATATTGTAATTCATTTATATTTTCATTTATCAAATGAGCGCTACATTTAATATTATATCATTTTCATTTACTAAACATAAATAGGTCATTTTGTTCTTAGATGCCTGCAGATCATATTCTGAACGCAATCAGTCTTCATGAAACCCAATTTCAGTTCGTTAAAACTTCTAAGCTTATCGGATCAGTACCGCCATTTTCATTTATTTATAAAAATTACTTTTAAATGTCTTTAGTTATTAAATATAAATATAAACATATAGCCTCCTATATATATTTTTTTTTTCTGCAATCATTTCTAAACTGACATTTTCTATATGAAACCATCCGAGGAATTTGTAAACAACTTTTCAAGAACATCTGAAGTAAATTGCAAAATTAATCAAATCCCGTTTTGTTTGTCTATTATAGAAAAAAGAGATGTAGAAAATGCATTGTGATGAACGAATTTCCTTTGCCGTCTTTTGTGAATTCATTCACAATGCTTAAGAAACTCAATTTAGACAGCGACAAATTAAATGTTATTGTTGTCGCCAATTGCCTGCACAAAGGAGCACTTTCAAGGCCCATTATATTGGCTAACTAATACGTATAATTATGCTATATATATATTTCTGATTGATTATTATTATTATTTTTATTAAATTGGCTTACTATCCAAATAGCAGGGCAATAGCACAGTTTCGTTCTCGTAGCTTTTGATGGTAGTTGGAACACTTTTAAATTTCTGATTATTCTCAAGATCATTGTTGAAGTTGAGCTCGCACTGGCCGCGGAGGGGCAGCAGCAGCAGCATCAACATCATCGTCATCATCTTGATGGGAACACACATGTTGCACACACTGAGCTGAGATTTGTAATTGAGTTAGACGTAGCGATTTCAAATCTCTCAACGGTTAATCGAAGCGAATTCCACTTGGGCGCGTGTCACGAGATTTACTGTTCCGATGCGTTGGAAATCCCGAGCTCAACTGAACGCTTGAGCAACCGATGGGAGTCTGACGAACACTTGCGCCTGGCTTTAGCAATGACGACAGAGGCTGAGGCAGCGGCAGCGACAGAGGCAGCGACAGAGGCAGCGACAGTGACAGTGACAGAGGCGACGATGAAGACAGCTCAGAAAGTCACTTGCTCTTTCTTTTTGGGATGCCGGCTGATTAGCTGTCTTCCAATGTTCAGCAACGCATTGTGTGCCAGTTTGGAGCTCGTTTAACAGTACATAAATATACATATAAAGTAGCATATACATATAGCGTGTGTATATATATGTACATACATATATAGCATATAAAATATCTATAGAATGCAACGGAGCGTTCTGCACGCCCTCGCCAAAGCATGTCCATTTGCATGTGCCATGCATCGCTAGTTTGTTCAGCATTCTGAATCGGATTTTGATTCTGTTTCAGATGCTGCTGCTGATCTATTACGTTTGCCGCTTGAAAGAACGTGCTCCTGTTGCATATTATGAGATAAAATGTCATTGTGCCGCGATATACATACATATATACATACATACATACATATGCATAGATGTAGTCGCCGCCGGCCACATCCACATTGTCATCGGATCAGACACACACATTCATACTCTCATTCACATTCACAGTTCGGCACTTAAGCCCCCTCGAGAAGCTCCCCCTCGTTAGAACTGTGAACCAAATGCAAAGATTTCAATTATAATAACAAACTTTTACCGGAAGTGCAGCCATAAAAATACATTCATTTACGAACGTATCTATAGCACGGTTGCATCATAGTAAATAAATCTCTGAAACGCCAAGCAACCCCATTAGATCTTCAGAAGATTGTGTTATCTCAGTTAAACAGAACTTTTAATGTATATAGAACTTTTAATTTAAATACTTATCTATGATTATGTTTATGTTTTTAAGATTTTAGGATGACTAAATAAAGCACATTTAAAAAGAAACTGAAAGTTAATAACTATGTATATATGTATATTATATATATATATAGTTTTATTTATTTCTTTTATTCAATTTATTTATTAATAAATACCATTATATATTTTTTATTGTTATTATTATTTTTTATTTTATTATTTTATTTAATTTTCATATAGTTTATCCACACTTAAAACTAAAATAAATATTAAAAATTATTAAATATATTTATTATATTATATTCATTATTTATGTGTGTATATAAAATTTAAGAAAGGAAATATACATATATTATTTTATTTATATTTATTTCTTATAACATTGAGCTGGTTAAAATATCATTAAAAATATTACAATGCTTAAAAAAAGAAGAGTGTTTAATATTATAAAATGTCTAACACCAGAAAATGTGTAACTATTAAATATATTTATAAATAGATATAAATATACAATCAATAATAAAGATCTCCATGATTTTAGGGAGACGAAGAGACCAGTCACACTCGATTAATAATGCTGATTCATTATATCGAGGAAATTTGCCGCTACCTATTTGCAACACCAGCCTACTCCAGCGTATTCCACATGCCTAGAGTATAATACGATAAGACTTGGCCAAATTTCAATTATGGTTTATGTTGGTTGGAGTAAATAAACAAAATTGTAAAATATTTGAGAGCGATTCCTGCTGATTATTAAGTAAATATTTTCATAAAGATTCCACACTCTATGTATCTCCCAGATTGGTGGTGTCCATTCAGGCCACATAGATACACATACATAGGCACATGTACATGCACATGATGATGACTCTCGATACGAGTCGAGCGTGACCTTTAACAACTTGATGTAGCTCAGTCGAACTCCACGCGAAACATCTGAAATGCGATCGCGTTCAATTAAAAGACAATTTGATCGAATTAATTAAATTAGACGTGGACATGCTGGGGCTCCAAACAGCTGCGCAAACAAACTGCAAACCAATTAAAAACGAAAAGAGGCGTCCACAAGACTTAACCCGCTGCGATGCGTTGCGAAGTGGCGCTATATAGAGGTCCATTTACGATCATCCCCGACCCAATCCCAATCCCATTCCCATTTTCACTCTGGTACAGTTGGGCAATTACATTTTTATATATTTTCGGATGGATGTTGAAATGTTTGTTGAGTATGGTTGGTATTTTATTTGTAAACTCGACTACAATAACTGATTTCAATTAAAATAAGTACAGTGCTAAGTGCTTACAACCGACGCATTAGCCGTGTGAGGAGCATGGTCAAATTTTTATCGGAATTAGGCAAAATTTAAAAATAGTACTTAATTTACTAAACATATGGGATTTTGGGCCATAAATACATTGTTGAACTTATCATATACATATATGTATATTCATATATTTAAATGGGGGATATACATATCAGATCCTATGTCTTAATCGTAATCATACAATAAATATAGCTGTTAAATGAGTTTCGTTTACGTTTTACTTTAGCTAATTGTCGTTCACAAACTATATTTATTCACACAGACAGTGACAAACAACCAAAGACAACAATTGCTATCGTTAATAATAAATAAACAATGGTCGTTACACAGATCGCAGACGCAGAACTCTCAACTGGGGACGGGTTGCTTCACTGCCAACTTCGACTTCGACTTCGACTTCGATTTGGACTTTGACTTTCATTTTGGAATGCAAACGCATTTGAGCTCTGTGCGATTTCGTGTGTAATTTCGTCCTATATATATATATATATACGATGCGAACCCTGAATGAAAAAGTTTATGAATGCTGCTCTCTATATATCAGTACATAGCGATATACATATATTCGTAAACATACAATACAATTCGTAAACTATGCCTATAGGTGATTCAGTTGCGCACTGCCGGGGGGGAGTAGAGCGTTAACAAAACTTTCCTCCTCCAATCAATCGTCACAATAATCGATTACGTTTAATTAGTCGTAACAGCACTAACCTAAGTAAAGAACGTCATTAATTGAACGGTGCAGCTAGATGAGGCCGCGCTTCTTTTTGTAATCTTCCAGGTTCAGTGAACGCTTGGACACCGTCTCGGTTGGCTTGCTCGCCGGCTTGGGCAGAGCATTCGTGCTATTCACTGCAATTGGAAGGCGAATTATTTAGTGAGAGTCAAGCTAATTAAACGGATGTTGTCAGCTTACCTGGCAGCGGTACATCTAGGTCTATGTCAAAGTCGTGCAGCGAGTATAAACTGTAGTCCTTGCCATCGCCTGGCTTCGCATTGGATGTGCTTGTTTCATTCGGTTTCTTTTTGCCTGGCGGCGGCGGTGGCAGCGGGGCGGGCAGCACCTCGTCCTCATCCTTCTTGGCACCCTTGAAGCCCATGCGCGGCTGAGTAATGCGCCGCGTGAATGGATCTGATATCTTCATGCCCTTGTTGGCACGCGCCTCCTCCATGATGGCCTTCTCGGCATCCTGCACATTCCGCTTGCGATTGCGATCGTTGATGTACGAAATCAAATTGAGACTGTGCGAGCGACGTTTGTCCAGCTCGGAGGCGCGGCTCTCCAGCTGATCGATCTGCTGGCCCAGTTCGTTGGCAATGTCGTAGTCGCCGCGCAGCATAGCCGCGTCGCGCTCCTTCATGAGGCAGGTCTTCTTCATGGCATAGTTGGTGGGTCGATTACGGAAGCGATTCTTCTCCTCGACGATCTTGTCCACATCCTCGTCCTTGAACTCGTAGTTCAACGCCTTCTTAATATCGTTTTGCTTAATCTCGATCAGATCCATCGTCGGCATGGGCACATGCTGCTGCTGGCAGACCTCGTACCATTTGTTAAACTCGGTTTCAGTGAACTCCTGATTGGATATAAACTCCAAGCGGAAAACTCGCTCCTGAGTGCCGTGCTTGAGACGCAGTCCCCGATTGGTGCGCGTCGTTCCAAGTGTGTATATTTTGCCCGTCTCCACGACGCCAACGATCTCCGCTACTCGATAGACGGGCTTCTGGCCATTGTTGCCGATGCTGATGCGCACAAAGCAGTTGACCACGGTGCACTCGAATATGGGCAGATTGACGAAGCGCTCCATTTTGAAGCGAGACAATCGCAGCTTGTTCAGATCCTCTCGGGTCGTTATGAACACGGGACTCTTTGCGGCCTTTTCGTCGTCTTCCGAGTCGCTGGACGCTTTGCTGCTGTTTGAACGAGAGCGCTTGCCCGCCGGCTTCTCTTCGTCATCCCAGTCGCTGCTGCCTGAGTCATCGGAATAGATCTCAGACGCTTTCAGTTTGACTGCCGATTTGCAGCCAGACACACTCTCCAGTTCCTCTTTGTCATCATCTCTGTCACGTTCGGCCAGACGCTTCGCTTCCTCCTCCTCTGCAAATTCGAATGTTTCCACATTATATATTCATTTCATTATGATTTTGTACTCACCTCTCTTAGCTTTTCCCTCTCGCTTGGCTTTGAGCATGGCCATCGCATTGCTGCGCTTGTCGTCAGTTTTGTTCGCTTCCACATTCTTCTTGCGCTCCTTTGACCGCTCTTTGTGGTCGAAATAGTCAGCCACATTGTTGGCATTTTGCTCTTCGGAACTCTTCTCGGCACTGCTGCTGGTGGCACCCGACACAGATCCCGACGTCGAGGGGCCCTCGCGAATCGAGGGCATGGGTGAGGGACTCTTGGCCGAAGCCCGCGCCTCTAATGCACTAATCTTGCTGGCATCCAGGTCTGCGGCAGTTGAAGCGGGCACCGGTGGCGCCAAGTCCTTTGCCTTCTTGTTGCGCTTGTCCTTCTTGGACTTCTTTTTGGCACGATCCCCTTTTGTTTTTGATTTCTCGTTCTCGCTCCGACGGGCGAGCTTCAACTTCCTCTCGATCTCCCATCGGGTGCGCATAAGATCGCGCTGCTCGATGCGCTTAAAGATCTCTGTTTCACGCTCCTTTTCAGACAAGCCGTTGAGGCGCTTGCGGTCCTCCTCATCACCCATCAAATCATCGTCGTAGCCGTCATCAAACTCAGAATCGGAGCTCGAAGACGATGAACTAGATGAGTCGGAGCCACTGGCAGAGCCCGACGATGACGTTGATTTTGATTTGGATTTGTCATTCTCTGAGTCGCTGTCAGAGACCTCCCCCTCTTCGTGCTCACTTTGAACGTCGGGTTTTTTTTGTTCGGGTTCGATACGTTTCTCTGCTGGCGCTGGGGCCTCATCGTGACTGTCTTCGTCCCAATTCTCCTCGGACGAGCTTGAGTCTCGGCTGGTCTTCTTTGAGCGCTTCTTCTTCGAGGCTGGGGCGCTCGATTTATTGTTTGCCCAGTCCGAATCTGAATCGGATTTTGAGTTTGAGGCTTTTGTGGCATTGCTTGGCTTCTTTCTCTTTCTGGCTAGTGACAACAAGTCCTACGTGCAAAATAAATATAGATTTGTACAATATAATCTGCGCATTGATTTGTTACATGGTGCGAATTTGACGGAGGCGTCGTTTGTCATTTTATGCGCATTACTTACCGATTCTAAGTTGGTATCCGCGTCGCTATCGCTATCGCTCGAGTTTGAGTCGATTAGAGACTGAGTGCGACGTTTTCCCATTGTAATTAAGTAAAATTTGTGCCAAACAACAAAGTTAACCTGCAAAGAATGTGAAAATAAATAACTAACATATATATATACAGCGACAAGCCCTAACAGTCCCGCGACTGTTAATAACAGCAAGCATTTATTTTTCTCAGAAACGGTGGTGTCAGTAAGGCAATAAATTACTGTATTATGCAATTTAATACGTTTTTGTACAACACGCAACTAATATATTAAATCCATATGAATTGTCACTAATTTAGGGAACGAATTTCAACTAAAAACCAGCTTAACTCTAAATTCAACATTTGCCAACTTACTCCGATTCCTAGCCCCTAAATGAATGATGTGCTTTACAGCACTGCATAACATAGAGCGGGTATTTATCGATAGATTATAAAACAATTTGTTAAACCAATTCTAAGCGTCAGCTGCATAATTATATAGTTTCTAAGCTGAATAAGATGATGAATTAATTGTTCGCGAATAAAGCAGTTTGATTTCGCCTAAATTACTTAACATTGTCCATAGTTGATTGCACTTACCAACACTTGATGCTTCAGGCATCAGTTTTGTAGCAGCTATCAAAAATCGATGTATGCGAAAAAGCTAACTGCTATAAGACTACGCGGGGGCTTTGAATTGATTGCTTTTATCGCTTTGACTTTTTCAGATTTTTAATTTCGTAATTTGTTCAAATATATAAATTTATTGCTAAATTCAACTAGTGGCTTGTTGTTACAAAAGGAGAATATTCTTAATGAACGATAAGTCGGCATTGGAGCATGTTATGAATATACATATACATATATAATAATACTATTTTCTTCCTGGTGCACCCGTTTTCGCAAGTTTAATTTTCTAATGGGATAAATGCAGAGTATGCAAATAATAGCATTGCTCATCTCTACGCAAAATTACTGTTAACATTATTGTTATAAATTATACAACGGTAATTGAGTTACATTACAATGTACACACACACAGATGCACATTGATCACGCATTACCGTTGACTGTAAAGAGACACCTAAAAATATGTGTTAGTCCAGGAAGGTGGTGATATAAATTACTAAACACGCCGACTGAGGAGAAAGAGAGTGAAAGATGGGACAGGAGTGAGAAAGTGAGGGGGGAGAGCGAACATCAAACAGGTGTACATTCAACATCGTACATTGACCGCTTCCGAAAAGTCGTGCGCACTCTCTCTCTCTCTCTCTTTCTTAAGCCTTGCTGGTTGGTCAGGTAGAACCCAAACACGTTTGAGTTGCACTGTGGAGAGATTTCGTTCGAACCAGACACGAGTCGTGGAGGGTTCGGGTTGGTAAACAATTTCTTCGGCCATCGAGATCACACACTTTCTGCACCAAGAAGTGCTCTTAGGTGCTCTCTCAGAAAATTCTCTTATATTCAGGTGCTCCGCGATTGCAGATGTTGTGGGCCCAGCTCCCACAGCTCTCTTGGGGAGCACCAGTAGCAGCAGCAGCAGCTCGGCTCAGGTTGCGTCTGCAGAATTTTTTTCTTTTTGGTTTTTTATCTAACTTTTATAACAAGCGAGTCGAGGGCAGGAAAATCTTTAGTTCTGCGTTAGCCATCGAGTGGATAAGGTCGGCTTTCAACCGAGTTGAAGAAGTGTTGAAAAAATTAGTTGTGATCCCGGTTGTAAAAGTTTTGCAAAGTTCATCAAGTTGCAATAAGAGGATTATGAGATCTATGATATAATAAAATAAAAATAACTGAAAAGGAAACAGAAAATAGAAAACAATTTTAATACGTAAGGTAAGTGGTGCAATGTTTAATTAATGATAATAGTTGAAGCATATCTCTCAAGGAAACGATCATTAATATAGTTAATAATTAACTTAATGACTTTTATTTCATATCAACGTAAAACAATAAAATCTTTAATACACCTTTTGTCGGCCCATAAGACATGCGTGTATACATTCATATTTCTATGTAAATTAAGAGCTTCCACAAAACATAAAACATGAAAACAGAAAAAAAAAAAAACACAAAAACCATTACCCTTACTGGCCCAGCTTAAGAATAAGAAGAACAAAAAAAAAACCATTACACTTTACTGAGGAATGACTAAGAAAAATCACAAAAAACATGTTAACCGGTTTATTCGAACAGCCGCGACAAACGGAGGAGGGCGTCGATCGTCGTACCTCATAGGAGGAGACGGACCAGACCAGTGTGCAAAGAAAGATTCTGTAAGACTGCAATGGGAAAAAAAGCGGCACTTCGAGCTGCGCGCCTGAGATCGCAGCTAAAAAGCACCACATAAAACACATTGCAGCAATGCGATTTTCAAACAACATCCAACATCCGTCAAAAACATAATGAACGGTAGCGCTATCCAGTTATAGCAGACGATTCGATTTTGTAACAGTTGCTTGGGCCCTCGCTGACTCAGATGAACAGCTAGTTAGATAACCAGCAATTAGCTCTACCCAGCAATGTGAGAAAAAGAATCTATAATCTATAATTCTGTTTGTCAATTAAAAATCTTTAGATATTTATGGATAATGCGAGAAGTTGTTGGAAAATCATTTCTATTAGAAATTCATTTATTTTATTGACAGTTTTCTTTAATTTAAAAATTCATTTTAGAAATTTGTAATTTATTGCTAACGATTATTTTCGTAGTGCGAGAAGTTGTAAGAAAACGATTTTTATTATTTTTGACAGTTTTCTCAGATTTTGTTTAGAAATTTGTAAATTTATTGTCAGCAATTATTATAGAAAGTTTTAGTGGAAAAAATTTGTATCTCAGATGTCATTTGAGTGTTAATTTCAGTTCATTAAATATTGATGATGAAAGGTATACGAAATTTGCGATTCAAATAAAGCAGATGCTTTCTATGCTTTAATTTTGATGTATATTAGGTATAAATACTGCAACTATAATTGGGTAAAGAGTTGACTGGATGGCACTCAGATTTAAGACATTTATTCATTTATGCTAGATGAAGACGTCAATATATGAGGAGGTAGTAAAATATGAGAAAATTAACTAAATTTACTGTTACATATTTTTATTTTATTTTTTCAATGCATTTCGCTAAAAGCCCGAAAAAACAAATTAATTCCAATCTATATTAACGGTATTTCGTAATTCTCTTTTTGCATTCGTAACTAAACAAAAACAAAATACCGTTTCATTGGATATAAATTTGCGAAATGCAACAATACTATTCTAATGAACGCAACTGTATATATTTATGGAAACATTTAGTATATATATAGCCTCTTTATGTCATCATTCTCTGTAATCTCTGCCCCAGAAAGCTAAACTAACTATTCATATTTATGCATCTTGAGTCATCTGCTCAGAATTATAATTTCTTTGGCTTCTTTCTATTGACATAATCATTCTATATGCATAATTTGAAATTTCGTTAGAAGGTAAACAAATCTAGGTAAACTTAACGGAGTTTTAGGCTGGCCAATTTCTTGGCACACAATTCGATCATAAATTAGCTATATAATTGACTGCTAACACCTAGGGAAACAGACCAGCTAATAAGTGTGTCAAATACACCTATGACAAACGCACACACACACGCACACAGTCACTCACACACATATACACTCACGCATGCAGCCAACATCCAGTTAGATGTTGTTAAGAAGCTTTAGATTATCAAATCGGCAGATAGACTCAAATGCCTTACATGTATTTCCATGTGTATACAAAGCGTATGCACCGTTACGAATCCAAGATTCGCTGTGATAAACGCCTATTGAAAATTTCGACTACTGCATGACACAAATAATCGAGTCGGGCCAGGCCGAGTCGCTCGCCGCTCGTTGAATCAATGAAATTGGCCGACCTCGCAGCATGCAGAATAGAGAGAAAGTTCTTTCAACGGGGTTTTTTTTTTTCTTTTTCATTTCTTTTCTTGTTTTTTCTTCTTTTGGCTATATTGATTTTGGATTGTGGCTTGAACTGTTAAATGACATCACGCACCTTACTAAACATTCCGTAAAGTCTATTTGTTAGCGCATTGAAGTGGGTAAATAGGCTAAATTATAAAGTTGTGCAAATATTTAGTTAGTTTTGGTTAGTTGGGGAATTTAGCTCGGGGTGCTTTCACAGTTGATTATTATTAGGTATATCTAGATATATAGGCTAATCGATTCAAGATTTTCATATTCATATTGCAATTTTCTGTATTCTACTTAAGAATATAATAAAACATTCGCATGACTTTTTTTTTATAGCCCTTTCGATGGTATCTCTCAGTCAGAATCTATTACTAATGACAACAATACCCTGTACTCATTAAATATAATTTTCGCTCGACTTCAAAAGAAAACTTCTGATAATATATTATTAAATACCTTAGGAAACCCGAAGGGCATATTACCGTTAAGTATGTTACATACATCCAATTAGCTTAGCATTCTCTAATTAGATTTCTCGCAGTAATATTATGAGATGTGTCATAAGAAACGTGTGCGAAACTTAATGTTTGGAAATTTAATAACTTCTAATTAGTAAAAATTTAATGTGGGAAATTTGGGAAAGCAGAAAAAGATTGTGTATGAATACGGGGTTAACAGTAAAATGGATTATAGACAGGAAGTAGTAATAGAAAAGAAATAGTGTGGGATAGTAATCAAATCTGTAACAATAACGATAATAATGATAATAATAAAATATGAGCTTAGCATAGAGTCTATAGAGACTCCATACATAATCGAATATATACCCCTTCTTCCACACATCACGACTGTCCATAGGGTATACAAATTGACCTCATTACTGTGTGGGTTTTCTAAGCATTCGAAATGAAGAAGAAGCAACGCCAGAGACAGATGACCACGTATTTGAGTGTTGGTGAAATTGAACAAGTGAATCTCAGCATACCAATTCGTATCTGTCTCTCTTTCTCCCACTCTTCCACTCTCTCGCTCTCTCGCTGCTCGAGTAAAGTTTAATGTGTGCAATAAAAGGCTATTTGCATATCTATTCAGACTTCGCTCGGCGATACAGTTCAGTTTATATGGTTTGTTTTTATTGTTCCCAATTATAATGTTTGGATATCAAAAGTGGGACTTTGGAGATCCAAATAGAAAAAGAAAGAATGGAGGAGAAAAAAAATAATAAAAAAAAAATAAACTAACTAAGCAAACGCATTGAATTAAATTTAACTGCAGAGGAAATGGGATTTTAAAGAAGAAAGCCGGTTTAGATTTTTTGGTGAAAATTGTTATTGGTGTAGGCAGGTAGCTAGCCAGTCAGCCAGGTAGGTATGTAGGTGTGTGTGCGTGTGAGTGTGTCGGTGTATATCAAATACCGTTGCTTCCAGTTGCGTCGACATTGTTGCCAATGAAGATTAGGGTGCACGGCTTTCTGGCCATGGGGCTGATGGAGCTTTTGTTGCAGCAACAACAGACGCAGCAGCATGCAATTTTCATGTTTGGCTTTGCAACAAGCACGCCAAGCATGTCTGTGTGTATGCCTGTGTGTGTGTGTGTACGCACACACATGATCAACCCAGTAAAATTCACTGTTAGAATAACAAGTTTTTCGACCCGCAAGTTCAATTTTTAGTGGTGAATCGTATGCGAGATGAAGAACATTGCCATAGCCATAGCCATAGCCATAGCTATAGCCATAGCCATAGCCGTTGCTAACTAGACGCTGGCCAGTCGTTGCGCTTGGAAAACTCTGCTAATTGGAAATGAGACGCCTAAGAGCAGCCAAAAGGAAAACTCACCTAATGCATATGTATGTTCATGAGTTGGCCTACACACACACACACACACACACACACACACACACACACACACACACACATACACACACACACACACACACATCTCTATATGTTTGTTTGGTGGCTTATTTCTTTATGCGATTATTCCCGGCACGCAGTCGCGTTTCACGAGATCTCATTTGTGGTCTGGTATGCAGCATTATCGAAAATCAAAGCGTCTTTCAAATTTGTTATGCCTTGGGGCGACTTTCGGGAAAGTGAAATTGGGCGAAAAGCCGACGCCGCCAGACTACGTCTTCGACTTCAACTTGGACTTCGTCTTGGACTTGCTGCTGTCTATTGTCATGCTCTTAACTAAATGCGCTCTAATACAAACCCAACGCACGTCGAGCCGAGCGAGGTTGGCCCAGAAATGTGAGATAACGTTACACAGATCGATTTCGAAAATGTCAGCATCAGCCTAAGCCCTTTCCTATATATATATGATTTGTATATTAACATACCCTTTCCAGTAGATCTCCGATCTCTTGGTAACTTTGTAGAGTTCACAACCTTTTTATTATCTGGCGTCTCGTGTTCGCAACTATGAAAGCATAAATGTTATTGTTGTTGGCCATTAAGTCGGCAACTGTGAAGCCAGCTAGCGAGCCCAGCCGGCTTAAAGTCAGCTTGAGTTAGCGAACCAGAACTGGCATAAAAGGTCACTCACTCCCCAAAGAGGTAATTGACTTTCCTCGTACTCAATGGTCCATGGGGTCACTACGTGCGCCATTGTTATGAAATACTTCCAGCCAGACGCCATAGGCTGGACTAGGGTCCACTCTAGAGTGGGCATCTCATATTAATTATATGGGCTCGCTGCGCGTTCGCAAATAAATTGATGTGTATCAGAAACGATTGCAAGTGCTTATAATCTTTCAATTATGGGCGAAGCCAATTTAACTGAAAGCATTGTTCTGACTTGTTAGGAGATCGTTAAGTGATGAAAACTCTGCTCTGGAGTGAGGCGCAACAAACGAAACACACTCTCTATAGAAAGTAATTTGAAAAACTTTCAAGCGAACTTTATTTTGGATAGAATTCTGAAGCAGCTGGAGCGGGCGTTCGCTAATGGAGGTCAGCTTTTGCTCTAGTTTTGCTGTGAACCCTTAAAAGTAGTGGGCGTGGCACTTAACATGTATACAAAGCCATAGACAATGATTGATAATCATATTTAGCATTTTTAGCTGTCATTCAGTGGGCAGAAGGTAATTAACGGCTGAATAGATCATTTATTCAGAAAATCGACTTTCCAAATGCAGTTCTCATGAGAGAATTTTCCCAAGTGCTGAAGTTACTCAATCAAGGCCATTATGCATAACTGGCATTCACTAATTGTATCCAAATTGAAGAATTGAACATTCATTAGTCTAACCATATATGAGATTTCTTTGCGCAGTATTTGCTAGTCGAGCAGTCTCTATTTATTATTATTATTTTTTTTCATTGCTTGACATTCACCAATTTAACCAAAATTGAAAAGGTCAATATACATTACTCTAACTTCAAGTTTGACTTCGGTGCGCGGTATTTGTTAGTCGAGCACTCGCTTAATACATTAGTATATTTCTTATATCTTATTTATTATTCACTGATTAAAACTCACTGGTTCATTAAACCAAATCGAAAACTCAATTCGAGCTTTTTTTGCGCGGTATTTGCTAGTCGAACACTCTCTAAGTTCATGGCTCTTACAATACTCGTTTATTTTTTCTCTATATATATTGATATATATATTCATTTATTTTCTTTTTCTCTTTATTCATTGACTGACATTCAGGTTTTATTTATTTATGCTTTCAGCCCTCCATTTGAATAGTCATAATGGCTTATGGAGTATTTAGCCACAGTATTTTGCAATTCGTTGCGCTGGGCGTCTTAATGCTGTGCATGACTCAAGCCCAGACGCAGGAGACGGCGACCACAGACAGCTCTGATCAGCTAAGCGATCTCAGCGAGCAGACGACTTTGCTGGCTACAGATCCGTCGCTGGGCGAGACAACCACAGAGATTCCAGCCACAGTCGATGTGGTGCCGGCCATCGAGACGGAGAATCGTAATGCTCAATTTGATCTCTCAGCTGCGGCCGATTTGGACACGAAGGACTCGAACGAGATCTATTTGGATAATGTGAGCTGCGAATCGGATGCAGTTGGCTTTGAAATTGTCACCGGGTAGGTTCAAGAGGAGGAAAGCTAACACCTGTGATTATATTTGATATTTTAATTAAGCGCTGTCATAAGTCGACGATTTACTATTTATAACTGTGTAATCTTTTTCTCTCTTCTCCTCCTTTAGCTATGTATTTTCAGCACCTGGCCGGCTCTTGGACTCGCTGCCCGGCACTCTAATGCTGACGGACTGTCTGGCCACCTGCCTGAAGAATGCCACCTGTCAGTCCGTTAACTACGAGACGGGCCTCTGCGTGCTATTTTCAGCACACGCTGATCAGTTGCCAGGTAGGAGAGAAAAAAAAATAAACAAACATTTTAAATCCTAATTCGCTAAGTATTTGTGGATTTAGATAGGACAGCAAAAGAAACATAAAAATTGGCTTATTAAATTTGCTTCCCTCCTCTTCTTCTTCTTCTTCTTCGTTCGCTGCAGGCGCCTTAACCAAATCGCAGTTTCCGGTTTTCACAATCTATGCACAGAAGTCTTGCCTCTCCGCGAAGCACTGCTCTCGGGCCTGGTTCGTGGACCGCGTTCAAAACTACAAACTGAAGTCGGAAGTTAAGCGCAGCCTCGCGGTGGGATCGCGGCGGGAGTGCTCCGAGCTCTGCCTGAGCGAAACGGAATTTACATGCAGGTAATAACACTTTAAAGCTAATAGAATTGACTTCTCGCTGATTCGGTTCACCTGGCCGGCCGCAAGGTGCGCTTAATGAGTCGTAATTATTATTACATTATTATTACATTAATTATGAATGTGAATAGGACTATGAATATTAATATGTATATGAATCCATATGTGTATGTGAATGAATAAATATTGGTATCTAAATATGAATCTATATATTAAAATGAATGTGAATGTGAATATTAGTATGAATATGCAACTGAATGAAAATGAATATAAATACGAGTACTCGAATACTGGCGGATATTCAGATAATAATGAAACGGAATTCACATATATTTGCATTTAAATATAAAAATAATCATGAATATAGTATGAATATTCATATGCATGTAAATATGCATGCAAATTGATATTCATATATAAAAATGAATAAAACTAAATATACAAATTTAAATAAATATATAAAACTAAATATGAATATAATATGAATATACATATATGCGAATGTCAATGCGAATATCAAGAGAAATATATATATGAATATAAATATGAATGTGAATATGGATATATGCATTAATATTTATTTTTTTAATCATTGTCATATTTATCTACATAAATGTGAGCTAAAGTATGAATATATTTATATAGATTAAAATACAAATAAATCTAAATATGACTATGAAAATCTGAATACTATGAATATGAATATTCTCTCATTCTGCAACTCTCTACAGATCAGCAAACTTCAAGAGAGCCACTGGCGTCTGCGAGCTGAGCGAAATGGATCGTTCGACATTGGCTGGCTCGAATGCCTTCCAGGTCATGGACGGCACTGACTATCTGGAAAACCATTGCATCGAGGAGCCGAATAAGCTGTGCGAGTTCAAGCGACTGCCCGGACGCATTCTGAAGACGGTGGACTCGGTCTACCAGGAGGTGAGCAGCGTGGACGAGTGCCGTGAGCTGTGTCTCAATTCGCCATACAGGTAAGCACACATATCATATGGTATGATATATATATATATATTCAATTATTTCTACTCATCTTTGCAGATGCCACTCGTACGACTACAATGACACGGGCGACATGGTCTGTCGCCTCTCACACCACAGCCGCGCCACGCTGACGGACGTGCAAGATCCCTACCTAGAGGTGCCTGAGGCGGCGACCTATGAGCTCGCCTCCTGCTACAATGTGACGATCGAGTGCGGAGGAGGCGATATGCTGGCCAGGATACGCACCTCGAAGCTGTTCAGCGGCAAGGTCTACGCCAAGGGCTCGCCCAGATCGTGCGCCGTGGATGTGAGGAGCGCCCTGGACTTTGAGCTGCGCATGAACTATCATGATCTGGAGTGCAATGTGCGCCAGAGCCAGAGTGGGCGCTATGTCAACGACATTATCATCCAGCATCATGACATGATCGTCACATCCTCCGATCTGGGTCTGGCCTTGGCCTGCCAATACGATCTGACCAACAAGTCGGTGACCAACGGAGTCAATCTGGATGTGCGCGGCGACCTGACGCCCGCTCTCTCGGAGGAGGTGATTGTCGACTCGCCCAACGTGATCATGCGCATTACCTCGCGCGACGGCTCCGATATGATGCGCTCCGCCGAGGTGGGTGATCCGCTGGCACTCAAATTCCAAATCATGGACGAGCAGAGTCCCTATGAGATCTTCGTGCGCGAACTGGTCGCCTTGGATGGCGTTGACAACTCGGAGATCACGCTGATCGACTCGAATGGCTGCCCCACCGATCACTTCATCATGGGCCCCATATACAAGAGTCCCGGCTCCACCAAGATCTTGTTATCCAACTTCGACGCCTTCAAGTTCCCATCCAGCGAGGTTGTCCAATTCCGCGCCCTGGTCACGCCCTGCATGCCCAGCTGTGAGCCGGTCCAGTGCGATCAGGAGGACACCAGCGGCGAGTACAGATCTCTGCTCTCCTATGGTCGCAAGCGTCGTTCGCTCAATGAAACAGGTGAGTCTATCAGACTATTTGATATGAAAGAGAAGTTTGCTGAGATTTGCTTTTATAATTCCAGCCACTTTCGAGCTGCGTCAGAAACGCGAGGTTAAGACACCCTCAGATATGCTACTGGTTCAGTCCATTCAAATCACTGATAAGTTCGGCTTCGAGGAGCAACAGAGCCGTAAGTCGAACATTGGCGGATATTCGGAGAACAATGAAACGGAATTCACAACTACAAATCCGGGACGCGGCTTCTGTGTCAATGCCTTTGGTAAGTTGATTTTCACAGAATAAATTGAGTCTTGTAGCAAATAAAATGGAGTTGATATAATTTTTGATATTTATAAGGAATTTAGTTTCATATTAGTTGTATATTTGATCTATGACAAAAGTAATAGAAAGTTTTACATTTGATATCAAATTTTTAGGGGGTCGGTTGGTAGAGCAAAAGTCGATTCTGATTTACTCCACCTCTTTTAGTAGTTTAAGACTTCTTAGTAATATATATCATATATCATATATCATATATCATATATCATATACCATTCATATTCTTTACGAAAGAAATAGCAATAGAAAAATATATATTTTTTTTCTTTGGAGCAAAAGTCAAAATGAAAGCCTAATATGATTCTCTAACTCACTTGCTATAAAAACTGAAAGATCTATATGTATATTTGTATGTAGGAAAACTTTTATTAATGGGAATTTATAAAACTAATATATAAATACGTTAATTATTTTATATTTTGTTTAAATTATTAATAATTTCTTTCTTCTTCCTCTTCAGGACTCATCACAGCTGCCACATTCTTCCTGCTCACCCAATTGGCTATAATTGGCATTTGGACCTTCTGCTATCAGCGCCGGCAGAAGCTTCAGGCCTACCAGCACTCGTATTAGATTAAATCTTTTCTCTAAGCTTCGAACTCAGATCGAACAAGTTAATTTCAGCAGGTGCGCACGACGAGAGCGGGTCACACATACATATATAAATCTCTCTCTATATATATATTTGATACTTGGCAGCCTTGGAAATTGGTCTTGTCTAGTCATTGCTCGATTTGGGTGTAGAATATAAATAGAAATGTCGCGGATTGTTTGTTGGTTAATGGATACTTATGTATTTCAGTTCTACTATTTATATATTTTGAGCCCACTTTACGTACTATGTACTCTATGCATGTTTTCCAGACTTGTGAAGGCAGTTCAAGAACTCCACTGAACTACCCTCGTGACTTTGGAAAAGAAGAAAAAATCATACACAAATTTAAACTAACTTTATTTAATTTATTTACTAACTTAGGCAAATGCAGAACTTTTTTAACAGAACACATATTATTTATTTATATATACATAATATATTTATTTTTATTTTCTGATATATAATATACTTAACATATAGAACATGTATTATTGCCGATATATGCATTTAATTTAATTTAAATAAAAACTGCCTTAAAAATCAATAAAAGTAAAAACTTTTTAATGAATTCTATTTGTCATCGGATTATTTATACTGCAAATAATAGAAACGATTTCTTGATTTAATTGGAATGACGAGCGACAAAAGACGTGTGAAAGAATCGAATTTTGCACAGTTTCGATTGTAACAAGGTAATATTTGTATGGCTCTTTTTAGAGACACCTGCGCTAATTGAAGCTTTCTAATGCTGCCAGCATAAAATCCCATTATGATGCCCAGACTTTCGATCAGAATCAACAACCGACTTACGACTTGTTCTTGATTTCGTGACCTACACTGATGACAAAGCAAATTTGAGCAGCCAGACTGAATGAATGAATAATGGACCTTAACTAAATCAAAACAGAAAACAATATGAAGACTGCCTTGAGATCTAAAAGATGATATGGAGCGATTGGCTAGACAAGTTAAAAAATTGCAAATATTTTGGAAGACGATTAACTGAGGTCATTAAGCCTAACCTTGGGAACTTACTTACGAATGCTTAAAAGCGAAATGAATTAACAATTCTATAGATAATAAAGATCAAGTTAAGTGGTGCATAGAAAATTTTAATATATGAAATTGTAGCTAATAGAAATAATATATATATACAAATAGGAAGGCAAAAAATCATTAGATCAGTTCAGTTATTTACTAGCTAATCAAAAATAGTTAGCTCAATATTTTAGAATACCAAATTTGGAATAATTGAAATAAGATGATCAACTCTTCCCTTTCTTGAAGCATTTTATCACTTCCGCATATCAAGCTGTCCATATGCAAATTATTTCGTCGTTAATCAAGCTAATGAAATTTTATTTACAAGCTCGCGTGACAGCTGCTCTTAAAGATTTCTTGGCCACGCCCACTGGGGGCTTGGCAAACAGGGAATTATTATGAGTTTCACAACATAGAGAATTATAATTCGGATTATACATATTGATACTGACCATGGCCAAGAGAAAGCAAGTGTTCTCGCTGGAAAAGCTCGACTAGGAGATACCCTAAGGCAGCTCAGCTTTTGTGGTATTCTAGTTGAGTTTAAAAGACTACATCAAATTATAGATTATAAACGGAAAGATGAAGAGGTGGACAGAGGGAAAGGTGGACAGATGGAAAGCTGGACAGATAGACACATGGATAGTCGACTGGATGAAAGACGTATATATGGACAGACGGTATTAACACACAAATATTATTTTTTATGTACTATTAACATTATATTATTCTCTCATATATATTTTATGGCATTTGTCGCACCTTCTTTTGCTTACAAATATATTTTCATAGCACCATAATAAACTAAAATCCCATTTACAACTGATTCAGCATATCAATAGTTTGGTTAAACCTACCTGAATGGAAAGAAAACGCTCACTTTCGGAGCTAAGATCAGCTAGTTTTTCCGTATTTCACTGCTAGATAAAGATTTCTTAGCAAAGCCAAATTACGGATGATCTTCGAGTGAAATCTGCGTAAATATTCAAAGACAACTTTAAAGTAATTGCCCTGAGTGAGACTTACAGTTAAACAGAGAAAGAACAAGAAGAGGCTGAGGTAAAAGCGTGTTTCCCAGCTGTTTCGGATGCACCATAATGCTGGGAACAGAGTGGAGAGACTACTGTAATGACTGCTAAATTGTCACCTATTAAGTTCGTTAGCTTGTTTGGCATTTTATCTCTCGATATTTTCATAATGATGCGTGTCAATCTGCATTGTTTGTCAAAGAGGGAGAGGAAGAGGAAGAGAAAGAGCAAAAGGGAGTTAGTTGGAAAGAGAGAGAACGCCCAAATCTGAAGAGCCCATCTGAAGTACATTCTTTTGCAATGGTGCTTGCATGTTGGGCCTAATTAAAAACTTTCCTAATTTTCTAATTTGAAAGACGCTGAACGACGACGACGACGACGACGACGACAATGAAGACGATGACGACCTTTCAAGCCGAGTGCTTGGTCGCTGCGGAATTCTTGAGAGGCCTCAACTATATAGCTATATAGAATAAGTTGTTGTTGCTGGCGTTGTTTTTGCTGTGTAAGTGAATTAATTGAGATGAATGCACCTAACTGTGTGCGAGGGAGCGAGGACACAGAGCCAGACAGCAGTTACCTGCTTGAATGTGTGCTGGTTGCTCCACCAGCAGATAAAGATACAAATCTGCACGAAGCCTGTTTCCTGTTGGCTCCGAGGGTGCATTAATTTGCATGATGCACACCATCGGCTGCAGCTCCACTTGTATACACACACAAACTATAAATATATATATATATACTATATATATATATATGTATATATATCGTGCTTGAAGCAGGTGCGCATCTGAATGCTGGCCGCTGGATAATGGCTAACAGCATCGCCATGGCAATGAGTGGAACGTCCAACCCACATCTTAAAGTGAATCGCGGCTGCAGCAGCAACTGCCTTGCTGCAACCTTACCTCGCCTTGCCACATGGTGTCGCCAATAATGATAATGTTGCCACAGAGTGCACATTATTTTGGCTAAATTCAAGTGGGCGTTCGCGTTCCAAGAACCTCTTCAATTTTCATTTACAGTTGTTGCTGCTGCGGCTGCTGCGGCTGCTGCTGCGTGCTTCGTTATTTTAGAAAAGTAAATAGTTCCTAATTGCGCATGCGCTACGTACGTAGCAGGGATGGCTATATAAGAATCACATTTCGAACTTTCTATAGCTTTGCCTTTTGTGGCAGCTCAAGGAAAAGGCTCTGAAAGCTGACTCTCCTGAATTTCTACGGAACGTTTGAATTACATATTCTAAATTAATTTTAAATTGTAGAAAAACTTTGTATACAAAATAATTAGAAATTAAATAAATAAAAATAAAAAAATTAAACAATCATAGAAATATAAAACTTAATGATATTAATCTATTGCAAGTTAATTAATTAGTAGTATATTATTATATTATTTATTCAGGAAATTTAATTTTTAATAATGTTAAAGTATTATAAAAAGGAACTAATTAATATAAATTTAAATAATAAAAAAAAGTCAAATATTAATCTTTACAAATTAATTAATTAATAGTATGCTATTTGATTATTTATTCAGGAAATTTAATTTTTAATAATATTAAAGTATTGTATATTGTAAAAAATAATTAAAGCTATTAACATTAATATAATTTCAAGTAATATAAAGAGAATTGTAAAATTTGGATTAATAATAATATTATTTAAAAATATAATATTTAATAATTTTGAATGAATATAAAAATATTAGACAAGTATATAGATTAAATTTCAAAAAGTTACTAAAAATTATTGAAATAAAAATAAAATGATAGAATTAATAATATATGTAAATCAAGAAATATAATATCTAAAACTATTTTTAATTATACAATAAATATATCAAAAATAAAGTAAAATTTATAGCTTACCTGCCTGAAGATCATTTATAATATTGCTAGATTCTAGAGTATGTCACAGTGTATACTTTTTGTGAAAGAATTTCTCTGAGTGTAATGATTTCTTGGTTTTATTGCAGCAAACAATTAAAATAGTTTCAACAGGTAGCTGTTTGCTCTTTTAGATGGCATTTAAATCTTTTACTACAGCCACAACAAAGACATCATTACACTGAGCGAAACTGACAGCATTTAGCGTATGCAAGAGCATGCACTGGTTAGCATTTGCCCAGTGCCAGACGAGGAAGAAGGCATTGATGAACGAGTGTTTGATATAGTCCATGGTGGGCTGCTCGAAATGATCTCATGAGATTGGAGCGCAATGTGGCCACAACTGTCGTGCCAAGCTGAACACATTTTTCAATAAAAGGGCTGCACGAATGTGTCCCTCCCGACTCCCGACTCCCGACTGCCGACTCTTGGCTCTCGGCTCGCGACTACTCTCGTCTCTCGACTGGCTGTACCAACAAAGCAATTAGATTTCTGCACCTCATTATCCACACGAAAAGCATTCGTGCCATTAAAAAATTACTTTTCCAAGTGTACCAAGGTAAACGATCTTGGGCAACTAGTTACATACGATACCGAGCGCTGCTGCCCATAAACTGACTCAGTGGCTGCTTCCATTTAATGCCTAATGTTTGCACTATAAACTGCTTAAAACATGTTCGCCTCTCGTAGTTAATCTCAGCATAGTTACTTGGCCCTTCAATGTCACCAGGGACGGAGATAGAGTCTGAGCTAGAGACTGAGGCGGCGAGAGCATTGACTCTGCATTTCCATCCACTCAACAGTTGAATGACATCGCAAAACACAAGTAGTTCAATTACTTACACCTCATCTGAATAATCCTCAAATATAAACTCTCAATAATTAACAGGCTTTGTAGTAAATGTGACAAAGCCATTAAATGAGGTGACATGCATAATAAATTATGAACTCTTTATAGGAAAGTGTGAGTGTGGAATAAGGAATACCCTTGCGAATATATCTATATATAAAAGAAAATAGACAGACGTATAGATAATTCTTGTATTCTTAAGAATATATTAAAGAAGTTATTCCGGAACTGAATTTAGTGAAGATTGAAGAGTGTGAAATGGAAACTTGAGTATAGTAACTGAATATATTATATAGTAGCTTGACTATGGATATATTATTGCAAATATATTGCTATAGCAAGTAAGCCTTACCTAAGCTAAGATCTTCAACTCAATCTCTCTGTAGATAAGATCTTTGTCTTTGCCTTCACATAAATACTTCGTTAACTGCTCATTTGATTGAACATTCTTCTATGAATTCCTCTTACGCTCCATTTGTCTTCGCCACAACTTCTTAATACACTTTTGCTGCTTCAGAAATGATCAGCCTATTTAATCCGGCAAATATATAAAATAATGAAAGCAAAACTATTTTAAAAATGCTTTAATGACTCGGCATTCTTACATCAGTTTAAGTGCTGTTGCATGCCAATGGCAGATGATCTAAATTGGTTTTTATTACATTTTCAAAGTCAAGGTAGAACGAAAGAAGATGAGGCGAAGGCACAGTCGATGAGTGCGAATGCTTAAATGTGCTAAACTTTCGTCTTCATTTAAATACATACATATATATGTATATGGAATATATACAATAAATAAGATAGTATGTATTAACGTATAAAAATACACAAAACATGTTTTATATATACGTATCAAATTATTTATGTGGCCAAAACACAGTTTATATAAATATCTTCTGCCAGATATATATAAATATAGCATTTCAAATCTTACCAAAGAATGTCTGTTTATTTATATAAAAAATGCTAAATTCAGCTTTAATACAATTATAGACTAACTGCAAATGACTTTAATTATATCTCTTTTAATTGCTTCACATCTAAATAATTAACTCAGTGAATAACTAAAATCGTATGCATAATTTATATTTTCATATTTACATATTACAAAAATCTTGACTTCTTTACATTAGTTATTTTGGTAAAAAAATAAATGTTAATAAATATTTTGCTTTGAAATCTATTAGTTAAATTGCTAAATTCGTTCAAACCTAAATATGCGAAAAGAGTCCAAATTAAATATTTAATTGATAGATTTACGTACACATAATACACGTAACAATAATGATAATAATAATAATCATATTAGGTAACCAGCTAGAGTTAACTTTAAAAGAATTTCATACAAAATATGTCGTAAAAAAGTTGGTTACATTGAAACGGAAATCGGTTCAGTAAACCGATTCAGTATACATATATATTGTATATACTACATAATATATAACATCCAAATACATATTATAAGGAGGACACACGGCTGACTTGCTGACTCGGTGACTCCATAAGAGACATCCGAAACTGTGCGCCTGTTTAACGTAGCTGCGATCGCTGGGTCAAGCATATATACTTATATGATAATTATTACGTCAGCCCGACTTTGGGCTACGAGTCCGAATAGATGATGCATCTTTTGCTCTTCCCCACGGATGCGAGCGAATTGCTGTTGGGGCTCCAGCTCACTGCATTGACGGCCGTGCTGTGAAAGAACGGAACGGAACCAGAACTTTACGTTTTAGGGTTGCCAACAAAACAGGAACAAGAAAAAGAAAGAGGAGAACAGTGCAAATAGGTGTGTGCCAGTGTGTGTACGTGTATGTGTAGGTGTAGTTTAAATAATTCCAGTTCCTATGCCTACCTGTGCCCCTTGAGCGTCGTCTCGAGAAAGCCATTCACATTCCATATATATATTGCACCATCTGCCGATCCACAGGCGATCTTCGAAGCGCCCGAGTTGAACGAGGCACGAGCAAAATCACAACTGATCTTGAAGTGTTCATTTCTGCGCATATATAGGGTAGGGTATTATTCGATATTTATTATTTTTAGTTAACTCCAACTTACGAAAACGTGGATATAACTTGATTCTTGCGTAAGTCTAATAGTTTTATTGTATCATCCCTCACCGAACATATCAGGTAATTGCAATCTGTTGATCGTGAAATTGAGTATTGAATAAATCTTGATCTTGATTTCTCGTTTCATTTTCGATTCACTCACCCTTCGACAGATCCAACGAGGTAATTTTGGCAGGCATTAGCACATCGTCCGCTTGCTTCTCCGTTCGTATGTCCCAGAAGCGTATCTTCTTATCATAATGGCCACTGATAATCGTCGAGCCGAGGCTGTCCGTTGTGCACAGATCGTTGCAACTGGAGCCGGCAAACTTCGTCTCAATGCAGGCGATGCTGCGTAGGTCCCAGATCTTCAAAGTGCGGTCGTGACTTCCGGTCACCACTTTAATTGGCTCTTGGACATATTTGGCGGCCATCACCTTGCCACTGTGACCCGTTAGAGTGTGCTTAAAGACAAAGGAGAGGCCAAGTGTAAAGCCGTTAAACAACAACAACAAATTTGGGCGCCATAAAAAATGTCGCACTGGGCACAGTTGACAAAATATATATACATTTATTTTATATAAGTATGTTTTATATGAATCTGGACGTCGCGACGTCGCGTCGTATATTAAGAACAATTACGCATACCGAACAGCAGTCACTTAGCCAGGCTTTACCGGGAACAAAGTGTCATTAAAGTTGTCGTAAACCCAAGCCGAACAACAGCTTCAACTGCTCTTGAAGCAAATTATTGAATACTATGCTGAGCGCCATTCAACAACAACTAGCTGGGCTGGTCCAGCCCCGAAGGTTAGCTGTAGTTTTAGATGTTTCAGTTGTACTCGCAGAGAATTACGGTTAGGATCATGACTCAGAGTTTGGTTATCATTGCCAAAAAGTCATTTACCTGTGACAACATGAGAGCAGCAGAGGAATCTCGGTTCAATGTAATGCTAAAGTTATATAATAGACTCTATATGGAATCTAGTTTACTATAATGTGTAAAGCTCGCAGAGAGAATTGTCAATGCTAATTGAATTTGTCGTTGTCTAATGACAATATAATATAATTAATAATATAATTTTTAATCTTCAATATCTTCCCTGATTAGTGTTTCTTTTAACTGAATCTCAGTTATTGATGATCCATATCAGAATTTAAAATTATTTAACAATTGTGTTTTCTATACCAACTGCGATCATATTTGATCTCTATGCTCAAAACCCTTTTTGATTTATCTGATTCAAGGCTGAGTTCTTTAAGATGATTTTAATTCATAGTTCCAAAGTATCGAATATTTGTAATATATAAGTTAAATTTGTTATACCAATATAGGATGGCATTTGATCTCAATATTCCTAATTTTCATACTTTGCAAAATTTCCTTTCATTTATAACTAAGTTCCTTAAGCTGACTATGGTATTTTGAATCATTTATCGCATATCAGCTCGCGATTTGAATAACTACTATACAATATATTTTCTATACTAAATATTTTCTTACTTTTCAACTCTTTGTTCTCAATTCTCATTCTCTTTAGTTTTAGTTTCGATTTCTGTTAACTAATGTTACAATTTATATCGATTACTTTATAGAACTAAAGCCCAACTCCTTCCTCTCATATCACACTATAATTTATAATCAAATATTTTGATTTGCATACTCCATACATTTTGTATCATTAACTCGCAGCCATGAATACAATAGGAATATCAGGAGTTTCTTTTTGCATCGTGTGTGTGTGTGTGTGTGTGTGTTTGTGTGCGTGTATTGGCAACCAGAATAGCCTGTTCATGTCCCTGACCAAGTTTTTCTAAGCCATAGCAAGTGAAGCGCAGCTCCTGCTCTTAGCCAAGTTCCGAAAGAGCACAGGGGAATGTTATCAACCCGGCAACTGAAGCTGAACGGTCAATGCACGTTCTGGAGACTTGGAGCATGGCCACAACACTAAGCAACAGGTTTCTCCACTCACTCACTCTCTCTGCCGCCGCTCTCTCTCTCTCTCACTCTCTTTAGAGCGAGGGTTTTTGTGCTTAGAATAATAGCACTTTCGACAGTGCCACCGGTTGACGTATTGTCAGAATTTGAGCTAGACTCTCTTAAAGTTTCTCGCATTCAAAGTAAGGTTAATGCGTATGCTGCAGAGCTTCGGTGGCTCAATCTTGAATGGAATGCCGAATAGAGCATGGAACGGCAGTAGTTGCTCCTCTAAGTGCAGTCGGAAGAGGCATCTTAACTTATAAATATAAGAACATAACTTTGGTCAAATGACTTCAGTTCTGCGGCAACCTTACTCAAGTAATCAAGTACGTCTCAAAGGTTGATACTAAGCCCCATGCTAAAACTAATATGTTCTGAAGTGTGCAAATGTGTTCAAGTGTTCGTTCATTCGTTCGTTCGTTTTGCGGCATTAATTCGAAATTAAATTAGTTTTTATTTAGAAAAATATAATAATAATTGCAATATATAGAACCGAGGCAGCCATAAACTATTTTGGGCCTCAGAGCTCTGTTATAAAATTTTTGGCGTATAAATATTTCCTTGTTAGATGGAATTAATGATGTGTTAATGAGTTTATTATTTGGAAATAATAATTAGGTATAGTTGCCTAAAATTCTATTTTAATTAATTAATGGAGGTGATCAGGTGCAATTCAATAAGCGACTGAACTTGATTTTATATAGTAAATCATAAATTTGTAGAACATTATAAATTTGCATATATTTTTATAGATCAATGTGCATTCAAACTGAGCACTAGATGTTTTGAAATTGCTTATAAATATATATTTTATACATAAATTTGCTAAATAAGGACAATCAAACCTACGGTTTATATATTTAATTTAATATATATATATAACATATATTTAATTTTATATATTTAATTTAATACAGCTTCATTTCTGAAACGAGTAGTGCAAATTTGCACTATCATTAAAAAGTGTTAAACGTAATATTTTGAAAATAATTTTAAGCGAAATTGTTTTGATACATATATTTTGAAAATCAATTTGGTAACAAAGGGACAGTGAAACGGATTTAAATGCCAAAAGAATATATGATGATCATATTTCATTTATGCCATATCATATGTATTCATGCAAATATAGTGTGTAATAAAAATGTTGTAGAAAAGATCAAGTCAAAATTTATGACTACGACGCAAAATATTTTAACTGCAATAATATAATAATAATAATAATAATAATAATAATAATAATAATAATAATAATAATAATAAAATAATAATTTAAATAATAATAATAATTATTATTATTATTATTATACATTATTAATGAGCAAGAATAATCATAATAAATTATAAGGAATATTATATATATACACCTCTGTAAAAAAAACATATTTTCATAAACAATGTACAGTATAGTTAACATATTTCCGCGCAATTATTCTAAAAAAAAAAAAAAAGAATTTGCATAATTTCAACAATCGAGTGTAACATAAATTATCATTTATCTATATTAATATTTTCTTGCAAAGAAGCTATATAGCTTCGACCCAGAAACTATATAAAATGTCGAATCGTATTGGTTTTATTGCTTGAAACTTCAGTTTACAATTTTTATTTCAATATTAGCATTAAAATCTGTTCGAGTAGTCATTCAATTTAAATTATTTGACTATAGCCAGGCCAATTCCACACTTGACTAATTTTTTCCAATTTTTCAAGTGATTAAAAAATATATATTTAGTTTCAATAAATACTTCGGTTAACAACAATTCCACACTTGACTTAAATTTTCAAATATTTCAATTAAGTAAAAAGAAATATTTAATTAGGTTTCGTGCACAATCTTAAAACATTACGTTCAAGCAGCTCCCACTTGCCGATATGTGAACAAGGTCGTTCCGAAAATTGGCCCACTTTGGAAGCCAGCTGACAATTAAGAGTCGACGGAGTCATACTCTCGAAATGGGGTCGAAACGCAATCGAGCATATTTTTGGGCAATTAGATAGGCAGCTGGAAAAATTGTGCATGTGTGTGCATGTGTGTGTGCATTTGTGTGTGTGTGTGAGTATGTGTATTGGAAACCGTTTCGTGTTTCGAGTTTCGAGTGATCGCCGCCGCGGCTGTCATTAATTCAATGGCAAATAATTCAGGTAAGAAGTGCAGGCGCAAAGTTGGCGCGGCGTGATAAGGAGGCAGCTTAAGTCAATGTGCTCATTTCAATGGCCGCGGACAGCGGGACTCTATATCTCGAGATGTGCGCAAAAAGAACCGTTTAAATGTCAATCCAGAAATACCAGTTAGAAAAGGTGGTGCAACAGCAGCAGCAGCAGCAGCAACAGCAGCGGCAGCAGCGGCGGCTGCAACTGCAACTGCATAAGTGCATAGAAAGACGAGGAAGAAATCGCACTTATATGTTTAGTCACATGCCGCAATGTGTAGCACCAAATGCTGCCACAGCCTCTGCCACTGCCGATGCCACTGCCGCTGCCACTGCCGCTGCTGTTGCCTTCCTGCTATTTAGGCCAAGTCAATGCGGGTTCTCAGCCTGTTGTCATATTTAAAAATTTATTTGATTTCTCGCAATGCGCACATGCAACGCAATAGAAGGACGTCGGCATTCGCTGAGCTATGCAGCAGCTGCACTCGGTTTCTGGCCAACTGCAATTAGCCAAGCAATGGCCAAGACAGCCCGAGGCAGAGTCAAGTTGAGCTAACTTAAAGCTGGGCTAGTCAAAATGCAGCCCAATTTCACTTTCACTCTAAAGACTTTTCTTCTCTTTGGGCCCTAACTAACTCTTTAATAACAACAGTTAGCCAGGCCTATCTCTGTAAAATTCTCAATCTCAAGTATAGCACACATCAGCATATGTAGCTCAGTTAAATTCCTAAACGGTTTCCACACTCTGGCTTCTGGCTTCTGCATATTCACAGCGTCAGATATCAGCAGAGCCGATGAATACTTAGGCATCGAAGCATGCTTTGTGGTTTCTCTGGTTAGTGCAGCGCCTGAAAATGGGTTATAATGCAAAATGTCTGTCTATCTGTCTGTCTGCCTGTCTGTCTCTCTGTCTGTTGGCTGCCTTTGTTTACAATCTGTTACTCATTTACATAGGGTCATGTGTAGGAGCGAGCAAATGAATTAAAATGCTAATATCTCCCATGAGAAGAAGTACATTCAAAGCAGGCGCAACTACAACTACAACAGCTACAACAAGAACAAAAGCCCACTAACATATTAAGTTAGTCTGCTTTCATCTCATGTTTTTATAATTTTTAAAGTCAAATAAACAGGCTCAGAGTGTGATTAGTGCCGTTGCTTATAAAAATGTATCTAGTTAATTGCACTAAATAGATAAAGTCATTTGATGAGATGAGAAATGTGAGCTACAATGTGATTTAGAACTGCTTTACTCAAGTAGCTCTAGAGATTAAAGCGAGCAAATTAAGAGCTGCTGCGGCAATATGTTCTATAAGAGAAACGATATTCATCGATATTGTGCGATATAGATAATGTAATGCAATGTAAAGAAAGTAAAGGCTGGCATCTATTTTACTAAGTCCGCTTTAAATACTAAGGCGAACAAGATCTGTTTATAAGTGCACCGATATTTATCGGTATTTGGTAGAGATTTCTATTCAAGGTTAGCATTTAGCTGCACTTTAATAAAATTCTTTGGCAGAGATTAAATCACTTCCATATGCAGTCCAAGATCATTTCTATATATAAACATGTGTATTTATATATATATCGACTTTTTTCTTCTTCCCTTTTCTTCGGCCTATTAAAAAGTTCGACTGCACGTTGCCCCGTCAGTTATTTTAGTCACACATATTAAAAACTTATCCCATATAACCCTCAACAACTTGGTCTACGTCGATAACTGTCAATCAGCAGATGTCACTCGTCAATGTTGCATTCGAGACTCGAGTTGCTCGTGTCATTCCATAGATGTCAGCGAGAGAGTTCGTTCAGTTGACTCGTTAGCTGATTTTGTATTTTGAACAATGGACACAACTTGAAGTTATATTAAAAGACTTTAGGAGGAAACTTAAGAATTAAGAATTCTAGCTAAAGTTTAGACAGGAACGGATTGCAATAATAGGGTGTTTGGTTCTTGATCTGTATCTGTATCGATGAGTCAGGTTAGGTATTTTATAGTAATAAGAATTATTATCTCTCTTTAAATGTATAAAAATATTTACAGGAATATAGTTAATAACTATAAATGCTACAAAGCACTATGATCTAAATACATTAATGATTTATAAATATCTATAAGAGTTTTAACTTTTTGCTTAAAGTGTTTCATATAAATATGCGCTGATAACTATACGAACTCGAAACTCCACTTATGAATTAAACTTTTAAGCAAATAAGTAGCCAAATATAGACGATATTTTCCCCTACATAGGTAACTACAGGTATTCAACGACTCCATCTTAATCACTTTCTATAGACAGAAAGAAGCAAGTGTGAAGTGTACATAGTAGGGGAATATTCTACTCTACTTCAATTTCCATGTAATTCCAAATCAAGAAACACCTGTTTAGAGAATTATGGAGTGAAGCTCACATAGCAAAGCTCTTAGAACTCTAATTGAAAACAAATAAAAATAGTTTGTTCTATAGATCTAAGAGCTGTGCAGGGAAGAACAATTGTCGATAGATGCGGAAAGGTCATTATACTATAATAAGCCTATTAAGGCTTATTAACAACAACAACAACAAGAACAACAAAACAACTAACATACAATTATGGGTAATGGTGGTCCCCTGGCTGGGCGCCAGAGCAATTGAACGGACTAAACGACACCTCAGACACCAGAGCTGGCATGAAAAGATAATTAAATTAATACCTCTGCTATTGTTTTTCTTTAGCCTGCCGAGTGGAGTGCGAGAGGAGCACACAAATCGTACAAATCGAGAGAACGTGCGCTGCCGCAGTCCGCTGTTCGCTGTCCGCTGCCCGAAGTCCGCACTCTACGCATATTGAGGAAAATATTTCCAATGAAAAACAGCATACGGCCATTACGCAGCATGAGGCCAACGCACTTGCAGCTACTGCTCATGCTGCTGATGCTGTGCTCTTCGGGAGATGCACGTAGGTCGCGCATTGGGCTGGAGGCAGCTGCAAGGGACAATTTGGCGGAGCCAGAGATGGTGCCCGTCGCCATTCAGCTGGCACCAGCATCAATGCCTGAAAGTGACAAAACAAAGAGCACCGACAGCAGCCCAGCCGATCCCAGCCAGAAGAATGATCAATCATTGTACGTGGCCAATGCCAATGCCAATGCCAATGCAGCAACAACACAGACCAAATTGGCTGGCGGTAAATACCTCAACAAACAGTAGCCGGCAACGTGAACCCGCTACCTGTTAATGCGACGATTAACCATGAATGCCATCATTTTCATTTCACTTATAGATGCCAGCCACGCAGACCCCGATGCTCACGCTGACTATGACTCGCACTCTGACTCTGACGCACCGAAGCCCTTTTTCAGAGAGGAGCTGTGGCAAGAGGATGAGCAGGGGGAGAAAAGTTCCCTGGCTGGCCAGCCAGATTATCATAATTACACTTGGAGCGAGGAATGTGACCCAGATTTGTTGGGCTTCGAAATTATTACAGGGTAAGATTTTGAAAGAGGAAAGAGGGAGAGAGAGACGAGAGACAGAGAGAGGGAGAGAGAGAGAGAGAGAGAGAGGGAGAGGGAGAGATAAAGAGAGAGAGAAAGAGAGAGGGAGAGGGTGTGAAAAATAGAGAGAAAGTGAATGAAAAACAGACAGGGGAAAAAAAAAGAGGAAGAGAGGGATAACAGAAAGGGAGTGACCGACTGTACTTAATTTAGCAGGGAATTCGATCATTCAAGATCATGATATGTACTTTTTAATACTGTATAATATATCACAATATATCATATATAATATATCTTATATAATTCAAATATATATTTCACATATTTAAGAGCCAGATCCATATATATGTTATGTATATAAACTTTATGTATATGAACTTTTTTCATACGGAATATTTCAATGCCACCAACAAACCTATTTTATAAATATTTAATAATATTCGAATTTGTGTTTATCTCATTTACAGCTATGTTTTCTCCGCACCTGGCCGACTGCTGGACTCGCTGCCGGGCACACTGATGCTCACCGATTGCCTGGAATCGTGTCAGACTAACGAAACTTGCCAATCCGTTAACTACGAAACTGGATTATGCGTTCTATTTTCATCGAATGCTGATATTCTGCCCGGTAAGTGGAACAAGAATTCGCTTAAGATCATATTGAATAAATGTATTTAGTGTTAAGCTACGTTTCTAATGAATTGATTCTTTCAATATTTTCTCAATTTAATTGATCAGGTGCCCTCACTAAATCACAGTTTCCTGTTTTCACAATTTACGCGCAAAAAACCTGCTTGGGCGTGCGTCCATGCTCCAGAGCCTGGTGCATCGATCGAGTTCAAAACTACAGACTGGATGGACATGCAAAACGAGTCGTATCAGTGACATCGCGTCGTGATTGCCTCGAGTTGTGTCTTGGCGAAACGGAATTCATATGCAGGTGATTAAATCAAATATTGTGTGCGACTGTCGAAGTAATTTGTGCTACTGGACTGAACTGAAATCATTCTATAGATAGAATCAGCCTTTTTGTAAAAACTTTATAATTTTGAAGAAAATTATGGGCTTAAGTCTGTTAAAAAATAAGCTCGACTCTTAACATATTCATACATCATAAAAAAAAAAAATAAATAAATAAAATAAAAAAGTAAACTAATAAGAACATAAATTGATAATAAGTTATTTAATAATGATAATGATAAAATTAATAACCGAGTTAAAGTAAAAAAAATTAAGAAATAAAGTTGAGAAAAAATAATAAATAATAGCCTTGATGATATTCTCTATAAAAAATGCGAGAGATTACTTTATAATGATAATATTAATGATATTCCCTATTAAAATAATCGTAATCAATATAAAATAAATATAATAATATCATTCGAGTATAGATATACATACATATATCAAGCGTATATCCCTATAAAAATAGCAAACAGCTAGACTACTGAATAATGATATTAATAATGATGTTACCTATAATTATCATTACAATAATCAGTATATAATAATAGAGTAATAATTACTACTATGGCATAATGCTAATAGTGTTCTATAAAAACAACGATCATCCTATTGTACGATAGAGCTAGAGTTACTAGATTTAGTTGCTATGATTATTGATCGAAATATCTTGCATTATTATTAAATCATATTCCATATTTCATTTGTGCCTCTTGCAGATCTGCGAATTACCATCGTGATACAAATAGCTGTACGCTGGCCGAAATGGATCGTTTTACATTGGCCGGTTCGAACGCCTTTCAGGCACATCCGGGCACAGATTACTTGGAGAATAATTGCGCCGAGGAGCCGAACAAGTTGTGCGAGTTCAAGCGTTTGCCAGGTCGCATACTGAAAACGGTGGACTCGGTCTATCAGGATATTGGCAGCGTGGACGAGTGCCGAGAGCTGTGTCTCAATTCGCCATACAGGTGTGGAATACATCAGACTCATCTCGCTCTAAGACTCATATCTCTCTCTCTCTCTCTCTGTCTCTCTTAGATGCCACTCCTACGACTATGGAGACACCGGCGACATGGTTTGCCGCCTCTCGCATCACAGTCGCGCCACGCTCTCCGATGTGCAGGATCCCTACCTAGAGGTGCCTGAGGCGGCCACCTATGAGCTGTCCTCCTGCTACAACGTGACCATCGAGTGTGGAGCCGGCGACATGGTCGCTCGCATACGCACCTCGAAGCTCTTCGATGGCAAGGTCTATGCCAAGGGCGCGCCCAAGTCGTGTGCTGTGGACGTGACCAGTGCGCTGGACTTTGAGATTCGCATGGGCTACCAGAATCTGGAGTGCAATGTGCGTCAAAGCGGTGCGGGTCGCTACATGAATGACGTGGTGATTCAGCACCACGACACGATAGTCACCTCATCCGACCTGGGTCTGGCCGTCACCTGCCAGTACGATCTGACCAACAAGTCGGTGACCAACGATTTGGATCTGGGCGTCAAGGGCGAAGTGGAGACGGCGCTCTCTGAGGAGGTCATTGTGGACTCGCCCAATGTTTTGATGCGAATCTCCGCCAGAAATGGCTCCGATATGATGCGCTCTGCCGAGGTGGGCGATCCCCTGGCCCTGCATTTCGAAATAGCCGATCAGCAGAGTCCGTACGAAATATTCGTACGCGAACTGGTTGCCATGGACGGCGCTGATAATGCGGAGATAACGCTGATCGACGCACAGGGCTGTCCCACAGATCACCTGATTATGGGACCCATTCTCAAGAGCGAACAGTCTGGCAAAATGTTATTTACCAATTTCGATGCCTTCAAATTCCCCTCAAGCGATGTGGTGCAGTTTCGTGCCCTCGTCACGCCCTGCATGCCCAGCTGCGAGCCCGTGAACTGCGAACAGGATGATATTACGGCGGAGTTCAGGACACAAACCTCCTATGGACGCCGGCGTAGGCGTGAGGCATATGATCAGGGTAAGTTTAAGCTGATCTATTTCTATTGGGATTAATTTTAATCTCTCCCCATTCTCAACCTTCTAGCAGATCATCAGCGCAACAGTCGTGAGGTCAGACAGGTGCAAAACAAAACAAATCAAGAGGATTTGCTGCTCGTACAATCGATACAGATAACTGATAAATTTGGCTTCGTCAAGAGGCAGCAAGAGCAGCAGCAGCAAAAGCAGACAAATAAGCTGAAGGACTACGATTCGTATGACAATATGCTATTTGTAAATGAGGGCGTGGCCGGCCTCTGTTTCGATGGCATCGGTGAGTACATACAGACATATATCAAATATCTCGCTAATCTACTTCTGATAAACTATATTATATTAGAAAACCCCCCACCCACGTCGAGTAGTCTAAAACAAGCTTCTGTTGGTTGTTTCAGGTTTCATTGTGGCTGTGACTGTGTTTTTTGTGGCGCAATTCATTGTTATCGCCCTTTGGTCGTATTTGTATAGGCGACGACAGGTCCATCAGCCATATGTTAATCAATTTCTGAATGGCGCCACGGACTACAGAGCCAACGGCAGCAACAATATCGCGTTCGGCAAATAATCTGATAAGCAGGGCCCAAGCTGGGCAAGCTGTGCAAGGTGTGAGCGAAAATGATGTTAGTTCGTATATAATTCGTTATATACTGGGGTTTTTCTTTTTGCCTCGATTGCGGTAAATGATGGAGGAATCGGTGCAAAATAATGCAATATTCTAGATATACATATATATTATTTAAGAGAAATCAAGTTCTGAAAATATTTTATAAATAGAAGTGATATTTCGAAATTGATTAGTATAAAATTTTGCATTAGATAAATTTATAGTAGTTATAACAATGATAATAATATAATTATAATGATTTTTTAATTTGGAAGAAAAGATGACTGAATACACTTGTCTTTTTTCCCAATATTTTTAATGAATAAAATAAAAATTAAAGCAATTAAAATAAACAATTTTTAAATACTCATTTAGAGAAATGAATATGTTTTAAACATAAAGAAATTCGAGAAAATTATTATTTATAAGCATATTTAATAAAATAAACAAATAAAAGTTGTCATAAAGCGTATGGATTTGGAGATAACAATTGGTTAATATATTTTATCTATATTTCCTGCTGCGGTGTATTCAATCTTTGGGCAGGGTATGCATTAGTCGAGCAGACTGGGGCACTCACTATCATTTGATTTCGATTATGGAATTATTTTACAGCGTATATGTCTAGCATTGTGCTGTGACATGATTTAATAAAAATAATAAATATATATTATAGTCTATTATATATATATTTAAATAGAATGATATCTACATAGGTAAACGTTCTTACTTCCATATCTCTGCCTGCCTTTGTTTTGCTACTTACAAAGATAACAAATAGAACTGTCTAAATGTTCTATTTTGAATGGCTCTTAGAGGCTTAACTCTCCGTTCTACTCACCCGCAGCCGATTATCCATTACTGTCCACACTCGGGCGCCATAGTCATTGGATGTGCCCAGTATGTAGGCTCCAGTTGAGTCAAAGTCCACAGAGTTGATGCCAGCGCTGCTTCCGCTCAGCACAGCACGCGGCTCCGTCGAACCTAACGAGCATTGATTGCAGTTAATAAAGCTAATCTCTTTCGGCAGCTGTGCAATTAATCTATGGAGAATTACCTTTGCCAACATCCCAGAGTTTGACTTTCCTATCGGCACCGCCCGTGGCTACCATGCGCTCCACCGGACTCCAGCGTACTGCATGCGATTCGTTCTCATGCGCCTCGAATTTCATGAAAATCTTCGTCGGATTCGGCTGGCCCAGGTAGCCAGCAGCTTTGAGAGTCTCGATGGAGGTATTTGTATTGGGACGCACAACATCATGGACAGCCTCGCCGCCCATAAATCTAGCACTGATATATTCCTCGTCGTTCAGACCCAAAGCTTCCATGGCGCCGTTGATTGAGCCGTCATCAATTTCGTCGTCGCTCCCAGCGGGGCCACCAAATTGGGCTGGGCTCGAGTTGCGATGCAGTGGCGTGCCGCCCGGTGCAGGAACAATCGGATTTACCGCCGAATTGGGTTCGCGCACGGCGTCCTCCAAATCACGTTTCAGTTTAGCCGAACGTTTTCTGAAAAGTGACGGCAGTCTTTTTCTAGATATTTTCGAAATCGGTTACATATGTTTATGTTGAACCATATAAAAGCAAAACAAGAAAACAAAAAAATATTAAATTCGAAAAAGCCCGTCTAGATAGATAGATACGAATCGGGATTATTTACCTTTAACAAAAGCAATTTAGTTGCATAACAATGTGATTTATTAATTTTTAATGACCCAATGAACAAGCTTGCGAGTTATGTAAGTAGCGAGCGAAGTTATTGCAATCAGCCACAAGAATTCAAAATTTAATAATAAATGAAAAAATCAAAACTCTATGAATACAAGTGTTCAAAAATATGTTGCTGAAAATCTAGAATTTCTTGTCAATATACATACTTAGAAGAGATCTCTTGTTAACGTGTTTTATAATACTTAAAATTGATATCACAAACTGAGTTTTACTTTCATTTCAAATTATTAATATTTTACACACAATATTTGTGAATTAAATGATATCTAATTCATGCAATTTCTTCAACTCTACTGTGAAAACGATTTTGTTTTTTATTTTTGTGAAAATATATATTTTTAGCATACCAAAAAGATTTGCAAGTTTTAGCCAATACTTATCAACATTTCTATAAATATTATATGTATATATAGATATATATACAATATCATAATATGAACCGATAACATGAATGAATGCAGTGCACGTTTAACAAAAAACGATATAAAAAATCATAAAAATAAAAGCATTCTTCTTTTTTCATTTCACTTTTCTGTTTTGTTGTCTTTGTGTTTGTTACCTTATTAAACTTTCGTTTTCTTCATTCAGTTTATCGGCGTCTTTTGCCCGATAGCGCATCAAACGTTCCAGCAAGTAGCGATTCTCATCCTGTAAGTCGAGAGAAATTAAAAAAGTGTCAGCAAATAATGCAAATTAATATAATTATTATAATTAATAATGTATGGGAGCTACATTCATACATATGCAAATTCATTTGATTTGACCCATAAAAACTTTTACGCCTGAACAAAGAAACAAGTTTGGCCGTAGAAAGATAAAACAAGACAAATTCACGTCTGCTCGCTTCGTGGCTAATTATATATTCAGTTCCGAAATGACTCTGACTGAGTTAGACCAACAATTTCATTACCTAGCTATCAGCTAGCTATAAGCTGGCAAATGGAGTTTAAACTCTTCAACTTTCATTATACTCTTCTCACTTCATTAGACTCATTATACCTTTATATATAATCGACTTACCGAGTTCCTTTAATAACGACTATGCTATTTAATATTCACATGCATTTATAACATAAACAATATAATTTGGAACGATATTTAAAAAAAAAATATCTGACAATACTTGTGGGCAAAAATGTTTAGAAATTGTAAAGCAGTGCTATAACGACCAGGCTTAACTGAGGAATCGGCACAACTAACCTGCACATTGCGCATTTTCTCCTCCAGGGAACTGAAGGCCAACTGCAGAGCCGTGTGCTCATCCAGCAAGGTTGTGTTCAGCTTCTTGAGCTCCTCCAGGCTGGAGTGTAGCAGCTGCACCTCAGCCCTTAAGCGATTGTTGGCAGTTTGTTGTTCGTAAAGACTGAAACGGTAGAGAGGGAGAAAGCAGCATCAATTGAATCAGAAATGGCAAGAGTTCTCTATGGCACATACCTGTGCTCCTTTTCGGAAAGTAGCTCCTTTTGCTGCTCCACTTTGAGATTTAAGTCGACAATCATTTGGGAGTGCTCGCCCTTTCTTTTGTGCAGGTCCGTCAGCTCCTCCTGTTGCGCCAGCAGCTTCTTTTCCAGCGTGGCAATGGCCACATTGGGACCGGTACCACCTGTTGACACGGCATTGCGCAGTTGCTCGTTCTCCACGGACAATTTCAGATTGTCTGACTTTAATTGCGCAACATGATCTATGAGGCGGTTGTCTATGATGGTGCTCAGTGGAATAGAACAAGTTTTTAGTTAGTACGCACTCAATCGAAATGAGTCGCCGTCAGGCTTTGTCTGCAGTCTATATATAAATATATGTGTATGTATGTGCATGCGTGTGCACATGTTACTCACTTTGCACAATAATCTCCTTGAAGTTCTCACACTCCTTGCGGTCACGTTCGCGCAATCTTTGGACAACGTGCTCGCGCCACAGGCACTCCTCAGTGGACATCGTGAGATCCGAATGGGCTCTGGCTTGCTCTAAATTAATATATTGCGCCTCGCTGCTGTTGCTGTCGTCACAATGCGTATACAGACACATTCATAGTGGCAAGGCTATTCTAATTAATTTCCAAAATCGATGCGTTACGTTGCTCGAGCGTAATTGCTTTTCGTTTAAGCTAATGTTTTCTTTCTTGTTAAAATGAATTTGTTGTGACCGGACGATTATTGTTTTACGCTATTTAGCAGAACAGCTGTTTATCGCTGTGGCGGCCAGTCGATAAGTGGTCAATCGGGAAACGGCGTGTTAAATGAAAAATACCAAGAATAACGTAAGCCATCATAAATTACGTAGTATTGTTCGTTAGTTGATTAACGATGCAATATGCCTTCAATTAAAGTTTAATACTTTTTTTTTTTTTGTATGGTATGGTATGTTTAATTATGTTATAAAGAATATCTTTAGACAATAAAAGTGTTACTTTTTTACTGCTTATATCAATACAATTTTACCTAATTCCTGTTTGAATTTGCTGAAAAGTATATTTTTAGTATTTTCTTTAGAGCCGTTAAAAATATACTTATTTGTTGCTTAAAATGTTTACTACTATAATTAGCTGATATGAATATTTGACTATGTATTACCTGCTACTTCGTTTGATATAAGTGCTAGAAGTAATTTTGAAATATTGACACAGCTACATATGCATTAAATAAGTTCTTTTCATTGAGGGTTTGTAATAAACTCCATTTCAACACTATTAAACGCAAATTTTCATGAAATTTCAGATATGTCCATTCTTTTACAAACAATGTGTAAAAAAAACTTTCCTTAATGCAGTTATGAATATGCGCTTAAAATTTGATAAGCCATGACAGTTTTTTGTTTGTTAATAAAATAAACACAATTAAATTAAGGCACACCTGCACGGCTCAATATGTTCAATCAATATTAATTAAAATACAGGTATTCTCCCTTAGGCGCATTCACATTCCCATTCCTGGCGTTTTGCATGGGTGCTTCGCTTCTGTTGTCGGCGTGTGCGAAGGGCGAGCAGCGGCAGCAGCAGTGGCTGCCTGCACCGAGTTTCATAATTCGACTTAAATGCTACGAGGCAATTTGCAGTAGCAAACAACAACAACAAGAGAAACAGCAACAGCAACAGCAACAAAGCACAAACAACATGAACAAAGTGCACATTCCTGCCGCTAAAACGCCGCCTGCTGCTGCTGCTGCTGCTGGCGCTGCCACTGCCACTGCCACTGCTGCTGCTGTTGCTGCATCATTACAACTACAACAACAATAATAGCAATAATAACGTGCGGTAGAGAAAAACCATCCACCCACACTTGGACACAACTCAAACAGACCGCAACCCCACGCTGGGCAACCACCACCCATACGTAACGCAACGAGAGCGAGTGAGCTGGAAAGATTGAGAGAGACTGCGCCAGAGCGTAAGCATTGAGTGAGAGCTTTGAGCGCGACTTTAGAACTATGCTGACGCATGCGCTCAACTAACGGGGTGTTTGGAGCTTTTCAAAGAGTCGCCGAATCGCCAAGTCGTTTGGCCATTTTCGGGTGGTTGTCGTTCAAAGCTAAACGCGCTGTTGCGTCGCATTTACTTTGCAACGCCACAGCCGCCTTCGACTGCCTAAGCGAGGCAAAATGAATGTGTGTGCGAGAGAGAGAGAGTGAGAGGGAGAGTGAGAGAGTGGGAGTGCGGGAGAGCCAGTGATTGCAATTGAGCGTATGCTCTTTGCAAAGCTTTCAACTGCTATTCTACTTTCCAAAGTTCAATTGAGAAATTCTGCTCGATGAGTGTGTGCGACTTTTTTTGGCCAGTTTGACGAAAGACGTTCGCGTGTGCGGTAACGGTAAATCCAATCGAGCAATTGGTAAACAAAAACAAATGTTGCTTGAGTGAAGTGTAACAGCGAGAGAGGCGCGGGGGTTGAAAGTTGAACATTGCAGCAGCAAAAGGCGCAATTAAAACGGTGCTAAAAGAATAATTTACAAAATATAAAAGTAAATAATAAAAAGTTAAAAGAAATGTTTATATATAATATAAATATATTTAACTAACTGCAAACTTAGCGGACACAGCAACAACAAAATTAAGGTGGGCTTTACTGTGTGTGTCGCGGCGGGCTAACTGTAAATTGTACACGCCGTGTTGCGCCTTCACCCAAGGGTGCACGGAACAGTGCCACCCTCCTTGAATAAACTTTCCATCCCAATCGTGCGCTGTGTGTGAAAATCACACAGAAAAACAAGCGCAGAGTTTTAGTTTTTATTCGCAACAGCCATTTGCTTAGTGCCACAGCAAAGCCGCGGGCGTGGCGTCCACGGACACGGACACGGCCAGGGACACAGAGACAGCCAGCAGCAGGGGCAGCCGTAGCAGCAGCTGCCGTTGCAACGGGACTATTTCACATTTTGCTCTGCCAGCACTGTTAATTTGTCGTGCATTTGCAGCAACTGGGAAAAACAACTGCGAAAACTTCAGCTCGCAAAAAATAGAAAATAGTTTTTGTTTAGGTGAGTGTGAATACAGTTGATGGCAGATCATATATTTCTCCATTTTTTGTGCTAAATCGGATTTATTGTTGCGCCATAAACTATCTATTACTAGAGTTATGTAGCAGCGCCATAAAGCTACCAAATATTATTTATATGCCACTCTTTTTTTAATATAAAACAAATATACATATAACCATTTGTTGTTTTATAATGAAACTCCATTGTTATTTATTTTTTATGTATAATTCTTTTTTTTTTTTTTTTTAATATAGAACACTGTATATTGTTAAAGAAACACTGTTTCTTTAAAGATTAGATATACAAAATTATTTTATAGTTTACAAATATATATTAAAATTATATAAAAAAAATCTATACATCACAGGGTGGTACATAGTTTGCTTCGTATACAGGGTGATAGAAAATTCTTTTAAAATTAATATTATATGATATTTAATTATGGTTGTACAACTATAATATCCAAAATATTTTAACTTATTTACACTTTACAAGGACAACCCAGTTTCGCTCAGTGTATTCTGCTAAAAAATGCGCAACTGATGCACTGAAGTGATTTAGTCAACAGCCAATACAATAAGGTAGTTAAGGGCTTTCGCAAACAAAAGTGGCCAAAGTCAATTCATATTAAGGGTCAGGCAGCTGCTGGCCCCTTGCTGCCCATGTCCCCGACGAAACCAGTTCGCCAAACCAAACCAAACCAAACCAAACCAAGGCAATCCAAATTCAAATCCAAAATCGAGAGCCGAATCCACATATGTATGCACAGTGGGCAGTCAACTAACTAAACAAAAGGAGCTGGCAATTCTGAAGAGCTTAAAATGCGTTTTGTCAACATTAGACAAAAGGCCAGTTGACTCTATCTCCCTCTCTCTCTCTCTCTCTCTGTCTCTTTATGGGGGTGTTGTGTGTGTCATGTGTGGATAAGGGGAATGATTAATGCTGGCAAAATTGCTTTCGAATTGCCGCCAACACAACAGCTAGCTATAGCCAGATGCCGTGTGGACTTTGTGGATGCGAATGCGAGCTGGAAACTGGAAAATGCACAAAGTGTTGCCGCATCACGCCGCCTGTTGCCGCCAACCCTCAAGGACGGCAAACAACCCTCGTCTTCGAGCAGCAGCTACAGCCAGCGGCTGCAGCACAACTGCAACTGCAGCAATGATGAATAATTCAAATTCAGACGCATCTCGTATGCATGTGCATACAAAAGCAGTGAAGACCAGCTGAGTAACGGTAGCTTGCACAATCCGTAGCAGGTAACCGTGGCTTAAGTGCATTATCCTTGAGCCCCTTTGCCGCTCAGCCCCCTCCCAAAATAATTGCTCAAATCTTGCACCCAAAAGCAAGTTCCCTCAACGCTTTTCGAGGCCTCGCCGGGTCCTTGACTCGCATGAATTTGTTACTCCCCCAGTCCACCTATCCCCAACCAAAGGCCCCCAACCAGCAAGTCACTTACTCTCTGTTATACACCCACCTCTCTGCTATACACCTGCTGTGATCAATCATCAAGGGATGCCCGCCGCCTGGGCTGTTTGTTTTGCTTCCTCATGAACTCGCGCGGCACACTTTTAATTTAAAGAAAACATAACAAAAGCAATTTACTTGAAATCATTGCGAAGTTTATTTACTTCTGCAACAATAACATAATTTTTACTTTTACTTTACTTTATTACATTTTTTATTGATTTTTTTTTTTAAATTTACTTCACTTTAGTTTGTTTGATTTTTATTATTATATTTATTTGCCAAACATTTCTAAGCATGACATTAGAAATAATAGTTTATTATAAATGCTCTGAGACTGCATGAAAAAAGCTGAATGATATGACACTCGATGGATGGTACATCTAGGAAACTTGTGGAAATATTAATCATAATTTGCTCGCTAAATAGAAGGCATAGCCTTATGAATGATATGAAACTGTGCTCAACTCTTCCAAAAAGTTTTACAGAAACAAAACTTGAAACTTGAGTTAAGACAGTTGCCTGACAGAAGCTGAATGCTATGGCACTCAAATAAGTTACATCAATGCCAAAGACTAAAACTATTTGAAATATTCGTCATAACTGCTCGTTAAATAAATTACGTGGCCTTAAGAATCTGTCTGTAAATGTGGGCAAACTCTTTTAGTGAATGTGGCAAAAACTTGAGTGAAGGCAGCTGCATGACAAAAGCTGAATGCTACGATACTCAAGAGAACATCAATGTAAACGACTGAATAATAATGTGAAGCTTCTGTAAATATTGATCATCTTTGCTCACGAAATATGTAGATAACAGATCATATGATTCACCGAAATATAAATGCCCTTAGTTTAGGTCTTCTAGAGAATGTATGGCGGCGGAAGCAGAATGCTCTGAGACTGCATGACAGAAGCTGAATGATATGGAGTGGATATGGACTTGTGGAAATATTGATCATAATTGCTCGCTAAATAGAAGGCGTAGCTCTATGAATGTTTATTTTATTTATTTATATGGGATGAATGATTATGAAACTGTGCTCAGCTCTTCTAGTGAATGTGACAAAATCAAAACTGGAAACTTGGGTTAGGTCGGATGCATGACAAAAGCTGAATGCTATGACACTTGAAAAAGGTGCATCAATGCCAAAGACTAAAACTTTTAGAGATATTGGAGATATAATGAATACATTATAATTGCTCGTTAAATAAATGACGTTGGCCTTAAGAATATTTCTGTAAATGTGGGCAAACTCTTTTAGTGAATGTGGCAAAAACTAGAGTGAAGGCAGCTGCATGACAAAAGCTGAATGCTACGATACTCAGCGGAACATGGAACGGAACAATGTGAAAGACTGCATTATAATATGAAGCTTCTGTAAATATTGATCCTCATTGTCCATATGATTCACCGAAATATAAATGCCCTTAGTTTAGGTCTTCTAGAGAATTTATGGCGGTAGAAGCTAAATGCTCTGAGACTGCATGACAGAAGCTGAATGATATGACACTCACTGGATGGTGCATCTATGACTCTTGAGGAAATATTGATCATAATTGCTCGCTAAATAGAAGGCGTAGCTCTATGAATGTTTATTTTATTTATTTATATGGGATGAATGACTATGAACCTGTGCTGAGCTCTTCTAGTGAATGTGACAAACTCAAAACTTGAAACTTGGGTTAGGGCGGATGCATGACAAAAGCTGAATGCTATGCCACTTGAATAAGGTGCATCAATGCCAATGACTGAAACTATTGGAGATATTCATCATAATTGCTCGTTAAATAAATGACGTGGCCTTAAGAATTATCTCTGTAAATGTGGGCAAACTCTTTTAGTGAATGGGGCAAAAACTAGACTGAAGGCAGCTGCATGACAAAAGCTGAATGCTACGATACTCAACGGAACATCAATGTAAAAGACTGAATAATAATGTGAAGCTTCTGTAAATATTGTTCCTCATTGTCCACGAAATATGGAGATAACAAATCATATGATTCACCGAAATATAAATGCCCTTAGCTTAGGTCTTCTAGAGAATGTATGGCGGCGGAAGCAGAATGCTCTGAGACTGCATGACAGAAGCTGAATGATATGACACTCACTGGATGGTGCATCTTGAAACTTGAGGAAATATTTTCTCGCTAAATAGAAGGCGTAGCTCTATGAATGTTTATTTTATTTATTTATATGGGATGAATGATTATGAAACTGTGCTCAGCTCTTCTAGTGAATGTGGCAAAATAAAAACTTGAAACTTGGGTTAGGGCGGATGCATGACAAAAGCTGAATGTTATGACACTTGAATAAGGTGCATCAATGCCAATGACTGAAACTATTGGAAATATTCATCATAATTGCTCGTTAAATATATGACGTGGCCTTAAGAATATCTCTGTAAATGTGGGCAAACTCTTTTAGTGAATGTGGCAAAAACTTGAGTGAAGGTAGCTGCATGACAAAAGCTGAATGCTACGGTACTCAACGGAACATCAATGTGAAAGACTGAATTATAATATGAAGCTTCTGTAAATATTGATCCTTATTATATTAATAATTAATTAATTGTAATATTGCCCATTAATTACCTTAAACTTTCCTAATAAATGAACTCAAATTACGACCAACGCAATTCGAGTTCAATTTAATATTTCTCATAGAGAGCAATTCAGCAAATTGAAGAGTATGCATCAACTGTGCATACCCGTCCGCAGCTGTTGCCGCCTTTTCTTAAACAGGGAGTGCTGCACTTTTGGCGTTGACTTTGCGCTGTCTAATGAGAAACATTGAAGCCGGAGCTCAATATAAAGATATCACACTCAGTTTGTGCGCCGCATCCTGGGCTCCTTAACGATATTAGCGAGGTGAGGTCCTGGCGCCGCTGGGTGGGCGTGGCGCGCTGGCTCGAGTTTGGCTTTGGCTATTTCCACGCCGGGCACGTTTCGCTTTTTCCAGCTAAATTAGATTGCGTGCAGAATGTGGGCGAAGTGCTCGACAGGTGCAAACGGCGCTCGGTGGCTGACTGACTGACAGCGCGCCACACAGTGGGGCATTGCGTGTGCAGCTATTGACAAGGCACAGTGGGCAGAGTGGGCAGTTATTGTTCGTACTATGCAGGGCAAACTAATCTCCTTAGTGCTATTAATTATGTGCCGACGCCATTTTGTTAACCACGGCAACCCGCAACCAAAGGCTGAATATGCGTTTCCGAAGCCGCGCTCTCGCTCTCCCCTCTCACTCCCTCCCTCACTCTCTTGCACTCTGTTCTGCCAAGCCATTGTTTAGCTGTTCCGTTAAACTTTATCCTTCTAGCTGCCCTGATAAGCCAGCCAACGAGCCAGTCAGCCACAAAGGCGAACGCTTCACGCAACTTCAGCATGCTTGGAGATTATTCAACGCCTCGCACCCCCCAGTGGAGCGTTTCCAGGAAGAACTTTGTGCCCGGCTCAGCTGTTTGTATTAGCACTTTGATCCGAACAAAATAAAAAACAAATCTACATACACACTATATATATGTGTCTGTGTGTGTAACGCACTAGCATATGTATTTGCGTAGGCGGCGTACACTGTCAGAAATAACTCTTAGCATGAATTTCCATAAGTTTTGCCTGAAGAGACTTTTATACTTGTTAACAAAATGACAAGGGGATATTGGTTTTCTTTAATGCCCGTCTTGCAATATAAAGAGAGGATCACTCCCTTCGTCTCTCCGTTTGAATGCAGCTTTGGCCCTATAACTATATATAAGAGACTCTGCTGTGTCTGTGTTGACTTCCGATATAAACGAAAGATAATAAACTCAGCTGAAACTGAGGACTGAACTTAATATTGCACAAGTTGCAGCCAGCAACAAGATAAGCAGCAACTTTTCGCTGGTGAAAGAGCTTAAGGGGATTTATGCAGATGCCACAAAAAAAAAGAAGAAGTAATATATATGCTAGATATCCAAAGACATTATAATTATAGATCATGGAAATGCATCAAGTTAAGCTGAGCAAACAAGCTTTAAGAATTATCATAATGACAGAGCGATTATTGTACAAATATACACATTATATATAGAAACTATGGCATGACATTATTATTTATTACGTATACGACACGTTTGCCCCACACAAATACGAAATAGATGAGGCGCACAGCTGATGTGTGGGATGCGTAATTGCAAAGCTTGTTTCTGGCCAATTAAGTGCAAATTATATTATAGAAAAAAATGAAAAAATAATGACAGAGAAAGAAAATATATATACTGCGTACGCCCACGAAGTTTTCACAATTCAATTTCAATGCCAGCTCCAGTCCATCTGTCCAACTGTCCGTTCGTCTGACTGTCTGTCTGTCTGTCAACTGCGCCGCTTGACAATTCCGACAAAACAAATCAGCGGCAGCAGCTGAAGCTGAAGCCGAAGCTGTAGCTGAAGCAGTCCAAGTCAAGCCACCCATTTGACTGTGGTCTGTAAGTGTAAGTGAGTGTCATGTGTATGTGTGTGCCTGTGTCTGTGTGTGTCTGTCTGTGTGTTTCTTGTGGCCGCAGCCACAGCGCGTAAGTGAATGAATGGAAATGAAAAAGTGCTGGTGGCACAGAAACTACGTGATCCGCATGCCAAACAGCCAACTGACATTAAATGACTCGGACCACGACGGGCGAGAGACTGACAAGTGCCGACTGGGCGGTGGGCGGTGGTTGGTGGTCGGGAGTGGGCGGGTGTGGGCAGCGGTGGGTGGTGAATGGTCGCTGGCTGCCCAAGCGTAACAGCAACTGGTCAATGCCTCAGCCTCAATACAATACCACGCTGAGCACACACAAAAAAATAACACACACTCACACTCAAACACACAGCGCAAATTAAATAATTTGTATTTCTGCAATTGCTCGCATTTTGAGCTGGAATGCTCGGCCATGCTCTCGGTCGCTCGAGCATGTTTGTTGTCTTCAAATTAATTAAATTGTCTCCAAAATGCCATTTAGACAAATAACAAGCCCAAAAATAGCAGCAAATTAAATTTCAAAACAACTCGTAAATATTAAATCAGATTTGATTGCTCCGATTCGCTGAGCACTGCGAGATTTTTATTTTTTTTAAATTATTCGTTTTCTTTTGCTTTCTCTCCCTCGAGTGGCTGTAATAGGCTCGCCAGCTGACTTTGCTCTCATTAGGCTCTGGCTGGTGGAAAAGGTCACGGCCGTTGACCGGAAAAGTGTGTAATTCAAGTTTTAATTAAAATCATAACAGCCATTGCCGGGGCACACAACATTAGCCAACCTTTTGGCCAAATGAATCTGGCTATTTCATATAATTTACGTAGCGCTTCTGCAATTAATTTTCTGCAAATTATAATTACAAAGCCAAGTTATAAATGTGCCTAGCTCAGGGCACCTAAAACATATTTGCTTCTATTTGTTTGTTGGAGAAGAAAATACTATATAGCATAGGAGCTATATATAAGAAATAATAGGAAAAACAGAGATTGAGGAGAAGAGGGAGAAAGAAAACTGATATTTGTAGGCATTGTATGCGTGAGCGAAAGAATGAATTACAGAGCAAGAGAGAGAGAGAGAGAGATAGAAAGATGGAAAGGTATAGACTGTTGGAAACATAAAGCGGGAGAGAGAGACAGGAAGTTAGACAGTGGGTGAGAGAGATGATAGGAAAGTTATGCAGAAACTGGGAGAGTGAGACAAAAACAGAGAGAGACAGAGAGAGATAGATAGAGAAATAGACACAGAGACAGATAGACAAATAGATAGAGTGAGAGATAGTGAGAGAAAGAGAAGAGAGAGAGAGGGGTAGACAGTTTGTGAGAGAGACAGAAAGTTACATAGAAAATAAGAGAGAAGATCTGGTATGGGTTTTCATTTTTTATCTTATCCTCTTCTTATCGTATCCTCCTTTAAGCCACCGACTGTTCATCTATTCAGTATCTAATATATTCATAAGTAATTTCTTATGCTTCAGCGAATTTCCAATATTCAAATATTCAAGCTAAATAATAACAAGATTGTTGCACAAAAGAAAACAAAAATTGTTTATGCCTTAATCGATGTATTTTACATGTTAAAGAAAACAATTTATGGATCAGACAACGCTTAAAGGGAACACAATCAGGTCTTGCCAATTACATGGCCTGAATAATAAATAAAAACCACTATAAATCAGTAAAGGGTTACCAATTTATAGCAGAGCAGATGACTTGGCATATATGTACATATACATATATAAATATTTAAATACATTTATATGTTAAATATTTATACACATATTTGTCGAGTTAATGTTTGTGCCCATAGATCTTGTCGCAATAGCAGGTGAATTGGTCAATTAGTGCGGGTTTTCAGCTTGATGTATGGCTGGAATGAATCATTGCGGTCATGCAAATCAATGGGAATGCCATAGGTCCAAGACAATGACACATTCTATGGGTACAAAGTGTATTTAATACAGGCAATAAATTATGGCCAAGCGATGGCAGCAATTCATCCAGGAAGCTCAGCATTGGCCGAGGGCCATGCGAAACCATTATTTTTGAGCACCTGCAGTTCTTCCAAATAACACACACAGACACACACACACATAGGCACGTGCACGCTCACACACATACGCAGACACCCCACATACACGACTCATTTATTAGATTGCATGCAGAAACGATGTCAATATAAAGGGAACCCAAGGTTTAAAGGTAAAAGCAGAAAATGTGTAACCATAAACCAGCTGGTAACCACAAAAACAATTTGATGGTCGAGCGTGTCGAGGTGCAGGGGGAGTGAAAGAGAGAGAAAGAGAGGGGGGGGGGGCTGTGAGTTCATGTGGGGGTGTGCATGTTAATGGTCGTACGCCGGGTGGGTGTCAGGGAAACAATTGTGTGTCATGCACTTTCAACCCCAGCGTCGTCATGTCTGGTGTTCTGGACTCTATAAAGGGGCAGGAGCAGGAGCAGGAGGGAGCAGGAGGTGGAGAAGCTGCAGGTTCAAGATGGAGCTGTAGTTGGGGCGTGAGCTGGCCAGGAGCAATTGTCTAGCAACCGGGGAAACTACAGCCAATGGACTCAATTGAGCAACAACAGCAACAACAACAACAACAACAATAGCAACAAAGAAGCAACAGTCTGTTGGCGCATGCTTTGGCCTTTCTAGCTTTCCGTTAGTCGCTGACTGACATCGCATCCGTAGCCCCGCGGCGCCGACACGTGGCCCGTGTCTGTCTGTCTCTGTCTCTCTCTCTGTCTATCTCTGTCTGTGGCAGCCCTCTGGCAGCTACATCATTATTTTAGCCAGTGGCAAATGTTTTGCCAACCCTTCAAGCCTTCCAGCGGCCGCAGTGCGTTTTAATTTTGTTTGATGTATTACCCAAAAAGCCCGACACCAAATGAACCCGGCAGCGCGCAAACCTATCTAATGGGGTAGCTTAGTTCCAGCACTCAACATATGCAGATGTCAGGCGACATTACTATGCAGATTTCGCAGCATTTTCATTTGGTATTGCGCACATTGAGCAAACAGCAATTTCCGCACACAAATTCAGTAAACAGGCTCATTGTCAGGGGCTCTTGGCCGGGCCCAAACGAAAATCCTGCCCCCAAGTCTAGCGAAAAGCCATAAAAAGAAGGCCAGCCGCCAAAATTGTGTTCGAGTGTGCAGCGGATGAGCTCTTGAAAGGAGCCAGCGACAGATAGGAGCGGAGCCTTGAAAAAAGATGCAAAACGAAGCGGGAATACCCTTACCGAAGCGAGAATACCCTTACCCGAGACAGCCATATATAGATATATATATATATATATATATATATATATATATATATATATATATATATATATATATATATATATATATATTCCTACAGATATATGTCGTGTCTTGCTCTCATCCAAATTCTAACTCTGCTATTTTTTTATAGATTTTTTTTTTTTTATTATCTTTTTCACTTGGTATCGAGTTTGATGACTTAGTGCTGTGAGCCATCGTTGGGCAACTGGCAAAACTCCATCAACATCAATGCAATTCCATTAGCACGAAATGATTTGATGCGCTCCGTTATCTCTGTAGTGTCAAGCGTCCAAAGGGACATCGGCTGGGCAAACAACACGAAGCAATCGCAATGGGAAAGCCATAAACGCGCATTGAACTGTGCAGCCTCGCCCGTTGTTAGCTTTAGCTTCTGTTTCTTCTTCTGCTTCTACTTCTGCTTCTGCTTTTACTTTAGCTGCCAGACAGTATTATTTTTTTTTTTTTACTTTTTACTTTTTTTATGTGCGCGCTGAGCGCTGAGCCACTCAGAGCTTAGAGCGTTCGACGCTAGACGAAAGCCAGCTGAAGCTGAAGCTGAAGCGCACCTAGCATAAAAAGCGAGCTTTAAAGCACTTTTTTTTTTTTTTTTTTGTTGCTGTTATAATCTTCAGTTGTTGTACATTTACTTAGTGTTTCGCATAAAAACTCTGAAATGTCTACTTAGGCAATAAGTGTAGAATAAGCTAAGAGTTTGCTAATTGTTAGCAGCTGTGTTATTATCATTATTATAATTATCATTATTATAATTATAAGTATTATTTTTTTTTTTTACTTTTTTTTTTTAATAATAAGTATATTTTATACTCAATAATATTTTCACTATTATTATTATTTTAATTTTTTTATTATTATTATCGATTTTTTAATATTAATTCTTGTATTATTATTCATATTCAATAGTATGTAATACACAGTCTAATAATAGCACAGCTTCAGCCAAATTATAATCATGAATAGTGTTCGGGGGCTGCGAGCTTCGAGCTGGGGGCTCTGAGGCTGCATAATTCATTTAAGTCAGATTCAGTGGCGCTGCTAATGGAGCTGCTTTGTTATTATTTACCTCAATGGGACAAATCATACACGCTGCAATTCAAATGGAAGTCTCCACTCTGCACTCTGCACTCCCCACTCTCCATTCTCCACTCTCCATACGCACACAAATTAAATGATGGCAGGCCTGTCCCTGGACATGTGTCCACTAATTGAAATGGACTGCGAGTGACCCGAAAATCCTATTACCCTTAACCAGGCAGCGGGCGCATCTGGACACCATTGCGTCGAATTTTCAGCTGGAATCCGTTATAGGGGCCGTGCTCCATTAAGAAGGCCCGGAAATCTATATAGAGCTCTAGCCAATCGAGTGACTGACTGAATGCATGCAGGCATCCCTTCTTCCTGTTAATATTAACTTAGGCAGTTAGTGAGTTTCGTTTGGTGATTCAATTTAAATGCATCTTTAATTGGTTGCCAAGCAGCTGCCGACTTGGGCTTCGCTTTAACTGCTTAGGGGCGCTGCAATGGAATGCTGTATGTAATGCACACCTGCCACATGGCTGCCAGGTAAATGGGGACAGCTGCCCCGGGTGGGGCATTAATTCCGGCTGCCGCGACTACAGAGATGCTGATGCAGCAGCTGGAATGTGCCAGCAGGAGGGGAGGGAGTGTAAGGAATGGGAGTGCAAGGGAATGGGCTGGAATGGAACGCTCGAGCCATACATGAAATGCCAACGAAACTGAGGAAGTAATGGGAATTCTGAGCGGAGGCACAGCAGAAGCCGTCTGAAGCTTGGTGTCGATTCCGGATGGAGTTAGTTTCGGCGTGAGTGAGTGTGTGTGTGTGTGTGTGTGTGGCTGAGCAGCAGGAAAATGGAATAGGAAATTGAGTGTGTCTAATGCGTGCTTATGGCGCACATTTTAATAGAATTTTTCAGAGTCGTCTGTGGCCCAGCAACAGGTGAGCAGCAGACGAGCAGACGAGCAGGTGAGCAGGTGAATAACTGCCAGCTATAGTCGGTGCTCGCTTTTCTTTTATTAAAATCGTGCTGCCTGTCAGAGTAACTCGATTTCCGTTTGCATTTGCATATTGTCGCCCAAAAACTGGAACTTGGCAAATTTCTATCATTTTTCATATGTTGCACGTTGCGACGTGGCATGCTACAATATTAAAGAACTTGCACGTGTGTATCCGTAACTGAGTCTGTATGTCTGTGTGTGTGTGTGTGTGTGTGTGTGTGTGTGTGTGTGTGGCATCTGTATCTGCACTCAAGTCGCGTTTGCTGCTGCCGCTGCAAATAAATTTGTCAAATTGCATTCGCAATTCGCTGTTTTTCTTTGCTCTCGCTTATGAAACTGTGCGGTCTTCAGTGGGTGGTGCGGTGGTGCAGTGCTGTGCTGTGCTGTGGTGGTTGCATGTTGCAATTGCAGCTGTAGCTGAAGCTGAAGCTGAAGCTGAAGCTGAAGCAGCCACAAACAAGCGACACAGCAATGTGTCGCTTCGTATGTCGCATTGGTCTGTCTCTCTCTCTCCATCTCTGTCTCTCTCTCTATCTTGCTCACGTCCTCACGTGCTCCACTCTGCTCCACTCGGCACCACTCTGTGCCACCCAGCCAGCTCGCCACTGACAGCTCTTACACATTTCGTTTTATTGTCACGTACGCGTTCATTCCGTAGTTTCTCTTTATGGTAGGTCGGCGCTGGTTTTCCACCAAAAATTATTTCTATTGCCCGCCCGCCATGTAAGGCCATGCCCAGCTGTCGTATTTCACTTGCCACTCGTTCGTAAGTCGTATCTCTTCCTCTTCCAGTTTTATTTACATACAGGGTGCCTCAAGTGTAGGCAATTAATAAGCTATAATAATCGGCTTGTCTCCCATAAATACTGCATTTCAATGGAGCACCCATTGACCCTCATAGAAACTGCTAGTTGCCACATAAATGCTTGTACTTTTATATATATATATATGTATACTATTTCTGCGAAAAGTCTTAACTAAAAACTTGTGCAATTGCATTGAAAAGCAGTTAAGTAGTAGAGCAATTGGAAAACTCTTTTATGTCAAACTAAATAAGTACAGTTATTTTGTAACTTTTCATAGAAATGCTGAGCGTATACCTTAGGAAATGGGGTATGCTCAGTTTTTTATTTACAGTTGTAAATTCCAAAGGTAATTGTGACGCTTAGTTGAGGCAGGAAAATATACTAATATTTAGTATATACATATTTGTTATTTACATATATGTCTTAATTTTAGCTAGAATGCTGGGTATATTCTAGTCATGCTTTTACTGGGACACTCTTGCTTTTCCTCAACTGTAAAGCGCATTAAATTTAATATTTACAAGATTTTTTTTACAAGTTTTAATGTGAATTGAAAATAGTTTATATTTTATATACAAATACATATCTATATCCCCGCTCGACTAGATAATATATGTATGTATATATTTCAACTACTTCTGCAATTTAAAAAAATTCCATAATAAAAGTAAAAAAAATCGGAAATCTATATATATAAAAGAAAGTTGTGTAAAAGTGAAGACTGCTTATAACTTGATTTGGGCTGAACCAATTTTCATGGTTTTTGATTTGTTGGATTTGTCTCCGCAACGAGTTTAGTATAGGGTCTTAAAAATACTGAAAAAATTTGCCGAATACTTGAAAAACGCGGTTTTTTCCCCAAATGTTCAAATTTTTTTTATACCCAGTAGGCTTGGTAACAGTGACAGTTTTGACAATAGTGTAGAAGTAAATAAACAAATGTAGTCAGTCAGTCTACGGTCTCCTGACCTCGAGCAGACCTGACTATTCAAAAAAAAAAAAAAAAAAAAAAAAAAAAAAAAAAAATAAAAAAATTTTCAAATCAAAAGGAAAAATATTTCAAATCAAAAATCTGCAAAAAATCAAAAGATTAAAACCTGACTGTTCAAAAAATAAATAAAAAATTCAAAATTCGAAATTAAAAAAAAAAAAGTTAATTATTAAAAATCGTATTTTTGGACTTTTACAAAAGCTAAATATCTCGAAAGTTCAGGTATTTGTTTGTCTCAAACATAAATTTGTGTAAATTATTTATATTTATATTTCTCGATTGTTTTATATGGTTTTGTGCGAGGGCAGTATTACTATTAATAAAAATGCCGCGTCCTAGAAGATCTAATCTTTCCCGGCGGACTCATAATGCAATTAGGCAACGGAATAGCGCGAGTCAATTATCTGACGAAGAGCGAGAAATCGCCCGAGAAAGGCTCCGCGTTAGTACCCAGGGAAGAAGGGCCTTAATTCGTGCTTCTCAAAGAGAGGCAGCCCGTGAAATGGCAATAAGAAATGGTTCAAGGATTGATTTGAATCGAGCAGCGTTTCGATATGATTGCACCATTGATTACAGCTTGAATCGTTTAGTTTGCATTGGTCCAATGGACGTTGTTTGCTAGCATTGTGGCGCATTGAAGTTTGCTGGTGAAACGCCCGGTTTGTACTGCCTTAGTGGTAAAGTGACATTGCCATTAGCGGTCACCATAGCCATTGCGTTCCCTGCTTTATGGCGAAACACTAGAATCACGACATTTTCTAGCGAACACTCAAAAATACAATGCCTGTTTCCAAATGACATAATTTGGGGCGGAAAATATTGGAGACGGATATTTAAGGTAATTTACGTTAAAAATTTTATTTTCTATGACTGCCAAAAAAAAATTTTGAATAATGTAGTTTGTTAGATTTCTGTAAATAGTGTTTGTAAATATAACTATAATAACTATGGCTTTGAATTTAAAGATTCAAGGCCAGATTTGCCATCGCATTGGATCAGTGCAACCTATTGAAGATGCACAGCAAAAATTCTTGCAAACATACTTCATGGGCAATATGGAAGAACAACTTGACCGGCGTCAAGAAATGAACACAGCTATGAAAAGAGCAATTCTCCATGATTTGCATGCTTAGAAATTTAAACCAACCAAAACTGTGCAATGGAACGCGTTTGGTGATAAGAAAACTGATGAGCAATGTGATTCACGCGTTGATACTCAAAGGAAAATTTAAAGATGAGGAAGTTCTTATTCCTAGGATTCCGATGAGCTCAACAGATATGCCCTTTGAATTTAAACGAATTCAATTCCCGCTTCGTCTTGCCTTCGCCATGACGATCAACAAGTCACAGGGCCAATCTTTGACTATTTGTGGCCTCAATCTAGAAAATGCGTGTTTTTCTCATGGTCAATTGTACGTGGCATGCTCACGTGTTGGCAAACGATCCGCATTATTTGTTCTTGCACCCGACCAAAAAACGAAGAATGTCGTTTACAACAAGGTGCTTGAATGAAAATCCGATTAATAAATTTATCAGTGTATCCCAGCCTGAACAACATAGCTTTCAACAATTTTTTACCTAGAAATAATATAGAGGGCAATGCAACGTTTGCCGGGCCAGCTAGTAAATTTAATAAATGTCATTTGATATTTGGCCAACAATTCAATCAAATATTTATTTAGCTCAAAATGATTGATAATTCATTTTCATTTTCCTCGCTTATTTTTTATTGATTGCTAAAAGCTTGAATTTAATGGCAGAATTTACCAACAACAAAAAACGGAGCTTTCATAAATTTTGTATTACATTACCTTAATTAATGCTCGCTGTTTTTTTTTTTTTTTTTTTTTTTTTAACACAATTTTTAAATTTGGTTTTAATAGCAATTTATTTAGCGTGGTTGAAATAAATATATGTAAATATATGATTTATTACTATAAATTATAAAATAATTCATGTGCTTATATGTATGTATACGATGCGAGCGCTCAATAGCTCCGTGAGTAGAGCATGTCCTTGAATAAGGAATTAAAGTGAATGCTGAAATAATTTTACTAAAGAAAATTCAGTTTCTATTAATATTATAAGGAAAAATAATAATAATAATAAAAAATAAATAAAACATATTTAATTATTAGCATAGTTTAGGCAGAAATAATAATCGATAAAAATAATGTATATATAAAATATTATACATTTTATATATATAAATACTTATGAAAAGAAAATCAATAAGATGATTTCATTTTAAAAGCAAAAAGAAAATATATATTATTATTATTATTAAGTCATTCTATATTTTATAATAGTTCCATTTATATCACAAACCACATTTGTGGTCTACACTTGGACCACAAAAGATAAGCAAGTGATTTAATAAGTAAATTACTCAGTCCATTAGTCAGTCAGTCAGTCAATCAGTCAGTCAGCAATCGCTGTGTTTGTAATTCGTAAATTGACATCTGTAACTCCCAATTCGTCAGCATCTGGCTACTGCTGGAAGCTGCATCTGTATCTACATAGCTCAGCAAATTTGCAGTTACGATGCAATTAAATCCGACAGTCGGACAGACAGACAGACAGACAGACGACGAGCTGGACGAGCTAAGAAAAACGTTGATAAATGTCAAATGGAAAGAAGAAATGCTGATGATAAAACGTCAGCAGGACGAAGAAGATGCGACCGCAGTCAATGCAGAAGGTAATAGCAAAAAAAAAAAAAAAAAAAAAAAAAGAGGAGTAATTCATACTCATGGCTGAAGGAGGAAATTACTCGAGCTGAAAGCTGGAGGAGCAGCTGCACTTAGTTAATTGAGCATTAGAAACACTTTGCTCTGCGCCGTTCGCCGTTCGCTGCTCGCGTGCTGCATTAACTTTAACTTTGGTAATCTGCTCAGCGTAAGTTCTGCAAAATGAATTAAAATTCCTTGCAATGAATTAAAGCTGTAGACATTCTCATGCCAGCCAGGCAGTAAGGCAGCCAAGGCAGCCAAGACAGCCCAGGCAGTTAGCCATCTATCCTATAACTAGTTGAGATCCTTGGAGAGGAAGGACACATTCGTAGAGCGCTAATTCAGTTTGCCGTATCATCTCTTAGTTCGTGTGCCGCACCAGAAGGTCTCCTTTTTCTTTTATTTTTTTGGCACTCTCTGGACTCGAATGGCCGTGGATTACACGCAGTTGCAGCTGAAACTGCAGACGGCAGGAAATATGAAAACTAACAGACTTATTGAATTACTTACGCTAAATAACCCACTTACAAAAGCGGCGCACACGAAAAACGAGCAGGATGCCTGGATGACAAAATGAGCAGCAGCTGGAGTAGAAGAAGAAGATGCTGCTTCTGCTGGTGCTGACGACTAGAACGGTAGCTAGCTGGCAAATGCGTACGGCAAACCGTAAACCCGTAAACGGTAAACGGTAAACGTAATGCTGATGGTGATAATGATAATGATGATGCGGGCAACTTATTAAATTCGCCAACGGATGCTCACAAGCAGAGTTACAACCGCTGACAGTTAGCAGAGCAAAAGGATGCCCAAAAAAAGAAGAAACCTGGCCAGGCAGAGCATGACAATTGCACAGAGCAACTTGACAGCCGCACTGACAGCAAGCATCCCAGCGGAGAGCGCTGCGATGATGAAGTTTTTCCTTTTGCCTGAATGCTGAATGCAGGAAAAATCTCAGCTACGTGCTCCATGCCACACGAATGTGCATAGGTGGATGAGTGAGTGTGACTGTGTGTGTGAGTGTGAATACAGGTAACAGAATATGCATAAGAAAACAGATCAATGAAGCAATGGAGTTTGGCTTTGCCGTACATACCCTGCGATGCCGCTGCACAAGGTTTAAAATATCGTTAGGAGCAAACTTAACGATATTTGTAGCCATCAACACATCGACTTAACAGCTCTACTGTTAACTTGTCTGCTGTGGCCTAACAAGCATTTTATATTAAATTAGAGTTATATTAGAAAAAACTTATAATACTGCTTTAGAATTACCTTATATTTGAAAATAAACTATACGCTAAATACATACATACATTCATACAATAGAAACAGTATAAAATTACTTTCTCACACAATAACATAGTTAGTTCATTGGCAGGCGATATTTCAGTTATTCGCTGAGCTTGCCGCTAGCACGCAATCTATCGATCTATTGCAAAAATGAATGTTCATCGATACTATCGATACAGTGCCATCGACGGTTTTAACAGCTCTAGCCTGTGCAACAGTGTTTGTCTTTTCACAGTGTAATTGAGATTGATCAAGTCAAATTTAAGAGCTATAATTATTGATTAAATTAAGTTAATTAGCTCTCTGAGTCAGTCTAGTCACATCTAGAGTATTCAACAGTCATTCAATTGAATTTGTTACTCACTTTGGATTCTCTTTCATTTCGCATGGGTCATAAGATTTGCATTCGGAGAATTTGTTCGGTATTTGTTTTTTCTCTTCTTGCTCCGCCTCTTCACTTTTTCTTTTGCTGTTTGCATGCCTTGCAGTCTTTTGTTTATAGTTGGAAAAGCTCTTGAATTTCACATCTGACTTTGGGAGTTGCATAAAAATCTGCATGTTGCACACAGATTCATCTCACTCTGTGTGGAGCACGGAGAAGCTAAGAGGCTGCACTTGTATGTATCTTAAATTTCAATAGGACATAGAACAATACAGCAGCTGCGTATGCTTTAAATTCTGCACTCTAGAGACTCTCTGCATTTGTGTGCGTGCGTTTGTATTCAAATTTATGCGAATGCGAGTGGTGGGGGGACGCAGCGGCAAAGATGAAAATGAAAATCTAATATGCTGGCAAACCCAATTAAATGCTGCACAAAGCAAGCACAAGGCAGCTGGAAATAATTCTGTTTACGCTGAGCACGAGACAAGTTAAATCTTTTCTTCTGCCGCTCGGTGCGCCAGCTGTGCGCCGCCAGCCCAGAGTTATGGGAGTTGAGACAGCGCCTGGGGCTAGGCTATGAAAAAGCGCAGCCCGTTCACATTTGATTGGATTTGCCAGGCGGCGCGCCGCGCTAAACTGTAGCCAGACAAATTTGAATTTTAGTGAGCTGCTCTGAAATATGACTCTGACTAGGGCTAGTTTTGGTTGGTTCTCTTTTCTAATTGTGGCTTAAACTAATTTATTATTTCTTCTCTCTTGCAGCTCCTCACACATCTCCAGCAATGAGCTGAGGTAAGTCGGAGAATTGAATTCATCCCGCCAATGAGCACATTTCGTATTTAAGTCACGGCATTCGCGCTGGTTGCCAAAAATAGAATAAGCTGAGAGAGCAGAGGCAGCGAAAGGATGGAGTCAGCGCCACACAAATACAGTTCAGCGTATTTTTATGGCAATCGTCACTATTACAACAGAAATACGTGAGACTATTTCCGAGTCATTTTATACGTAGTATTTATATATATATGTATTTGACGTCACGTATTTTTTTACAATTTCTGTAACTGTATGTCGCAACTACTCACATAAACCTTGAACTTTCCAAGGAGAAAATAAGTTTGACGGCGTGCGAAATACTCTGTAGCATGAGCAGGATTGTAGATTAAAGGGAAATGTTGAATGGTAATAGAGTTTGGTTGGAGAAATTTAGGAAATTAATTGTGTGCACTCGCGTGTTAAGGCGCTTTGTAGAGGGTTGTCCAAGTTGAGTTCTCTCAGAAGAGCTCTATGTGCAGCTTCCTTTTGCCTAATCGATTTAATCGCCCTTTGCTAGGACTTCTGTCAAGTCCTGTTTGAGCCATATTCAACAGGATGCTACCGAAGAAAAACTTCTGCTAAGAGTTCGTTCAAACACATAGGATCACTCAGGCTCAAGAGTTGTGTCTAAACTTTGGTACACCCATTTCTTGGGGGTACTTGAAGGCAAATTTGATAGGGCTCAGACTTTGGCTTTTTGTTACTATACAGTTGAAGAGAAATGCCTTAAGTAAAACTCATACGGAACTAGGGTTGAATGAAGAGGGCTCTGTGCAGTATCTGTTAATAATATGCTAGAAGTTAGTGCTTCCTTCTGCGAAGAGTTTGTATGGCAGCTTAGGGACTTTGATTTTTGATAATAGAAATGGCAAATCAGAGGCTCGAACTGTAATATATCAGAATGAGTCTTAGGATTTTCAGAATGCTTTCATTATGGAGGAGGAGGAATTATTCAGAGTAAGAGATTCAGCCTAGAGTTTGCTTAACCATACTCTGCAGGATCTTAAACCTTCTGCAAAAAGGTTCACTTAGCCAAATTTTGACATAAGATAAGATAAAGCTTTAAAAGTAATTTTCCAGAATGAGCCTCAATTGTCTCAATGTTTCCTTTGTAAATGCTAATAAAGAGATGAGCACTGATTCTAGCAAATTCCTATCAAACTCAAGTCCAGACGGAAATCTCAAAGAGAAGTAATTAAATTTCATTTAAGAAGCATATATTTTCTAATTAAAAATTTACTGATGTCGAGCTGTCTCCTGCTGTCATCGAGCGCTATCGCTCAGTCATTCATTTCATTCGTTTGCCATGGTTACCTCTTGTATTATATGTGAAATGAATAGCATTTAGTCATTTGGGGCTGCCTAATATATGTATATATACAAATACATATGTTTTTTTTTTTGCCAAAATGTAAGTAAAAGCCAAATCAAATCGTCTCCAGCTGTGTGGGCACTGCTAATGAGCTCGTTCACATGTGTGTGTGTGTGTGTGTGAGTGTGTGTGTGTTTGTTGTTGTGTGGTTTTCTGCTACTTGTGAGTTTTTTCACAATGCGGTTACAGCGGTGCCACAACAAAGTCGTCGCAGCTCAAAGGCTAGGCATTAAGCCAGTCAAACACGAAATCAGCATGCAAAATAAATGTGTAGTCAGTGTTGGATGTTGGGTGTTGGGTGGTGGGTGGTGGGTGTTGGCAAAAGGATTAGTCAAAGTCAAAGAACTCGTTCGGCGAGCTGCGTATGTGGCACAGTGAAGCAGCATGGAGAGTGGCTAAGTGACTCAACTCGACTCTGCCTTTTTAGCCGCACACTTTAGATTTATGTAAGCGACGAATGTGGCGCAGCACCACCCACCCACACGCACACCCACACTTGCTCCACATTTGATATGGCTGGCACACATCATTCACTTGTTGACCGAGTTTAGATCAATGTTTTGACCAGGCCAACTGCTGTTCAAGTGCTCATCTTAAAGATCAAGTTTCTTAGTGAGAGAGAGAGAGAGAGAGAGAGAGAGAGAGAGAGAGAGAGAGACTCCTCTTTATACGCACGGGGGCATCCTTGGCCATGCGTTTGCATTCTTTATGGCTGCACTCGGCTGGCAGCATCTTCGATGTTGGCCATAAAGTGTCGTTGGCCAGAAACTAATCGGTGGCTGCTATAAAAGTAAAACTGCCGCAACGAGCCAAGTTATTGGCTAGTAAAACTAGTGGAAGGCAGCTCGCACAGGTTGAGTGTGGCACATGAGCCACAGGGACTTGGCCTCTCTCTCTCCCTCTTTCTCTCTCACCCCCCTGTGGCTGCATTTGTGTGACATCTTAAGTGCAGTGGCCCAGCAGCAGGAGCAGGAGCTGGAGCAGGAGCAGGAGCAGGCACAGTCGGGGCATTTATGATCACATTTTTCGCGACAGACAATGTCAAACAGAAACACTGTTGTGTCGCAAAGTTTTGCCTTTTAGTAACGCTTGTCTTTTTGTTTTTCCTCTTTTTGTATATTTTTTTATTAATTTGGTGAGTCGAGGCACCACACGACTAAAAGCTCACATTGTGGTTTTTATGCGCACAAAAAAAAAAGGAAACAAAAAAAAAAATGGAAAAACCGACGCAAATGCACGGAAATCCCGCACAGATTTATGAAAAACTATATCCGCAAAGCTTTTATGCTTTACGGTAACAGGCTGTACATTAATTTTAAGTACATACTTTTATGCCGAGACCGTGTCAAAAAGTATTTCAAAGCTCTGCCCCGCCCCGCCCCTCCCTCGAATGTAAAACACGCAAATGTTTTTAATAAACTCACAACTCAATTTTTTTACCGTAAATCGGTTAGGACTCTCACATATGACAACCAAGTTATATATAGCTGATAAATATGTATGAGCATGTGTGTCTATATTTTCAAGCTGGCGAATTTCTTTTTTGTGTTTTGATTTATTCTTGAATTTGCAAAAACAATTTTCGTTTTCACATATGATTGATTTACAGCTATTATTAAGCTCTTCCACTTGCCGCTCGCTTTGTTGCTTTTGTTATCTGCACAAAGTTCTCAATGGGCATTCGTTTGTATTCGTTAGTCGTTCGCTGTGGGAGAATAGTTTTCATACTCGTTCACGAAGTGAAGAGGAGTATATTAGTTTTTGTGGAATTTTCGTCTTGCTGGGTAGACAGGCTGTCCATACGTCAGGTTATTTGCTCTTTCATCTGTGTCTTACGTCTGTCTCTTCATCTGTTTGTCTCTCTCTCCGTCTGTTTCTCTGTCCGATTATTTATTTGTCTGTCCGTCTGTCTCTTTGTTCATTTGTCTCCCTGTCCGTCTGACTTTCTGTCCGTCTGCCTCTTCATCTGTTTATCTCTCTGCTCGTCTGCCTCTTCATATGTTTATCTCTCTGTCTATTTGCCTGCTTCACTGTCCCTCCGTCTGTCTATCCATCCGTCTTTCCATTCTGTCAGGTCATTCCACTATATCTGGTAAAATGTTAAAGCTTTTACTAAAACAGTCGAGAATTAAATGACTCTCTCTCTCTCTCCCTGAAAATTTGAATATAAATAATTCAACTCTTTTTTTTATACTCTGAACGAGCAGGGGGCAGTCGTATACACCCGTCTGCAATATTGCTTCTTGTTCCTATTGAAATATGGCTAAGTAGCTTAAAGGCTACTGACTGCGTCAGTTGCGTATTGCCAGCATCGAGGCAAACTCGATTTATAGCTAATACATACATACACACATACATATGTACAAATATATGTATATATACACATATATACCAGCTTATAAACGGCGAACGCACGTTTCCTATTCTCCCAAAAAAAAGGAAAAAAAAGTAAGAGCAAAAAGGAAAACTTTCTGCAATAATATTTGAAAAATGCCACCATAAAGAATTCATGACATTGCGTATAGTGGATATTTGTATTTATATTCCTTCCCTTTCCCTTCTTGTTTCATACATTTTTATCATGATATTTTATGTTGTCAATATTTTGAAGGGCGACCCGGAATACTATATATGTCCCTGATGCGCAGAGCTTAAAGGCTACGAGTTTCGTATGTTTTCGGTCGATGGCAACAGCCATAAACATTTATTCTAGTAATCCAGCGTAATTAAAGTTTTAGCTGCAGATAAAAAAAGGAAAAGCAAAGAGCAAAAAAAGTTGTTGAAGCATTTGAAATGCTTTCACGCCTGACCCGACGCTTATTAATTACTTGACACTAATAGCCGCAAACATAACCACAGATGAAAACGAAAACGAATCCCAAATAGCCAATTCAGTGCCTCCACTGTGCCTCGTCTGTGCCCCCGAATTGGGGTAGGCTGCTCTAAATGGTCAGTCATTATCCTTTTGGCTTTGCAGGGGGTAGAGGAGAGCCTGATGGCCAGGGCGGACTAACTGAATGGGAAAGAAACCAAACAACGGCAAGTGAGGGGATCGCTCTACCTCTCGCTCTCTCTCTCTCTCTCTCTCTCTCTCTCTCCCACTCTTTCGCTCTCTCCCACGTTCTCTATGCCATGAATGGAACTTATTATCTGCGTCAGTTGTACACAGACACGTACGAACGACTTGGCACAGCCTCCTCTCGGCTGGCGCGACCCGTGACTCGGCGCAATAAAATCTTATTAAGGCGCTTTACAATAAGCGCTCAAAGGGGAATGCGAATGGCGGGGACTAAAACCCAAAAGCCCGTAACCCCCAAGCCTCCGCTCTTAGACCTCCGCACTCCGCCCACGCCCCGCCACAGCCTAAGCCATAAGGCAAGATGCGCATTTTTACAAATGTGACGCCAACAACAATTGAGCCTGGCTGAATGTTTATATTTTTCTTCGTTTTGGCTGCTCCGGTCGTTGGCAATAAAATATATAAAAGCTTACATATATATGTATATATATATTTGTATCTGCATGTATATTGCGCATACGCCGCATTGTGCGCTGGCTCGAGTGGCCGCTGTGCGGTGCCCAGTGCCTTATATGTAGTCATTAATAATATATCGCTGCTTCCGGTCGTCGGCGGCGCCGCCCTCGGCAACCAAGTGCGATAAACCGTTTAGCAATATCCGGCAAAGCACAAGAGGGCCAACTAAACAGCGGCGGACCTACATGCGAGCACGACTACGAGCATATTACGTATACGTAATACAAATAATTGCACTTGTAACTTGTAATTGCCAACGCGTTCTGCTTTTGTTTTCATTTTATTTATTTTATTTTATTTTTTTTTTTTTTTGTCATCCGCTCGATGCTGTCACATTAAAAGCCAATATATTTCTCTTCTCAAGTATTCTAGAGTTTAGGAATGGCGAAGCGGATAATATTGGAGTGGAGTATGCTACTTGTCTATAGACTGAAGGAAGTTTATAATTAAGCTGGGTTGATAAGAGAGTGGGAGTGTGAGAGAGAGAGGGAGGGAGGAAGCCATTCAGTTTATGGGTTAATCTAGAAGTTTAGCAAAATATTTTATTTATGCATATAATAAAACTACAACAATTAAATGTACATATATGTATAAATAAATTTATATAATTTAACTACAATATTTAATATATATAAACAAGATTACATTTAGTTGGAAAAACGGCAGCTGAAGCTTAATTTGAGCAATCAAATTTTGTCGGAATTTTCATATAAAATCAGCTTAAGCAAGCTGCGGCACTCGGTTTGCAACCTATTCAAAAATCAATAGATTTCATTCTATAACTAATTTGTATTTACTTAAAGTAATAATTGATTTGATAAATAGTTTCAATTAATTTGAAAGTAAAGATTCAGTGAAAATCATCCCAAATTAAAAATCAATTTACTTGATATCCATATGAGCTCATTTTAAGTTTTGTTCGTTCAAATATACTTAGTTTGATAAATTATAATATAATGATAAATAATCAATTGCATATCAAATCATGTATAATAAATTTCATATCAAATAACTTATACAAATTTTGGCACTCGATATTTAGCCTATTCAACAGTCAATTTGATTTGGACAATATCATTTGGATTTACGTAAAAGTAAATATAATATGAAAATAATTAAAAATCAATAATCAAATCACTTTGTCTGAAGATGAGTCGCCTCTTCCTTGACTCTGGCCTTGAGATGCTCTCAAGAAACGAGCTGCAGGCAGCCCGAACTGAGCGAGCAGCCCGAGACTTGCTGACATTTTGGTCCACTCAGAGACAATGGCATTCTAGAGTGAATCTCTACTTATTAACTCAAAGCTTGCTCTACAGAATGTCTTAGAGAGAATATTATATTCGCATCTAAATAAAGTTCAGAAAATACTTTTTTAGTTCACTCGTAGCTGACATTTCATTATCATTTCTAATACATCAGTCACTTAAGTTTTAATAGAGCCGTCTGCTTACATACATTTACCCATCATCATAATACCCCAAATTTCCAATTCGCATTTACAATGAATTCCGCTGCTGCTGTTGCAGACACAGAGTTTATTAAAAATGCATAAATTTCTTGAATTTGATTTACAGAATTTACACACCAATCGATTCAAGAGATTATCACTTGTTGTTAGACCAGAAGTTTGACACTAAATTTGTGACAACTTTTAAGCTAAGAACATAATCCTTTTACTAAATTGCTGTGTGGGAAAGAGAGAGAGAGAGGGAGAGGGAGAGTGAGAGAGGTAGAGAGTGGAACTATTTGCCTGCTATCTACAGAGCTGGGCTATTGACATAAGGCAACATATGAGATCCTTTGACTCTTGCCAAAATGGTTTGACGACTGCCGGGTCTCGGCTTATTTAAGTTTGTCCTCGACTGCAGGAGGAACTCGAATGCATCAGCTATGGAATTTAATAAAAAATAAATTGTGAGAATATTTCGCCAAGCACACACGAATATTTTATTTTGTGAATGCGTATTTTATATGCATGCTTATTTATGTATGTATGGGTTACTTGAACAATGCCATCAACTTTGCCGACAGCTAAACACAGGCGCACACAAACACACCCACACACACCCACACACACATGCATACCTTGTGCTTGTTTTCGCACAGATGTGCAAAAAGTTTTGCCAATAAATGAAAATAGGAAACGAAGGACGGATAAAAACAAGATGTTGAAATAAGTTGTCAAGCTAACGCCAGGCCGCCCCCTGCTTCCCCAGCTCCCCCCCCCCCCTCCCCTTTTCCGTGTGCCACACACACAGCGCTGCCCGTTTCCGCCCTGGCAAAATGGCGGCTGGTGGCTGACGGCTGACGGCGATAAGCGCTGAACATTGATAAACATGCTCGGGCTTGCAACAACACGAGGCAGCGGCAGGTCGCTTATATTGTAGTTTCCCTAAGCGGGGACTCGACTCGAGTTGTAGATGAAGTTGCAGGCAGGATGATGTGGTTGCCTGACAACGCATCAGATCGTTGACAAAGCACACACACACACACACTAAGACAACAGAGTACACAATTGCATCCACATCCATTTAAGTTGAGGAGGAGTTGCAAACGACAATCGCAGTGGAAGTGGAAATGGAAATGGGATTGGGAACGGGGAATGGGAATGGGAATGGAGTGAATGGAGCACTCGCTCTTCTTCTTGCTCTAGCCACGCTTTGCCGCTGCTTTTGTCAGCTTTCTATGCACTCTGTGAGTAGGCGCGTCAAAGCTTTGTTAACCAGATAGCCTCGCATTATGCAGCCTCGCAGTATGTGGAGCAATGCGTCAACAGAATTTTCAATAGAATTTTTATTGATTGTATGGAATAAAGACAGGCTGGAAAATAAATTAAAGTTAAATGTTATTGACTTACTATTAATTTATTTTTATTGTCATCCAGTTTAAATGATATAATTTATATGCTTTGTTTATTTTTATGCGAAAAAAAAAATTAATAAATAAATATAATTAGAGTATATTGAAAACTCTTTTGACAACAATATAACATAATATTTAATTGATTTAATAATACATACATTTGTACATATATTAATATGCATACTCTAAAATAAATATATTTGATATATTAATAATATTCAAGCAAATCTTTTACTCAATTAAATATTTTATTTAATATAAAAATATTACCAATATTATTAATATATTAGATTATAAATCAATACACAACATTTTTTATCACTTTATTATTTTTAATGTATACTAAATAAAATATATTGAGTATAATCTATATTTCTAGATATAAATTGATAAATTTATGGTTCCAAATAAATATGAAATATATAGAAATATTCATATTTCGGCCCAGCATATTTTAGTGAATATGTAACCTCAAACAGGGTGTCCGACAGGGTGTCTCACGTTAATCTTATCAATTGTACTCCATCAGCAATCGAATTTCCCACTCACCTACATCCATCTCGCTCTCTCTCTCCCTCTCTCTCTCCCTCTCTCTCTCACTCTCTCTCTCTGTCCTTCGCTCGTTTTACACTTGCAGCTTGAATTGTTGCCTCAGTCACATTTGAGCAACAACAAAGCCGTAAATTGCATTGCTCGAATGTTGCTCGAGTGTTTGAAGACCTTTTCATGAGCCAACTGTGACGAATAGTTGTTATATTTACCAGTTTATATATATGTATATGCAATATATGTATATATATATATATATATGCACATAGGCGTAGCCTGGCGAGATGAATGAACTCGACTTCAATCGATTGTTAATATACACATGAGAATATGTATATATCTAGCTGATATGGAGTTCATATTATGTTGCTCCTGCTGCTGCTCCTGCTGTTGCTCCTGCTGCTGTTTCCTGCTTGAAGCTGATAAAAATAAAATTCAAATATATCACACAAACTATGTGTGTGTGTGTGTGTTCATGTCTCTCTTTTTTTGCCACATCAGGATGTTGGCAGACCAGGCCGATAAAGTTCTATTAGCCGCAGCTGGAAAACCACATCGACAATGGGCGAAATAAGTTTTGACATGGAGTTGATAAAATTCTATCAGCATTTAAGTTGAATGCAGCTCGGCTGATATGATCTAGCAACACAATGAATGTCACTCACACACACATACATACATATATATATATACTTTTATTTGTGTGTATGTGGCAGGTAGACTCGGATTATGGAGGCAAATCAAACATAAACTAACTACAACATGCTGCAGCAGGCACTATGCTTAATTAGAGCATCTCACAATGGATGGATATTCATGCCACATACACATATATATATATACTATATATATATCCATTCTCTGCTCAGATACTCTCAGCATATTTGCCGAGACAAACGAGCCTGAATGTGCGTACCTATATTTGTGCAGGCCAAACCAACTAATTACTGAGTCTCTCTCTCTCTCTCTCTCTCTCTCTCTCTCTCTGTGTGTCTGTCTCTTTCTCTCTCGTATCTCGGCAAACAAATCAAATTAGTTTGTTCAATTTCAGTGCAAGTTAAATGACTCGAATGGCACACAAAAGCAAATAGCTCGACTCTTTATATACCCTCACCCAGCACATGGTAAACAATGAAAGTTGCTTAATATCAAAAGTTTTCGTTCTCTTTTCGGTTTTATTAGCGAAAAGTGCTGCAAATTGCAATCAATTAGTGCAAAAATGAAAAGTTTCGTGTATTAAAATTTTTGTATTAAGGGGAAATTCGGCAATATTTAAATCAATTAATGAGTGAGCGGGTGGATGTTTTGTTTTGATTTTTTTTTTTTTTTTGGAATCAAGACGAATAATTTTCTTTATTGAGTTTCTTTTATTAGATAATTTAAATAACTTTAATAATTATAGAGCGTATGCTAATGGAATATTTTGTTCTTTTCTTTAAGCTACAAGTTCGCAAATAAAAATAAAAATATTAATTATAAATATTTTATTTTAAATATTTATGTAATATAATAATATTAAATCAAAATATTTTATTATAAATTTTTAATTTTATGTAAGCTTATTATTATTATTATTATTATTTTTTTTTTAATTAAAATACATTATTTTTGTTTTGTAAAAATTGATATAAAAATTGTAGAATTTTTTTTTTCTTTTTTTTTTTTTTTTGCCTTTGATTTGAAATGAAATTTGCACTAAGGCATATCATCTACTCTTATTATACTTAAGCAATTGAAAAAATTCAAGAAAAAAACCTTCTTGTATTATTCCAAGTAAAATCAATTTATAATTCAAAAATAATATGCTTTGTGAAAAGCGTAAATATTTAGAATATTTCGAGTGGAATATGTGAAGATGTCAGCTGAGGCATAGCCCGAATGATGTTTCTCTGGGCGTTTGGTTGATTGTTATTCAATCCTTAACCAGAGCAACTTGGCCCACAATCACTTGTGGCTGCCAAGCGAATGGATAAAGGAGTGCCAACAATGCCAACAGAGTCATCGAGTGGCATCGCCCCCCACACACACACACGCACACATAATGGACCCAGGCACTGGGCAAACAATGTCCAAAGTGACAGCTGAAGACATCGAATATAGCTGTTGGATAAGTTGTTTGTTTCGCAGTGAAAGGAAACACATTGTTAATCTGCTTAAGGCTGGACTAAGTCCAGGAATAGAGAGTCTGTTGGCTAATGAACTTCATAATTCTCTAGTTTTTGTGGCGAGAGAAAATATGTTTTGTGAGTTCTAAGATTTCACGAGCTTCAATTGAAAATTCTTTGACCGTTGGAATGTGTTGCAATTGTTTACAGCAGCCTTACCTCTGCCTTCCCTCTTTCTCTTCATCTATCTATCCCTCGCTCGCTCTGCACTTATTTCAATTTGTTGTTTGGGCAATGCGGCAAGCAGAATATTTCTGTGCTGGTTAATTGGGCTGCTGCTGGCAGGAGCCGAAAGAGGCCACTGGTTGAGCGAAAGCCTCAATTTATTTTGCATTGGCATTTCGAGTCTGCTTCGATAAGGATGCTTTCCCGCTGCCGCTGACGACGAGCTGACCTTCGGCTTATGCGAGGCAAACACGGACAGGGATCAGACTGCGGATTGCCGGAGTGGCCGGGCCAACAAAATCACCAAAAACGTAAACAAACATTTGCCAGAGAAGGAGCGAGCGAGAGGCACCCACTCTCGTGTAAAAGCTCCGCTTAGTTGCGCAGGCGCCTAGCTCTCCAGCCTCTCCATTGCACTCGGCTGCATTCGGAGCTTTCGGAGTGACGTCAACTCTCGCAGTAATGCCAAGGACTCTCCGGCTGGCCAATGCTGGCGCTCAGTGGCATACGAAACATACGCCGAATAGGATGTCTTCGCAGTGCAAAAATACAAATCCATAAAGATATTTAATCCCTCACACACATACATATAAATATACATATATATATATATACATATATAAATATATATGTATATGTATGTATATTTGTATACATAGTCGACGGCTTACACGTGTGTAGGCGTGCGTATCCGCGCGTGTGTGTGTGTTCGTGCTAGTGTGCGCGCGTGTGTGTGTGTAAGTGAATGCTCTTGAGTGTCAATAACACAAACAAGTTGGACACGAGCAAACCACCAAACGCTGCTGCCCACAATTCAAATTGCAATTGCTGCGGCAGCATCCACAAATGCTCCAAGTCATTTCGATTGCAGTTGACGACGCGTCGGCTCAAAGGTAAATGCCAAATATAATGCTGTTTTTTCTGACTCTACACAGGCACACACACACACACACACACACACACTCACATACACGCAGTTTCATGCTTTATTTACGTATTTACGCTGTTAAACAGACAATGAAAACAGCGACAAAAGCTACGCTTACTCACACATACTCACACACACTCACACACACACGCACTCACACACATACACTCACAAAACATGGCCACCAAAGCCGCAAGAGAAAAGCGGCCAAATTCGCCGAAATTCGGTCAATATTTGTCTCTGTCTGTGTGCACGTGTGTGTGTGTGTATGTGTGTGTGTGCGTGTGTGTGTGTGTGTGTGCGTCTGCTTAAAAAAGGGAAATTTCCAACAGTCTTGAGCATTGACAGTGAGAACTGATGGGGCAACCAAATCTGTGTCAGCATAAATTGCGACGCATTCGTTTCGACTTGAAAACACACACACACACACACACACAAAGAAACAGAGTTTATATGGAAAAAGACAAAACGAACAACAAAGAGAGTGGGTGTAGAAGATCTGGTCGAATGATGGGGTTAAATTCGATTTTTTTCCTGAAAAAATATATATTAAAATTTATAATAAATACATATATAACTATATACAGCACATAATATATATTAAATGATATTAAATATTAAAAAATTTAGGAATATACAAATAATATAAATAATATAAATAATGTAAAGACCGATATACAATAATTGAAGAATTAAAGATTTATTTTACACAAATAAATCTAAATCTAAAAATGTTTATAATAAATATGTAACAAATTCAAATATAATTAGTAAACATATATTTCAAGAAAATTATGGAAAATTTAAATATGCCTGGAAATAAATAAATAAAAAAAAATAAAAATAATTAAATTAAAAAAAAAATTAATTCAAAATAAATTTCGAATTTGGCAGTTAAATGGGATTTAAATAATTATTTATACATATTAGCTATACATAATTAATTAGTTATAGGAACTATCTGCTTGACCATGAAAGATATAAACTAGCAGATTGATTTCCATATTAAACCCCCCCCCCCCCCTCCCCTTGCTTTGCCACCCCAAACAGCAGGTGTAATAGGTACAACACTATCACGGGCGATCAGTGGGGCAATTGAACTTAATTGTATGGTTCGGGCTTTAAGTGGGCAGCGGCAGCAATTTATTCAACTATTGTCTCACCTGATGCTAATCAGCTGACAGCATGACGGCTGACAGAGCGGCTAATGGGGTTAGTGGCAAGTGAAGTGGCGCAAACCGAAAACGAATTTGTAGCCATTTAAAGAGGGAGCCACAAACTGACGTCCGTGTCTGTTTGTTTTCCCGCTTTTCGTGCATGTTAAATAATTGTGAAATAATTTCATAGCCATGTGTGGAAATGTTGCAGCATGTTTGCTCGGCTGGGCACTACATTATGCGGGGTTGGCCCAAGCCAAGAGCAATAGCAAAATATTACGTGCATTTTATTACAATTATTGTTACGCATACGCCATGTGGAGCAGCAGCAGCAACAGCAGGAGCAGCAGCTGGAGCAGCAGGAGCAGCAACAGCCCGTTGCGCGTAATAAATCGCTTGACAATAATTCACCCGAGCGGCAAAAGGAAGCAAAGGAATGAAAATGCCATCTACGGACTGAACAGAGCTGAACACTGAAACGAAGACTGAAAAAGGCTGGGCTATTAAGGCAAAGGACTTAAAGTATTTCCCAAGTGGCAAGCTGTGAGCGCAGCGCCCCTACTTCACTGTCCTTTCAGCTGCTTCTTCATTTTATTTGTGCTGAACTGTCGCCCAGCCACGCCCACCAGCAGATAGCCAACGTGGCAAGGGCTAACACATCCGTGGCAAGTTCCGTTGCCGCAAACGTCGTCTCTGTTTGTAGGCAACTCGGTGTGCAGCCACGCGCCTTCCTCCACCAGCTGCTGCTGTCCCTGATATATGTGAAGGTGTGTGTGTGTGTGTGAGTGTATGTGTGTCCCACGCACTTGGTGACTCGACATGCTCTTAATGCCAAACAAAAACATAAGCTCAAGGACATGAGTGCGTCTGTGTGCCTCAGCCGCAGCCGCCTCCTGCTCCCCCCCCCCTCTCTCTCTCTGTCTCTCTCTCTCTCTCTCTCTCTCTGGCGGTGCTCTGCCAGCTGCTCAAAGTGTGCGTCAATGTCATTATGTGTAAATTTTTAATGTTGCCAACCGAAACACACTGCAGCCCAAACAATAACAACAACAATGGTAGCAGCAACAACAACAACAACAACAACTAGAGCATTATGCCAAAAGTAGGTTATCAAATTGTGTAAGTACAGGGTTAGGTCTCCGGGGCCTGCCACCAAGTTGTTGCACTGAATCCTCACACAGCGCACAGCTGCCGCAAGAAACAACAAACTTTTACTTATCACAAGCAGCCTCCACTCCCCCCTCTGTGTGCATCAGTGCCTTGCCCTATCTCTATCGCACACACACACACACACTCATGCTTTTTAATGGGAAAATCATTTACTGACCCTAGATTACACAGAGTTATGCCTCCGCCTGCTCCGCTCTGCTCAGCTCTTTACCTTAAGCTGAGCAAAAAATGTTTTGCATGTTTCTCGTTCGGCTGGGGCTGCCAATTGGGTCAAGCATTTCAAGCATTTCCATTTCGCGCCCCCCACAAATATATTCAGTAAGCGCTTTTCTTTTCCCTTTTTTTTTTTTTTTTTTTTGTAGCCGGATTCGGAACCGGAAAACGCTTTCCAAACTTGCCGGCCAAACAGCTACAACAACTAAAACTACAACAACAAGGGCAGCAAACAAGTTGAAGCCGCATCTATTTAGTTTAATGAAAAACACAAACTCCACCCTGTGCTGGCTGCAACGGCAAGTGCCACCCTGTTGCCACTAATTAATTGCAAACTAAATGAGTTGCTCAGCGCAAACTTTACCTTCTGCTCGGTTGAGCAAATCAGCGAAAAACAAACCGTTAGCAGACAGCAGATAGTAGACAGTAGAAGGTAGATAGTAGATAGATAGCAGCTGGTAGTCCTCTAGCTGCTAGCACTATTCACAGCTATCACAGTCAATGCCGGGAATCACAGACAAATGCGCGTCACGAAGTCACGAGCCGTGCAGCCTCTACGTGTGTCTAATCCTGCCTCTCCCCCAAAAGGTGTTTACCCCAGCCTGAGCTGAACTCCTTTAAGCAGTCATCTATCAAAAGTACATTTGAGTATTGTTAGTTGCCAAGATTGACAGACAGCAGGTCTGATGTTTTCAAATATTTAACAGTATTTCATTAACAGTGAAGGGTAACAGACATGCACTGTTAAATGACTCAGGCTCTGTCAATTGTGATTAGGAAAATCTTGAAGAGCAATTTAGGTTACTAATCAGGAATAAAACGAGACTTAACCTTAAAAAAAAAGTTGATTAGAGCTAAAGAAATTGTATAACTGAATCAAGTGAAACTATACCTATACTATACTAACCTTATCCATATATATATAGTACATATATATACAGTACAGTATGCCAATAATGTATTCGTACAGCACCAATAAATACAGCGGCGATATGAAAACAAAAGGTAGTAGTACTAATAATAGTTTAATACTCATACTTGAGTTATCTAAGAGTTACAACAAAATAATCAGAGAATAGATTTCTAGGCAGCATATTTCCATGTATATATATGTACAAGGAGATATATTTTTTTCTACATACTTCTCATATTGCTCACATATTATGATATCATACTGTCAATAGATGAATACTAAATTATTTGTAAATCATTTTTATCATTTATAAAACTTTTTTTTTCATGTATTTATTATTTTATTTATTTTATTTTATTTTATTTTTTTATTTTTTTTTTTTTTTGTTAAGTAAAAAGTAACATACCTTTTTCTCAAAATATTTAAAAAATAAATTAATAAATATAAATAAAACTGAAACTGATAAAAAAATATATGAAAATGCTCCAAAATCACGTTTGCCCAGCTTCAATTTATCCCACTTTACCACGCCTCACCCAACTATCTGCCATTCATTCAGAAACTATACAAAAGCCAATATACCCTTAAAGCACCTTCCAAACAAGCAACAAAAACAATTGAAAAGTGTTCAACAACTGAGCTATGAAGAAGACCATTTTATAGCACTAAACTCTAAAAGTTCTCAACTTATTTGCATTTATAATTCAAAAGAAAATAAACTTAATTAGAATGTCAAACTTAATGAAACGCCCTTAAAGGAAAATGCTTATAAAGGAAATCCATTCACAAAGGTGTAAAGTGAAAAACAATTGAAAGTGTGACAGCTGCTGGAAGAGAGCGTATCACAGAATACGTTTTGCAACACTGGACAGCCAAGAGTCACTCACTTGCAGTTACTTTATGAGTTAACTTGCGAAACTTATGGCCGATTATAGCCGAGCGAAGCGAACTTCATCAAGGCAAACAAATACGTGGCAAGAAATGTGCTGAATACAATTCAGGCTGAATTGTGGCAAGGCTTAAATAACTGTGAATAGCTGGTCTAACGGCTGCACTATATAATTTGCATATGAATGATGTTGGCACAGGGGAAGTGGGGGGCAGTTGGGGGCTGACATGAAATCAGTGTGCTGATGATGTGCCCGGTCTTAGCTGTGACGTGTTACGGACAGCTAATCAGACCAACTAAAGTTTTTGCCTGCTCGGCCAGAGAGGGATAATCGAATCGAGTCGAGCCCAACAGGAAATTAATACTAAAACTCTATATACATACCTATATATTATAGTATATGTATGTGTGTGTGTGTGTGTGTAAAATGAGTCATATTTATGAGTCATTTGTGTAAAGGAGCTGCTGTCAGCTATAACCTCTATATGTAGGCCTCTTTCCATATCATCACATCAGTTGTATCTATTGTAACTATTGCCATGGCGCTGTAATTGAAGCTGTTTGGAATGCGTTTTGCTCGGCTTATTAATTTCCAATTATTGCTGCCTGTCGCCTGTCAGCGCGACAACAGAGACAGCCCAATAGTATCATAGAAAGAGGGAGTGAGAGAGATGGGGGAAGAGCGGGCGAGTGGGAGTGGAAGGCTGGCAATTCAGTTATATAATAACTGCCTCATTTGCAGCTCTTCAGCAAATTTCAGCTCCAAAGTTCGCTGAACAAACAAGGATACCTCCGGCTGATATCTGTCACAACGAAATCTGACTACGTGACTGCAATTGCTAGATGTATGTGTGTGTGTGTGTAACAGGTAAAGATGCAGATACAATTGCATTTAATTGGATTATGGCTGAGGGGCGGAATTCCATCATTTGCATACATTTTCTAGAGTTTGTTATCTGTCATATGAAAATGCTATTTGTTCATAAGCAAGCAATATTATCTCATTTCTTAAGCACAACACGTTTAAGTTCAGAGAATGTGCACATAGATTCAATATAAGCAAAGCGAAAATGCTCCGTATATGATTATATGGATATGTTAAGAATTTTCTATATATTTTATCATATAACAAAGTAAGACTCTTTTAGTTGGAAGTGTGCAACTAGGAGATACCTTAAGCCCTATGGCATTTATTTTTTCCAAGTAAAAGTGGGCGTAGCAGCTACAAATTTAGACAATGAACTTTATATACTTAAGCGAAAGCTTGTTAGAAATTCTCATCTTTTTAGTTTGATATTGACTTTAGTGAAATTCTATGAAAATGCAACTGAGAGCATTAGAGAAGAAATTTTATGGAAAATTTCGCGTTAATTTTTCACAAGGTTCCATAGCAACAGACAGACAGACAGTCAAGCAGCCCAAAGTAGACATAGACGGGCGGACGGACATGCAGACGAGACGATATTGACGCAGCTATTGAAATTAATAAAGAATGTAAATAAATAAATAGGAGTCTATAATATATTTTAGCTAAATACAAATATAAAATATCAATATTAACAAATAATTGATTTATTATCTGAGAATTTATGCATTGATTTAATATACATTTTACAAATAAATTTAAATAAATATATAACTCGCATACCTAAATTTATTTGTTTATTATAATTTATTCTTATAATTATTGCCTAACCATTTATCTAACAAAACATATTATATAATAATTTAATTTAATTTATTTACGTAAATATTAGATAATTTAATTGTACACTCATTTAATTAAATTTATGCACGTAAAATATTTACACATATAATTTTATTATTTCACTTACGCTCTCTTGCTCAATATTTAAATTGATATGTTGAAGTTGCTCTCTATGCATGCCATATCAGAATAATATCAATAAGAGTACTTAAAATTCTATTAGCAAATAGTGTGGGCAGCATTTGCCATGTTTACTCTGAATACTTTTCGATATGGCAATATTTTGCTCATATTTTCACCTTTTCAAGTATTCATTGAAATTGTTAAATTTTAGATGCAAGTGCACGGAGAAAATAAAAATAAATAAAAAATGCATTTTGTATAGAAATGAGAAATGAAAAATGCTTGCGATGCCTGTTTAATTCAATAACGTGGCCAGGTCATACTCGTTTGAATATGCTTTCAGGCAGGTCAAGTATTTCAGTTGAACTTGGCATGAGCCAAGCCTTTAGAGGAATGAGATAAACAAAGGCAACAACTTGCTCAGGCAGCCGAGTCGTCAGTCCGTTGCCATGGCGACGCAGCTCAAGCAACTGAGCTCAAAGAAGCTCTGCTGGAATTTATACACAAATTGCACTTGAGTGCACATGATATCTGAATACAGAGCCACGGGGTGCCGGAGGAGTGTCTTTGACGAAGACAACTCATACGAGCTGAGTTGAGGTTGGCGCTGCGTGTCTTTCCCTGGACAACGGCTCTATAGCTAGGCACATAATCATATCGCTCTCTCTCTCTATCTCTCTCTCTCCCTCTCTCTCTCTCTGACTATCGTAATTAATTCCATTGAATCAAAGCATAGCCAAGGCTAATTATAGTTTACTTGAAGCTTTGACATCAACTTCGAAAACTTTGCCTCTCACTCACTCTCACAGCAAACTGCAGTGAAAAGAAATTGCTCTGACCCGCATTCAATGAGCTGACGCTTACGCTGCGCCTGATTAATTTACGGCTATCATAAAAGACGTGGTTTATTTACCAACTTTTTGACACATGAGAGGCTTGACAGTGATTAGAGCTTGGCTTCACAATGGAAACACTCAGTGGGCGATATATTCAGGACTGCTCGAACTGAACCGATTATATTGCCCACTAAAAGATTCCAATGCGCTTGCGACGATTCTCTTCGTATTGCTTGGCAATGCGCGTCAGGTAGAGTCCGTAGCGTAGCAGCTCGCAGCATCGGTGCACCTGTTCGTTGTGGCGCTTCAGCTTTACGACGCGCTTGGCCTGGCAGCGCTCGTGCCTTTTCACATGATCCCGCATATCCTTGACTATGTGACGCCGCAGCGTCAGCAAGGCGCTGTCTCTCTTGGCTTGACAATCAGCTGTTAGCTTGGCCACATGCGCCAATCTCTCAGTGAGTCGATCGACGCGCTCTCTGAGGAACTGATGCCTCCGATTTATGGCCCTTTGGTATTTCTGCTCCCTCGAGTTGGCATCGAATCTGTGGCGGAAGCTCAGCAGACAAACTGGAAAATACTGCGCCTTCGCATCCTTGATGTGCACATAGAAGGACTCGTTGGGCTGTGGCACTACTGGCTCAGCCACGGGCTCGGGCTGTCTGTAAATCTCATAGTGAAATGGAGGGGCGCAGTCCATAAAGTCTTCTATATCGTCATACACCCCATTATAGTTCATTTCCACATTTAATTTCGTTTCAAATTTCCAAATATTTCCAAAATATTTAAAGCAGTAAAATACATGGTAAATATGTTGAAATTTATTTAAAATTAAAGTAAATCATATAAAAATATTTTAAATATAGTCGTCTTATGATGGAACTTATAAATAAAGACTTATAAAATCAAAGTAAATCAAATAAATATATTTTAAATATAGTCGACTTATAATGGAAGTACTTCTGGCGTACCTAAAAGCCCTGAAACGAAATTCCCAAAAGCCACATACATATTATATTTCTATAATATTTCTATTTGAGAATGTCTTTGCTTAAAAATTATTCTTGCTATTCTTCTTAAGTTTTATTTAATTGATACTTATACTACATACATATCTATTGACTTAAGAAACAACGACTCAAACAACTCAAAACTGCATGAGTGCAATTTGTGTGCAATTAAAAAGATAATTAATTAATAATTCAAGCCATTTAATTAAAAACCATCCCAAATGATAGATTGAATAACTGGAAGTGAAAAGAGCCCACACAGGCTTATGAAAGCCTTTATTATGGAACACAAAACTCTTCACAAATTGCAAACATAATTTCTCCTAGCTCAAATGAACACATGTATGCATATAATTAATATATATATGTATATACTAGCACACATAATAGCCAGCCATGTAACTATCTGCTCGGATTTAACATAAAAGTTGTGTGTTATTATTATGATTAAAGTTTCTGTTATTTTTTTTGTTTTTGTTTTTGCCACATGCAGACACCACACCACACTCATCCAACCACACACACACAGCTCACCCACACTTGGCACCATAAAACACATTAGTATTAGACCCATTCCAGGCAGGGGACTCCCCGCAGCTTAACTTCAGGTGCAGCTGCGCTGCTCTGCTCTCCTCTCCTCTGCCCTGCTCAGCTCAGCTCTGCGTGTGTGGCTGCGGTCATGTTATTCTCAAATCCTGCCCATATGTTTGTGGTTTGGGTTTGTGAGTCAAGGTGCAGTTGGAGTTAGCTCTACGACCAAAAAAAAAAAGAGAGGAAAATCTAGACTTTGGTCACTGCGACTGAAGCACCGCTTAAGCATGGCATTTGTAAAATTTTCCCTCCAACACTCGCAAAAAAAAATCCTCGCAACACCATTTATGGCCAGCGTTTTGTAGCTATTCGCAAAATCGGATTAAAATCTAAAGGACCAAAAATAATCAAAGCTTTATGCAACTTTAGTTGAACAAGCTATTACGTGGTTTCAGCTGGCAGCGAGTAAAAAAAAATATGGTTGGCTCTCTTTAATTAGTCACGATTCAATTGAAAAAGCTTCGACTTTTTCCCGTATGGAACCATAAGGTTAATAAAATACTACCGATCAGTCCATTGCCATTCGCATGCCTTTTCATATGCCCATGCACAGTCCTTTACGCTTTAAAATTGAACTAAGAAAACGCTTGCGGGTTTTTCACGTATTCCATTCATTCAGAAATTCGCAATGGAACTTTTTGTTTTCCATTCAATCGCCGGTGGAGCTTCAATTTGTATGGCTAAAAGTTAAGTTAATATTGTTATTTCCAAAGTTGAAAATCGTACAATCCAATCAAAAAGGAAATCAGGACATGAAATAAAAACATTTTCCATGATTTTTATAAAGTCCGCAGCCGGCACTGAAAAGTGCTCGAAAAAACTGATAGTTAAAGCTCAAAGGAAAATCACTTGGCGCGCTTGTAAATACAGAGGCGTAAATAATTTCGGGAAAAAAAAAGAAAGAAAAAAAAATTATATATAGTAGCATACGTATGAGCAATAAAACACGGCCTTAATTTACTCTAGCCGAAAAACTGTTTTAGGTGGCACCATTGCCATTCCTATTACGAGCATTCGGGTTTTAGTTTTACTGCTTTCCGGACGCAGTGCAGTAAAACCGAATCTAGACACGCAACTGGATGCATAGAAACGTGGAAACAATCCGAAATAGAATTTGTGTGGCCGGTGCTCTAAATCTGTGTATACACATGTATTTATGCCCACAAATGTATGTATGTGTGCATGTGTGTGCATTGCAATGCATTGGAAGGATCTGTTGTACGCGATAAAGCGTTTACTGCCTGAGCAGTAAAAAAAGCAAGTCAGGGATTCTTAACTCGAGTTAAACTGAGTTCGCAACTTTAAACAGTCGGAAGATAGCTGAAAAGCACTTGAAAGTTGTTCAAGCAACGTTTTCCATTAATTCAATTTGAAGTAACTTACGTAATTAACTTAAAAGCCCTGTAACGTCGATTATTGTTTGTGGAAAATATCGAATTTGTAGCGATGTATTGGAAATGCAATATATCGATATCTTTCAAAAAGGTTTGTTGCAGAGATTTGGAGACTTTTTCGCTTGCTGTTGATTTTGTAAATTAAAGTGGTTTTATATCTTTCTTAATAACAAACAATTATTAAAAATAAAAATAAATATTTATTGAAGTATGCCTTTCTGGTATATAGCGTCAATATTTTTAATTAATTAATACATTTTAAATTAAAATAGTTAATGCCTCGCATTATTCAGTCTTTACATCGATACTTATTTAAAAGTATCGGCAGATGAACGATATATCGCTTCGTTGCACATCCTTTGTGAAGCTTTGGAGATTTCTTTACTCTGATATCGAAGATAAGAGCCTCGTTTATTTAAAATATTAAACTGCCATTGTGTGAATATATTTTTCTGCTATATAAATAACTATAGTGAGTCCTCGTTTAATAAAGCCTTTTCCATTTATTTACAGATGCATGCGGAATCTTTGTCAAGTGAAAGCAAACGAAACGCTGAGCAATTAACGGATTAAACAAGGACGCGAACGGGAACACAGAGCAGAGGAGCTGGAAAAGATTTCGGGAATCGGCGCCAACAGCATCTACGGCTCATCGGGCGTGTCCTCCCCTCTCCCGCCTACAGACGGCGTCTCTGTGTACGTATTTCTTCGGTCCCTTTGTAAGGTAGTCAGAATGTTAGAGCGGGCTGCGCATGGTGCAAATTGTGGCAGTTGAAGTACTTGTGGTCGGTCGGGCGAAGCAGCAGCAGGAGCACTTGTATTCGTATTCCAATATATATGCATATATATCTATATCTGGGCAACGTGGCATAGAGCGAACGTTTTGGGACAGAGACACACACAAGCTCACCTCAGCTCAGCTCAGCTCAGTCACTGGCGCTGGCACTGGCACTGGCACTGGGAGCGCTTCAGTTGTGTGAGGAGGTATGCAAATAAACGGTCTTGCTGCCGGACCAACCATGGCCGCATCAGAGCCACCAGAGCCGCCGCCACGCAATCCGGATCGCATAAATGCCTCTCTGCACAAGCTGGGCGAATCCGTAAGTACACCAAGTACAACCCAATCCAACTACCCCGCACCCAACCCCCCAAAGTGCCAACCCTGCATGCCCCACAGCCCCGCTACAACAACCATTAAAAATGAAAAAAAAAAAAACCTCCATTCACTTGATGTTTAACCTAATTGGGCCTCATTCATTTGCTTGTTAGCGCCGCTGGGTGGTTTTTGGGCAGGGTTCGACGGGGCGGAGGAGCCGGAAGGTTAACCAAAGGATGGGGGTCAACATACAATTTGCATGCCACTCGCCATTCAGCGCTGTTCCACTTTCACATGCTTATACTTATGCTTACAAAAGTTTCGGCACATTTCCATTACCTTATCTCTGCGAATGTATGTATGTATGTCTATCTCGCTCGCACATGCTCATTGACTAATTGACTTGGATAGCCAGCGATTTTCTCTATCTCTCTGTATCTTTAAATCTCTTTCTCTTTCTCTCTGTTTCGCCATTTCTCATACATCCCTTTGAAAATTTCTAGCATCCTACTTATGCATAGAGCGCGCTCCTAATTGAAGTGCATCCATTAAATGTTTGTCCAACTTTACAGAAAATTGTCAAGTCGCTGGACTCGAGTGTGGGTGCGCTCAAAGAGAAGTCCGTGAACAACAACAAGCCGGTGAAGCCGGTGCTCTCCCTGGACAACAACACCACTAGCACAAGCAGCAGCCAACAGTTTGGGATTGCCTCGTCGACCTCGTCCTCGGCGCCAGCTGGACCCACACTAAAGCAGCCGAGCCTGTTGGCAGGCAAACGGGATCTAACACCCAACGCCTCCTCCGTCTCCGACAGCAGCTCCCCGGCCAGCTCGAATGGGAGCAATCAGACGCTCACGCCACCCATGACCATCGACAACCAGAATCGCTTGGCCGCCAAGGGCGACACATTGGGACAAGCAGGACAGGCACCAGCGCAGGCGATTGGCCAACCACAGTCGCAATTAATGAATGGCAGCAGCGCCAACTCCATCTGCATCAGCAGCACCAGCAGCACCACCATATCCACGGCAGCCATGATCCATGCGAATAACTCAAATATGATTGCCGCAGGTCACTTGGCGCAGGTCAACCCAGCCAGCAGCAGCAACAGCAACAGCAACAACAGCAACAGCAACAACAGCAGCAGCAGCCAGCTCAGCGCCGGTAAGTGCCAACCCGCTGCACCCAAGTGCATTTCTATAACATTTCAGCTGGTCGAGTGGGCTTGTGAGTGGGCGCAATTAGCTCAGCAGCCGCAGTCGCAGCTGCTGGATGGGGCTTCAAGCAATTGCGTATGCACACACACACACACACAAACAGACACAAGTGTGCACGTATATGCATATATATACAAATATGTATATTTGTATATATGTATGTTATTTTTTATCAGTTCTCTCTCTCTCTCTCTCCTTCTTTCTGTTGTGTGTGGCCCAGCATGTGCAGCGCCGTAAGCCTCGGTCACAAATTATCCCCCTTTGTTACACTATCTCTCCTCTCGAATCGCATCTTAAATTTTGCATACATATGCAGTTTATTTGCGTACTCAAATTGATTTTTATTGCAAATTGAACTTAAAGAGCGCCATGAGAATTGAGAATTGTATAACTTGAGAGCGAATATGTGCCTCGCATCTTTATCTCGCTCGGGACAATCTCTCTCTCTCTCTCTCTCTCTCTCTCTCTTTACTCACATTTCGAATGTTTTTTAATGCTCTTTTATCTTGAGATTTAGTTTCTTAAACATTACTTAAAATAGTCAAGCAGAAGTATAATATTGAAATGTATTATTAAGAAATTTTAAATTTTATGAACAAATAAAATAAAAGTCTTAAGCGTCACATATATTGTAAACGGTCTCGGAAGAGAATTTTGAAAAAATTCTGAGAAGAAATAGTGTAGTATGAGACTGAAGTACATTGAGAGTATGGATAGGATAAAGATGAGATGAAGATGAAAGTATTAATTATTAACTAGTGGAATTATTACAATAAATAATAATTAATCTACAATGCAAGTTGAATGCCTTTTACTCTCTTAGTCTTGATCTAGCACTTTGTATATTAAGCCTAGCACCAACTACGAGCAGTACTTGGAGTCATATTAATTACGACAGCGCAGTTTGAATGTCTGTTAGTCCATCAAAGGTCTGTCTTGAGGTTATCCGCCCATTTCCCTAGTAGAATATTTCCTTCCCATCATAATGTTCTAGTAATCTAAACTCATTTCTAACGTAAAATCAATTTTTGTACATTTCGAACAATTTGAAAGAGCAGACAGGATATGAAATGTCTTTTCCATTACACGAAATCCATAGGGCATACGCATTGCAATTGGACTGGGTGGACTTTGCTCTGTGTTTCGTTTGAAAAACCAAAATCAGACTTTACATATTTTTGGAGCTGTCACAAACATTGAACAGCAGAGCCTTAGTTACCTTTACTAAAAGCTCCCTCTCTGGTGTTGTTTTTCGATATGTGTTTGCGTGTGTGTGTGTGTGTGTGTGTGTGGAGCACCTAAAGGCAGATTGGACTGTAGCTAAACTAGTGGCAAGTCCTAAAAATTAAAATTAAAATCACACTGCAATGTGCAATGTGTGTGGCCTGGACTGGGCTGGGCCTGGCCTGTCCTGTCCTGTCCTGGGTGGGCAGGAGGCGTGTAGGGCACAAATGGAAAAGTCCGGGCTGCAAATAACCGCATGGTTAGATGACAAACACAAATCTCTTGCTTACACGTACGATGCAAAATGCGGCCGTAGGGCGAAACGGGGTTTGGGGAGGGCTAAAGTGCAGCTGGGTACGGCGCATCGAATCATTTCCGAATGCCAAAGAGAAAGTCTCGAAAGAGATAGCAACGGGCGGCCATTTAACATGGCTTTCTCTGCGTTCCTCTATTTGGGGCCCATCCTTTTAATGGCGCTGGCAAAAACTAACGAACCGCCGCCTCCAGCCGCCTCTTGATGGATTGGGCCCGGGCTCCTGCACCTGTCGTCATCGCCGTCGTCATCATCAGGATTAGATGCGAGCTGCGGCAGCTGTTGCCCAAGAGCAATGCAATTGCTGTCTCGCAAATCATGCAACCAGCTCAAACTCAGCCAGATGCGATGCACCTACCGACCGACCGGCCGACCGACCTACTGCTGATATCTACTCGAATTTACATATCTCTCTCGATTTCCTCAATCTCGGACTTAAGGGGCTCTCAGATATTTAAAGCTGCAGATTTACTCACGATTTATTAGAGTATTAAAGGTGTTCAATTTGGGTTTGGTATTGAAATGGAAATATATAGTAAATGGATTGAAAACATATATCAAAGTAGGTAGAGGGTGTGAATAGATATACGCTGTATAGACTCAATCTAGTATTTTTTAAAGTATTAGGCAAATTATAATAGACTGAGTTTAACAACAAAATTTAATAATAATTTAGTTCAATTTTATATATCAATCAAAATTCTCTTAAATTTTTTTCCCACTATTTCATCAGCTGTTGACTATGTTGCAACAGCATTTCAACTGAATCGTTTCCTGCGCGAAATTTAAAATGGTTTTAAATTACATTTCCAACGGAGAGGGCGAATTAAATTATATATGTTTTAAATGAATTTAAACGTAGCACTATAGGCCACGTATGCCAAAATTTTATTAAATATCGAAATTCGAAATTTAAAATAAATAAATATTTAAATATTATATATTTAAGATTTAACTTTAAATTTGATTTATAAAAAATGTGTTTTTTTTTTATTATTATTATTCTTTGTCTTAATTAGTTAAACGATATTCAAATATATTTTGTGCTATTTTTTTTCTTATATTTATTTATTTTTTTAATTCTTGATTTTATTTTTTGTTAAATTACTGGCATTTATTACGCAAATTTAGTTTTTTCTTTGCGTTTTATTTTCATTTATTTATTTTAGTTATATATTTATTTATTTTATTTTATTTTATTTTATTTTTTGTAATTTTTTATTTTATTTTTGTTAAATGTTTGGCATGCGCTACGCAAATTTGAAGCTAGCCAATAGTTACAAATAAAATATTTATATTAAATTTAGGCCTTCACATTTTTGTCCCTTAAATGGCAAGTCCGGCCCATAGTGCGCAGTTTAAAATAATATAAATATATATTTTTAGCATTCGTTTAAATGCGCTCATGCAGAAGTGAGCTTTAATAACAAATTTGTCATAAAAAGAGGAAGCTTAATAAATAGATAGGTGAATAATCTATTTTAACAAAAATATGTGCACATGACTGGGCCTCAATTTCATTTGATTGAATATGCCACGTTGAGTAGACAAGTCAATCCCATGGTCAGCTACCCATATATACCCACTATATAATATATATATATGTACATTTTGTAAATGTCGCAAAATCAATCAATGATTGTTGTATTTATATGAATTTTCAGTTTGCCTAACGAGCATATTTATGAATATATTTTGAGTACTTTTGATTCATGATTAGCTAAAATGAAACTCAATTAAAGCTCCTGCACGCTCCATTTGCCTGACTTTCTATCTCTGTCTCTCTTTATCTCCCTCTCTCTCTCGCTCTCTGTGCCTGGGTGTGTGTTCATGATCCTATTAACACACTCACACACATATATATTGTATCTACCCTACATTATCATTATCATTATCATCATTGTCATTATCATTAACATTAACATTAACAATATCAATCGTTGTTGTTGTTGCTGTTGTTATTATTATTACTACTACTACTACTATTGTTGTTGTCGTTGCTGTCGTTGTTGTTATTTATTTTGTTAACATCCCTCTCCAACTCCTCTCAACTCGGACACTCATCCCTCATCGATTGAATACCCTCGGCGAATGGGTATATCTATGTATTTGGGGAAAACAACAAACAAACAAACAAACAATATATATATATACGTATATATGTATGTGTATAAAACCGTATAACTACCAGTCGACAAGAGAAATGCGAATGATGTTTGCTCGATTGCAAAATTAATGGAACCGGAGCTGGCAGCGGTCGCCGCTGCCTCATTACCTACTACGGCTACTGCTGCAACTACTACAAAAGCAAAGACAATGAAAATAAAATCCGCAATGGCCATGCCCGTGCCCGTTCCCAAGCCAGTGGCATCCCCCACGTGCTCACTGGCAGCACATTCCCCAACATCCGCTGCATCCGCCGCGCTGCTGATGCTAGAGGCAACCACGACCAGCAGCGCTCACGATGGCAATCGCAATGACGAGTCAAAGTTCACCTTTCGCTCAGGTAAGTCGATTGAGACTCATATACTTGCCCGCATCCGCACCGGCACCAGCACCACGACTCCTGCTCCTGCTCCTGCTCCTGCTCCTGCACCCGCACCCGCTCTCACTCTCACTTAAGCCATTTCAATCTTACGTTTTCCTTACTTTTCATCTGCCATTTCCGCTCAGTATTTTTAATTGGAGCAACGCACAGACGCTCTATCAGCACTCGCATTAACATTTAACCCGCATGCCCCGCTCCCACTCGACCCCCAGTTGCACTTGAATCTGTCCGGATTGCTCTCTGGCTTAGCCTATTTAAGTTACTTTCTGTTTAACACCCCCTCCATCCCCCTTCCCCCTTCACCCCCAAGCAAAACTATTGCCTGCCCCAAAGCCTTTCACGTTGCACTTGTTTCAGTTTCTGCTCGCTCGTAGTTCTGTGTGTTAGACATTGGCATGCATAAGGGGCAGCTGACTGGCGACATGTCAGCTGGAGTATGTGTTGCAGGCGGTGGGCGAGGGTGGGCCCAAGTCCAGCGGCCCTTGGGGAGGGTAGTAGAACGCCTGAATATAGGTACACCGATAGTAGCCCCTGGGGCGGGCTAGCTGCTAACTGCTAACTGCGCGTAGTATCTCGACAAGGACACCGTCCTCGCTTTTCCACGGCTTGAGCTTAGCGCGGCACACAACTGGACATGCTCCATCCAGCTAACTGTATTGGTCTCTTGCAGAGGCGGCCATGAAGCTACGCGAGGAGAACGAGCGCCTGAATGCGGAGCTAGTGCGTCTGCGCCGGCTGCTCGAGCACTCGACGGACGGTGCCGTGGGCGGAGCTGATCCCGGAGCCGACTCGGGGGCACACGATGGCCACAGCGTGACGGCGTCGCAGGAGCGCGTGGAACGACTGGAAACGGAGCTGCGCAGCGTGAAGAATCAGCTGCTCACCATGCGGCTGGAGCGGAAGAAGCTGCGCACAGACAAATCGGATCTGCTGGGCCAGGTGAAGCAGCTGTGCGCCTCGCTGCAGGAGAAGGAGCAGGAGCTGCGCGACTTCATACGCAACTACCAGGAGCGTGTGCGCGAGACTGAGTCAACCAATGCCAAGATCTCGGGTGATCGCGACCGAGAGCGCTTCCAGCTGCTGAAGCAGGCGCGCGACGAGGCCGAGCGCTCCCTGGCCCTGGCCCAGCAGCTGTCGGCGCGGGATCTGCAGCTGCAGCGCCTGCAGGAGCAGCTGCAGGAGGCGCGCCGTCAGCTCACCGGCTGCCTCTCCGACCAGGAGAGTCTACATTCCTTTGCGCCGCTAACGCCGCCCTCGGCCGCCTCGGGAATGCTCAGCCAGCTGGCTGGCGGCTCTGGGCTGGCGGGCAACCTGAGCGGCATGCGCACAGCCGAGGACAGTGGGCGTGGCAACTCGAATTCATTGTCCGCCTTCAGCGGCAGCCTGAGCGGCGGCTCCGGCGCCACAGTGGGCGACCGCAACTCCTGCTCGAACGACTCGGGCCTGCGCAACAGCAGCGATCGGGAGAGCACCGGCGGCGAGCTCAACTTCAGCGACGGCACTTGCGACAACGGACCCTGCATCACCGTCGACCCCGACAGCATCTCTCTAGTCTCCAGCCAAAATATGTATCAATGTGAGTGCTCGAAGATTAGAGCAAGCCTATGCCTTGACTTAACTCAATCTCTGCTCAATTTCTGTTGCAGTTGGCACTCCCAAGGAGCGCAGCCCCACACTTTCGCCTCTCAATTCCGGCGCCTACTCCAGGTAATTGTGTGTGGCTGAGACAGTCTCTAGTTTGCCTACTTACCTCTCTCTGTCTCTCTCTCTCTCTCTCTCTCTCTCGCTGTCTCTCCTTCGCTCAGATCTGTGGAGCAGCTCTCGCCGGATGCCGAGGGACCCGGCGGCGCTGGCGCCATGACCCGCAAGTTCGGCAACAAGAGCGGACCACTGGGCGCACGCAACGGACGCGGCGGCACCTGGGGCAGCATCTCGCGCGTGTTCGCACGCTCCAGGAACAAGAGCAAGGCCATGTCCGCCGACGGGGTGAGCGAGTACAGCGACTACTCGTGGAATCCGCTGTCCGAGGAGGGCTATGCCGAGAAGCTGCGCCTGCTGCGCGAGGCCTCCCAGCTGCCCATCGAGCGCTGGCGAGCCACTCAAGTGCTGGCCTGGCTGGAGGTGGCGCTGGGCATGCCCCAGTATAGCGCCCGCTGTGCGGAGAACGTCAAGAGCGGCAAGGTGCTGCTCGAGCTGAACGACGTGGAGCTGGAGGCGGGCCTGGGTCTGGCGCATCCCATGCATCGCAAAAAGCTGCGCCTGGCCATCGAGGAGCAGCGCCGCCCCGAGCTGGTGCGCTATCCGCTAATCACCCAGCTGGGCCACACCTGGGTGGCCTCCGAGTGGCTGCCGGACATCGGCCTGCCCCAGTACGCGGAGCCCTTCCTGCAGTCCCTGGTCGATGCGCGCATGCTGGACACGCTCTCCAAGAAGGAGCTGGAAAAGTTTCTGGGCGTGACGCGAAAGTTCCATCAGGCCAGCATAGTACATGGTAAAATTCCCCTGAACTCACCTGAAGCTCCTCAGCTCATCTGGCTAATGCATTGCTCTCACTCCTAGGCATCCACGTCTTGCGCATCGTTAAGTACGACCGACAAACGCTGGCCATGCGGCGCGTGCAGTCGGAGACCGTGGACACCGATCCCATTGTGTGGACCAACCAGCGCTTCATACGCTGGGTGCGCTCCATCGACCTGGGCGAGTACGCGGATAACTTGAAGGGTGAGTTGGCCGGCCATTTGCCAGTGGAACCAATGGCTATATCTGTTGCATAATAATAATGAAGGTGCCATTGGTTTAAGCACACTTGTGCCGTGTCCAGTTTCCATGCAATCCCACTGAATTCGTGTGTCCCGTTCCAATTGCAGACAGCGGCGTTCATGGCGGTCTGGTGGTGCTGGAGCCATCATTTTCGGGCGACACCATGGCAACGGCTCTGGGCATTCCGCCGTCGAAGAACATAATACGACGGCATCTAAACACGGAATTCGATGCTCTCATCCTGCCCGCAAGGTGAGTGTGTGTGCGTCCTCCCCCAGCATCATCCGGGCACAGTCGCATCATGCGTGATGGTGCTCGTGTCCGTCCCCCTATGTAGAACCCTGTATTTCGGTCTCGGTTTCAATTGCGTTGCCGAGCACCCGCCTCCCACTCTCTCTGTCTCTCTCTCTCTCTCTATCCCATCTACTATGCATAAGTATGTAGCGTTAAACAGCGTTTTGATTCCTTTTTACCCCATTCGATTGGAATTTCTATTGTTTCGTTCACATTTGATTGGTTTTTGGTTTTTGGTTTTTCGTTTTTGTTGATTTTGCATTTTTCTTTTTTGTCTGCATTATATTATAGCCATTGTCATCATGTATGTACATGCTCGTAATTCGAATTGTTTACTGCTATCTTGTGCTCATTATTTTGTTGATTTGAGTTGATATCATATCATTACTGCATGTTCCATCATGAACACAATCATCCACATCATCATCCATCACATCACAAATGCTTTAGCGGGTTTATAATTATATTATGTAAGGGTATTGATATTAGAGTTCAAGTGGGTTGATTAGAGAATTATAAATATCATTCGATTTTAAATAATTCTTTGGGCAACTTCATTAGGAGTAATAGGAATTTACTGTAAAGTTTTTCTTTTATGTATATTTTCAATATGTCACATAACTATATGAGGTACATATATAGAATACATTTAAACTCTAGATTCCAGCTCTGAGCGATTGAGCAAACAGCTCTCTGTTCAGCCGGAAGTATTTAAGGGTCTAGGCTATATTTACGATTTGTGTACCGCTTCTTCCATCATTCACTTCATCCAAACACACCCACACACACACGGACCCCAGCATTAGAGTGTCATACGCTTCTCTTGATTTCCAACTGATTTGCATATTCTCGTACATCTCATCAACCCAAGGCTCACAGTCTCTGTGCGCCTCGTAGCAATCATCCAGTAAAGCAGTTTGTGGAGCTAGTCCCGAGATTATTGTTGTAGTGTGCCTAGTTCTTGACTGAAGACAATTCATTCTCCTCCACAGCTCTATATATATACATACATACATGCATATATATTCATGCGCCGTCATACGTATCCATATACTAAACTAGCTGCATTATATTAACTATAACTACTGATGTCTCTGTCTCTGTTGCTGTCTTCGTCTCGTACATCAGTGTGTGTCTGTGTGTGTGTGTGTGTGCGTGTGTGTATGTATTATGTAAACGAGATATGTATATGTGTGCGTAGGCATACATACATACGCGCATATATGTTATAATCACATACATGCATACGACGTGCGGCGTGTTTGTGTGCGTGTTTTAGAGCATGTCTGAAATGCCGTCAAATAACGCACTAATTGGCTTGTGCCTTATTTTTCTCTCTCTCTCTCTCGTTCTTTCTCTCTCTCTCCCTCTCTCTCTTCTCTTCCAACATCTGGATATATTTATATAAATATGAACATATTTTCTATTTTGCTCAACGCCCAACAATGCAGATACATAATATACTGTCAAATGGAAGAATTTCAAATGGAAAACTCCCGGCAATTGGCCAAACTGCAGGGCCATTAAGTCGAAAATCAAAAAACTAAATTGAAAATAATCAAAAAAAAAAAAAAAAAAAAAAACGAAAACGAAAACGAAACGAAACAATCCTTGTAATCGCCGTGTGTATTTGTAATCAATTGTAACTCGATGGGATTCAACTCGATTCAATATTTAATTGTATTTAGCTAAGCTGATTGGTATTTCTAGAAAGAGAACAATAATTGGAGCACAGCGCTAATCAAATCAACATAATTAACTCAACCTACTCTTAGTCTAGCCAAAGAATTACCAGATAAAAAAAAAATAAATAAAAAGAGAAAAACTGAAACTAAAAATCAAAAATGAAATCACTTATGCATAAGCATCGAAATACTCGTAGGGAAACGTAATCAGAAAAGCCCACCCTGAGACCCAAGAAAATCTATAAAAAATAACAAAAAGAGAGTGAAATACTATAGCTAATAAATAAATAAATACCACATATCGAACAAATCTGAGGAGCTTTGCACTATCTATCGATATGTCCATATTATATATACATATATATATATTCTATACAAACGAGTCTCCAGAATCGATATATGCTTTGCAGCTAACTTAAGATCGCATTTACCACGCAAGAACACATACTATATAGATATATACGTATTACACAACTGAAAATTTTGCATTTAAGCCAATAGAGAGAAACGCGCTATATATGTTATATAGTATTTGATTGTATCGATATCGATGTTATTTGTCAGAGATCACACGCACACGAATCAGAATCTCTAGAAGTATCTAGGTATAGTGGGCCAGCGTATATTTGGGTAGAGACTTTTTTAAGTAGCAGCAAATGCGATTTGTTTATAGTTTTATACATACATATACATACATATATATATATACATATGTGTATTCCACAGACATTTGATGTGACAACATAATAAAACTCTATATGTTAGACATATATACTACGTACATACATATACATTTATATAACTAACGATATCATCGTGAAAGCACACACACAAACACACATAACTGGGTTTGTAACTGATGTGGACAGCCGTCCACTGTGATACAGCACACATAAAACTGAGAAGTAAAGAGAACATACTCACATACATAAATACCAAAATATATATATATATATAGACATACATATTCAAATGGAATTATCTGCGAATACGTATACGAAAATTCACAGTTCCGAACCGAGATTTTCATTTCCTGCCTAATTAACCAATAAATAAACCAGATAAAAACATACATACACACACATATACATATACATACAAACATTAGCTTGTTTTCCTCTCGATGTTGCCTACTTTTGTGCGCCAACTGCATTTCGATACCTAGATAATGCTCGTAGTACAAAAACTCTTGGTATTTTATTTTCTTCTATACAAACCCAGTCCAAAATTTCCCACCAATATCCCAAAAGTCTCTTGACTGAGTCATTTGTAAAAAACAATACTGAACAAAAAAAACAAAAAATGCAATGTCAATTGTAAGTAAAACTTGAATTCAATTATTTTGGGTAAAAACTAGAAACATTTTCGTCTATGTCTATGTTATTTTGTAGAACTTAGCCTATTCGTTGTCATCTCTACATACAATTTCCAATTCCTGGCCCCTACCCCCATATCATCTCAGTCTACATACATAAGTATATATGTATATACATATATCTGTTATATACTATATGCATATATTTATCTTTGTTGTTTACGCTACAAGTAGTCAATTATGCTAAATACAAAACTATTTATCAATATACACCGATGCTCTGCATTTATTAATCGTTTTTCTTTCTTTTGTCTCTGTCCCGTTTCTTTTCTACTTTCCATATTTGTCATCTCTTTCTTTCGATTGTATCCAAACAAAACAAAACAAAAATCAAACTCAACGGCTTGTTGTTGCTATCCTTGTCTTGATTGTTTACGATAATGCATTATACAACACTACAACAACAACAACAACAACCACACGATGTATGCCTACCAACAACTACAACGACTACCACAACTACTACTACTACTACAACATTGCTATGCGTGCGTGCGCGCGTGTGTGTGTGTATATGTGTGTGCTTGCATTTTTCGTCTGCCTGCGCCCGCCTGCCTATGCCTCTGTCTCTGTCTCTCTGCCTCTGTCGCTGTCGCTGTCACTATCACTGTCTCTGCCTGCCCCGTTATATCTGTGTGTGTAATGTTCATTTGTGCCAAAAATGCAACAAAATTGTCCACATGCACAAACACAAATATACACACACTCCCACACACCTCCACACGCTCACACACACACACACACACACACACACCTAAACGAAAACAATCCGGTTGTATTGCAATGTTTGTTGTGTAGAGCAACTTTGGGTCAAGGCATTCGTTCCGGTTGCGGCATAGTGCCCCTAACTGGACCCGGCGGACTGCAGCACTATGCCACAACAGATCGGCGATCGAGCGGCAGCTTGCGGGTAAGTTCCACTCCAATACCATCAAGTCATGCATACAATACATATATCAATATATCTCTCTATATATAACTATCGCTATATTGTCTGCACACATCAAAATTGCGATTTCTACAATTGAGAAATAATAATACCAAAAAAAAAAAAAATAGAACTTCAGTTTCTGCCTATGTATTTATCTTAGCCTGATTTGACGTGAAGCTTTTGTTGTCTACTCTCTCTATATACATTGTATTTATCTCTCTCTCTCTCTATCTCTGTCACTCTCTGTGTGTATATGCCTTTATAAACGTTATCGCTTCAAGTACTTGTGTAGAATGTCAAAGGAACATAGTAGTATTTACTTTGTATTCATTTAATTTACATAAACAAAACAGACAGACATTTGCCCACTTCTCAAAGTACTTTGAGCACACAGTACAACAATGCTTCGACACTTAAGAGTACTTAGTATTAATAAGCCTAACACACGAATTGTTCAGCATATACATATACCGAGTCTCATAAATATACATATATATATACATTCAATTATATGTATATTTATATTTAGCTAAGGTTAAGTATTTCATTATTTTCGAATAAATTTCTTATACTTTGGCATGTTTGAGTGAAGCTAAATAACGCGTGGACCACAAGAGATAACGTCCCGAATCGAATCGCATCATTAAACATTTTAGATATGCTACAACAAATTATTTAAAAATAAATTAGAAAAAAAGAAGCAGCTGAAAAGTGAATAAGAAATTAAATTACAAATTTGCATGTGCTTTTTTTGGTATTCAAAAAATACAAAAAAAAAAAGCGAATTAATTGAAATAAGCTAGTTCAATTATTTAGGGTCCATTATTGTATGATTCGACAGTGTTGAAAAGCGCACATTTAGTATTTAAAAATGTTTAATCAAAAAGTATTTAAAATTAATAATATTTGAGCAGCCTAAGATAGCTAAAAAAAAAAAAAATAAGCATTTAAAATAAATACACAATAAATGATAAATGATAAAATGATTTATATATATACATAACATTAAATAATCCCCATATACAACTCGTAGTTATTGCAAGTAAGTAACAATTAATTAATACGCATTTTGCGAAATGCACCCAATATGGAAGTTAATTAAAATAAATATAAACTGTTTAAATTGCGATTTTTTATTTGATTATTGACAAATTCATGAATTCATTAATAACGGCATCAGAAGTTTCACGACAAATCGCAGATAAATGTTAATTGGCAAATAGGTGGGAGTGGGTCGAATGAGAGGGGGTTGGTCAGCTGGTTATCCATAGCTAAATTTGAACTGAAAACTAATCTAGCATTTTGTTCTCTTTTTGTTCCTCTCTTTCGCCTGACAGATTTCGGCATGGAAAGGATCTCAGGTGAGTGGCCAGCCACAGCAGAGGTGTGCCAGCTTATCAGCTAATGATCGTTTCCTTTGCTTACAGAGTTCTCTGTCAAAAGCCTTTCGCTTCAACAGCAAACCCCATCGCGCCGGCGATCGCAGCTCCTTCGGTAACTCCACCTCCCCAACGCCATCGTACAGCAGCAGCGAGGGCGGCGGAGGAATATATGCTACCATAGGTCCGCAGCAGATGCAAATGCAAGCGCATCATCACGCGCATCAGCCGCATCATTATCTGCCGCCACCCACGACCGCACCGCCGCCGCCACCACCGGGCTCCAGCTACGGCCCCCCGCCGCCCGGGCATCGGGTGAGCGCCCCACCCCTCGCCAGCATCCTTGATAGCCACGGACTGGACTCGCATCTGCTCTATGAGCAGAACAGCCGCCGCGTGAAGAGCATCAGCGACATAGGCGTGGCAGCCAGCGGCAGTCTGGGCGGCATATCCGCATCATCGGACTCACCTGAAGCATGAGCATGAGCCGTGTAGGGTCTTCAAGATTTCATTTCATACATGTTCCAAAGTGATAGGTTTAAGAGTCGAGATAGAATTTGGAGTTCAGCAGCTCCTCATCCGTTGATGGCTACCATGACCCACCTGTAAAGGCGTTAAGGTGAACATTACGCAACACATACATATATCAAGTCAGCAACAAACACAACACTAAACATAATTGATTAAATCAGAATTCCAACAGAACAAACTCATAATTTATTAAATAACACATACGAGAAGTAAGTTCTATGCACGCAATTACGTAAGACAGAATAGTAAACATTTAATTAATTGAATTAATTAACCACAGAGCGCGTTGGTTGTTTGCCGTAAACCAACTCCAACTACAAACAATTTAACTTTATTAGCCTAATCAAATCTGTATTAATTGTAAATTCATTTGGAAATTATATTTAATTATCAAAGCAAACTGCGAGAACGTAAAATGGAAAATGCAAATCGCAAATTGCAAGTTGTGAACTGCGAGTGGCTATAAATTAAAGTCCCCTGGCATCGGATTTGAATTAATACCCCAAACTAACCATAATTGCAATTTAGATAAATTCAAATTATTTTGTTAAGCGCCCCAACTAACTAAACTAACTAACGTAGCTAAGCAATTGTGAAACCCAATTCAATTCGTATCGTGCAAATTGTAAATGGCTATAAATCTAGGTTTAGCATACAAATATTTAATTCCCGCAATTCTATGTAAAAGCTCCAACACAAATTAATTCAGGCAAAAGATAAAACTTAATCCGCAATAGTGAAAGAATATTTATATATATAAATCTGATATCCTTCCTACCTATACAACTCCTAAAGCATATATTGTATCAATAATATGAGATGTTTATTTTTAAGCAGACCAATTTAACTCTAGCATTACAGGTAATATAAACGAATAAACGAATGATTGAAAACGTGTTTAATTTGAATATTTTTGCTCGAGCATGCAATGTTACAAAACTAGAACTTCAACAAATTGCATTGTCTCCAGACCGAAACATTTCACCGTGAACAAAATTTTGTGTGTTTGTGCATCCCGAACGGGTTTCTGCTTAATGCAACTGATGGGCTTGAGCTGCTAGCGGCGATCCTCGTCGTTCTCATTCCTCGGCCGGCGAGTTGTATGGGGTCGTCCCTTGGGCTCCGGCACAGGCTCGGCGGCAGTCAGGGTGCCAAGGCTACCGATCATAGCCAATACGCCGAACAGTAGAAACAAATTGAACCACTTCATAGTGAATTCCGTTTGTAATTCGCAGCTTAGTTGAATGTTAACTGATCGCCAATCCGATCTGGTGCCCCTTTTATGGTCGGGCTTATGCAAATGACACTGGGAAAGTCTGTCAACATCGTTTAATGTTGCTTGTGTTCTTAGATCAAGATGTCCGATTTTTAAAATTGAGTTGTAAATCTCGTGTTAAATATGGGCGGACATACATTTAGGTAATTGGCTGCAATCGCATTTGTTTTTCCCACTCACAAACAGCGAAATTGTTTTGCTTCGCGACGTGGGATCCATGCTGACAAGCCAAATCTATTTAAATGCCAAGCTTGACATTTACATTTGACTTATTGCTAATTATGGCGAATTTATAAATATCTAATGTGTATATCTATGATACCTGTATATTTGTACATGGGAGATTGTTCTAAATTAAAGTGATGACTGCATCACTGGAAGCACAAATACTGTTCAAACGAAATTACATAAATAACAAAATTAATAATAAATTTCTATATGAATGTATCTAATTCACAGCATTACGAAGTGCTTGGTCTAATGCGACTTTTAGGACTAGCGAGAATTGAAATATGTATGTATACATAATATAAACATACTCGTTTCGAATAGATTACAATTGATGAACGAAATTTGGAGCGGAGTGTGTGCTCCAGTTAATTAAATAACCTATCGAAGGTTTTTTGGTGATATTGCGAGGACTGTACAAACAATTTTCTTAACTAAAGACTGCATTTATCAAAAATGCTGTTGACTAAACAATAATCACAAAAAATTCATTTGATGCTAATTAAATTCAGAACTCCATTTGAGAATGGCATTGCAGAACTAGCTTCTCCCGAAATATGAGCTCCAACTCGTTGGCCTCCTGCTCACGTCGTAGCTCCTCACCAATGCACTGCCACATGCTCTCGAATCCACAGTCCCACGGGCAGTTGCTGAGCTCACTCTCAATTAAGCTCTCGTCAAAGTTGAAGGAGTATTCGTGCTCGTAATCACACATTTTTATTTGTTTAAGCTGCAGTAGAAAGAAAGGAACTGTTATAAATATCGATATGGAAATGATTTCGATTATTGCATCAGCAATGCCAATCGAAGTGGACAGCCCCGCTGGAGCTGTTATCAGTTGCAGAGCACAGCTGATAGCATTTAGATCAACAGAATAGTTTATGAAGATGTCGCGCAAAAACGTCTTAAATTTGATCAACACAATCGTTGCCAACTCGTAAATAACTGTATATAAAATATATTTCTGCAAACCAGCTCATTTGATTACTTTTAGCTGCAAGTGTCCCGCCCATTCCCACAATTATGGATCAGCTGCAGCAGCCACAACCCAAACGGGTCCAAAAGAATACGCATTTGAGGTAATTACGGAACGGGCAAAGTCCAAAGTCTATAAGAGCTTATCATGGTTTTCTATGGACAGATGTCTGCGTCTACCGTGCGCTTTGGTCCAGGCGTAAGCACAGAGCTGGGCGCTGACCTGCGCAACTGGGGCGCGAATAATGTTTGTCTGGTCACCGATAAGAATGTGGCGAAGTTATCTTCAGTTCGTGTTGCCCTGGACTCTTTGGCGCGCCATGGCATCAACTACCAGGTGTACGACGAGACGCGTGTGGAGCCCACGGATGAAAGTTTCTGGCATGCAGCTCAATTCGCGCGCCGCCATGAGTTCGATGCATTCGTGGCCATTGGCGGAGGCTCTACCATGGACACGGCCAAGGTGGCAAATCTCTTTAGTTGTGATCGCGAAGCAGAGTTGCTAGACTACGTCAATGCGCCCATTGGTCGAGCCAAGGAGGCAAGCGACAGCTGTCCATATATAGATTCTTGGTTGATTTTCTCTTTTCTCATAGATTTCTGTTAAGCTAAAGCCACTCGTTGCGCTGCCCACAACATCCGGAACCGGCTCGGAGACCACTGGAGTCGCAATATTCGACTATAAACGGCTGCACGCTAAAACGGGCATATCCAGCAAGCATCTGAAGCCAACATTGGGTGGGAGCTGCACACACGAGTCGCCAATTGCTTGAGCTAATATTTGTTTCTGTTACGCAGCTATTGTTGATCCTTTGCACACTTTGACGCAGCCGGAACGGGTTATGGCCTTTGCTGGATTCGATGTGTTCTGCCATGCCCTGGAGAGTTTTACAGCAGTCGACTACCGCGAGCGCGGTCCAGCGCCTGCCAATCCGAGTCTACGGCCCACGTATCAGGGAAGAAATCCCATTTCGGATGTGTGGGCGAAATTCGCTCTGGACATAATAAGCAAAAACTTCATAGATGCCATTTACCAGCCCGACAACCAGAAGGCTCGCTCCAGCATGCATCTGGCATCGACTATGGCAGGCGTTGGCTTCGGCAACGCAGGAGTGCATCTCTGCCACGGTCTGTCATATCCTATATCGGGCCATGTGCGAGATTACAAGCCCGTTGGCTACTCGGCTGACCATGCCCTAATTCCCCACGGTCTCTCGGTTGTGGTCAGTGCACCGGCAGTCTTCGAATTTACGGCCTCCGCGTGCCCAGAGCGCCACTTGGAGGCTGCTCAGATACTTGGAGCCGATGTGAGTGGCGTGAAAGCTGCTGACGCTGGCCGCCTACTGGCGGACACTGTGCGCGGCTACATGCAACGGGCGGGCATAGAAAATGGCCTCCGCGAGCTTGGCTTTTCCAGCAGCGACATCCCAGCTCTTGTCGAGGGAGCTCTGCCCCAGGAACGCATTACCAAAATGGCTCCACGCGCACAAACCCAAGAAGATCTAGCCCGACTTTTTGAGAACTCAATGCAGGTCTATTAATTACACATTTGCACTCACCTATAAATTTTTTCACTTGATAGCAAAGCAAGGCGACCTAACGGATCTTATTAATGAAGTTAGCTGCATTGGAAAAGGGCATAGGGATTTCGATAACTTAAGTGCATAATCGAAAATGAATTAGCAAACGAACAATCGTAAAAGGATATCGATTATTAAATTGCAATTAGTACGCTGTTAAGAGAATTTCGAAAATAGTTAACAGCGGAAGTCAACTTTAAATAATGTATGTAATGTATATATTTGAATTATTACAAAATTATAATAAAAATTCATTGAAATTAGCATATGTATATAAAATATGATGATTATCTAATCTTCTTTGAAATTTGATTATTATTTATTAGGACAGCTTTCCGTTCCATTCACGAAAACTCTAGCTCACTTCTTAAGCTTACTTGAATAACTCATACAACAGTTTTAAGAACTTTGATTTGAGTTGAATTTCTCATGTTTCTCTTGTGTAAGAATATCATTAAACAATTCTGTCCACATTGTATTCTTTCCTAAAGTAAACAAACTCTGAGCAGATCATATTCACTCACTCACACACAAATGCATACATACGCTCGCCTTCTCTTGAACTTCCATTTGAGTATTTGCAGAGGCAGCATATTTGAAAGTAGGGTTCGTGAAGGAGATGCTATTTGCATGGCTCGACTTTTCATTCGAGGAGGCATTCAGTTGACTATTGACATTGGTTAATTATGCAAGCATATTTTTTGTGAAATATTATTTTCGATTATATATACGTACATATATTGTTCAATGAGCGACTACAGCTGTGAGTGCAAATTTGAGGGCAAGACATTTGATAAGGAATTCGACCGAATGTGGTTGGATATAGCCGATGAGCTGCGACTGCAGCACGAATCAACTGGCATTGGTAAACTATTTCAACACAATCAGATCGGCAGTCCGTGCGACAGTGGATTCGAGAAAATGTGGCGTCAGACTGAAGAGGATCTGCAGAGGGAACAGGAGATTGCAGAACTCACACAAAGATTTTGGCAAAAGCTAAATTTGAAACGTAAACAATCTCGATGGAATGTGTGAAAGTAATAAGAGAGGAGACTGTTGATTGCTTAACAATAATAAGATGCAAAGTGTGAAATTGATTAAATTGAAGAAAAATGTTTATTTGATATACAATTAGTCGATCCACGTCCAATTCATAAATAAGTAAATATTTGTATTATATTTAGTCGTACTAGTATACAATGTAAAGATTAAGTTCGTTTTGGTTAAAATAATTTATTGATTTCAGAATATGTTTGCAAGCTCAACATTCAAATTGATTGGATTGATAGTATCATAATAATAAAAGACTTAACGTAGTAATTAATATGCTCTGCGTTCACTTATCTTGCCCAGATCTCAAATCAAAAGCTCTTAAGGAGTTGTAACAGGTTCAGATCTACAGATATATATATCCATGTTTTGCCCAACTGTTTTCTTTTTTTTTTTTTTATTATTATAATTTTTTTATTTTATTATTTATCTTTCTCTCTCTATCGCATCTCTCATGACTTTACTATGCATATGAATTTCGGCAAAATGGCACTAAATCTTCAAAACTGTTTCAGAAAAGTATACAAAAAATCTGACGTCTGCCAACAGGATATGGAAATATATATACGTATGCATATATGGAGTACGGCAACTCAATCAGTTAAGTGTCCGTTGCTCTAGAAACGGTTTGCTGACCGATCTCTGCCCTTTGCCCTAGCTGTAGTAGAACAACACCTATTTGCTAGATGTTATAGTGGGGAACTTCTCAGTATTTATTTCAGTTTTCTTTTTGTTTCTTTTGTTTCGTTTGTTTCTTTTTAGCTAATACTTTTCACGCGCTCCGCCAGCTGCTGCTGCTGCTGCTGCCTGGACGAAACGTTTCGACTTGCCTCGAGTTGGTGTTTAAGTCGCAGTCGAAATGGCTTTTGGTTATTATTGTATTTGATGACCTGTTGCTGATTTGCTCTTGTTATTTGTTTTTGCAATTTTCCACGTGCTCAACTTTGATTTAACTTATAAATTAAAAAAACAGCGCAACACACTCGACCACCGCGCTCCACGCCACTCCGCCCACCAAAGAGGCGAAGCGAAGCCTTTGGAGCTGCTCGCTGCGTGCGATACGGACTTAGACCTGATTGATTGGCGCGTATCGGTGCACCTTTGGTTGTTTTGGCTCCTTGCTGGTAGTCGGCTTCACAATATCCTCGCTGAGCTTCTGATACACGAAGGAGTTCTTCGATGCCATTATGGCCATGCGATAGCGCTCGCCGCGCTTGCGCAGTACCAAAGCGACCAGCTTGGCCAGGCCCATCAGGATGACCAGCAGGCAGGTGAGTGCCAAGATGGTTGGTATTAGGAAGTTGGAGCTGTTGTAGTAGATGCGACCGCGCTCAATAATGATCTCCTCCTCGTCGCTGTTCAACTCGTCGCTGTCGAGGCCGAATTTATCTGCAATCGCAATGCATTAGGAACTGTTATGTTAAGAGTAGATGCAAATCTCCGACTTACCAATCAAGAATTTGTCCTTGGTCTCCTTGGACATATCCACTTCCTCGACCTTCAGACCATGGTCCTTGATCTTGGGCTTCAGTTCGCTTTCGATATATTTCTTGACCGCATTTACGGCCTTTGCTTTGTCGCTCTTCTTAATCGGCTCCTCCTCGTCTTCACTGTCGCTATCATCATCATATTCGCTATCACTGTCGTCGTCGTATTCTTTGTCGGCGTCTTCCTTGTCCTCGCCGCCATTGTTCAAGTCTTCCTCCTCGACGCTGTCCGAGTCCTTCTCCTTCTCCTTGTCGTCGTCAGCGTTAGCCGAGCCCTTCATGATCTTCTGCATATTACTTAGCTTGCTCTTATCCAGAACACTCTTGTCCAAGACACTCAGCAATTTCTTTTCATCATCGTCCAACTTCTTCTCGCTCTCCTCGATGCGCCTCTCAAGATCCTCCTCGCCATCGCTTGAGCTGTTGCTGTGCTTGCACACCTCCTGCGCGAGCTGCGTCCAACCAACCTGAGTCTCGATTTCAATGAGTGAGGAGATATCCTCCAGATTGGCCATCGGTGCCATTTTCTTGGGCATTATCTCCGTGTGCAGCGATACATAGCTAATAAAGTCCTGGAAATCGTTGTCGCACTTCAGTGGATTGTGGGTTATATCCAACGTGCGCAGATCCTTGAAGTTCTTAATGTCCGAGGTGGAAATACGCTTGATCAAATTGCCCGAGGCATTGAAGGCACGCAGCGTATCGAAGAACGGATAGCCGACGCCGGCTTCCTTGTCCGTCAGCAACGATGTCAGCTCGCAGTCATTCACATCTAAGGAACGCAGCTGTCGGAGCGGCTTGAAGAGATGCACAGAGAGCTTGGTGATAGGATTTCCAGCCAGGTTCAGCTTAGTTAGCTCATTGTTTTCCCTAAAGACGAGCTCGTCCAACTGGGTGATCAGATTGTTGCTCAAATCCAAGTCGATGAGCTTTGTGAGGCTGACAAGCGTGTCGCGGGGCAAGTTGTTGATATTGTTCCAGGCCATCTTCAGTGTCGTCAGGTGCGGCATGGTGGAGAAGGTCTTGTGGCCCAGAGCGCCGATGGCACAGTTCGAGAGGTCCAAGTAGTAGACCGTGAAGTAGCCGTTGTAGCTCAAGAAGCCGTCAGTTGGCAATTGGCTCAGCTTTGGATTATCGTTCAAGCGGATGACATCAAGCTCTGAGTTCTTGAAGAACAGCATGCTGGAGACCTGGTCCAGTTCGTTCATGGACAAATCAATGTGGCGCAGACTCTTGAGCGTCATGAACGAGTCTGTCTGAATCTTGGTAATGCCATTGCCCTTCAGGTTCAGATTCGTGAGGCCAGGCATTTTCTCGAACATGGTGTGATGCACATGGTCAATGGAGTTGAAGCTCAGGTCCAATTGCTGCAGCTCGGGCACACCGAAGTGCAGATCGCCCGTGAATGTGTTATATTTCAGATGCAGTATCGATAGAGATGTGCCGTTAAAGACGCCGGCTGGGAGCTCCGTCAGCGAGTTGTAGGACAGATCCAATTCCTCGATTGTTTCAACCGAAGCGAATACCTTCTCGGGTATCTGCTCTAAGTTATTCTGCGACAGATTGATGTAGACAATGTTGGAGAGCATTGAGAAGGCGGTAGGGTTCAGTTCCCTTAGGTTGTTGCGCGAAAAGTCCAGCTCCTCAATGCTGGATGACTAAAATGGAAAGTGAATTGTGATTGGAGAACCGAAATAGATTTAAAGATCATCCCCAACATACCTTCAGCAAGTAATGGAACGTGGACATGAGACTCAGATCGTTTCCGGAAACGGTCACCATGCGCAGCTTCTTGTTCTGAGCGAAGGTATCGGGGCTAATGATGCCCAGGCCGACATCAGTCATGTTGACGGCATAGAGATCGTCCAAGCCATGGAACGCCTCTGCGTCCACATACTCAACGGTGCAATTTGCGATCTTGATGGAGGCCACGAACTTCAGGCCCAGCTTCTGGAAGAACTTGGGGCCCAGCAGGATCGGATATTTGGGACCCACATTAGTGACCACCAAATCGGTAATGTCCGAGCCAAACTTCTGAGTGCCCAAGTCCAATCTAAGAAATCAAAGGGTCAATTGATATGGAGGTCAAGATTGGAAGGCATTAATCGATCTACACACCTGCTGCAGGTGGCCACCAGGTAGCTGTTGATGTTGCGCGAGCAGGTGCAATATCTGGGGCATGGCACATTCTCGCTGAAGGTGACCTGCTCCTCGTCCATCATCTTGTCCACCTCGTCATCGTCATCGGAGCTGGAAGTAAAATTCAATTTGTACAGAACATGGAAAAGAACTCTATGTACTCATGGCCTTTATCATAAATATATAGATAAAGTGGTTCATGAGCTCATTTGCTATCGCTATCTTACTCATCGTCATCATCGTCGTCATCGTCATCGACATCATCGTCATCATCATATTCATATTCGCTATCAATGGCGTTGTCACTCAAATTTTCCTTAATATCCTTGCTGATTTTCGGCTGGAAGGGAACAGAAATTAGAATATATTAAGCAAAAGAAAGTGGAGCACCTACCTTGGGCTTGCTGGAGGTGTTCTCCTCAATGGGATGCAGCTTGGGCGTGGTCGTCTTGGTCGGCTTGACCTTTTTGGGCCGCGCGCTCGTCGTCTCCTTGACTTCCTGCTCGTCCTCCTCATTCTCGGAGCTGTCGTAATTGTATGCATCGTACTCATAGTTGTCATCATACTCGTAGCTCTCCTCGGTGCTATTCTTGCTGACGGTGGCATTCTCTGGCTTCAGGCGATCCGGCAGCATCTTGTTATAGCGCGGATCCTCGGCCAAGGTCTCGTAGTGCTTGGCCGCCTCCATCAGGTCCTTGAGTGTCTCCTCGCTAACCTCCGATTTCTTGGCCTTGGCCTTGGCCTTGGCCGTGGTCGTATCAAGCGGCGTCTCCTTCACCTTGGGCGTGGATATCTTGATGGCCGCCTTCTTGGCATCCAGCTCCTCCTCGGAGAACAGTTCATTGCTCAGCTGATCATCAGCCAGCACCTCGGCTGCTTTAGCTGGCGCAGCGGACTCACTCGAGTGACTTACATGCAGAACACCCAGTGAGATGACCAGCAGCAACACCAGTCTCGCCTGGCGACCCATTCTTATTGCTCGCTAACTGCAATGCAAGAGAGAGAAAGGGAGACAGAGTGAGAAATTATATGAATGTAGTAGAGGTAGGTAAATGCTTCAGTGCATTTGTATTTCCTCTAGTATTTCCTCTAGTTGCACAAAATGTGCCCGTGGAACTCGTTCCGATACGAAGAATGCGAGCAATTCGAAAACTTATCTTATCACCACCCACCTGAGAGATAAGCACAAAACCTTTATTAAATCAACAACTCGCAGTGCGCAGTGCGGATCGAGCTCTTTAAGAGGTAGGCAGACGGTCTCTATATGCGATATACTGATCTCAGCATCCGGCTAATATGGACGCTGCTGACGTGCATCGGTCTCGATCGACGTCGGTCGGTTTTCTGTTGATAAACTCAATTAGCATCTGCCACTGGGCAGAGTTGACATCATGGAATACTCAACTCTGCGACTCCGAGATTGGGCGACCAGTTTTACGGGGAATTTTACTCAGTTTTTGATATTTTCTTTTCTTTCGTGGAACTCTTACTTATCAACGAATGGCCGTTGATAAACAACGCATGAATCTTTAGATATTTTCAATTTGTTACTCAGTTGTTTGCCAAAAAATCTCAACAATTGCAACTTCAGGTACTTTCCCACCTGAATCCGCTTTTAGTCATTTTGTATGAATAGAGATTTAATTGACTTTTTCTATTTCCTCTTCGCTTATATAACATCTAATCGATGCGAATGAACTATTGATAAGTTATCTAGCTTCAAAGGGCATTAACATATTATATATACACATATTTATATACGTATAGTTGTATATGCATTCAGATTGTCAATTATAGAGAGACGTGTTCCAGCCACAGGCCAAAAACTATTAACGACAATTGGGAAACTCGTGTTAGATTTCTAGTTTCTCGTATGGCAAAAGGCGCTTGGCACGCAGACCAGAGCCATAAACATATGAATAAATATGCATAAACATTACTCTGAAATGACATTTGTACACTCTGTGTGTGTGTGTGTGTGTGTGTGTCCAGCCAATAAAAAGTCAAGCACTCGACCCAAGCAGCGATCATATTTCCTCTCTATCACCTCTCTCACTACCGCTCTCTCTCTCTCTCACACTCTCAGTGAACCCAATCCCAATGGTCTTTGCACGAGTTTTCGGACATTATATCTATGTGTATATGTATGTGTGTATTTATCAGAGTCTGGTAAACAAACAGCTCTTAAGTTCAATTCGCTGTTTAGTAGGGCAGACAAAACGCGAATAGCAGGAATATTTTTTGCCTTATATACATACACATATATACATACATATATTTTTTTGTATTTTGCAAATGCAAATGCGCAGTTTAGAGCTAAACAAAAATGACATTTATCTATAATGTATGACCATATTGAGTGGCTATACTATATCTATATGTCTGTATGTATGTCTGTATGTTTGTATGTGTATACACGCTTGTTTACTTAGACATATGAATGCACACACACCTAGCTCGCTCGAGCTGCAGTTAGATAGTTATCTGCATGTATCCATGAGATTGCTCTGAGCCAGGCTAAAACAGTTTGCGTGGGCGTCAAAGCGGCTGAGTGCAGTCACAGATACAGTTACAGATGCAGATGCAGTTACAGATAAATACATAGGTATGTATATACATGTATATATATGACTAGCTCTTTGAGCCGGCAATGGCTTTAAACGTGTTTAGGTCTTAGGCAGGCCTATTGCCTCAGCTTTTCATCGACTCACGACTAGCTGCGCCTCTCTCTCTCTCTGTCTCTGTCTCTCTCTCTCTCTCTGTCTCTCTCTCTTTGAGCCTGACTGTAGGTGATCATAGGCGCCGTATACGTCGACACGATACCATAATTAATTCCATTTGCCATTGCAATGAAGTCGCTGCTGGATTGCGTTCAAGTTTAGCCTGGCTAAATCAAATCAAATAAAACCGGTACAGCCCCTGGCCATACTAGCGACGTGTATGCAAATGAACAGCGAGTCGGAAATCATGAGTCAACCAATTCATCAATATACTCCATATGTATTGTTCGATTGTGTTAATGCGCGTCGCAGTCTACTAGCTTCGATATCTCTGTCAACCTTATACGCGCTTCGGTCAAGCCCTGAACTACCGCACCGCAGCGCACCGCACCGCACCGCCCCCTGCCTCTTTGAACCTGTTGCTGTTTGCTCTTGGCATGCGTCGCATTAGTCTGTTTTGCTCTCGCATTATGTGGCTGGATAATATGAATAAATAGAACCGAGTGGATTTTTGTGTTTCGCATATAATTAACTTGGCCTGATACACATACTAGCTCGGCCTCAAGCCGGTTAATAATATTTATTTAATAGACAAACACTCGCCAGGCACGGAAGTCAACGCCAGGCAGAGCAAACACGCTTTTTATTTTAACTTTCTTTCATTGAAGCACTTCTACCCCAGAGATATGGAACACTCAAGCAAATACTTGATATATACTTGGTATTTGTTTCCTGAATAGCAACATTTGTCATATTGTTTACCTCAGCTCGAGCAGCTCAAATAAACATTCCCAGTGAAATAATTCTTGGCCGAAGTTTCTCTAATAACATTTTAAAGCTAAATATTTGTTTAATTTTATGGGCCGCAGCGCAGCTTGAACTTTATTAACATATTTATATAACATTTAAGGGTATCCGCCCGTTAATTCCGGAAATTCATAGATCACAGTTATGGCCAAAAGTATCGTCTTACCAAAAACAAAAAGTTATTGACAAAACTGCATTTTGTTCGAAGAGAAAATCGATGGTCTCGAGTTTTCAGTTATTTATTTAATCAGGCATTTGGCGTCTGACTGGGTTTGTCAACAGACTGCGGTCAGTCGATCGGTCGATCGGTCGAACGATCCCTCCGGTCGATAGACATTTCCCATGTGGCTTCGGCTGGCACCCGCATTCGTGCCCCAGCCAAAAACAGTTTCGTATTACAAACAGCCGAGCGAGCCGGAGACAATAACAAAATGTCATCTGTCGCCGACTGGCATGTGGAGCACCAGCTGCTGGTGACTGCCCCATGAAAGTTATCAGCATTAGCTTTTGGGTGCGCCCTAAAGGCAGCCCGTGACGACATGATAAATGGGCCAAAGAAATGGTAAAATTGGAAATTGGTAACAGTTGCTATTCAGCTGAGATCTGCGCATGCGTCACAAGGCCTCTGCGACTGAACTCTGAACAGAGCCAAGAGCCGAGAGTCGAGAGTCGAGAGCCGAGAGCCAACAGGCAACAGCTCGACTCTAGGTAGTTTCACCTTGACAGTGGCTTAAAATTTCAAAAGTTTTTAGCATTTGAGCCCAAACAGAAATTCATACGAAATACACAGAGAGAGAGAGAGAGAGAGAGAGAGAAAGATACACACACATGCGTGGGTGCTTGGTGATCTCGATTGAGCTGTTGTCACGTTAAAAATAGCCAGGGTATGCGATGTATTTGCTTGTGAGCAGGAAGTGAAATGAGATTCGAGTCACCTTTTCAGCATGTGTTCGCCCCGGCAGACACAGCAGGCAGACCAGGCTAAGGGCTCAATATATTCTTCCTTTGAGATTATACAAAACAACAAAAAACAGTAAGGAACAGAAAAAAAACTACAGCGGAAGTAATTTGGCAATGTTGTTGAAACGAGGGTGTTTTCATGTAAGACACATATTTCAAGCGCCTTTCTAAAATTAATTGAAACAAGACTGAAATTTTTGTATGTCGGAGATTAATAAGACTTTAAATGGAGACTAACGTGATTTAGAGGAAGAGATTGAGATTGAGGTAAAGATTGTTAGAAGTTGGGGTTGATTGAAGAGAGTGTGAAGAGAACTCAACAGATAGCTTCAGATATTTGGAGCAGATCATATAGACTTTTATGATATAAATATATAACTTCTAGATATACTTGTTATTTCATATAAGCTAATATGAAATACATAGACAAGTATCAGGTAAAGACTATTTATTTCAAATGATCAATTAAATGTCTTTTCCAGAATAGGTTTTATATTCTCTAGAATATTTTTATATAAATATTTGCCATCTGCAACATGAATAGAACATTTCATGGGAATAGCTATAGAATATCTTCCATATTAGGCACACCAAAAGTCTGTATTACATCATTACATCGATTGTTTCTCAGTTACAGCTAAATAATACTGATCCGCAACCTATATGATCGTTCGAACAGCTATCAAAGTTGTCTTCTGGGTAGGCGTTACGCATACTACTAAGCTGACTTTTAGCACCCTATATGATAGGCCCTTCAGCTGTCAGAGTTGCCCTTGCTCACTTATACTGAATATTTTCAGCTAAAAGTTTTAACTTTTTCGTATCATATCATATAGAAAATCATATTTTTATTCCACAACTCTGAGAGCTACACATAGGGCATAAATTCTCTCATTACATACCCTAATAATGAGAACTCATAATATCTCAATACGCAGTTGTGGAAGTGTGCTTAGCTTTCAGGTTTTTGGCGCACCTTGATCACGACTTAATCCCGTTTATTGACAGTTCATTAGCAGCCACAGACTGCGTGATATTTCAGTTGTTATTCGTTATTAAAACGGGGCTGATTGCAACTTAATATCGCATTACGTATCATATACGATAACTATGAATATAGATCAGTTCTCAACTTGAAATGGCGAATGCATTGAATGACTTTTGACTGATGTTGTGTCTAGTATATAATAGCTATATACTATCTATGTATATAATATATCTGTATGCCTGCATGTTTATTCATTATTTCGAATGCGGCTCATCATTTCTGCGACGTTAAGTTTTGCACTAAAAACTGTTTAATATGAGAGTTGCAGAAGCATATAACGACAACATGCTCATACAATGGAAAAATTGCTCAAGGCGTGCACATAAAAAAAATGCCGACATTTGACCACACACATGAGTACACACACACACTCGCACACACGCAGAGAAAAAGGGGGAAACTGTTGAGTGGCCGCAACAATAACAACAACAAAAGCGGCTTTAAGAGATGGCCAGACTGGTTTTCGACTGGAAATTGCGACTTGGAGCAGCAACAGCAGCAGCAGCAGCAGCAGCAGCAGCAGCAGCGGTGACCGCAGTCAACTCTCGAGCAGCTGCTGTCGATGCCGAAAAAAAAAAAATAAAAAATAAAAAACGTCACAGACCTTCCAAGCCAGCGTCGGAGTCAAGCGAAGTCAAACCAAGCCAAAACCGTAAGCCAGGCCCAAAGATGATTTTTTCGAGTTTTTAAATTCTGAGTAAAACAATTTCCATTTACTTTGCAAACAGTGAAACTTTCGACAATCTAAGGAGGCTGGAGAGTCCAGTCAGACATTCAAGGGGAGAACCTAACCAGTTGAACAGATTTAGTTCATGATATTCGGACTAGAGAGAGTTTAGACCTATTGTTCCAAATTATATAAAATATATTATTTCATTGAACACAAAGTTGTTATATATTCACAAGAACCCAACACAGCGTCCCCCAATCACTAGTACTCTAGTATGGGAGCGGCTTTAAGAGATGGCCAGACTGATTTTCGACTGGAAATTGCGACTTGGAGCAGCAACAACAGCAGCAGCAGCAGCAGCAGCAGCAGCAGCAGCAGCAGCAGCAGCAGCAGCAGCAGAAGCAGCAGGAGCAGCATCAGAAGCAGCAGCGGTGACCGCAGTCAACTCTCGAGCAGCTGCTGTGGATGCCGAAAAACAAAAATAAAAAATACAAAACGTCACAGACCTTCCAAGCCAGCGTCGGAGTCAAGCGAAGTCAAACCAAGCCAAAGCCGTAAGCCAGGCCCAAAGATGATTTTTTCGAGTTTTTAAATTCTAAGTAAAACAATTTCCATTTACTTTGCAAACAGTGAAACACCGAAAAAAAAATAAATAAGAAAAAAAAACAGTCTGCTCAGACACACTTTTTTCTTCAAAGCTGAAGCTGAGCTCGTCTATCCGAGCTGGCGACATTTGCTGCTGGGCCGCTCTCTGTTGACGATGATCTTCATGATTAGCAGACATGTGCTGAATTTAAAAAGTGCCATAAACAGTGGCTTCGCAATCCGAATTCGTTGGAACGACATTATACATCCCACACATACATACATACATATGTACATACCTAGCGGAGCTAGTAAAGTGCTAAGCAAAGCTAATGAACAAAAATTATTTAATAATAATGGCACGTGCGTGATTTCAGCTAGCTAACAAACAATCATCCATCTCGCTCTATCTACCTCACTCTATCTTCTCTTGAAGAAAAATCTATATTAAACTTGTGCAATACGTTAAAACCACTATAGAAGCCGGCAAACATTTTACAAGCTTGTTACGGCATATTCCAGTTTTAATTCAAATATGCTGAATATTAATGCGAATAACTAAAAATAGAATAAGTCATAATCAAGCACAACAATTCTTTATAGGACATAAAAATACTTTAGTAACTAGACAAACTTTGAGTAAACTTTGAGACCAAGATGCGAGGTCAAGAAATACATAAACAATTAGTTAGAGCTCGAGTTCAAAGCACTTTGAGCAATGAAATATAAATGATATTTTAAAATTTATTTTAATTTAGTAAAATATGTTTTTCAATTTTTTTTTTTTTTTATTTAATAATTTTTTTTTTTTTTTTTTTTTTTTTTGGCAGCAGATTCCAAAATATTAAAATAAAATTTTTTTTTTTTTAATAAAATTATGGTAATATATGAGTACGAATAAAATCGATGTAAATAATATATGAAGTATATAGAAAACATATTTAATATAAATAATATATATATATAATAAATAATCTTCAAGCAAATAAAATTAAAAAAAAAAAAAAAAAAACATTAAAATATATAAATGTGTTAAAATATGTATTATATAAAAAATAAATAAATTTCAGAAATCAATAAAAAATAAAATAAATACAAAATTTAACTAATAAAATAAATAATAATCAAGCAAATAAAATATTTTTTTAAAAATCATTTAAATATATAAAAGTGATAAATAAATATAAAAATACATTCATTAAAATACGTATAATGTAAAATGTAAAATGTAAAATGAATAACATTAAAATGCAAATAAAATTACGTTTCAAGCATAAAATTGTTATAAAATTGATGATGCAATAGAAATATGTTAATTATAGTTCAATAATACGTGAATTTTGCAATATTTTATTTTGAAAACATTCTTGGCTAAATGGCTATAATAACACTCCCATATAGAAGACTTCGCAATACGCTTTCGTTGCGTGGTTAAAGACTTGAAAATTGCAATAATAAATATTGTCAATTTGGGTCAAGCTTAAGTGGAATTTCTGAGTGGATACAATTGATGAAATTGCCAAAAATTTCTGCAATTAATCAGGATGAAAGAGCTGATGGAGAAGCATAAAAAAAACATATAAATATATGTATGTATATGTGTATATAAAGGTTGTCTTTGAGTAAGAACTGCAATCGACGAGGAAGAAAATTGCATTACGCTGACAAAACAACTTTGAGTGCATGAATAGAGAGAGAGAGAGAGAGAGAGAGAGAGCTATATACATATATACAATAGCATTGTAAGGTAAATAAACATATGTACATATATAGTATATGAGTATCTGTTTATGAGACAAAGACTCTGGGCAGCTGTCAACACAGAGGCTTTGCTTATCGTTGAATGATCCCACTGTGGTAGTCCATGGCCCGCTAGACATGTGATTAATCGAGCTTAAAATTTCAATTGCCCAGCGTTTTGTGCTTGAAAACTCTTCATTTTCTTTATTTCTTTTTGTGCTGATAAAGGGAGTTGGGTGCTCGTTTTTGTTATCGGAGCGGTGCAGGAGCTGCTCAGGTGCATATTTTTCCCCACTTTTTTTTAATTATATATACTTATTATATATACTTATATTTTCATTTTTTGGTGACATTTGCTTGTTATCAGAAAGTTGATTTTAATATTCGTCAGCTTAATGCACAATGTGTGTTTGTTTCCTTGCCTTGTGGGCCGTAATTGCTGGCCAGACAGTTAACGAGTTACCGCTGCATATAGCCATATTAAGCGCCCCACATGATTGCGCTTTGTTTTATTTAATATCATTCGCAGCCATACGCATGCATATATAGTATTATTGGCAGGAAGTAGAGCATAAATTAAGTTACTGCCAAAAACCGGCTCTCAGTTCCTTACGGCTCAGATCAGCGGTTCATTAGCGCGTACTTGAAAGAATCTCGGCATGACGCTGAATGAGAGACCCCCCAACCCTTCCGCCCACCGATCCCGCCGCCCACACGCATCGCTTTGAAGTTGCTCCGCTTGCACTGCATCAAAATAGTTTTCACTGTTGCCTTTTCCACACCTGAGTGTGAGTTTTCAGTTCACACAAATTCAACTTTGCACTCAACTCGACTTGACTTGACTCGGCTCGACTCATAGCCTAGGCTCTCCATATGAAATTGTGTCTGCCTTTGTTTGTGGGGTGGGCAGACAGAGACGAAACAGCCATCGCACTTGACTGGGCTGTCGGCACGTAGTCGTCGTCTCTCTATGAGATTGCAGAGGGGCTTTAACGCCATTGAGTTCATGAAACTGTCAACGTGCTAATACTCGCACTCAATGCACTCAATACTTACGACGACGACGACGACGACGATTGACGCCATCGGGCACAGATATGAAAATGTTCTACCAATTGGCTAGCATTGGCTTAGCGCTTGTCAAATTGCTGACATTATTATCGCGGCGAGGTCTTAAAATTCAAATTCGCTGGCCCTGCCCTTACCTGGCCAGATTGCCATTGCTTTGGCATGCTGCGAAGTTGAATGCCGACCGAGCATGAAACACAAATTCGTCGATCTCTGAATTAATTAAGTGCAGCAAATGGAATCTGAAATGTGAGCTGTTGTTGTTGTTTTTTGTAGCTGCAAGCGCAGGCGTGCGCCGCAGCCCAAAACAAACCAAGGCAGAACCAACAGACTGAGCCACAGTCGGAGCCACAACTCCAACCGCATTTGCAGTCAGACAGAAACAACAACAACAACAAAAAGCCAACACAAAACGCTGGCCACGTCCACATTCCTCGTACCAACCACGTAGCTGCAGCCGCTGCTGCTGCATGCCGGCTCCACAGACGGTGCTCTCTGCCTCCCCCTCCACCTCCCCCTCCCCTTCGCTGCCCCTCTGCCCACTTCAGTCTGACTCACTTTTTGGGCCGAGTCTGGATCTGCGTTGGGCAAATCAAAATCGTTGCATTTCATTAGCCATCAGCCAGCAAACACAGACCACAAACGCAGCCAGCCAGACAGACAGACAGACAGACAGACCGACAGACCATATGCCGTGCCAAGTCGAGCTGCCGTCTCTGTTTTTGGTTGTTGTTATTGGCCTAATACGTAATTTATGATTGCGGCTAATACACACAGACACACACACACACACACTAGCAGACACTAAATAAAATATATTAGCTTATGCATTTGTCATGATCTGTGCTGTGAAAGCATTTACATAAATTGACATTTCAATTCGAACTGTTTTCGATCAAATCCAAGAGATTTTAGACCAAATAAAAACAACTTTTTAAAGCTATCATATATTAGATGGTAGAGAGTTTAGAAATGCATTTATATAAGCGCAGGCCAAAGATATAATGGACATTGTTGATAGCATTAGGAGAAGTTGGGGCAGTTGAGCAATCAAGGCTTAACTGATGATCGATCATAGCTATGAGACCTAATTAGATGATATACTGTCCCAATATGTTTCCCCATATAGATGAATATATGAATTCAAGCACTTTTTCAGTATGCCTGGCATAGCCTATATGCATATAGGTCTAGAAAATATGCGTATATACGTCTCTGTCCCTTTCTATCTCTCTCTCTCTCTCTCTCTCTTTTTCTTTACCCTACGCACACAGTTAGACAGTGAAAGTTAAGATCCGTTGCAATTGAAATTCAATTATGGTGGCACCAATAGCCAAAGTATGTTAAGACTGCGTCATGGAGCATGCGGCATGCAGCAGTTGGCATTGCATGGCATGCGATATGCAGCGTTTGGTTTTGTCACTTGCCTTGATCTGATCCGTGGCCGGCGAAGTGGCGAATGGCATCTGGTTTGACAGAGAGCCGCAAGATAGTACCGCAGCTGATTAACGATCTCTGATCGCTGATCGCTGATCGCTGATCGGTGATCGCGCTCTGCAGTCGGTCAGGCTTGATCGATTCGAGTCAGGGTTAAGGTAAATGTCATAGCAAAATGCGTTCTCCATGTACATTTCACGCTCAATTAGGCAAACGAGCACGCTTAAGCCAAGCTAGAGCAATAAACTATCTGTGTAATGCATTTAGCTCCTACACGTTTTATACACACTTCAATCGATCATCGACGCTTGCAATTGGTTTTATATTTCGGCATCTGATATGGAAACATGACATCATTTGCCAAAACACTCGAAAATCACTCGAAAATTGTTATTTGAAGAATCGCAGTTTGTTATACCCTGAACCCATTGAAAATGGGAAATCAGGGTATAATGGTTTTGTTAAAAGTATGTAACAGGCAGAAGGAGGCGTGGCAGACCCCACAAAGTATATATATTCTTGATCAGGGCGACGAGCTGAGTTGATTTGGCCCTGTCCGTCTGTCTGTCCGTCCGTCCGTCCGTCCGTCCGTCCGTCCGTCCGTCCGTCCGTCCGTATGTATGAACGCGTCGATTTCTGAAGATATAAGAGCTAGAGACTTCAAATTTTTTTTAAAATGTCCGTAATTACAGCGCGCATATCAAGTTTATCATTAATAATCGATAACTCATCCTGATCTTTTTTTATCGATAAAAAACCTTATCGAAAACCAGTTATAAAATTATATCTTCTACACCCTTAGTGCTAGAGTCTCCAAATTTTTAATGTATGCTTATATGCAATTTTTACAATTTCGGTTTTTGTTAAAATTTACCCCCCACCCTTAAATTCACCCCCTCACCCTCACTTTTGTAAAAAGCGTATTTCAAATACTAGAGACTTGGGCTTTGGAATATACACACATATTCACCATATGATTACGCTCTAAAAGTTTCATTAAGATCGTATGTCTACAAAAGAAATTATTTAACAAATAAATTCTCATAATATTGCCCACACTGCAGCGCAGCCCAAGCGCAGTCGCTGCTTACTGCGCAGTTAGAAGAGCGCAGACTTATGCGTGCGTGTGGATGCATGTGTATGTATGTGTGCATAAAAGAAGTGCAGAATGATTAGAATATCAGCTTGGAGGGTTCAGGGTATCTCCTAGTCGAGCAGTCTCGACTGGAGCTTTCTTACTTGTTTTTCTGTTGATTTTTTTTTTTTTTATTTATTTATTTTTTGTTTTTTTTTTTTTTTTTTTTTTTTGCATGATTGTCATGCGGAGATTCGCTAACTAGGCAAAAACAACAATAGCTAAAGCAGTTAATAATATACAGTCGGCAGCTCAGCTATGAGATATGCTATGAGTTTTTTGTTGTCTAATAATGTTTGTATTTGTATATGAAATATTTGTTCTAAAAACAATTAATTTGACTATATATAAAATATTATAATGATGTTGTACATTGATATTCAAGCTGCAATTAATGGAGTTATTTCGAGTGCTCATTACATCCCATTGAGCTCATATGAAGTCTTCTCAAAAAGCTTTCAATATTTTCTATATTATATAAACCTTATTTGTCTCCTCTTAGATCGTTTCTATTATAGCTTCAGCTTTTCTTGCACCCCAAACTGAAGAGACCTGTAAAAGAGCAAAACTAATCTACTATAGAGTAGATTTATTGTATGAAGTTTTTCGAATAACTATGTTTAATATCAACTGAGAATTACTTTAAAAAGGCAAAAATAATATCTACTTTATATATATGTATTGTAAACACAAAAATTGCTTGAAAAAAATATAAATAAATAAAGGTATGTATACATGTATATATCACATTACTTTTTAATCCAACCGCGTAGAAGTTACATAAGTTAAGCTTCAATGAATTTTAACTTAAATAAATAATATTCATATATATTTTTCTTATATAATATACAAATTCTATATATAATTTAATTAAAATCCAGTTCGTTTGCATGTCAAATAGATGATTTTTTAAGTGTTTTTTGTCGTCATTCGCTTTGGCGAAAAGTCGTGATATGTTTGTTAAAATAAAAATGCTATTAAGGCGTATTTTTATAGGCATCCCAGAGACATTTAAGCTGTTTGCTGCTGCTGCTGTGGCTGTTCCTATTGCTATTTCTACAGGGTATATGTAGTTGGCATTACGCATACGCCGCATGTGCCAACACTTAAGTTTCTGCCTGGTTTTTTCTCCCATTTTATGAATGCGAAAACATCTAACCGAGTTTGCCTACACACAAACAGCGACAGCTGCCAGTTACCGTTGTTGTTGTTGTTGTAATTGGTGTTGTTAGTGGCAAGCTCGTTGAACAACATTTAATTTTTAGCCAAATGTTTGCCTGCCACTTTGACGAATTCGTTAAGCTGTTCATAAAGCTAAGGCAGAGTGTTCACTCATACAATTTGTTGCCCTCCTCCGAAAGCGGAGTTCAACTAGCCTGGCTCCCTAGCCCCCTAGCTGCCCCTACTCCTCATACTGTTTGCTGTTAACTACTTTATGAGAGCTGTTGGCACAAGTACAGCCTAGGCATCTACTCAATTACCACTGCAATCGAGCAGGGGGGCAGGGCGTGGGGCCAGAGCGATGCAGCTCGCTCGTAGAGCCGAGTGCTCTGACCTCATTAGTTCGGCAGACACACGAAACTCAAAAACGGAGTCAGAGACAGAGACGGAATTGTTGTCGTTGCCAGCCAGTTATCTTTTATCTGTGGGCCGGCTTATAGTAACATGTTGCGATAAGATAATGTCACCACTAGCCTAGGCGATCTATCGCCACACAAATGATGGAAAAGTCGCCGTTTTTGACACTACTCGAAAAATAATACATACTCAAAGAGATATCGCACTTAGCGAGGATTTTCTGCACTCTCGTTTCCACCTCTTCCCCTCACTCCCAGGTAATTGGCTCGACAGTGTTCCAATTTGCATAAAAAATACTCAAAGTATTCGTGGAATTGCAACACACCTATGTAAACGTTGTTGACTATAGCTAACGTAATCATGTCGCACCTCCACATTCAAGTGTCCAAATGACGTATTTATGTATATTTGTATAGTCACATAAATTCATATCTGCTCACAATAGTTTAGCCCAATACTTTACGAGCATGTACAAAAATAATAGTTTTGTTATATTTCACTCACCCATGAAATTGATAAAAAATTCTAGACGCATACATACATATAGTTATAATTACACATACATAAATACATACAATACATACATACAAATATATGTGTATTTATTTGTGGTTAAAGGGGAAAAACTTGTTTGGAATTATTGATGTAGACAGAATTTGATATTGTGATCGATAGAGTTTGTTCATTATTTTTTCGATCAAATCGACATTCCTTTCAGTGCTCAATGCATTCCCTCACATCAGCAAAGAAAGCTTTCAGAGTTGGCTCGATAACTGCGCATCTGTAAGATAGATAGCATTCCAGGGCTGATAATGGGACAGCTGCAGCTGCTGTCGCTGTCGACGTCGCCGTTGCCGTTGCAGTTGCTGTCCCTGGCGAATGTCAGCGAAATGCCTAAAGCCAATCTTCAGGGCATTGAGTCGCGGGTCTCTAGTCACTCGGGTCTTACGATATTTTAGTCGAGTTTACAATGCTTCTGTCTCTCGACTTGGCAACGAGCTGAGTTTTATATGAAGGTGACTTCTTTTCGAATGCATTACCGGTTTTTCTTGCCCCCCTCTCTACACGCTTCCCTCTCTCTCACTCTCTTGCTCTCTCTATCACACGGCGCAACTGATCGCACTCTTGAGGAAAAGAGTAATGCAATATATTTACACACGCATACAAACAAATACGCACACACACACACACACAAACACACAGGTGTAAGCTACCTTTGAGCGGGCATGCGAAAAAGGGTGAACAAGTATATATAATATAAATTTCTTATTTCTGACTATAAATATCATTTGTTAGTTTTAAATAAATTAAATTATATTATTATATTTTTTTGTTATTATTCTTTTACTTTATTAACCCAGCGTATGCTAAATCAAAGCTTTTATTATTTTTATTAAATTCAATTATATTTTTTTTTATTTTGTATTTTTTTTTATTATTATATTTTACCTTTGTATATAAGCTATTTAATTGTTTCCTTAATTTAAAAATTTGCAGCATATTAATTAAAAACCTATTTATTTTTAATAATCATTTAAAATTTAAAATTTCAAAACATAGAGTATTAATTCTTGGTAGAGTATATCAAATTCGTATTGCTGTAAAGGCATCTATTCATTTCCCTAAGCCTTTGGCACATTTTAAAAATAATGCTCGATTCAGTCATGGCAGACTGTAAATGTTTGTCTACCACGGAGAGCCGGGGTCTGAGCCAGAGCAAGCCAAATCGCATATCTCACCTGGAGACGACGTGCGGATGCTGCACTTTTTCTGACTTTGTCTGTATTGGTGAGTGCAAGAAAGTAAGTGCTTACTAAGAGAGGTTACAGTTGGCCTCTTGTTGATAAAGCTGCCAAATTGGCGTCGAGAATTGGGCCAGTGCTGGCTCAGTGGTAAAACACGGCGACTGCTTAGATAATGCCGACTTAAGTTGAAAATTTATATGTCATTAATACGCTCACTAGTTCGACTATACACACAAACATACTGCTGTGTGTGTGAGTTTTAGTGTATTTTAGATATGGCACAGTAAAGGCAGCAGCGCGCAGGTAATGAAGCTACAGGTAGGTAGACAACAAACAACTACAAACTCATACACACAACACATAGCCGCTCGCTTACACACACTTGCATACTCGCGCTCACGTACTCGTACATGAGCGACTCGTCGTAATTGGGAAAACACGTGCGATAGAGCGAGTAAACTCTGGTTGTTGATCTCAGCTCGCATGTTGTTGCTCTCGCACTTGTGCTCCGTATGCCTGCCCGCAAATGACGAAATCTCATCCCTCATTTTCATTCAAATTCAATGTCTACTAGCTCTGGCTCTGGCTCTGGCTTGCACTGCACTTGCAACCAACAATTTTGCATCGTGGTCTGGCAGATGAATATTCAGATATGTATATATTTCCTACAATTTGTACTTACCTTGCGTTTGTGGGCTGCGTAAAATACGTTGCTCTCGAATGAAGCGAAGTAATCCAAACTTTGATATGATCTCTAAAATAAACACACAAACGTTATCCAAAAACGAAAACAAACACAAACTTTATCTGAAGGTTTTGTCTAGCACTACAGATTAGTACGTATGCATGTATGTGTATGGTAACTTTTCAGCTGATTTTTTATAATTTAAATTATTTGTCACGTTCTTAACAAGTTGAGCATATGGATAATTTATATATTTTTTATTTAGTTTTTTTTTTATAATTAAGCGAAACAGTTACTCCTCATTTTACCGATATCTCGTGTGCAGTAGTAATGCCGCTTCTCTCGTAACGAATTCGTTTTAACACCTGTTGAAGTTCAAACTCGACTGATCGTCGCGCTGCCGAAGTTGAGTATACCGGAGATCTGCGGTTGCAGCTCTAGACTGTTAACCAACTGTTAAATAAATCGATGACAATTCAAAAATTCGATTAATCAATTAAGCCAAACAACTAGCGCCATCTGCCGAGTATTATATATTACCGTTTCAACAGAACACAGCACTTATGCCTAAGAGTTATGTTTATTTTATAGCATAATTTGCAGCACTATTTACTTTATTCATTTTGTTATATCTTAGAAGTATGCACTATTGATATGAACATATCTAAGTTATTCAACGCAAATTCTAAACTTATTGTTGCGCTAGTGTCGTGGCATTTCTATAGTTGGTTTGGTTTTTGTTTAATTTAATAAATCATATGTCGAACAGGTTTTTACAAACTAAAGTAATATTAGTTTCCTCTACATTTGATTTGAATTTATTTTACAAAAGATGGCTCTGTTTTCAAAATAATTTAGTTATATTTCGATAGTATTTAGCTATCGATATTAAATATTTTAATATGCACATTTCATAAATAAAAAATGAAGCTTGTTGTGAAGTAAATACTATAAAGTTATAACAATAGTAATTCTTCATTTCTAAAGTTATTTTTTTGTCATTTCTCATGCAGAATTTCTCAAAATTTCACTTCGCAGTGTGACCATAATAATATGGCGTAATAACTTTTGGCACTAACCAGAGCGCTTTTGGTTAAAACACATTGAAAGTGTAATTGTTTTTAATTAGCAACATTTTGGCTCAAACAACTCACAGCGCAAAAACTCCACGAGTTTATAATCAAAACAGTTTGGCTATAAAATCAAATCCAAAATTGCAGTATTTTAAATAATTGTCTAGGCGGGCTACCAAATTCGAGGGCTGTCACAAAATACACAGGGATGCAACACGGACGCAACAAGATTATGACATTTTCGCCTGTCAAAAATTTTTGTCGTCCGCTCGCCCGATCTAAGCCTGTTATTGTAATTAATAAAATTTTTGTATATTCTGAGAATGTTTTCTGCCAACACACACTCAGTGGTAAGTGTAGGCCAACTACGATCCCGATTCTCCATTGCTTCCATTCCCACAACCACTGACTTTTTGGTTTTTATTCAATGTCAGCCCTACCTTTATCTGGGTAATTTTAGTCGAAAACCGCACTATTACACAGTAAAACGTACCAAACTGCAAACAAATGGCGGTGTTCCACGTTTCTTTGCCGACAAATCAAGGTCCTCCAGCTCCAGCATCAACAATAACAAAAGTACACATGCCCAAGGTAGAAGTTACGACCTCGTGTTGGATTTCAAGAACCTGCTCATCAAATCGGGTGCTAGTTTACAAAGCATTGTGGAGAAGGCAGCACGATTGAATGGTATACTGGACAAGGAGCTTGTCAACAATGCTCTGATCAGAGTCACCAGCATGTTGCCCTCGATGCGGAATGTCCATGTCACACTGGAGGAGCCTGCGATACAAACAGCTGCTTCGGGCAAGCAACACGCTAATTACAAGTTTAAAGTCTCATTGGATTCGTCGAAAAATTCTGAGCTTATGTGCGTATGATCGGTCTACAATCTCATTCATCCACTAACTAAAAACTCTCAATTGCAGCAGCATGCAATCAACCTTGCTGAGAGGGCTATTGAGTCCCATGTCACTGAACCATCATCAGTTGTAAGTAGAATTGTCAATTGTTGATTGCTGGAGCGGAATGATTTCAAGAATTTTCATCGTTTCTGCAGGAGACAATTCCGCGGATTCAAGACAGACCGTTCCATTGAGGCAGAACAGAAACGCAATCCCACAATGACAACCAGACTGAAGTCAGCGCTGCAAGGAACGCCGCAGAAAACAGATGGTGAACTGAACATTCAGGCCGAGAAGCTTAAGAAATTGCTCTCTAAATCGGAGCTGCAGGGAAATGCACATAATGCGGTATGCACTACGTTCATTTATTCTCATTCGAGAACTTCACTGTGAATACCTCTGTTTTCAGGAGAATATAAAAATTGCTTTTGCTGAAGGATATTTGGCGGCATCGAACGCGGAAGATTCGCAAAAGTCGGGAAAAACAATGAAGTACCTGAAGGTAAGTTCCAATATCCAATTAACTAACCCTCCTTTGTCATGACCTTCGTTATGCTGCCGAAGAAAGCATCTCCGAGAGGGGAAACATCTCGGGCAGATCTCTGAGTATAAGCTATAGCTATATATTCACGTTCTGCCAAACTGTGCTTTACTTCTGGTCTGTAATGAGTTGTTGTCCACCATTCGCTCCTTAGTGTTGTGAATAATGCTCAGTAATTGTCACGCAGATTTTCCAGACACTCATTGTTATCGTCGTATTCATTGGAATCTTCATGAGTTTCTTTACCTCATCAAATGGATCTGTATTCCGGTGAGTCAAGCTTTACATTCTCTTTCTCCACTCTCACTCTGTGCAAAATAATTCTAAAAACATGTCTTTTAGCAGCATACAACTTGGCAATCAGGTTGAGGTTGATCCAGAAGAAATTCACGTCACATTCGATGATGTCAAAGGCTGTGATGAGGCGAAACAAGAGCTTAAGGAGGTGGTAGAATTTCTCAAGAATCCCGATAAGTTCTCAAATTTAGGTGGTAAGCTGCCGAAGGGTGTGCTCCTCGTTGGCCCGCCTGGAACTGGAAAGACTTTGCTTGCCCGCGCCGTTGCAGGCGAGGCAAATGTTCCCTTCTTCCACGCCGCCGGTCCGGAGTTTGATGAAGTCCTGGTTGGCCAGGGCGCCAGACGTGTTCGAGATCTATTCAGTAAGTAGTTGTGATTGTTCACTAACTAATCATTATTGTGTATCACTTTCTTTGTTCATATCATTTACAGAGGCTGCTAAGGCTCGCGCTCCCTGCGTCATCTTCATCGATGAAATTGATTCGGTTGGCGCAAAGCGCACAAATTCTGTTCTCCATCCATACGCGAATCAAACCATAAATCAACTGCTCTCCGAAATGGATGGCTTCCATCAAAATGCCGGTGTCATTGTGCTCGGTGCGACGAATCGTCGGGATGATTTGGATCAAGCGTTGCTACGTCCAGGTCGCTTTGACGTTGAAGTTGTAGTCTCTACGCCAGACTTCACGGGTCGCAAAGAAATTCTTTCATTGTATTTGGAAAAGATTCTGCATGATGACGTGGACTTAGATATGCTAGCACGTGGCACCTCGGGTTTCACGGGCGCGGATTTGGAGAATATGATTAATCAGGCAGCTCTGAGGTAACTCATTATATATTCTTATAGGATAATAACTAATTTTATTCATTCCAGAGCTGCCATTGACGGAGCCGAGACTGTAAATATGAAACATTTGGAAACTGCAAGAGACAAAGTACTAATGGGTCCAGAGCGAAAAGCCCGACTGCCCGATGAAGAGGCAAACACAATAACCGCCTATCATGAGGGAGGGCACGCGATAGTGGCCTTCTATACGAAGGAGTCACATCCTCTGCATAAAGTGACAATTATGCCGCGTGGTCCCTCTTTGGGACACACCGCCTACATACCGGAGAAGGAACGCTATCATGTGACAAAGGCGCAACTGCTGGCAATGATGGACACGATGATGGGCGGACGTGCCGCCGAGGAGATAATTTTTGGTGCAGAAAAAATTACATCAGGCGCAAGCAGTGATCTGAAGCAAGCAACATCGATCGCCACGCATATGGTTAAGGATTGGGGTATGTCGGAAAAGGTCGGTCTCCGGACAATTGAGTCGCCCAAAGGCCTGAGCGCAGGCGACTCCCTAGGACCGAATACCGTTGAAGCCGTAGATGCTGAGATTAAGCGCATTCTGAGTGATAGCTATGAGCGTGCGAAGGCCATTCTCAAGAAGCATGCGAAGGAGCACAAAGCGCTCGCCGAAGCGCTGCTAAAATACGAAACTCTGGATGCTGATGATATCAAGGCTATTTTAAGTGACAACCAGTAGTATTTTTCCAGAATGGCTTCAGATGGGCGTACACTGCATATACATATAATTACATATATTTTAGTTACAATATTATAAACGTAAACACTCTGAAACAGAAAACTATTAGAGATCGGGACGCAGACGAGCAGTTAAGTAATAAAATGTTATACATATTTTTTATGTATTCTTATTCATTCATATAAACGGAATAACAATAATGAATAAGTCAAATTCATTGCTAAATTGTTTTATTTCAATCGAATCAGGTGTTCTGTTATTTCAGCTTCTAAGGTAAACAACACGTATGCCATGGCCAAAAACTAACAGCAGCTGCTCTGTTATTACATGGCTTGCAATATTATGTTATCGATTCAGTACTGTTAAAGGTTTAAAGTAACAATCTTTTCGAAGAATACTTAAAAAAGATTATTTTAAATGAATCACTGCGCAAAATTCACATTTTGTCTTTCTTAAAGTAATTCGTTATTTATGAGCTAATGCTCATTTGACGTATTATAGTATTTTTTAGTATTTTTGTGGATATTTATGTATTTTGACATTTGTTGTTTACGGTCTTACACAAAGTTAATTAGTAGTAAAAACTTACAAGTCAACTCTCGGCTAGGAAAATTTACAAAAATAATAAGTTAAAATGTGCGAATATGAGTTTTCTGAGACTGCATATACAAAAATCATATTTCATGCGGCGAAATACCCACACCAAGCTGTGAACGGTCTGCTGCTGGCTGAGAAGAAGACAAAAGGTTCTATAGTCCAAATCACAGATGCAATTCCTCTTTTCCATCAGTGCCTGGGCGTTACTCCTATGGCAGAAATAGCCCTAATGCAGGTGAATTTGCAAACAATTAAAAACTGATCAGATCTGAAGATGTGGCAATTGCAGATTGACGCTTACGCCGAGAGCGCGGGATTGGTAATTGCCGGCTACTATGCTGCGCCGGAGAACTTTTACGACAACCAAATCGAGAAGGCGCCAGCTGCCAAAATCGCGGATAAAATACAGGAGAACTTCAAGAACGCCTGCTTTGCCATTGTTGACAACAAGCTCGTTTCATTGGAGCACAAACGAGCTGCTCTGCAGGTGTACAGCTATTCCAGTGACTCGAACCGCTGGTCAAAGGCCAAATACTCGCTGGTGAACACGTCGCAGACGCTGGAGGGAGTGTCGCTGCTGCTGAAACGGGGTGCTATGCGGGATGTGATTGATTTCGACAATCATCTGGACAATCCCGAGAACGACTGGACCAATCAGTTCTTGAATCAATCCCTAAAAGATCTGCAGAAGCTGTACTAGCCCAGAAAAGTTATCCGTTATTTAAGTATGTTAAAACTGTTAGCAAATTGTGTGCATTTCCAAATGAGAAAGACCAGAGCCGGATTTTCAACCTTGCAATTTAATTTATTGTATGTAATTACAATTGGATTTCAGTAATCTTTAGAATAATGCATATAAGTTAAATAACATTCAACTAATTAATAAATAATCAATTCATTCGTATTTGCTTTTGGAGTACATGTCCTAGCCCTATTCGATTCGCAAGAGTCTAGTCCGTCTGTCGTCCGTGTCCTGTGGTGTCTGGCGCGTCCTTTAAACCTAAACATGTTTACAATTACCATATTATAATAAATACAAATGAATAATATGCATAGAATTTTGCTTTTTGTTTTCTCTGTCCCGCTCATCAATTTTTAATGTTAATATATTTTACAACAATATTGTAATATCGCGATTGCTGATTATACATAAATACATAATACGTATCGTGGATATATCGGAGATTCGAAAGTATCGCAAAAACGTTTTTTATTTTATTTTGTTAAATATAACTATAATTTTTTTAAATTTATAACTTTAATTTTAAGGTATTGTATAATTCGATATTATGCATTCATATCATCAAATATCAGCTTATATATGGAACGTGGATCAAGGAACGGGAATCATAATTGCATTTCGTTTTGGTTTTTTATTTTTTAATTTTTTATTTTTGCTGTCAACTTGCTTTGATCTTATGTAGGTTTTGATGTTTGTATATAATATCAATTATATTTATTGTTTGCTTGATAAATTTATTGTATTCGTATATATGTATATATATGTACTTTGTTTATATAGAATATATATAGATATATATATTACTTGAACGATATCTGTTGCTGGTATCCTGTATATACGAATGCATGTAGATATTGCTGTGACGTCTATCAATGGAGTTCTACGAGGGCGCCTTTTGATTATATCCTAGCTATACAAGTGCAGGCACACACACACAAATATGTACATATGTATGTCAGTATATAACAGTATATATACGGCTAGTATATGTATATGTATGTATGTATGTATGTATGTATGTATATAACAGTATGTGCACACGCCCATGCACCTGAACACTCAAGCATTTCCTTTATCATATGTATGTATGTATGTTTATAACTTTAATCCAATTCTGTTTGCACCATGTATACGAGAAGTAGTTGTTGTTGTTGTTGTTGCTGTTGTTTTGTGTTGTGTATCATCGCCATCATCACATGTTATGTTAGTTGATCTACAATACATATAATATATAGAATTATTGCAAGTGTATGTATGTATGTGGGTGGGTGGGTGGTAGTTGTGAGTGTGGTTGTGGTTGTGCGTGTGTGCAATTTGAATGGGTTTCTGTCTGTCGATCGGGTTGCTTTGTATGTGTCTTGGCTTGGGATTGTATTTTGAGTCAAAATCGAAGAGAATCTAGATGTTGACACCATCGCCACGAATATTTACCATTCCCGATGACAGAGAGTTGATGGCATCCTCCACTGTCGGCTTGTGTCGATCGAGTTTGGATGAGTTTATGGGCGAGAAGTTGTCTGCGATTGTAAGCGAATGAATGAATATTTATATATATATATATAAACCAACGGAACAGAAAAGGCGTATTGCAGTAAGAAATCAAGTCAAGTGCCAATTACCGAGATCACCACTCGAACTGGAGTCCGTAAAACTGGGTGTGCCCTCTGTCCAAGTGGGTGTTGAGCCCTCACCTGAAGCCGGTGGCGTCCAGGCCAGGCCACCGCGTGACCCATAGTGACTGCTCGATGACGTGTCCACCGCCAGAAACGTGTCCAGATGCACTTCAGAGACGCTGCAATAAAAGCATAGACAAAATCGAGAATTGAGGTGTCAGCAAAGCTTGTTGATGTATCTAGCAATACCTAACAATATCCTCCTTATAGGAGCCTCGATATGCTGGGCCAATGTTCATCTTGCGATCCAAATACTGTGGTTGTTGCTGATAATAGGAATGTTGCTGCTGGGCTTGTTGCTGCTGCTGCTGCTGCTGCTGGTGTTGCTGGTGGTGATGGTGATGATGATGATGTGACCTGCGCCCCATCGAGGAGGTGCTGTTCTTATTCGAACTGTCCTCGGAGATGTCGTCAAAGGCAGGGGGAGGTGTTGAACTGCATGATGGAGTTGTGCCTAGCAATACAATGAGAACAGAAATGCAATGAGCGCGACAGAGTAGAGACAAATCGAGAGCAAACATAAACATATAAATATAGGGGATGGGCGGGGATGGGGCAAGCGCAATGTAAGCATGCTGCAGTCTAGGCACAACTGTTGCGTCTGAATTCGAGCGAATCCCGGAACGTTGCGCCATTCGACTGTGTGTCCGTGCTCTCCGGGATGGTGGAAGGCGCCGCTTTGGGTGCTCGTCGCTTGCGCTTGGGGCGCTTTGGTGGTGCTGCGGGCACACTGAGCTGCACGTGCTGTTCGGCTTCATCCGCGGCCTCCGGCGGAACCTGCAGCACGGGCAAGTTTCTCGGCCGTCGGTTGGCGCCTTCGAACTCGCGCTTCACCTCGAGAAATGTGCTCACCGACTGCAGCAGATTCTCCTCCTGCGACTCGCAATTGTCGTCGCCCAGCGCCAGGTCCACATAGTGCAGATAGCGCTGGCGCTTGTGCTGCTTGCGCTGCATCAGCTGCTTGCTCCGTCTGGGTGAGCATTCGGTGCTGCCGCTCACAGTGGTGTGGGCGGTGCGATAGCTCTCGGCGCGTATGGGCGGAAAGTTGCGCACGATCGATCCCACCGAGGAGCGATCGCTGCGGGCCATGAAGCTGTTTTGGCGCTGAAAGATGTCCACATGGCTGAGCAGGCGCGACGGCTGCTGCTGCCGCCGCTGGCTGCTCTCCGAGCGCGCCGTGGAGTAGGCCGACTGCAACGACTCGCGACGACGCGTTGAGCGGTTGCGTTGCAGCGGAGACACGGACGGCACGGGCGCTGGACTCAAATCGTCCGCCACATCAAAGAGATCGTGCAGCTCTAGCCAATCCTGGACATTGCTGGGCGAGCGACGATCCCCAAAGCGAGGATTCGAGACGCTGGGCAATTGCAGCGTGTTGCTCACGCTGACTGGAGCTGCTGTAGTGCCTGTGGGTGAATTGATATCGAATGTTGCTGTACCTGGCGTGGTCGAGTGCGCCCGACTGTCCTGTGCATCCTTACGACGTGGCGAGCCACGCGGTGGCACTGGCGGTGGAACACGCGCCTTCAAGTTGCTGACAGTCGCAGCACCGCTCGCCGACGACGTGGATGCGCGCTGCCTCACGGGCGGTGGCACGTTGCCGGAGTGGGAGCTCTGGCCAGCTGTACTCGAATGACGCCCACTTTCCCGATCCCGATCGCGATCCCGATCCCGATCTCTATCTCGATCCCGTTCGCGTTCCCTGTCACTAGCAGCAGCTGCGGCTGCGGACATTGGCTCTGAGTTAGACGACTTGGATGGCTGATGGATTTTGCCGCTGCTGTGGGAGTGCGATGCGTGCACAGCTGGAAGAGAGAGATGAAAGATGAGAGAGATTAGGAATCAGTTTTTAGTCGATTGAGCAACGCTCACTCACCTCGTGTGGGCTCATTGTCGCTGTCTATGGAGCGCTGTATGGCCTTGGAGAGGCTTTTTCTCTTCGATGGCGAATGCTTCAGAGCTGTAAAATCCCACAAAGATCACAGATTAGTTGAGGTGCGAGAATATCATAAAAGAGGTGTGATTGAGTAGGCGCAGCACTTAAAGCAGAAGCTCATTGCATTTGGATTAGTTGGATATGTGGGTTAGAGATATGAACACTAACGTGTGATCGAGAGGCATGCTTTGCGTCCGGTTTCATCAACCAACCAAGTGCATTAAATATATGTAAAATATAAAACCAAAGTGTAAGAACTCAATAAATATATATGTATATAAATATATATCTTAGTTAGTTACTTAGCAATCAAAACGAAAATACAATTCGTGAGTATTGTTGTTTCTTTACCTATATAGCTGGTTACCAAGGTACGAAATTTTCTGTGATTTCCTTTGATCTCTGGGAGATCCACTATATGCGTACAAGTGAGAGTAATGCATCAAAGTAAGTAATCGAAAAGAAAGCAGAGAACAGAGCGGTTTCAGAAAGAAAATACACATCAAGTCCAAATTTTCAATTACGTTTCACAAATTGGATAAGATAATAACAAGATAATGATAATTAATTAGTTAATTCGACTAGATAATTAGCTGACTACCGATTGATAGCGCACAGAGGGCAAAGTGTGTGTACCATATTGCATTTTTGCTGCACAAAAACTGAATCAAACTAAATTAGCGATTTACAATGGTGTTGAATGGATATATCAATTATTCAGATATACCACAGATATATATATATTATTATGTGTGTGAGTGTGTGTGTGTGTGTGTGTGTGTGTGGGTGGCAGCTACGCAAAAAACGATTGCCAAAAGGTCAAATGTCAGCACGGACATGTTCAAGTAGTTTTCGTTTTGCCAATTGCACAAAAATGCCTTATAGTACGTGTACTTAGCCCAGTTGCGACAGCCGGCTGACTTACGCGATGGTATCTTGCGGAATACGGTCTTGGCCATAAAGTTCTGAAATCTTTGAGCATAGAACGAGGGTCGACAAACCGAAACGGTCTCCTGCACAAAAAGAAGAAAAGAAAAGAATTTGTATTTGGCTCTCTCAAGTAATCTTAAACCAACTCAAGCGCTTACCCCGTCATGTATAATGCTTTTGAATGTGTGCTCCAGCTTCTTCTTTAGCCTATACGATTGCAGTATATCGATGATGCCAATATAGAGCAACAGGCGTTCGCCCTTCTCGCTGCGTGCCGGAATGCCACCAGGTCTGGTTGGAAAACATAAACATAAATGTAGATAAATATAATAAATTAAAATTTGTTTATAGCTTATGCACTTACGGCACATCCTCCTCATCGTCGATGGGCTCGCTCTCCGCCTGAATGCTCTCCATGGCCGTGGAGTGGGCCACCAGACGCTGTCGATTCACGGATCTGTATGCCACACTGGATTAGCATTTAGCATTTTCATTGAATTCTATTTCGCTGCCTCCTATGAATACTCACTTATTTCTGCTGATGCCCGTGGCCGCATCACGATCCTTGGCATCGCCCTCGGCCGCTTCCAGCGGCTCATCGACATCGGAGTCCTCGGCCAGCGGTGCTCTCAGTGGCTTTCGATGCTCACTCAGCTTCTCCTTGAGCGCCACGTCCAAGTTGTGGACGCCCAGCAGCAGCGAGTAGTCCATAATCTTGAACGATTCCAGCACTGTGCAATCCCGTTGAATGGTCTTGATCAGAGCCGAATAGGTTTCCGCCTCCAGAAAAATGCCATTCGGATGCTGTTCCATGAAGTCGAGATCCTTGTACGTGGGCGACTTCTTGGCCCGTTCCGCCTTCGATGCCTTGCGCTTGAACGTCGAGCCCTTGAGATCATATTTCAGATGCATTCGCACCGAGGATGGCAGCAGATTGTTCATCACCACCAGGCGAATGTTTTTGGCATTGCTCGTTTGCAGGCAGTAGAGGCCGAAGAATTTCGGCAATAGAGTGCGCGGATTTTGATTGAGATTCATATAATAACTGTTGGGGAATGAAGCCATTAGCAAGAGCTCACTCTCTCTCCTCCTCTCTCTCTCTCTCTCTCCCTAACTCTCTTCCTTGGAGGTGTTTCCCTTACCCAGGCAGTAGTTTTTGTAAAAATTCACCCTCTTTGTGTTGCACCGTTTTGATAATGAACTCATCATCGTCCGTTAAATAGAATATAGAGCCGGAAGCACCTGGATTCGATAGTTCGCGCAGTGGCGAAGTGCACATAGACATCTGGAAAGCAAGAGCTTTTATAACAATTATTGAACTTGGCTGCAAATACGGACCATAAAATCATCGGGCTGTATGCCAAACAGATCACGAAAGTAACGAAATGCTATGGGCGCATAGATCTTATATCTGAATTCGCTATAATGGTGGGCAGGTGTAAGGCTAGAACCCTCTGGCGGAAACGTAATGCTCTCAATTTCCCAGAAGTCCATCATAAGTAGATCACGTTTTGGCTTCGATGCCAGGCTGCCGACCTGCCGAATAAAAACAGATATTATAAATTGGTTTATATATTTAAGGTTCTCCTTCAATCACTTACGGTGTGTTGTATGCCCAGCTGTATGGAGCCCATAATTTGCGACGTCTGTATCTTCTTGTAGGTAATCTCGCCGCCCTCGCCGACGCGCCTGTGTCCAATTTTTCGCTCCTTGTCCGCTTTGTTGGCCGAGCGCGGAGGCCGACTGCCCAGCTGAGGAGTAAAACAGAAAATGCTCTATATAGAAACTAAACAGTTGTTTGTGTACTTACGTCGGGCGATGAGTTACCCACATGGTCGGTGGAAACTACAAGTTGGGAAAGTATATTATTAGTTGCCTACTTAACGTGCTTAATTCATATAAAATTTATAATGTCCTGGACATGAATAGCGAATGAGCCAAGTGGGAAATGAATCAACTTGAGCTTGAACTTGGGTTAGGTACATTCACGCAAACGCACACACACGCACTTGCACACGCACAGACGTAAGCACGCACACATACTGGCACACGCTGTGTAGCCATAAATAGTTGACAGGTTGTTGGCCGCTTGAAAGTTTCTTTTGTTTTCGTTTGATTTTTATGTAGGTCCTTCTTGATGATGTATATAAATATCAATTGGAAATGTGTTGGCATTGGCTCAGACAAGTATCTCAGTTAGTCAGTGAAGCAGTCAGCCAGTCAGTCAAATCGGGGGCGCGCCCCCCGCCTCCCACCTAGTTTTTGAGACACATGCGCCACGGCCACTTCCATTTGCCATTCATTGATTTTTTGTCTGCGCTCGTAGCGGATTCGTCTTTGTTTGCGACAAACTTTTGTTGTGAGCTTCCTTTTTTTTTTTTTTTGGTTTTACGTTGGCAAAAATGCGTTTGTTTATTGCAACTTTGTTTGTTTGCTTAGTAAATTACCATTGCTTGGCTCCGCTAGTTTAGCCTGCGATGTTGAGGAGCTGTCCAGGTCAATGGTGTTGATGGTGTCGCCGTCGGCGGACGCCATGCTGCCGCATTAGCTGCTCCTCCTGCTGCTGATGCTGCTGCTACTGTTGCTGCTGTTGCTCTGCCAACAGTTTAAGTGAGAGTCGTCCACGTTTCCAGCTACTAATACTAGGACATGCTGAATAAAAATTGTTATTTCTATTTTGTGGCTGCTAAACTGTTGTTAATATGGCTCGCGGATTATCCAATCAATGGGCCAAGGGAGCAGAAACCTTGGCTCTGTCTATCGTCTGGCCTATGGCGTCAACTTTTTGCAATTTCAGTTCACAATGATGTTGATTTCTCTGCTGCTGCTGCGGCTGCCAGTGCTGTCATTTTCACTGCATACTCATGGGCGCATTGGAAGGAGTACTGGAAGTGGTAGTACGTACATGCGCGCCAGGGCTGCACAAGCCAGCGACAGCAAGTAGTGCAGGGCTGCAATGTATAGGCGCCATATTCTAAAAGTGCAAAAAAATACCAAATATTTTAAAAGCGCTATATTTAAATGTATATATTTAATACTAAGTATAAAATTGACAATGGACATATTATGAATTTATTTACGAAGAACATTTGACAACACATTTAATTTAATGCACTTTTATTTTTTTCGTTTTTTATTAGCGTTTCTGTACTCAATTAGACCTATACATCATACATAACTATTTATATATATATTTTTTTAATTTATATGGTAAATATATGAATACAATAATTTGTTTTAGTTTTTGTTGTTCTTGTTTGTTTGTTTCTGCTTGTTGTGTTCTGTGTTCAGTTAAATGTTTTATGTATATTTGTTGTTGTTTCTTACTCAATTTTGTCTGTTTGTATGTTTATGCGTGTATATATGTACGTGTGTATAGGTGTGTATGCGTGTGTATCATTCGTTTCTCTTACATTTACATGCATTTACAAAATAAGCGCTTTTTTAAAAATACCGCAAAAAATTACGTTTATCGTTTTAAAATTCTATTTAAAAATGAAATTTTTCTTTTAAACATTCTATACGAACATAAAAACAAATACGTACATAGCCTACAAAAACACTACCAAACTAACTGCTTAAAGCTAAAGATGCGATCGACATAACTACGGCGACTGTTGTCCATTTGCGTTGTATATTTGTGGCTTTATCTGAATTGGCGATTGACGTTCAAGAGAAGTGGAAGAAGAAGAAGAGTTGACTTCGATTAAGAATTGTTCAAGAGAGTTGTGGGAGAGCCCGCCTGCCTGCCAGCTTACCTCTACTTACCATAGAAAATAGTCTCCCTGCGTTTGGTATAGTTAGTGCCGAGCAGGAAAAACGCACATGTGATCGGTGTGGGTGATTCAAGTTGATCTCTAGGAATGCGCGTTCGCACTGTCATGCTGTACAGGCCACTGGGATTTTGATCCAATTGCGTCAGCACCGAGTCCAATATATGTGTATCAAAACTAAAGGGAGACAGCGTGAATGAGAGATTATAAGAGAGAGAGAGAGAGAGAGAGAGAGAGAGATTATAGATATATTGTGTATCCATCATAAATGCTGATCTTTACTTACATGACGGATAGCACCGGCTGTGGGAAAACATTCTGCACTGCACACATTATGTCCACATCTGTCTGCTCGCCTCCCATGCGTGCCTCCAGCATGAAATCCGACTCAGGAACTGTTTGCCAATCGAGTTGGTGTTCAGAGGGGGGCGTGGGTAGAATGGTCACAGGACATGTAGCGAACAAAAAATCCGTGAGAATTAATCAAGTGTCAAACTAAACAAAAAACCAGAAAAAAACCCCAACAACAACAACAACAAAACTTTTGATATAAAACAAAAAAAAATACAAACAAAAACAAGAGGCGACGCTTGGCTGGTGGCTGGGCGCTTTATAACCGCAGCGACTGCCACATGACACGCATGCAAATATGAGTCGCACGTGCCACAAACACACACACACACACACTCAGACTCAGAGTAACAGTCACACACCCACATGTAGCAGCACACCTAGCCAACACCTATGCAAACAAGTTCACGCCATAAACAGGTGAGTAAAATAGAGCTCAATAGAGCCGACTTATTTTTTACTCTCAAAGGCTAAATTTAAGAAGAAATTTAAGATGAACGGAATTTAATTTCATATAAAAAAGAAATATTATAAATATTAAAAAATTACAAATCATTGATAATATGTCATTCAAGTTTTTGAAAACTTAACTAAAAATTTTAAAATAATAAATATCTATTCTTACATTTTAATCTGTTTGAGAGGATTTCATTTATATATAGATATATCATTATAAAAATATAATTCATATCATATCAAAATCACAATCTAAGAATTCAATATGTACAATATCTCAAAGAATTAATGATAGTTCTGATAAGAATAACATATGTATATGTTCATTATTAAAAATTTTTATTAAACTATTTTGAATAAAAAAATCAAACAATTTAACATACGTCTTATAAGTTATACTCTAATAAGAAATCGAATTACTCATTCGATCAAAACCTAACAGAAGTTAGCCTAATCAAAAAATATGTTCATCCTGAGGCACACATCCATATAACCTCTACACTCATAGGGTATTGGAATAAAAAGAAAACAATAGCTTTATATACATATATGTAAATTGCAAACCCATCCACATTCGTATTCGTATTCACATTCACATTCACATACCGATTATTTGTAAGCGGGCACTTCGCTTATCCGTGGACTCAAAGGTTTGCACGGCACAGGTGTATTCCCCCGTCATGTTCCAGTCGGGATTCTTTATCGATATAACACCGGGACTGCCCTCCATGGTGAATATTTTGGTGTCTATCTTTGACTTCATGAAGCCCTACAAGAGGCGCAACAACAACAAATGTGAGAAAAACAAGAAGAAAGCAAATTTTATGTTAATTAATTTTTTTGTTTGAGTTTTGTTTTTGCGCCTTTCGAGCTGAAATGGGGTGACAATGACTCACCATGGCAAAACCCTTTACGGATGGTATCCACTGATAGATGGAGTGATTATTGAACAGCCACTTGAGCACAAAGCCCTTCTCCCTTGGCCCCATCTCGTACTCGCAGTCCAACACCAAAGGATCGGGCTCATTATCACGTTCGAGTGTGTAAGTGTGCGGCACACGGAGATTGGTAATGCGCACCGTATGGGTCACTAAACATATACATATATAAATAGAATTAGGATTAGATTAAGCTACCTCCAAGCTCTCACTCTCTCTCTCTCCCACACTCTTCACTCTCTCGGTGTCTGCCTGTCTGTCTGTCTGGACTTACCCGTGAGTAACGTGAGGCCGACCAACAGCGTTGCGCACAAGATGCTCCAGCTCCAGCTCGCCATGTGCGCTTTCTAGTCGTCGACCTGGTCCTGGTCGTCGTCCGCGTCGTTGTTGTTGTCGTTGTGCAGCCGTAGCTTGTGCTTAACGTTATCTTAACCCGGACGTAAAACGCTTTTGGCTCTCAGCTCTTAGCAATTGGCTGTTGCCTGCGGTCGCAATTCCAATTTGAAATTTTTGGCTCTGGCTTAGGGTAAGGCTGTTGTCGTCTGCCTCCGGCCGCTACGCATTGCTCAACAGCCTTTAAGGCGTTTAGTCACACAAATTATCACCTTTCTCATTACCATAAACATAACATCACAAACAACAGGCCAACGCTCGGCACGGGGGCAGTTTGATGGAGGGGAGGGAGGCAAAGGCTCCTTTCGCTTGTGCTGCTGCTTCTGCTGCTGGCAGAACTTTTCTATGCTCTATGATGAGCTCAGCATTTTGGTATGAAAAACAAAATGCTTACACGTCTATATCACACACATTTTGCAAAGTTTTTAGTTTATATTAATTATATTTTAATTGATGGCAGTTTCTTTTTAATTTTCATTAAATTTACTCGCGTTTGCATTGAATTTATCCTGCGATTCGAAAGTTTTGCACATATACAACTTTATGTTGGTGAAAAATCGACTTTTTGCTGTGTGTGCGCCTGTGTGTGTGTGTGTATGAGCGTGTGCGTGTGTGTGGGGAATTATGCCAAATGGAGTTTGCAGCTCCGTATTGCTGGATACCAATAGTGTTGGTATCTTCTATTTAACTGTTGTCCTTTTTCCAGCCTAGCTTTTAATGTTTTAACACTGGAAAACCACGCTACAAATACTTCAGAGCACTGTCCGCGCAGAGCTTTTGCCAAGCGCCGCAGAGCTTTCCTCCACCGACGCGTCGCATACCAAACAGCTGAACGCCAATGCGAACGGCGCATGCGCCAGCTTTTTGACAGCCGAAATAGCGGTTTGACAGTCGGTAACAGAAAGCTATCAGACAATCGAGAAGGAGACAGCAAGACAGAGACTGAAGGAGAGAGCTACATTTACATTGAACTTGTTGCAAGTGTCAAGGCATACAGTTGACAGTTAATTGTTTCTTCAATTAAGACTCTAACTTTCTTTTAATTAACAACTTTACTCCTCTTAACTTACTGTGGCTTCAACTTCTTCTTCAGTTTTTTAATTACTTCAATTTCTGAATAATATATATACATATGTAAGGCACTATCAAGAATATTACCTTAAATTACCTTTAAATTAAATTAAAATTAAAACAAAAATGGGAGAAAAATTGTTCTTTAATTAAAACCAATTTCAATGACTGAGGGGCAATGAAAATAAGTAAGAAAGGAAAATTAAAGCAAAATATAATATAATACAATAACTTTAAACTGAGTAATAAGTAAACTAAAATTAAAAATACTAAATAATATTGTAAAAATATTTTATATAATTAAAAAATAAAGATTTATATTAAAGGAAATATAATACATAAATAATAAAAGAAATAATATGCAAAATTTACTGATAAGAAAATAAAGTAAATAAATACTGATAAAAATAATAAAAACTATAAGGATATTTGTAGTGTGAAATTTGTGAGCTTTCAAGGCAGTGTTTATTATATACTAAACATACATACATAATTCTAGTTCGCTCAACTCTCAATGGCTTCCAATTATTAAAATAAAAATATTTATAGCTGGAAAAGAGTTCTTATGACTTAATAAAATAAATAAATAAATAAAAAAAGTTCTTTAAAACAATTTAATCAAAATATGAATCTCATAAAAAATTAAACATCAGTGTCACCCCAAATGAATCGTAGTAGTTAATGATATAATCAAAAATATATATAGAGTTATATATATAGAATACATATATACAATTTAATATATATAAACAATTTAATAAATTAAAATATTTTAAGTAATTCATATTTAATATTTATATGAAATCCCATTTACTTACTTTATCCACTTTACTTACATATTGTATGCTATAATCAAAGAGTTTCATTTTCTAATTATAGTTTTTATTAAATTTTCAATAACATCAGCAAATCTCTTAGTGGCTACGTCTAAAGTTAATAGTGTTTGTATGTGCTGAGCGCATTGGCATACAGTATATATGTATGTGTGTGGATATACGCACACAGACAGAGAGACAGACGGGCATATACATATATATGTAGTTGTAGTAGCACACACACACATATATGCATGAACAGCTATGTGTGTACACACATATACATACATATATACCATATGCAATCGTTTAAAAGTATGCTATAAATATGTAATTTCTTTATATATGTATATATTCTCCTTACATTCGGACATAGATATTGAGTTGTGTGTGTATGTGTGTGTGCGTGTTCTCTATATAATTTATACAATTGATGTGGACTCGCAACTGGCGCGTTTATTTGGTCGCATTGAAATGTTCGTGCATTTGGCATAACGGTAACTGGGGGAATGCTAGGAGGGGAGGGGGGTTACATCAATGGGTCCGTGTTTTTCACTACAGCTAAAGTTTACAACGTACAGAAGAAGTGTTAAAATATGCCCAAGGCAGGCAGCATATGCCGACAGAGTGAGGAAGCGAGAGAGGGAGAGAGGGAGATCTCATCTCGTCTCTCTAATCGCTGGCCGCCCCATCGCTGTGCCCGTGTCCAATCAGCGTCTCGATGCGAAAGTCTTTGGCAATTGTCTGCCTGGCGCATCTCAGGTTCGCGGGCTCCGAGTCAATGTGGAGCAGAGTGGATCGGGTCAGTGATCGGGCGGGCGTCTTTGGGCTGGACGTAATCGCGACTGAGCCATTGGATGCCTCGGTCTGCTCGAAGAGCAGCGCATAGGGCGAGTTGCGCTCCGGCTCGGGATCTGGGTCGCGTGTGGTGGCCTCTGAGGCCACCTCCAATCGGGTTGGATTCGTGCACACCGAGTCGACGGAGTCCGATATATGCGAGTCCTGCTCGTGCTCATTGGCACTCTCCACGTCGATCTTGTCGCACGAGGTATCATCGGCATCCACATCATCGTTATACACATTGAGATCGGCATAGCTATTGCTGGCTCGGTCCGCATAGTCGACTGGGCCGAGCCCGGCCGCCGTTGCGGACACATCGAATGCATATGGATTTTTGTACTTGTTGGCTCTGCTGGCATCGCCGACGACGCCGCTGCCGCTGCCACTGCCGGTAACGCCGGTGCTGCTGCTGTGAGGCAGTGCATCAATGACATCCGCGCGGCGATTGATGAACGACAGGCGGTCGAACTTGTCGCTGTTATTCTGATAGAACGAAGCCTCGGCATTGGCAAAGAAGTTGAATTTCTTATCGACACGCAGCGCCGTGTCGAACACATCGCTGGGCGTGTGCATCACATCGAAGTCGCGGCTGCCATTGAAGTTGGGCACATTGAAGTGCACCGGCACCAGCGGCACCGGCTTCCGTATCCAGAACGGCGACAAGGTGCCAAACACCGCCGGAAACGAGAAGCGCTGCATGGCCGGCGCTCGCTTGTAGCGCTTCCGTCGGCGCAGGAAGCTGCCGTTATCGAACATGTCCTCGGCCAGCGGATCCAGTGTCCAGAAATTGCCCTTGCCCGGATTGCCCGGCTCGCGCGGAACCTTTATAAAGCAGTCGTTCAGGCTGAGATTGTGCCGTATCGAGTTCTGCCAAGCGGGAAACTTATCCTTATAGTATGGAAAACTGCAAGGATATCAAATGGTTCAATATGTAGCGCATGCGAATATCCAAAAATTTGTTGTCATTTTTTTTATAGATAATCAAATTATATCATTATTCTATTTAAAAAGAGTTTTTCTCCTACATGAATAAAACTATAAAACTAATATTTAAAACTATGTAAAAATTATGTAAACAACGTAAAATTACTATTATATATAAATTAAATATTTGTATGCATATAAAGTAATACAATAAACATTTCATATATTTCATGAATATAGCAAAAATATAAAAGACAACAAAATTATATATAAAAGACAAAATTAAATTAAATTAAGCCTAAAATAGTTATAAACTAATGAAAATGATATAGCAAATCTTTATTAAATTAGATTTTAAGAATTTAATTAATTAGTTTATTAAAAAAATAAATAAATTTAATCCAATAATTATGATGATATTTGCTTAAATAATTCTTTTTATTTTAAATTTTTATATATTTTTTGATATAAATTTTGCAGTAAAATAAATCAAATTAATATATTTATTGTTTTTTACTTACATCAAAGTAAAATAAATTGAATTAATATAAAATATTAATTTTTAATTACTTTTAAAATAATAGTAATAATTTCAATCAAACTTTTGTTAAAACTTTATGTATTATATTTCATTTACACATACTTTTTATTTATTATTAACTAAATGAAATAAAATTTATAGCATGCAATTTAATTAATATTTAATGTAATTTAATTTCCGACTTAAATTCAATGTTAAATAAACATATCGCATATAAAATTTTGATCAGGCAGTTTTAATCAATATTAATAATGCTCAAACTTAATAAGCTTTATTCAAATTAGACTGCTAGACGACATCTATCCATTCCAATTGGAATGCTAAACTTGTTTTAATTGTTTATTAAAAACTTACCGGGACATTATGAAATCACATATTCCACTGAGTGTGAGTTTCTTGTGCGGCGACTGCAGAATGGCCATGGTGATCAGGGCTATGTAGGAGTAGGGCGGCTTCACCAGCGGGCCGCCGGTGCTGGTGCCGCCGCCGCCGTTGCCGTTATTATTATCGCCGCCGCCGCCGCTGTTGCTGCTGCCGCCGGCTGGCGTTGACTCAAAGTCGCTGTCATCGCAGATCATGGACATTTCATCCGCAGCGGCGGCGGCGGCGGCAATGGAGGCTCGAGAGGATGTGAGACCGCCGCGCTGTGCCTTGTGCAGGGGCGGCGACTGCGAGGAGCAGTCGTGCAGGGCGTGCATAGGATCTGTGCTGGTGTGCATTGTTGTTGTTGTTGTTGTTGTTGTTGTTGTTGCGGCTTTAGCTCTTAACTATTCTAAGGATCTGTCTACTATATGCTAATCAAATTCTTAACTTATGTATGAAGAGGACGTAACACTTGTTTGACTATTTCTCAGGAACTGATTTATGTTTTATGCTTTATGCTTTCAACTTTTTTTTTGTCGTTTGCTTTTCACATAAATTTTTTTCTTAGATATTTTCAACACTAATTTGAAGTATGCAATGTTATTTCCGATTCCGTTGCCGTTTCCCGTTTACCGTTCACCGTTTACCGTTTACCGCTTCCGTTTTTATTGAACTACGCGTGACACTGTTGAGATCTTACGAGCTTGAGTCTTCGGTCTGTTGCATCATCCGTCGGCTTGTCTGTTTTAGGCGGAATCCTTTTGCCAAATGTTAACTGAATCGCAACGAAAACGAAAATCTTCTCGCCCGAAATGTTTTTCTACATAACTCAAACATTTATTTATCAAAACCGCTGCCGCTCTCGCTTCCATGAGCTTTTGTCGGCGCTGCTATGTTTTCGTATCTCGAATAACTGTGATTCTACTGTCGACGTCGTCGTTGCCGCTGCCGTTGCCGTTATCCCGGGCGTCGTGCTGCGCTGCCAGCGTCAGCGTCAGCGCATCAGCATCCCCGTCTGTGTGCGAGACAGAGATGGAGCTAGTCTCTTGCGTCTCTGCTCTCAGCAGGGGATGACTGAGATTGTAAACCAATCTACGACCAAGTGCACCCCCCAATCAGGAGACAGAGGCTGGGCAAGGGGCAGCAGCAGCAGCAGCTCGTCGCACTCTCGCACACACACACACACACACGCACGCACACAGAGACAACGTAATAACATAAAATGGTGGAGTGCTGCTTGCTGTAAATGTGATATTTGTGTTTTCCTCTCCAGCTCCATTGTGTAACGCGGGCGCGGACGCAAATTGGCAGGCGACGTCGACGCCAGCGACTGCAGAAGCCAAAACTCATGGCGCGCCCCTCTCCCAACCCCTCTGCTCCACTGCCCCTCTGCCCCTCTTCGAGCTGCCTCAGGGCTGACGGGCAACATTTTCTCAAATTTAGATACCTTTTGCTGCGTTGACGTCGTGGCTCTTAATAATGTTTCATTATGTCAGCCGCACGCACACACACACACACACAGACACACAGACAGAGCTGCCATATTGTATATGTGTGTGTTTGTATGTGCTAGTATGCGCTCTCGTTCAAATGTTAGCATTTTTATGTGCGAATGTTTTTCTAACCGTATGTCGGGCGTTCTCGTTCTCGTTTCAGCTCAGCTCAGTTCGTTTCGCCACCTACTCTGCCTGCTCGGCCTACTCCAACACACTCCCTACCCACCTCTCTCACTCACTCACTCACTCACTCGCGCGCGCTCTCTCTCTCTCTCGCTCGCTCGCTCGCTCTTTTACTCACACAGCCAATGCGCCATTTTTGCAACATCCTTAACACAATTGGGGGGATATTTGGTATACTTGTACATATGTATGTCTATTGTGTATGAGTGGGCCTGTGTGTGTGTGTGTGTGTGTGTGTGTGTATTATTTCTCTTTTTCATTTTCGCTGTTTTTGTTCTCTAGTTGTTAGACATTATTGTTGCTGTTGTTGTTCGCTTTCTTCCCTTTTCAAATTAAACATTCAGTAGTCAGTTTTATTTGTTGTACTTTGTTCAAATTAGTTTTCAGTTTTGCGGAAGTTGCTAGCACAGACACATACACACATACACACATAGGCACACACAGATACGCTCCCTGGGCAGGACAATATTGATATCGTTGCTTTCTCCTTGCATGATTTTCATTATTCTATTTTCTTTGCTCATCCCAGCCGGATCCCACTCCAATCATCGCTATACAAAAATCACTTGGCTACACTTACAAATCACTGAATCCTAGTCAACATTGTGGGCGTGGTAACGCCCACCTTCTATATGTATATCTATATCTATATATCGAGCTGTGTGTTCAGCTTTTTGCGGGGGGGTTTGGGGCTCTGATTCTGGCTCTGGTTTTGCAATTTTGTTTGTGGTAAATTTATTGCGGATTTCCTTTGTCTTTTTACGAGCTCAGATGGACATTCAATTTCAAAAGAAGTAATAAACGAGCGTTTTTCGAGAGCCATTGATTTCGCTGCATCCCTAATAGCAATTATTATAAATGTGATTTCTCCAATATCAATGCGATGATCAAGCGGACTTTTAAGGAATAATCAAATTTGAGAAAAATCAGTACTCGAATTTATTTAGAGATTTTAATTATTATAAGCATAATAAAAAAATAAATGTATAATAAAATGGAAATATGTATACGTTCTTCAAATGTATTTGTCTTTCGCTTATATATTAGTCATATATATATATATATAATATTAATCTATATATTCAATGCTCTGTTTACTTTAAAAAATTTTTTTATTTTTTTTATTTTAGCTGAGAGAGAATAAATCGAAAAGTCATACGTCAGTAAGAGAGAGAGAGAGAGAGAGAGAGAGAGCGAGAGAGAGAGAGAGATAGAAAGAGAGAGAAAACAAAAGATAATAAATTAATATAAAGCTGAGATTTCAGTATGAATTCTCTGAAAATAGTTATACACTTTGTATTATAGTACGAATATAAAATAGGTGCAATTTTATTTATTGACAACCAAACAGAAATACTGTAAAACACATTTAAATTATATTTAATATATACATTTATTAATAAAATAAAACTAATTAATCTAATTTAATAACTTAGATCTACTAAATTGAAGTTCTTCTTAATCAAGCTAACGTATTAAATATTGCCGACGAATTAAGAACTTGTTATTATTTAGCGACTCCATTCAAATAAATGAAATTAGCAATTATCTATCAAAAAGACAGCTGAGAAACTAATGAAGCACCCCTATAAATAATTATAGATAATTAAGTAACAGAAAGAGAAGCAATCAAATTTGTCTAATTATTATTTATTAATTTAACATCTGCTTGGGCAAAGCACTTTCAGCTTGAATTACCTTCATTCCATTTGTGAATATTGTATTATTTACGGCTAGTCAGTGATTAGTGTGACTAGTTACTGATTAGCCATGGTCTATTTCCAGTTGGCCAAGTGCTTTATCTACACGCCGAGTTGCCATAGCGATTTTTGATGGCTAAGTGAGACGACCCATATCCAAGCCGAATCCGCTGCGGCAGCCCCTGTCATTCCACGGTTAATCATCGCTTAAGCACAGCATGGGACTGGGACTCGGACTGGAGGGGGGTTGCTCAAGTTAAGCGTAAGGATGCGATGCGTTTAAGCTTTGAAGGGGAACAATTAACTTATGCGCAAACAATAACGCCAAAGAATGCACGCTGACAGGAACCGGGCAGCCGAGCAGGAGGCGGGCAGCAGGCAGGAGACAGGAGACAGCAGACAGGCAGGGGGCAGCGGTATGAGCCAGCAATAATCCCTCTTTTGTCAGCAAATTTATTGCCAGCAAACAAACAAGCCGCCCAAAAGGATCGGCCAAGGATATAAATATATATATATGTATATATAGATGGATAAAAGTGGATGGGCGCGCGCACACAATTTTTATTGCGAAATCTGCAAAAGGCAAATAAAAGATTTGACACTCGAATTGCTTTGACAGGCGAACAGAGCCAAAGCGAGTCCTGGCGAATCCTTGAGCGTTGCCAAGACGCAATGACAATGACAATGGAAGACAATGCAACAAGGCTTTGGGCTCCACTAATTTGTTCCTTCGCTTCAGCTATTGATACCTGGCTGCACCTGACTGCGGCAAAGAGATCGCAAAGGCAAACACACACACACACACGCACACAGAAAGAGACTCAATGGCTGTTGGGCAGGTTTAATGGCAGCTCTTCTTATGTCATTATTAAATCTTTGAAGTATCTGCAGAATAAAAAACAGCAACACACACTTGAATACTTGAGTGACGCTCAATTTGATGGACAAGCATCAGGAATCAACCCTCAATGGGAAAAATCACAGCAGGCAACGGCGAGCAGCGAGCAGCGAACAGCGAACGAATTGCACAACTGCAGCAGCAGCAATAGCAGCAGTCAGAAGGACCTCAATCTCAACCGCAAACCGAGGGCAGAGCTCGGCACGGCTCAGCTCGGCTCAGCGCTGGGCAACAAATCGCTGCAACCTGCCGTGGCGCGGCAAAAACAAGTGGCAAAGTATAACAAAGGAGTCCGAGCTGAAATATTTTACGCTCGATTTATCCGCTTTGCAGCGGCAGCAATCGAAGGGGAGCCAGCAGGCAGCAGGCAGGAGGCAGCAGGCAGCAAGTGCCTGGCGCTGTTTCGAGGCTCATTTCATTCATTTGTTCATTTGATGAGGATGATTCTGGTGCGCTTAAGCCTCCTTGTTTGCCGGCAATAAAAATCGAGCCCAACCTCACCCCACCCCACCCCACCCCTCCCTCAGCCAGCCCGTTGCCCGTGCAGGATGTCAATTTCTCAATTCATAAATAAAACCCAAAGCCCTTTGAATGTGTCAGCACAAGTGTGGAAATTACAACCATTCCCATGGTTGGGCATGGGCATGATTGGAGAGGCCTCAGCACACACACACGCACACACATATGTATGTAGGCGTGGTGGGTTAGACTGCACTGTGTTATTGTTGTTTATTTGCTGCCGCTGCCGCCTAAACCACATATTTCCCCTCTCCCCCTCTCCCCCTCTCTCCCTCGCTCGCTCGCTCTGCAGCAATAAGCCAAAGGATTTGCGCGTCTGTGGGCGCTGCATGAATGGGGTAAGGCTCATTCGCTCACTCCAAGTCCACTTCTGGCTCTGGATTGCTTTGCATGCTCGCAGGCACACTTGGATCGCATTAAGTTGATTTATTATGCAGCAAAGAATTCAATTAAGTAGGATGATTGTCACTTGTCCGTATGCCATCATAACCGGAATAAACTCGCACTTTTCGCTTTCGTTTCTTCGCTTTTAATTTGCGGGGCGTGATTATTCGGACAGTTGGCAATAGTTGGCACTGATCTTACGGCTTGCCGGCTATGGCACGCACAGACGCCGATAATCGTTTATTTGTTTTGACTGCCGGCGCAGATAATAAAGCCAAAGTCAACAAGCAGAACCATTAACTACCATTAACGTCCATTGGGAGCATTTAGCTGTAGAGCTGAGCTGTGAAAGTCAGTTATTTGGGCGATTCCCTGAAAGAGGATCTGGCCTTGGAATTGATGGGTTATGAACGGGATATTATTATTACTATAAATATGACAACTATATGAAATGTGGAATTGATTTACAACTATTTCTTATACCAATAAAATGATAGTAGGTAAATAATCAGAATAATAATAATAATAATATAATAATAACACAAATAATGGAACAGTACAAGAATGATCTAAGTCCATTATAATGATCTAAGGTGTTTTTGTTTTTAATGTGAAAGGTGAATAAAGAATGACAGCGCGAGAGAGAGAGAGAGACAGATAGAACAATAGAGAGAAATAGCGAGAGAGAGAGAGAGAGGGATAGCGAGAGAAACAGAGAGAGAGGGATAACTATAGAGAGAGAGATAGCTAATGAGAGAAAGAGGGAGAGTGGACATTATCAGGTAATCTAGCTGATGAATAAAACACCGAAATGAAAGTTATCATAATAACTAACGAACATAATTAATTGACCGGATGGACATATGGATATACATTATTAAAAGTATACATTTATTATATGAAAACTTTAAAATTCAATTATTTTTACATTTTTAGGTCGATATGAGATCACGACTGAAATAAAAACATGTACATATATGTAGAAATCGGGATTAATACAATATTTATTATTATTTATGTATATTATATATATAAGCAAGTTTAACCTATTTAAATATATTCAATGATTAAATTATATTTTTATTATATTATTTATTTATATTTTCCAAGAGATTTAAATTGTTCAAAATAAAGTAAATATAATATAAATACGTAATAATAATAATATAAAAAAAAAAATAAATAAATAAATAAAAAAAAAAAAAATATATATATATATATATATATATATATATATATATATATATATATATATATATATATATATATATATATATATATATATATATATATATATATATATATATATAAACTGCTCCAGGTGCATTCAGGCAATAATATACCAATTGTGCAGTTTTTAATAAAAATAAAAAAAAATAAATAAAAAAAATACTTTCCATAAAAATTAATCATCCTCTTTTCACGCGGCAAATGCAACCGCTGTAAAAAGTGTTAAAATTGAATGCAAACATTGTTAACAAAGAATCTGGTCTTGTTAAGGAGTGTTATGGAGACACCCAATAACTTGTTGTGGGGCACGTGGCGGACGGACGTCGTTCGAGGGGTGTTAGGTAATTCACACTTCCTGCCAGGACAACGGCCGTTTATATGTTATATGCGTAGCTGGAATTTCATTAAATAATCGTTAGTGTAAATCAATTTGTTAGATCAAAGTGAAGAGCGGAAGAGACTGAGAGAGAGTGAGATAGAGAGAGGAGAGCAAGCGGAGGCGACATGGCGACAAATGAAAAGAAAATATGTGACGATGCTGATGCTGATGCTGATGATGATGATATTATCAATTTGTGCTGCAAATATTTGACAGCAGCAGCCATTGATGGCCAAATTACAAAACATCAGCACGTGCCACGAACCGCGACGCTTGAAGTGTGAACACGTGCAATCGCTATCAATGTCCAAAATCAACAATATCGAGCGCAATATCAAATATAAATAGAACGAGCCAAACACTGCTCGGCTAGGGTTAATCTGACATTGCAGCAACTGAACTAGACATACACATTAGAACTAGTTTAAATATGCATACATACATACATATATATAGAGAGAGGAATAGGAATAAAGATCAATGCGAAATTATGCCTTCAATAGATGTGTGTTTGTATGTGTGTATATATGTTAAGTGCAGCTGGGCTCTATCGAAAGCTTCATTGCCATAATCGCATTAGGTATTTATACTCATCCTTGAGCAGAGTAAATAAAATACAAATAAAATCTATTCGTCATGGTCGCAGCCATTCAATTGTCCTGTGACTGAGCTGCCGCTGCCGCTGCTGCTGCTGTGAAAAGTACAAGCGTTTGAAATTTAATTTAACGCATTTACATGCGGCTTAAGATTTCAGGGCTTCAGGGCATGGTAAACAAATCAAATATATTTAGGAGCAGCAACTCAAACAAAGGGATGCAGGAGCAGCAGGAGCAGCAGCGTCGACTGATGTCGACAGCCAAATGAAATTTACTTCTTTTATTTCGGCACTTGATGTAAACGATGGGCCCAGGTTCAGCACAAGGACAAGCACCAAGCAGGACCAAGGACCAAGGACCAGGACCAGAAGCAGAAGCTGCATCTGCGACCCTGCGCACATGCTACCGTGTCCTGACTGCCGTAGGGTGGCGGGTGGTGGTGCTGCTGCTCCTTGATGGCGGTGGTGGTTGAGAGTTAAAAACTCAATATTTGAATAACTTACTACCGTGCGAGTGAACTTTGAGGCGGTGCTCGAGCCAAGGGCTTAAGGGCAGCTACAGCAGCGACGGCAGCGACGGCGAGTCCGGCGCTCTCGCAAAAGGACAATTATTTGTTTATGCGTTGTCATTTAAATTGAGTTTTAATGTTGACAACATACAACAGTGACCAAAAAAAAAAAAAAACTGAAACGATTGAGCCCGCCTCGAATGTTTGTGTGCCGTTGTGATTACAAACAATGCACAGATACAGCTTCAGCTCACACTCACACTCACACTCACACTCACATGGCAAAGGAAGCAGCTCCATACGGCTGTGCAGTGGGCGGCGTAGTGGCATTTATGTGGGCACCATTATTTGCTCTGGGCACGTTCACATTTAAAAGTTATGAGCCCATTATATTCGTAGTAAACACAAATATCCATAATCCATAGCCATGCCCCCTGTGCGACACATGTACGCGTAATTGTTTGTCGATGTCCTCGACTGTCGTGAGAATATTCACTTTGGCCCTCTTCTCGCTCGCCCCATCGCTACAGCTCCCCACTACCCAGTCCCCACCCGCCACCTACCATTCGCATTGTTTTGTTTCACTGCGTTTCATGTGCATGGAGAGCGCCTGTTGCGTATGCCACACTCGGCTACAACTGAAATGCTAGACACAGATGCAATGCGGACTCTCAGAGCAACTGTTGACTGAATATATGGGATCGAAATCAAGGCATGTACATAAGTATATCGCCATGCAGGTTTGATATATGTATGTATGTATACTTTTTGTTCAATATTAAACTAACCTCAATTATAGGCATAAGCAGTATCAGTTCAAGAATCGACTGGCCAAACTATAATTCAATTAGCCTAAATATATGTACAGTTGTGTTCATGCAAATAGTAGTGAGAGCAGAACTACTACTTTTAATGAACACTAAGAGCAGTACTACTATTTATATGTATTGTATTCGTATGATTTCTATATAATTTGAATGAGCTTGAATAAAAATTGTAGTGAGAGTTTGTATTAAAATTCTTAGATCTAGTTTATTTAAGGCTATGAAAATATCAGTACTGTTTGTCAGTATTATTTACTGGAAATAACTTTATGGACACTGAAAATAGTAGTACTACTACTGCTACTACTACTATTTTTACAAAGTTGTACATAAGCTAAACTGTTAAAAAAAAAAAATAATAATAATAATAAATAAATAAATAAATAAAAAACCAATAAAATAGTAGTACCACTTTGACTACTATTTTTAAAAAGTTGTTAAAAAATTAAAATTAAAAAAAAACTATAAAATAAAATAGTATTAAACAAATTACTTTATTAGTATGTTTAGCTCCTAGCACCTCATTTTAGGAATTTCATTAATAATTTTTAAACAATAATAATAATAATCTGATCTGTGAATATACATTTACAGATTATATATATATTTTTTTTTTACATAATTATTACTATTAAATTTTCTGTATACCATAAATGATATACAATTGCAGTAAAGTAAGTAAGTAAAACCCTCCCCTCACCTCACCTCATTTAATTAACCATCAAATTTTCGTTCTTCTTTATTCCAAAATTAGCTCAAATTATGAATATAAAATGGAAGATATTCTCTTAAGCCGAGACACTCAAAACTTATCGCCAATGATTTGTCAGCATTAATCAGATTAGTTGAGGCCATTAAAGTGTCTGTGCTCTGACTGTGTGCTAAAAACCAAATTCATAACGAGTTTCTACCAGCTGAAGTGTTTTTGCGCAAAAACTGTAATTTTTATTCATTTCCAGGACGCACTCAGAAGTGGCTGCTAAACGATTATTAGCAATTTGATATAACTGCATGTAAGTACAACACGAGAACAAGTCAACAACGAATTCACACACACACACACACATACTCAGGCTCAGACACACAGCAGGCATATGTATGTACACGTGTAGCTACTTACATAAGAGCTTAGCGCGATGCTGTTGTCTCTATAGGTGTATATATGTGTGTGTGTGTGTGTGTGACTGTAAACAGTAGAAAATCACTTCAGTTAACTAAATCGTCGCAACAACCATGCGCCGACTGCGACGCAGCAGCGCACACAGCACGATGCTGCCAAAATGAGAGACAGCAACAGAGCGCGCTCTCTCTCTCATACGCACACACACGAGCACACGCACACTGTTGATAGCGGCCATTGCAAAAGGCGTGCCAGCTGAGCGACAATAGCCAATCAGCGTTCAGCTGCGCTGTGTGACAGCAGCCGCAACGCAACAGCGACGCCAGCAGCGCAGCCACTGGTATGAGAGCAGAGGCAGCAGGCAAAGGCAAAGACAGCAACAGCAGCAGAGGCAGAGGCAGAGACAGCGACTGCGGCCGCCATTTGCCGCTGCAGATGCGTGCAGCGCTGAAAGTTAAGCTCATTGCCATATTTTTGCTTTTTTAACTGTTTTTGCTGTCTGCTTTTTGCTTTCTGTTTTCAGCGCTGGTCGGGCGCTGTTCTCTCTTTTGAATTTACTTTACTAACAAAACATGACTGTTGGGAGGCAAAAAGGAAATTGTTTTATCAAATGGGTTTCCTTACGCTTTTTATTATGAAATTAATTTTCAACATCGTTTCGCCGACGTCGCCGCCACCGTCGTCGGCCCTTTTTACACACACATACATATATATTTCGCTATACATATGTATATATATGTATGTATATGAATAATTCCCGCTCTTTGTGCGTCTCTGTTTACTCAACTTAACGCTTTGCCATGCCTCGCCTACCGCCCACAATATTCATAATTCTGTTCCCTTGCAGCATTTAATGGAAATGTTTGCGTAGCTTTGTAGCCCAGTTGCCCACCTCAACGCGCTGGGTACCCGCCTCCCGCCCCCACCTCTCGACTCTCTGTCAGCTCTTGATATTAAAATGCAAATCTTGATTATGCATTTAAGTTCTGCAGACAAATTAAATTCATTTGCGACGAGCGTTGATTAATCGAGCCCCATTAGCCCATGCCGAAAGTCCTTGGCTCCTTCGCTCCATGCGCTGCATGTAAATATTTTCTTTTAGTTTTCCATATAGACGTGCACGGCGTACTTAAGCGCATGTTGAGTGCATTGAAGCACCTAAAATCGATGGGCATTTGGCATATGGAAGAGCATTTGATGGGCTTCCATTTGCGGAGTGTTGACTTTTTCCATTCTGCAAATCGCAACAACAAATTAATATTGTAATGTTGTCAATAAAGCCAAACATACTCTTTTCTTTCTTTTGCTCTAAATATTGTGACTGAGATGTGAATGTGTGTTTGTATGAGTGAGTGTGTGTGTGTATTGCGTCATATCTGGCAAGTTATCGCAGCAAAGCAGCGAAAGTTACTCAATGCAATTGAAGCCAATGTGAAAATGCTCTGGTAAATCAATAACACTATGCTACAGGATTAGGAATGGGATTAGCATTAGCAGGAAGTTACAGTAAAGTTCTTCTATTTAGATTTTCACCAGCTCTTTAAACACATTCGTTTTACACTCGCCAACTGACACACATTACAGCACGACCCACTCTTGTTGCGCAGTGTAATCGATACGAAATTTAGACTCAAAATAGAATGGCCACTAAGTCAGTTAGCAAGAATGCCAGACAGCTAATTGTAAAATCAGTTTAGGCGCGATTTTCAATGGGCTCACTGCAAAAAGCAAAAAGCTCACAACTAAAAATCAAATAGAAAAAACCTTTAACTAGTTATTATTGTAAATAAATAGGAAATATATATAATATATTATATTAATTGAACATGGTTCAATATCAAGGGAACTCCGGTGCCGGCGGCGGCGGTGGTTAGTATTCCACAATCAAACGTGATAAAAATCTAAACCAGCTTAACATTGACTTATTTAATTTAGTCTCAAACTAATTACATAACAAACTGAGAATAATTGCATCAAGTGGAAGTGCTAAAGAAAACTGAACTGAAACATTAATGTGATTAGATCGATCTTTTTCTTTTAACTGGAAACATACAATTATGCACGATTATATATTATGAAAATTTACAAATGGATTTTACGTACTTCGTCTCTTAATTTAATTAAATTAATAATAAAAATTCATATTTGAAGGACTAAAGTGTCTGTTTATATTGCTGATATTGGATAATATTACAAAACTGATTCCGATTTCTATAAAGCGAATTAGAACCAATTACCAAAAATTTGAGAAAAAGAGTTGACATATCTGAGACAGTAAAGTTAAATAAAGTTGGATATAATTCGAAATAAGTACATATGCTCCAGCTGAGATTGGGCGGCCAAGAGCTACCTACAAAACTCACGATGCCATTAATTCCTATTTTCCATGAATTCAGGGTACAAATAATTTTAAATTCTGGAGAATATCATAGATGAGTGAAGTTGAAACTATTAGATCTCCATAATAGGTCTCTGTTTGGTATACATATATGCATATATACTATATAATATATATAAATAAGGATGTATGTATATACTGCATGTCTAAAGTCCCATTCTGTACTTCTAATAGCATATGAAATACAGATGCACAATAGATCTGTATTTGATATGTTAATAAAAATACCAAAATCAATTTTATGGTTTTCTAGAAACAATAAGAAAAGTTCAGGAATTGTCGTCTTTGTCGATGATTGTTATAGTTTGTCGCACAGCCCATACAAAAAAACAAAATTATAATAATATTCTATAAAAAGTACTCTCGTAGTTCGTATGTGAATGTATGTATGACACTCTTTCTACATACATATATGTACATAAATTTCTCTTTCTATAAATATACAGATTTCTACATATATTAAGATGTGCCTACCCGCCCACAAATCTGCGTTTCAGTTTTTCATTTCCTGTTTTTGTTCCTCTCTCTCTCTCTCTACATATCCCTCTTCCTCTTCCATCTATTTTTTTTCTCGGTCTCCCCTCCTCACCTTCTCTAGCCTCGTCACTCCCTCTCACTACATTCAATCAACCCCAAATCCCACTCGTTCCGTGCCCAAACTATTTCCCTCTCGTTTCGTCTCTTTCTAACCAACTCTTCGTCTTCCAGAGCACATTCACATGGTCACCTTGGATAAGACGGGCAAGAAATCCTTTGGCATTTGCATTGTGCGCGGCGAGGTGAAGGATTCGCCGAATACGAAAACAACTGGCATATTCATAAAGGGCATCGTGCCCGATAGTCCTGCGCATCTCTGTGGCAAACTAAAGGTCAGTAGCTGAGATCATAAAAGAGCTGGGTTTACTCAAGCCACACAATTTGCAGGTGGGCGATCGCATTCTATCGCTGAATGGCAAGGATGTGCGGCATGCCACGGAGCAAGCGGTCATTGATCTGATCAAGGATGCGGACTTCAAGATCGAGCTGGAAATACAGACATTCGACAAGAGCGATGAGGCCAACAAAAGCAACGATCCACGCAGCAATGGCTACATGCAGGCCAAAAACAAATTCAATCAAGGTGAGAAGCTTTCACATTGATATGATAGTTCTACATTTGGTTGTACTCTCCCTAGAGCAAACATCCAGCAATAATATGGGCGGCATGGGCATGGCCAGGCAGCCGACTGTGCGCAACGACCCGAAGCGTGGTTCAAACTTCGCAGCCTCCACTCGGGTCAAGCATGTGCCGCTCAACTACGACGAAGACGATGAGGATACGCGTGACATGACCGGACGCATCCGTACACAGGCGGGCATTGAGGTATAGTCATAGGCGTACTCTCTATCCCACATCCCTCTCATCACATGCTTCCCTTCCATTCAGATCGATCGCGCTTCTGCGGGCAACTGCAAGCTGAACAAGCAGGAAAAAGATCGCGACAAGGAGCAGGAGGATGAGTTCGGCTATACCATGGCGAAGATCAACAAGCGCTATAACATGATGAAGGATCTGCGTCGCATCGAGTTCCAGAAGCAGGGCAATGTGCCGCTGGGCCTTGCTTTGGCTGGCCACAAGGACAGACAGAAAATGGCCTGTTTTGTCGCCGGCGTGGATCCGAATGGCTTGCTGGCCAATCTGGATGTGAAGCCGGGCGACGAGATCGTCGAGGTCAATGGCACTGTGCTGAAGAATCGCTGCCACTTGAATGCCAGCGCCGTCTTTAAGAATGTTGAGGGCGAGAAGATCGTCCTGATTACCTCCCGGCGCAAGCCCAACGATGAGGGCATGTGCGTCAAGCCCATTAAGAAGTTCCCACCATCCACAGATGAGGCAAGCCCAAGATAAGCTATTGCTTGTTCAGCTATTAACTTTTCTCATATTTGCAGACGAAATTCATCTTTGATCAGTTCCCCAAGGCGCGCTCAGTTCAGGTGCGCAAGGAGGGCTTCCTGGGCATCATGGTCATTTACGGCAAGCACGTCGAGGTGGGCAACGGCATCTTTGTATCTGATTTGCGCGAGGGCTCCAATGCAGAGCTGGTAAGTCTTGGCTAAAATCTGCTGTGCCAGCTGCTCATGCTCATCCTCTCTCTCTCTAATCTTAACAGGCGGGCGTCAAAGTCGGTGACATGCTGCTGGCTGTTAACCAGGATGTGACTCTGGAGTCGAACTATGATGAGGTATGTGCATGGAGCAAAGCAAACATATGATTACGCTAATGTCTATTCCAATAGGCGACCGGACTACTAAAACGTGCCGAGGGCGTGGTCACTCTGATTCTGCTCACACTCAAGAGCGAAGAGTCCATCAGGAGCGAGCGCGAGGCAGAGGAAAAGAAGAAAGAGGGTAATCATGTCATTTAACTAAAAGATAACTTAACTTTTATCTATTCTATTGACAGAGGCCAAAAAGGAGGCGGAAAAGCCTCAAGAGCCAGCCACAGCTGAAATAAAGCCAAACAAAAAGATTCTCATTGAGGTGAAAGTGGAAAAGAAACCGTTGGGCGTTATAGTAACCGGTGGAAAGAACAACTTCGTCAAGGTGAGTGAACAGACACCCACTATATACTACGTATATATCTCTATCCGTCTGGCATTTACAGACTGGTTGTGTCATCACACACATTTATCCGGAAGGCGCCATAGCGGCTGACAATCGCCTGAAGATCTTTGATCACATTTGCGACGTCAATGGCAATCAGGTGCACTGCGAGAGCATGACCACGCTTAAGGTGCATCAGCTGTTCCACATGACCTACGAGAAAAATATCACCTTTACAGTTTACCGCGCCGATCCGCCGGAACTGGAGAAATTCAATGTTGAGTTTATGAAGAAGAGCGGCAAGGAATTGGGTCTCGCGCTGGCGCCCAATGAACGCGGCTGCACCATCTCCGAAATCGTATGTATAAACTGGATAGTAAGTGTGTTCGCTTGATAAGCGATTTTTCTTGGCAGATACAAGGACAATATCCGGAAATCGATAACAAGCTGCAACGCGGCGACATCATAACCAAATTTAACGGCGATGCGCTGGAGGGTCTGCCATTCCAGGTGTGCTATGCATTGTTCAAGGGCGCCAACGGCAAGATCTCGATGGAGGTGACACGGCCAAAGCCCACGCTGCGAACGGAGGCACCCAAGTAGAGGACGAGCGAACGAAATTCATCCACTGTAGATGCGTGTTAGTGCCATGAAAAATAAAACAATTTAGAATCAGTTCTAATTTAATAACATCTTGTGTTCCATTATTGTGGGTTTATTTCATGTTTGGACACTGCTTATGCTATAGAGCTTGCATTCGATGCGATACGGGGCCATAGATCAGCGCATTCCTTGGCAACCGGCCCGGTTATGGCCGAGCCTTTCATTTCGCCTTTATTGTTTACAATGACCCCCGCATTATCTTCAAAGTATATAAACACCCCGTCCCTCCTCCTGAACGGCTTCCGCTGCCGAATGACCACGGCAGGCATAACCTAAAAATAAACACGCGTTGAAAAAAGAGAAACAAACAAACAATAACTCAGAAAATAATGGGAGCTGAGCAAACTATAGCCGCTTTTCGCACATGTTAACGCACACACACACACACAAAAACACAAACACCCACACACACATTCAGCTTCGACTCAGTTTTGTTGCGGCAAGCGATACGCAGTATATTTTGCACAATTTCACTTTATATTTCCAAATAGTGCGCAGACTTACCTTCTTTCTCAGTTCAGGCTTGCCCTTCTTGACGGTGGCAACAAACATGTCACCAACACCAGCCGCGGGCAGACGGTTCAAGCGACCGCGAATGCCGTGCACAGCAATAACATACAGGTTCTTGGCACCTGAAAAAATTGTATTGAAATATTTTATTGATTGCACTGCATTTGCCCGGATTTGTATGTTTTATACATTACCTGTGTTGTCAGCGCAGTTCATAACAGCGCCTACGGGCAAACCTAGGGAGATGCGGAATTTGCCTCCCGCGGTACCACCACGTCCTAATTGACAAAAAACACAAATAATTAGTTAAACACATGTATTGCATTAAACACTTCATTATAACTTTGCAATTTTGCATTGATTAGTCGAATTTTTCACTATTTACTCGGATTTAATTTATTGGAAAATACCTCTCTTCGACATTTTGCTGCTTGTTCGGAACCAAAAGGAAGTAAAAAGAAAGAGCTAGTTCGGCTACCGAACCACAGCCAACTTAATTGGATTTGTAATCGGAATCGGCAGCGTTGCCACTGCAAGCAAGTAAATGAACTTATTTCAGTTCCGAAACGCCAGCGCTGCCAACTTTTTTTTTAATTTGTTGCGATCATTAAATTAGTACCGTTTGTACATTTAATGTTTATTTAATTTATTTAACCGTTTCTTTTATATTAATGAAATATGTTATATATTATACACATATTACAAATATTTTAAACAATTATTATTATAAATGGTACTACAGTACACATCTATTAGAAAATTAATTTATTGGTTAAAGATCGAATTATTGGTTAAAGAACAAATGTCAAATGTTTGGTCAGTGATAGTTCACAACAATTTGTTTAAAAGAAAGTAATGCATGTGTTTTAAAGGTTTAGGTTTATAAAGGAACTAGCTTAATTAGTTCCAAATGATCGATCAGCAGATCTTGAGCTTTTGACCGCAGCCAACTTCAATCACGCGCTAAGATTCTAAAGTTTATAGTTTGTGGACAAGCAATCTAGAAAATGGGCGACCACGGCTTTTTAAATTACGTTAAACGAGTTATCCATTCATTAGTAGTGTCGACGCCGGATCGCGTAACTATAGAAAGATTAAAGCGTGACTATGCAAACGAGGAAGGCTGCCCAGTGCCGTACAACAGTCTCGGCTTCAAAGACATCGAAAGCTTTTTGCGCTCAATTCCCGACACAGTTGAGGTATGTAAATTTGCATTTTAGGGACTCTCAAGTATATATATTAAAGAATATTTATTTATTCTTTAGTTAGTGGGCTACGGGCCGATGGCATACGTCTTGGCAAAGAGTAACGCCAAGACCGCCCACATCCAAGCCCTGGTGCAGTGCCAAAAGAGGCCAAGCAATAAGCAAAAAAATCGAAAACGTGGCAAACCCCTATTCTGTTATCCCTCAGAACGATCTGACATCGTGTTTATCAATGAGTATCACAAATCGAACAATGTGCTACTGAATAATTACAACAATTACAACAATTATCGAATGCATTACGATTCCAATTCGTCTGCTAACCAATATGTCAAGCAACCGCCGCAAACTCAAACTTCAGTTGTTCGCCAGGACAATTTAACAAAGGAAATGAATTCTATAACTAATTCGATTTCAAAATGTAAAATTGCTAATGCTGAGAATTCCTCTTCGGCTGCAGAAAACAGTTTGGAAATCTATGTTGAAAAGGACGAAATTGACGAAAGTCCAGATAATCTCAAGTTGCCTAACAAATCTCTCTCAAAGAACAATAGGAACCGCAGTCCACAATATATATCATCTGATGAGGGTTGCGATGAAGATGCTGAGCCGGAATATTCTGTGGTATCAAAAGTTCATTATATATGTCTTTATATACACAATAAATTATGTTTTTATTTTAGGATAAAGAAATATTAAATTACAAATATGCCGAGGTTGCCGGTTGTACCAATTTAATTAATGTAGAATCCAATGCTCAGAGCAGTTGGACAGACCAGAATCTTGATTATAGCTCCTCGGATGAAGGCAGTGAATCGGATGCCATTCCGGTCTTTGCTGTGGTAAATATTTATTGTAATTAATATTAAATTACGATTGAAGTCTCATAGACTTCATAGAATTCAAAACTGAAGTCAGATCACTATTTACAGCAATCTAATCACACTTTCCTAATGTGTTTTTTATTCCAGGACCAAAATGTCTTGAGTGTGGAATATCCTAGGGATGCAGTTCGCTTTGATTATCGATTGCCCAAACAAAATGTGCATAAAAAATTCAAATTGGAAGAGCGCGTTGAAGTGCAGCTTGTGACGGTAGAAAATCACAATTACATTATATATATTCGCTACATCATATACTCTGCATCAACAGGTTGCTAGTCCGCATAGCTTCTATTTTTGGCTACATGACGAAGATTACGAGCAGTACAAAGGCATGTCCTACAGCATGCAGTACGTATATTTTGAAAGGTTATATCATAAAAGTAATGTGCTGGCTCTTTTTCAGACAATTTTACAGCATCATTAATGAGTATAGCTATACGATTCCATTATTTTTAATAATGGTTGGTCATTTGGGTGCTGTTCATGTGAGGGAAGAAATTTGGCACCGCGTAAAAGTCTTAAATATCAAAGCTGGCAGCAGAATGAATGTGGAGGCAAGCGATCGGAAATCCTTCTGTTATTCATCTTGTATTTATAGAACTTATCCAACAGGTGGAACTTATAGATACGGGCGACCGCATGTGGATATGCCATACTGATCTGAAGTATTTGTGCAAAGACTTTGCCAGATTGCCACCCCAATGCTGGCCGGGCAGACTGGCCTGCATAACACCCAGGCAGGGTAAATGCTTTTCTATGGAGGCCAGCAACTACTTTTACGATATTGTCTGCTATCGTAGACTCTATGCGAAAATTGAGAAGATAAACGATGCTGTAGGGACTTACTTAAGAATTTTATATATGACTGTCAATTAATATGATATTCTGTTTATTTTAGGATAATACCTGCACTATGATACTGGTTGATCCAAATAGTTCGCTGCATACCAAGAACATTAACATGGCGCTCATCGAGTCTGGTTGGGTGCGTCGCTGTTACAAGCCATAAGATTTTTTAGAACTTAAAATAGAGCTACAAAGTTGAAAATGTTTGTTTTGTTTTCCCATTATCTTGTTATTTTACAAACAAATTTGGACTTCAAGTAATGTAAATTGAAAGACTTTACTTAAGTTTTATGTTAAGGCAAACGCTGTCCTTCTGCTTTTCATTTATTAGTTTACGTATAATAAAATACTAAGTTACATAAATCTTGAAACAAGTTGTTGTTGTTGTTGTCTTATCGCTTGATTTATGTTTTGAAATTAAGAAAAACAAAGACGCATAAACTACGCAAAAAGATCTCGCTCGCAACTAAATAGTATTTCTTGAAACATAATGCTCAAATTATAGTTTTTGCAATAAATATATTATTTGTTTTTTTTTTTTTTTTTCTTTTTTGTTTAACTGAATCGTCATAACAATTCCCTATAAAAGACAACATTATCTATTAATGTAGTTTGTATATATGTATGTTATGTGTGTTTGTATGTTGTGTATATAGTCAATGCTTATGTATGTATGTTGCTTGCTGCTGCTGCTGCTGCTGTTGTTGTTGTTGTCGTTGACGGCAACCTGAGGTTTTCTTTAATTTTTGTTTGTGTGTGTTTTCATTTAATTATAATTATTTTTATTATTATTTTATTTTTTATTTTTTGAGGCTGCTCTACTACTTTGTGTCAGTGTTTACTCTTCCTCTTTATTAATTTTTTTTTCTTGTAGTGAGTGAAAAACTAATAGTTCAACTACTAATGCATTTCGTTAAATTTTCTTTTTGCTTCATCTTTTTTTCTTTATCATAATATATTGTTGTCGTGTTTACTCATATTGCTGAGTGTTTTCCTTTTTTTTTTTCATTTTTTGTTGCAATGCGTATTTAAATATGCTATATAATCGCAATAATACATAATTGTTGTTTGTTGTTTGTTTGCTCTTGAGTACATAATAGCTACGCGCATTTATATTTGTTTTTGTAATTTCATTTTCTTCTCATTTCTTTCTTTATTTTGGTTTTGTGGTATGCATAACGTAACAAGTTTTCTTTATATCATAAGTTTATGCACGTGTGTGTGTGTGTGTGTGGGTGTATGTTTAACTACAGGTGTATGGGTGTGTGTTTGAGTGTGTGGCTGTCTGTAGATTAGTAGTAGATCCATAGGACTAACACCTATGTATGTAGCAAATTCAAAAGTCTATTCACTTCGTAATCATTACAATATCGTGGGCATAAAACTTATATACTTATATGTATGTAACTGTAGGTGTGTATGTGTATGTATATGTGTGTGTGTGTTCTCTCTATGGCCGTGTTTCATATCTGTGTGAATGCTTTAACTGGCTGCTGAATTTTGTTTGTTTTGTTTTTTATCGTATAAGTTATTTTTATGTACTCATCTTTTTTTTTAGTTTTTCATTTTTTTTTTTTCGATTCTTATATTAAAGTTCATCACAGTTAGCGGAGCTGAAATTATGAATAATTATTGAGGACATTGTTGTGTAATACGTTTTCTCTATCTCATTTTTTTCTCTTTTGTTTTTGTTGTTGTCTTCATTTTTTTCTTCTACTAAATCGCAATTGCATATATATGTAGACTACTGTAAATTGATTCAGTGTAGTTTTTTTTTTTTTTTTTATTTTTTCATTTTTTTTCACTAATTATTATATACGCATGTGTGTGTGTGTGTCTGTATGTGTGTGTTTAATGTTTGGGTGTATTACTATTTGCTGTTTATTTTTTTTTTTTTTTTTGTATTTGAGTTCTGCGAACCGCTATTCAGATGGTTGCTCGTTGCGTGCCGTTTGGGCTAATTATGATGCCTCAGTGTCATGGAGTATTGCCCTCGAATAGAGCTCGAAACTCGCCGCTACGTGGTCGGGGCAGACCTTCGCGTATCGTTTGCACCGGCTCAGCAATGCTCGACTCTGACCCATGCAGTAAATTCTCCTTGAGATCCATGTCACTGCAAGAGATATAAGAGTATTGTAGAAGAGTGCTATAGAAGAATATGATATAAGAGTGTAGCATATTGTATAAGAATATTTCGTACGCGTACCATATTAGAGTATAGTATAAGACTCTTATATAAGAATATTATACAATTTTATCAGACTAGCATAGATAAGTCTTATACAAGAGTATCATGTTGGTATTGTATGTAAGAGTAAAGTATAAAACCAGTGTATAAGACTATTGTATAACAGATATTTGTCATTACTTACTCATCTTTGCAGTCATCGGCCTCGGCGGCCAATGCATTGACCACCGCCGTAATTGTATTCGATTCTGGATTGCTTAATTGCTCATCCTTTTGTTGCATTATATTTGGATTTTTGCCAATCTTGTTTAGCCGCTCGGCAGCCACGGTTTCCATGGTCTTGCGCATTAGCGGATATTGATCCAGAACGCAGTTGAAATGATCCACGCTCAACGAGAATAGATTGCAATAGGTTTCGGCTCGCACGCTGGCCACACGACGCGCATTGGTCAGCAAACAGATCTCACCGAAATAAGATCCATCCGATAGTGAGGTGGCAACCTATGGATAGACAGATACCCTGTAATACATTCTAGCATGGCATACTCTACACATACCTCGCCGTTGGCCATGACAATGTCCACCACGCCCTCCTGTATGAAGTACATCTTTGTACCGATCGTGCCCTCCTTTATGATAATATCACCTGAGTTGGAGAAGAATTTATGATGAGTTAGTAACTCCTTATAGCATGCATGTATAGACGCATAGTACCTGGTTGGAAAACTTCGTATTTCAGTTTGGTAACTACGTCGGAAACAAAATTCGAATCGGCATTAGCAAAAAAAGGCACTGACGCCACGAGGGATCTGTAATATATATGTAGATATATAATTAGTTTAGTTTATTAGCTCTCTTCAAACACTCCTGTTAATTAGCTTTATTCTTAAGGATCTCCCACCTGCAATTATAGTTGATAACATCCTCGCGCAGCTTCTCGCTCAACTCGCCCAGTATTAACTCTTCATCGAAGAATTTACCCTGGTACCGATGCTCGAAATATTCCGTTATACGCTGTCGCATATCGCGCGGCAGCTTGCGATAGGCCATATACTCCTCCACCTGTTTGACCTTCTCGCGATACTGCCGCCTGCTGGAGTCCAAGCTCTGTATTAGATTGGTCGCATGACCAAGGAACAATGCATAACATGTGGCGCCCGATATCATCGATAGCATCGTTAGCCACATATCCGTCAGTGATTGTGGTGGAAATCTGCAAAGGGTGAATTAATAATACATGTGATACATGCATATATGTAAGAGATAGAAGTAGAACTTAATTTATATATATATATACAATTTAAAAAATCCAAGCTTGTTTTTAAGTATGAAAAAATATTATAGACAGTATAAAAGATCAAATAGATTGAGTTTATCACAATACAATATATATAAAATATTCATTTATTGATATTATATGCAGTTTTTGCTTACCTGCCGTATCCTATGCACAGCATATGTGACATGGCTTTGAATAATGCCCATGAGTACTGCTCCAGCCAATATGATTCCTGCATATAAAATTAGTTAAGATCTATTCTTTCTCTACCGAAAATATATATTCATATATTTAGAGATTTCATACCTGTAATTCGTTGATGGATACCCAGGAATTAGATGGAAAACCCTGTAACATTGGCACTAAGAACTGCAAACAGCCGCTCCAGTGTCCGATGAGGAGCATCATGCAAATTAAATTGAAGATCCTCATAAAAACCGAGGCCATATTAAGGAACTGCAACCAGATTTATCAATAAGAGTGCACATCAACTTAAGCCCAGCACCGCATTGTCTATTACATGTATGTGTATGTGTGTTTGAGTGTGTGTGTGTGTGTGTTTGAGTGTGTATATGTGTGTGTGTGTGTGTGTATAATATTTGTGAGTTTCACATTTAAATTACAACGAACCAAATCAAAACTAATGCAAGTAAAGTAATAATTAAAACCAAAAACTAAATTACATTTTTGTAACGGTCTTTTAGTAGGCTTTTTCGACTTCCAGCTGCCAATTACTTTGAGCCAAAGCAAAATAATAAATAAACCAAGCCACAGCCAGTGAACGAAATCAAGAAAACAAAACGAAGATTGTCAAAGAATTTTGTGTGCTGGCAGCTGATGCTCGCCTCACAGTGGCGCCCAGAAGTATGCAACGCCTGGAGCTCAGCATAAGCTGCCAATTCGTCTGGTCATTCACAATAGACGATCGCACACACACACACACACACACACGCATACAGCTGGCTGTAGTGGTAGATGCAGACAGTGGAAAATCGCTATCAATCCGTATACAAATTAGGCATAATTAACTAAAAAATTATAAATTAATTGTGAGTCTAATATTAGGCAAGTGTAATACAACCTGAGCGCAATTAATCAAACCATTTCTACGTAGTTTTATTTTTGTTTGTTTAGTGCAAATCAGCTGCTATTATGGTACAAGTGCTCATCTTAACTTTTGCTCAGAGTTCCACATAAATAAATGGATGCTTAAGTAAAAACGAGTATTATATATGTATAATATGAACTATAAGAAAATATATATATATATATAGACACACATATATATATTTAATTATGCTCACTATTCCAGAAGTATTTTACAATCAAAAGCGTTTTTCTTATCTCAGTTGTTAGTGCTACGTTTTCTGTACAGAAGTTTAGAACGAAAAACAAGAGGAAAAGGTCAAACGTCAAACCATAAACAGAAACAGAAATAGAAACGAAATAAAATACGTATATGTATATTTAACCCATGGACAGAGTAAAGAGTGGCAAAATAACGGGTGTATTGCATTCAAGTATTTTCTTGTTGTGGCTGTTGTTTTCGTGTGAAATATTACAGGGTATTATGCCATTATGCCAGGCTTTTGCAATCTTCATTGCCATCTTCATTGACTTTCGCGGGTTTATTTACACAGACTTACGGAACGAGGAGATCGCCACGCGAGTCTTTAGCTGAAAACTTTTGTACAACAGAAAACACAAGAGAGAGAGAGAGAGAGGCAAAGAGACAGAGAGAGAGAGAACAGAAAAAACATAACGCAACGTAAGCCCATAACCAAAACCAATCAAACAACAAACAAAAGAAAACAAAAACAAGAACAACAAAAACAGAGAGACCAACGTAACGGTAAACATATTCGTAACTGGCAACAGTAGCAGAGTTTTATTAGTAGTAGTAAAAGTAGTAGTTGTAGTAGTAGCAGTAGAAGAGAGTAAGGTAGAAGTACAGAGAGAGAGAGAGAAAGAGAGACAGAGAGTATAAGAGCGTAGAGCGTAGAATTGCAGCAATAAAGCGCGCGCCGAAACAAAAGCAAAAGCATTGATTGTGTTTGTTGGTGTTTATTGTTGTTGTTGCTGTTGCTGTTGCAGTTGTTGTTTTTGTTGTTGCTGTTTGTTTTAATCTTGTTTATTACAGTTGCTGTAGCATTATTTATATATCATTATTATCATTAGGCTTATTCATATTCGATTAGATTAGGCACTAGAGAGAGTGTTCAATTGTGTTTGCGATAGCGAAAGCGTTTTTACTTGATTTGCATTTGCACTTGCCCACAAATGTATGCTATACAATACGTATAAGACTTGATGTGTGTATGTAGTAGATAAATAGGTATGTATGCAAGTAACTACTGGATATGTACGTATATGCATTGTATCGGATATGTAGTAGTACAGTGTTCATGTTCGTGTTCGTGTTCGTGTTCGTTGTTCAACAGCTGTTCAGCTCATCATTATTATCATTAGCATAACGCTGTATTTATTTGTGTATGTGTGTGTGTAAGCAGTTTCCCTTGCTTATTGGAAATTATCTTGTACAGTTGCTGCTGCGATATATACAATTTATCAAAATTCTACGAGTATAATTATAGCTTTCATTTATCGCTGTCTTTGCCGCAGTGCTTAAGCAAAAAGCATTGAACAAATTTGATATATATATAGAAATTCTTTTTTTTTTTTTTTTTGTTGTTTTTTTTTTTACATGTGTTTTTGTCATTCGCATTTGATTCAATATCTGTGGCACTCGAAATACATTTTACAAGTCTCTGTGTCTAGATGCAATTCACAGGCGTTCTTTAACTACTATTTACACTGTACTAACTAGAAAAATTAAATAATCGCAAATAAAGAAGAAGAAGAGTGACAAAACTAGAACTCAAATCTTAAGCCTAATCCTTGGCTAAAGACATGCTCATGCATGAAGACTACGGCTAGCTAGACTAGAGATAGTTGAATCGGAAAGAACATAACTATTTGGAGCTAAATAGAGCCTTCAATAGCTATCGAATCGGACAAGTGCTGCAGCATCTCAAATCGTTTCTAACCTCATTTCGTGAAGTGCATAAAAACAAACTTCGAATAAACCGAAGTTGGCGCAAAATTCTATTCATTTTATTTTTTATTATTATTATTATTTTTTTTATGCATCAAATCAAGAAAATATATGTATCAATCAATCAATATTTAGTTATATGTATGTATGTATATAAAAAGGCAGTCTTAGAAAATTTACAGAATGTACGAACGAACATTAAAATTCAAGCAAACATGATCAACGAACAATCGAACAATCGAACGAACGAACGAACGAACGAAATATGCACTAAAACTCAATTTTGGTTCAATCATATCTCAAAAAGAATGTGATCTATGTTGCACCAATAATACATAATTATAATATCAATCAATCAAGGCTTTTTGTTTTTGTTTTTTTATTTTATGTTTATCAAAATTAATTTTTTTTTTTTGTTTGATAGTGTTTTGATTTTTATTTGATAAAAAATCTTAATTTTTTTTTGTTTTTGTTTTTAGTTTTGTTTTGGGTCGTTACCTTGAGAATTAGGTTGCTTTTTGTCAAGCCATCTTTGTCTTTTCTATGCATTCTCCCTCTGCGATCAGCACTTTTTTTCTGTAGATTCTGGAGAATCTAAAACCATATATATACACAGGTATTATAAGCCCTGGATTGGCTAAGGTTTTCAAAAAGTTTTAGGTTTTCTTGTCTGATTTTGATAAGCAAATTGGTTTTTCGAGAACTTCTTGAATACTTATATATATATATATATTGTGACAGATATATATATTTATTTTGGTTTGTATAAAGTTGACGTTTTTTCATTAATTTTTTTTTTTTACTTAAATAAATACATATGTATATATAAACATAAAACAATAAATTGAGTTCAAGTTTCCATCGTTCTTTTTTGAATAATTTTTTGGGTGACGTTGCGCAAGTAAAGAAAGTGTTGAGGAAATTAAAAAGCATTTTTCAACACTTGAAAATTAATTGAAATGTTTCTCAGTTGCGACTTGGAAGAAAGTCTTCAGAGATTTTCTTCTCTTTGTACATTGTGCAATGAAGAATTTGTTTGAATTTTCAGTGCTTTATAAAGTCAGCAAGAAATGAAACATTCAAATGAGAAAGAGGCACAATAAATATGAATGTAAGCAAAACAACGAAATCATATAGAACAAAATACAGAAAAAATATAAAACACATAAAAACAACTGAAATTTCCCCCTGCGACAGAGCGAAGTTTGAAGCGTCTTTGTGAGAATATTGTGGAGAGAGAGAGGAAGAGCGTTAGAGAGAAAGAGAGAGACGGCTCGCGATTTGGTATTGTTGTGAGTTGTTGTTGTTGTTGTAGTTGTTGCAGAACTTGATGGGAAGTATTGGACCTGGACGTGGACTTGGACTTGGACTAACTGGGCTTGGAGCACAACGCATCACAAGTTGGAAAACAAATATATTTAAGATTTACAAAACTTTCAATTATGTATTATTAATATTATTATTTTTCTTTTTTGGTTTTTCTTGTTTTTTATTTTAATTTTTTTGGGCTTTTGTACAGCGTTGGTTTGAACATAAATATATATATATATACTTAGGAAGGTAAGGTATTAACTGAAATCAACTGAAATGATAGACATCGAGTATATTCTAAAACATTTAACAACTGAAAATGTATTATTCGAATAACTCCTATGGAATATTGAATGTTAAAGCCTAAAAACAGAATCAGAGAAGACTGAGCACTTTGGACTACATATATAGACAACTTGGAACACTGTTAGCTGTTCGACTGACTGTACTAAAGCCTAAAAACCCAGAGATAGGTTTTCATGTTCATTTCATTTTTAACGTTCTTTTAATTTGTGTATTTTGAATATAATTATATATATATTTTGAGGGTCGGGTAAAGAACAAAAATTGTGTTGCAAACTGAAAAACTGATTTGGTAAACGAAACAAATCGAAATCGAAATTGAAATCGAAATTGAAATCGAAATAGAAATATATATATATCATAGCATATATCATTCAATATGACTCAAATAAATATATATATATTACTTTTTAATATATCTTTTGCTATGCAAACCAAAAGTCAAACAAATTGCAGAAATTATAATGAAATTGAGTCGGAATTGTATACTTACATAGACCTCCTCCCATTGCGAGACGTAGCGGACGAGGCGGGAGAGACGGAGCAGGCGAACTAGAGAAAGTAATTTAGCTAGACGGAGGATGCGCAAAGCGCGTCCGGCATGCAAGATTTGAAAAGAATCAGAGAAATCCTGCAATTTCATAATCTTAATCAAAATGTTGCGTACTGTTTCTTTAAATACAATAAACTTACTTGATTGAAAATTAAAAATATATAATCTAAGGGTATCGACGAAATCAGATCGAGAAAAAACCAGGTTCTTAAATAGTGTTTAGCTATAAGCTTTGGATCCAATATTACTTGTTCAGCGTTGTCTTGTTGCATAATTCCTGTAATTGCGAGAGACCGAGAAAAAAATAGAGAGAGAGAGAGAGAGAGAGAGAGAGAGTGAAACAATTAACAAAAGAATTTCAAGCAAGGTGGAGGAATTTCGAAAATTCCACTCTATATATACATACATATATAGTAATTGCCATGTGCACACATTACCTGTTCTAAAATTGACTACAATATCTATTAAAAAAATAGTATCACTTAGGCAGTTGAAGGCAATCCATCGTGTGCTCAGATCATCGTTGAAGAATGATATTGCGACTGGCAGGATAATAAGATTTGCTACTAATAATAAAAGCATGCAAAGGTCCCAGTAAAACCTGAAAATAAAAACAATAGATGTATAAATATATTATAGGTATACATGGAGATTGCGTAACCCACCTGAATGAACTGCACGGGTGTATTACCCAATGCCCGGAAGTTTTCTGACGTATGCGTTCTTTGACCAAGGCCTTGCGGCTGCCAAATAATTTCATGGCCAGACGATTGTCTGTCGGCTGGAACCATGATTGCAATTGACTTTTTAGGAAATTGGCCGAGACTTTTTCCGATACTATCGGTATATTGGGCATTGGCTCCTCTTTCGGAGTGCCGTACAACGACACATCATCAAAGTGTACCTGAAAGATGCAAAACTCGATTAATACACACACTGATTCACCTGTAATTAAGGCCTAATTCTGTCTATTCCCTCTCGCTGGATTGCTACTATGATGAATTTACATATGACTAAATGGCATAGTTTGATTGTGTGGGTTAGTTGGTTAGTTGGTAATGCCTGCTCTAGTTGTTTAGGAAAAACCTTAGCTCTTGCCATTTCGGTTCCTTGGTCGCATATTAGCAGCGCCTCATCATCGAAAGCGGTGACCAGTGAGTCGGTGCAGGTGTTCTCGAATGAAATGCGCAAGTCGTTCTCATTCACATTCAATACGGAGCAGTATGAGCAGCGCACTGATTCTTCGCTATCGCCGTTCAGCAGGCTGCAAAACAATTATTGATAAAAATACAACAAGAAAAGCAATCATAATAAATAAACATGAATAGGAAATGCAACTAAATATATATATGCATATATATGTGTGTGTATATATAGTTGATATATTGTATTACAAGTACGCGCTTAAGGTAAGCCAGTGAAAGTAACGGCTATGCCGGGTTTTATAGGTTTTTTAATTCTATTTATATTTGTAGTTGTTTTTTTTTTTTTTTTTTATTCTCATAATTGTTGCACACGCACAATGCACAATTCGCACTGTTGCTGTTGCTGTTGCTGTTGCTGTTGCAGCTGCAGCATCCAGATCTCTCACCTTGCATTCGGTGATTGTCAAGGTCTTTGGCTCGTTGCGGAAACGAAATCGCGTGGTCTGTGTGCTCCGCTCTCTCGCCGGCGATGGCTGTTTGCCTGTCTCTATTGTTTGGTAAAGTAGAAGCGTGCAATGATATTTTTTTTTCGTGTTTTTGTATTTTTGTATTTGTATTTCTTTCGTTCTTTTTGTTGTTGTTGCTGTTCTGCTTCACACTCAATTGAGTGTAGTTTTTAAATGGGAAAGCTACGTTTTAATTAAGCCTGTTGAAGCTGATTTAATTTAATCTTCGCCTCGCATTAGCCTAATGAATTTATTACGAGCGAATATTATTATTATTATTAATATTGTTATTATTATTATTATTACTAGTGTGCGTGCCCGTCTTTTGTATACACATAACTAAAAATAGCCACGAAGTTGAGCAACAACAAAATCGTTTAGAATTTCTACACAGCCGATCGGATAACTGTTATCCGTTGGTTATCCATTGCAAGCCATTGTTATCCACTGTTATCCAATACATTTTGCATGCTTTTGTTGTTGATGTCTGCAGTTTTGGTTTTGGTTTTGGATTGCGTTTTCGTTTCGTTTCGTTTCGTCTCAATTTGTATTCTTTGCTTCTATTGTGGTTAGCGTTTAATTGTTAGTGGAAACTTGAAACGTGTTGAAGCAGCTGTTCGCACTGATTTGATGACCGTAACTTAATGTTATCGCTGTTCACAATTACACAAAATATACATATGTGTGTGCATGTGTGTGTGCGTTTGCATGCAGTTTGCTCTATATACCGTAATTTATCACTTTCAGTTATTACAAGCCCGCTAACCGAGCGCAACTAAGTAACAATGCGCGGCCAGCCAGCACCGGCAAACACTCCGAACGAACGCGCTGTCGAATATCGTCTCCGAATACCAAATACCGAATACCGAATACCGAATGCGCGTATACAAAACCGAGGCTGTTGGTATTCGGAATCGAAAATTGGTGTTCGTCTTCGGCTTGTGTATGCGTGTGTGTGTGCGTGTGTGTGTGTCGTGTGGCGTCCTCCAGCTGTCGGTTTATTTTGTTTGTTTGTTGCTTTGCTCGTTCACTCGCTTGCCTGTTTATAAGTTTATGTGTTTGTTTGTTTATTGCTTTGCTGCACTCGTTTTACCTCGACTCCCAATTTACGGCAATAGGGAATGCCGAAAAGGGAATTTGGCGCGTAATTAAATAATTGATCAAGTGATGATTTTTGTTGTTGTTGATGATTTTTTACATTGTTGATGATTTTTTACATTCCGCTCGCTTGATCATTTATTTCAGTTTTCTTATTCTTCTGAGTATTTCTCTTTGTAAGTTTACTTTTTGCGGCGAGCTGTTGCCGGGCCGGCTAGATAACCTGTTCTGAGGCTCTCGCGTTGCCGTTGCACAATAAATAAATAAAAACAATATTTTTGTTGTGTTGCGTTTGCTTTTTAATTGATTTTGCGACGAGCTGCGTCGCAAATTATAGCTCGTCTATAATTTGTTGCTATTCTTCAAAAATTGACGCCAATAAAAGCACAGAAAACGGAACAACAAGAACAACAACAACAAACAACAAAAACTATCAGAATTACCTCTAGATTTTATGTAAATGAATTGGTCTAACGGGTTACCGAGCCCGGGCCGGGAGGCTAACAACAACCTCAACTATCATTGAGCTCGAGATGGAGCTCAGAGAGAGAGAGGGAGTGGGAGATTGTAGTTGGGGTAGGGGCAAACACTGTTCGCTTCTAGTCACAATCTAGTCCAGTAAATTATGGATATAGTCGATTTGAGTCACTGAGCTTAGGCAATTGATATTATGATAATGGCGCGAGAGTTTTCCGTGTCAACGACGCAATCAGCACGTACAGCAATCAATTCCCAATGCTCAATATCTCATCCACGGTCACGCGAATGCCCGATTTGAAAGTTTAGTTCCGATCACACCGATTCGAGGGATTAGTTATTAAGTCCTGCTCACTGCTCCGATCGTCACGCTGCACGCTTTAATTATGATTGAAAGCTCAACGCGCTCATGAAGTTCACTGTTCGCGACTTAGAAGCTCATTATGCGACTGGACCCTGGCCGAACCACATAACTCCCCGACTCAGACACAGACGGCGACTCAGACAGCGACTCAGACTCGGAGTCAGACGATGCTGATGGCAGTATGCAAATGCTGCTCGATAAGCGGCTAACAAAAACCGGTAAAAGACATGAGACGCGAATTTAACGACATACGGCAGCAGCAGCAGCAGCAACAATAATTAAGTGTGATCTAGTCCCACAGTATTCGACTAGCATATACCCTGGATGTTGGGGTGGATTTTAATAAAATATAGGGAAGTTCTCTCCCATTAGAAGAAAACAGGTATGACCTTCGGAAAGGGGATATAGTATGTGTCTCTATATAGACGGTAAGATCTGGTTTAATTACTATATGTTTTCAATTGTGGAAGATCTGCTATTGCCATATTATATTATCATTCATATTCATTCATATCAGGATATCATTCAAATGACTATTTCAGCTTACTCATATCTAGGCTAGTCTTCGGAGGGGAACGGACGGACAGTAGGAACTCAATCGGCACTAGAAAAATCATCAAATAAACTTCAACTCTATAATCCCGAATATCCTGCATTAGTTTAGGAACGAATGGATTGTCGAATGAGCAATCGCACGGACCGTCGGACGTAGAGTCCACTGTACACTCGAAAGGACAGTCGGACTGACAGTCTACACTCAAGCAGAGTCTAGTCTAGGCAGATGAAAAGACGGCTAGACAGACCCCAAGCTGGATTAAAATATAAAGAATCGATATACGCCATAAATAGAAATATAAGAAGTATTCTGCTGCCTGTCACATTCAATATACACCCCATTTATCCATTTCAATTGGGCAGAGGGTATAGCAACGTCGGACGACGACTTTGCATGCGTAATTCGCTTAGCAATTGGAGCGTCGCATCGCGTCGCGTCTCTCAAGACATTGTAACCGAGCAAATGGCCAAATTGGCCAACTGGCTGGCTCGTTAACTGGTTAATGGTTGATGATAAGAATAGTTAAGTAAATGCATATACATATATATATCTATATATGTACATATGTGTGTATATCTATATGTATGGGCATAGCAGACTCACCGCTCGCTAAGCTTGCTCTTGTGCCTGCGTATGTGGCGCCGATTGAAGCTGTTGGTGCACGAGGTGGACGTTGGCCTTGACGTCGGATGATGGACGCCAAAGTTGTGGAGCTGCAGCGACTTGAGTGTGGCTGGCGCTGTCGATGCCTGGCCGTGGACGTGCCCGTGATGGCTGTGCTGTCCGGTGTGTCCCACAACACCGGCGCTGGCTACTGTGATCGTCGACTCGCCCACCGCCTCATTGGCCGCCTCGGAGCCCTGCTGGGAGCCGTTGCTGGACGAGTGATGGGTGTAGTCGGTCGGTGCGCTCAGCTGGCGATTGAATTCGGCCTTGCGCCGTGTCAGATCCGTCAGGCAGTACTTGTTCAAGTGGCCGTTGCTCGAGACGGAGCTCTTGGGCGATGATGCCAGATGCTGTGTGTAGGCCGAGTGTCCTTGTCCTTGGCCCTGGCCGTGACCGTGGGCATGTAGCTTGTGGCAGGAGTTGCTGCTCACGCTTAGCTTATTGCCGGCGCTGTGCAGCAGATTGTTACAGTTCTTGCCGCTGATCTTCGCCGCCAGCGAGTGCGGCACCGGCGGACTCTTGCCCGTCGTCGGTATCGTGTTGCTGCTGCTGCTGCCAGCCGCCCTGTACTCCTTGTCGTCGCTCTCGCTGCGCACCGATGCCCGGTACGCCGGAAATGTCTTCGTCTTGCTCTTCAGCGAGCCGTTCAGCAGCAACTGTTGCTGCCGTGCGGCAACCGCCGAGAGCGCCGGCAGCTGCTGTTGGCGTGTCGCCGCTGCTGCTGTTGCCGCTGTCGCTGTCGCTGCCGAGGATGAGGATGAGGATGAGCAGCCGGTAGCTGTGGCCGGTGCCGACAGGGACGATGGCACCGTATGGGCAGCACTTGGAGCTACCTGCGGCTGCAGCGAATGCTTCTTCTCGACCAGATACAAATTGAGGTACTTGTCACCCGGATGCAGTGAGTTGTCGGAGACAGCGTTCGACTTGGATATGATCTGGCCCTTCTTCTTGGCGGTGCGTGTCTTCAGGGAGAGATTGCGCAGCTTCTTGGACTGCTCCTTGATCTTGTTGGTGCGCAGGAACGACGGACTGTTCGCGATGCACTTGAAGATGTACGTCTGATTCACCAGCTGCTGCTTGTCGCTGCCCGTGTCGTAGTCGCTGTTCAGATTGAGATTGAGATTGAGATTGGTGAAGTGCGGCTCCGACAGCTGTTGCTCGCTGTAGTGGCTCTTCAGCAGGCCGCCAGCTGCTGTCGCTGCTCCGATGCCAATGCCTCCGGCCGACGCCTGATCCTCGGACGCGGGTGCTGCACTCAAGCTGCGCGTGTATTCGTGACACGCATCGTACAGAGCCGATTGGCCACCGGTGCTGCTGATGCTCTGGGTGCCACAGCTAACGGGACTGTGGCTGTGCGAGGGCGCCGGATCGAGAATGCGCAGCCCACTGCGACTGTCGCTAGAGTTCTGCTTGGAGATGCCGCTCGATAGCCGACTGCTGCTGCGCTGCCGTTGGGCGCGTGGCTCATCCAGGCCCAGCTGGCCCAAGCCAGCGGCTCCTCTCAACAGCGAAACACTATCACCGTCTCGATCCCGATCCCGATCCCGATCCCGATCCCTGTCCCGATCTCGATCACGATCCGCTACCTCGCCGCGCCGACTGCGTCCGTAGCCGAGGGCGACTCCAACGCTGCCGCTGCTGCAGCTATGCTGATCGGCCGCCGGACTGGGACTGGGACTGTTGCGCACGGAGGTGGAGGCCGAGGAGTGCGAGTGGATGGGTATGGGCCCAGAGGCCGCCGCTACCGCTGCCGCTGTTGCCGCCGCCGATGCGGATGCGGATGCGGATGCAGAGTTCGATCCCGCCTGTGCGTAGCTGAGGCTAATCAGAGACTGACGCACCAAGTGCTGATGCGAGTGCGAGTGGCGCTGCTGCTGCTGCTGATCGTCGGGGTACAAGTTGTCTCGGCTGGCGCTACAAGAGGCACAGAGACACGAATGAGAACCGGGTAAATGATATAGAATAAATGGCGATAGACGCCGGCAAACATACAAATTTATCTATTTGAGATTGGCAAAAAAGAAACGAAATTTGTACAGCGGGTGCGGGTGCTTTTGCGGGTGCGAGAGGCATAGGCGAGGGGCCAGAAAGTGGACAGAGGCTACGCTAAAGTGAGCAGGAAACGGTGTGGAAAACACGCCGAGACAAAAGCAAATAAACAAAAGAAATTGTTAATTATAAATATTGATTGTGCAGCTGTGCGAGTGGAGGGACGGTGCTAGGGTACGGGCATGTGAATAGAGGCTTGAGCTCAAGCGGCTTCTGAGTTCATCAGAAACGCTCAGCAAACTATATACATATACATAGACATGAACATTGTATATACATGTGATACAATTTATACACCCGTATTTATAGCTATATAGATATAGATATATATACAATGAAGCGACCGAGCAGCCGACATGCTCATCTGCTTTTGATCGCGCGAAAAATTGAACTAAATTAATGTTTAGAAACACGCATGGCACTTAGATAAAGACATAGATATAGATATAGTTATAGATGTAGAGCTACTGATATATACATATATACAGAGTTATATATGTAGATGTGTGCGTGTGTGTGAGTGTCTAGGCAGGCATGCACATTAAGCAAATATCCAAGATATATAGCTCTTTGGCCCCCCACAAATTGAAAGCCTTAACAAGAATGACCCCCACTGTCGCCCACTCTCTCACTCCCTCTCATTCTCACTGAAAGTCTGAGCGGAAGTACTCTAAATCAAATTTTGCTAAAAGCGACTGATAAGATAACACGCCGAACATTTATGTTTTATTTATGGTATCGGGCATCTGGTATCGGGTATCTGGTATCGAGTATCTGGCCTCTGGTATCTGATTGTCTGGTCCGCTGAACTTTTTCGGCAAGCAGATAATATATACAAACTCATATGCATATTATTTGCAGTGGAACCTAATGCATCGAAAATGGAGTCAAAATTGTCTATACAAACTTCCTTCTAAACAAATATGTCAGAATATTACAAACTAAGTTGATTCTAGGTCGAGGTAAACTGTTTTTGATTCCTCTCTGAAAGCTTAAAGCCTATTTAAAATCTATAAAAAAAAAAAAAAAATTGTATTAAAATTAAATTTTCATCAGATCGTAATGATCATACACTATGATCACACGAATATATATAATCATAAAACAGCGCTTTTTTTTTAAATTATAAAATATTTAGAAAATGTTAGAAAAAAAAAATTAATACATTAAAAATTATTTGCAACTATCTTGTATTACAAATTTAATTTTAAAATAATTAAACTCTATGTTTGATGCTCTTAACAAAAAACTAAAAATTAATTATTTCTACTTAAAAAAACAATAATTTTATTCTAAAACTCCAGCTTCTGTATTAAAAATTGTTAAATAATATTGTATTGTAATATTGTATGATGAAACAAATATCATATATGTTTTTAATAAAATACGTGACTTGCTTGGTAATTATTAGAATTATATATCATTATTACAGCCCCAAATGTTTCCTCTGCATATTTACAATTTTAATAATTTTACTGCTTTTAATTATGATATGGATTTGAATGCATTTGCCTTGAAATTTTACTTTTTCGGCTGCATATTTTGACTGCTTTTAAATGAAGTCAAGCACACTGTGCACACTGGTCTAACATGAATGGCCCAGCACATGTAGACAGCAAAAATGTGCATGTAAAGCATTTATGTATTTATATATATATATATATATTTTTTTAGCTATGCATAATGCATATTCCATATGCGAACGATTCCAAAAGAGTTATATATGTATAGCTTTGTATGTATATATGTATTCAGATAGTAAAGGGAAGAGCTAATGCTGCCGCTGCCATTGCCCCTGGTGGTGTTGCTGTTGATGGTGCTGTATCTGTATCTGTGGTTCTAGCTCAGTCGCAATCTCAACTCGTTTGGCACGCAAGCGGCACACGGCGCACACACAATTTTGTTGGGCCAATGCAAATATTTGTTCAACATTTTCTATTGACAGTTTGAGTGCAAAAATTGTAAATCGTGAATCGCAAATCGCAATCGCTGGGCAAACTAAAATCAATTTCACTCAATTAGGCGCTCACGCCATGCGCTCAGCCGATGCTCCAAATGCAATTATCTCAATTTTGAATATGCATTTTCGAGCTGTGAGTTCGAGCTGTGTATTTGGATTGGAAATTTCTGAAACTATGCAATGTGTGATGCATTAGCGTAATGATGGTGCACACGACAGCCCTTCAGCAAACAGAAGGAGAAGCAGCAGAAAAAAATAAAAAATAAAAATGATAAAAATGTTACGAATGACTGCAGATAAATCTGACGTTAATCCGCTTTCAAGTCTAACTTGAGATGCTGACTGAAATCAAAGGGAAAGCAACGCCTCAGACAGGTTTTTTTGTGTGTTTTTGTTGCTTTTTTTTTATTTTTTTGCTGTTGTCAATTTGATTTGAATTGGGACTTGAAGCACTCGAATCTCGCATCGTCAAGAGCGCTGCGGACAAATGTGCCCTGCGGCAGCTCGAGCAGCTTCCAAAAAACCTGCAAACAATTGGCAAGGTTGCCTTTGCCCATGATAATTGTATTGACTGCTCGCTGGGCCAGCTACAATGTCAACTTTGGCGCATTGGAGAGACACAAGTGGGCAGAAAGAATGGGGCTGTTAGGTGTGGAGTGTGGGGTGTGGGGTGTGGGGTGTGGGGTGTCCCTTCACCACTGAGCACGTGCTGCCATCCTCGGGCAATCCAATGCGTTTAGCTGGTAGAGGCACACAGACCCAGTTTCTTAAACACAATATGACTCAATTATTAATTCAAGAGCCAATTGAAGGCATTAAGCGTAAATTCGAAAAGCGTAATTGCGCCGGACCCGGCAGTTAGCAGCTGCCGGCTGGCAGCTTGATGCCTGGTGGCTGGTGGTTGGTGGTTGGCGGTTGGCGGTTGGCGGTTGCATTGCATTCCATTTTGTTTATCGAAATTATATCAATTTCCCTCAGCAGCAAGTGCAACAGCACAAGGCGGCGGTTAAATGTGTTTTATATACAATAACAAGTCAGAAAGCTCAAAGCGGGACTGCTCCACTACGGGATTCCCTGCACCCATCGAATAAATGGAATTCCAATAAATTTAGCTCCAAAGGTGTGGGAGATATACCTTTATAATTGATTTTTGATAATCGATAACACTAAAATAGGAATAGTTATCGATTTAAAAAAAACTAAACTGGATCTGCGGGTGCTATACCGGAATCCTCAACCAAATTTCAAGTCTCTAGCTCTTATAGCCCTTGAGATCGGCGCGTTATACATACAGACAGACGGAGGGAGGGACGCATAGATGAACAACTCACGGTATATATTTATATACAGTATGGCCTCTTACACGCCTCCTTCTTCCTATTACAAACATGTTAACAAACCCATTATACCCTGATTTCCGATTTTCCATGGGTGCAGAGTATAGAAACGTATATAGAAATAACGAAATATATATTTATAAATCAACATGCATACATGTATTTATATACAAATGTTTTCCTATGTGCAATTGTTATAGCCTTTGCCGCTTATGAATTTTACAATTGATCTGCTCTAATTTTAGCAAAAATAATAATTTCGAAATAGGCAGCTATATTTTTTTGTATATGGGAAATTATTGCAACTGTAAATTGAAAAGGCAAATTCAAATGAAAATCGATGCAGCTGCCAATCAATTTGCATAATGCCAATCGCACAAATAAACAATCATTTGGTCAAGGTGAGGGCGAGGGGAGTTGCGGTAGGCTGAGGCATACCTGTCGTAGTACTTGGAAATGTAATTATATTTCAACAGCCCATCATCTATATTTATGTACATGTATATCTATCTATATCTGTAGCCAAATTAAACCGGTTAGACAAAGGACCAATCACAGTAGACACAATGCTGAATTGCCCATTGTCATAACTGTAATTAATATGATATTTCCAGCCATGCTGTGCCATAGGTCATAATTCTTAATAATAGAATACGCAGTGAATTAATGCTTTCATAAAAAGATTCATCAGCTATATATACACATATATATATATATATTTATCTTTGCACTGTGTATTTTGACAACCAAAAGTGACTCCAGCACGCCGAACATTAATTATTCGAGCGTAATTTGCAATTAGAATTGAGCTGAAAATAAATCTACGTCATACTCAAACGACATGCCAATTCAAAATTAATGTCGTTGATCTTAAAATTAAATTATAGTGAGATATAGGTACTTAAGCATTTGTATATGTACATATATATATACAGGTATATATATATATATATATATATATATATATATATATATATATATTACTTCAGAAACTCACAGGTAGATCTCATAAGTCGATTACGAACGGGCACAGAAGCAGGAGTTAACAATCAAATAAGCCAACATCGAACATGCCGATGCTCTAATACTCTTGCAGCTAACTAAATATAATGATAAAAGGACTGAACTGGGATGAGAATATACAATTTAGTATTAACATATTATATTTCAAGCTCTCAGCTCTTTTACATTATTTAAAAACTTGTATATTAATACAAGGAAAAGAAAAATTTTGTATATATTTTTAATATATTTTATATATATTTTATATATACATATATATATATTTTTTTTTTTTCATCTTTTATGTGATTGCAATTTTTCTAAAAAATAAAAGACTTAAAAAATATATATTATATGTTATATATTAAATAGGGTTTCTTACAAAACAATATTCTTGGGTCCCGTTATTAAGGGATTCTTTGCAAAAATTAGCTTAAAAATTGGGTACACAGACAGACAGATTTATATGTCGATTAAGATAACAAATATATTTAATAATTCAATAAAAACACACGCTGCAAGAACATTAATAATAATAATAAAATAATATATATATTTTACATTTTCGATTTTTGATCAGGGTTTAACGAGCAAGTGTATTTATCTCTATATATACATATGTATATATAAAGTTCATTGGCATTGGCAAAAGGGATTTGATAAAATATTAATTTACAAAAAAAAAAAAAACAATAATATTAAGTAGCGTTTTGGAATGCATTAGCAGAGTAGGAAGAAGAAGAAGAAGAGTAGGATAGCTGAGTGCTTTATACAACTATTTATGATTAATTAGAATAATTCATTGAAACGAGAAACTTTGTTTATGCTCATAGAGTTCTAGGGTAGCTTGCAGTAGGGGATTAGGGAATAGCAAGTTAATAGCATTTAAAACGTGTTGTGGGAGAATCTGTAGCAAGTACATAGTTAGTACATAACTAGTAGTAGTAGTAGTAGTAGTGGTAGTTAGTAGTAGTTATAGTAGAGTAGTAATAGTAGTAATAGTAGTTGAAAGGTAGAGGCAGAGAGAGGCAATTTGAAATTTTGAGTACCTTCACTGATGATGTCAGTACGTACGCAAAAATTGGCTTCCACAGCGTTAATATGAAACGGAATCGAGTGTTTCACGCTGATTGTTTCGATTTCACTTAGTTTCTTTTTCTTTATTTTTGTTCTTTTTTGCGAAACTTGTTTCGCTAGCGCTTCGTTTTTGTTTTGATATTTAAAGTTTTGTTTTGTTTTTTTTTGCTTTTCTGTTCAAGTTTTGTACTTTTAAGCAAGTTTTCTGTAAAAATAACAACAACAACAATGACAAACATAATTTTCAATGTAAATATTCACTTGAAACGAATAGCAAGAAAACAAAAAAGTATGGGATTAAAATAAAATAAATAAGTTTTAATTAACTAATAGTCAGATTCCACGAAGTAAAGTTTCGTTTGTTTAACTGGAAAAGTTTTGCGGAATCAGTCTATGGCACACATACAAATACAAATGTGACCGTGTTTCTGTGTGTGTCTGTGTGGGTGTGTGTATGTACTTGCTATGTGCATCTGTTAACAGTATACAAAAAAACTGTAACTAGTTCAATTGGAAACATCGAGCTTCCTACACAAAAATGCCAACAAAACTGTTTATCTCACTCTATATATGTATGTGTGTGTGTATGTGTGTGTGTGTTAGCTACAATGTGCAAGCAACAACAATAATGACAGCAAGCCCTTTTTTATCAATACACACATATACTAAGAGACTCAAATACATATGCAATCCTATGTACAGGGGCGCCTCATGGCAGGGTAAGCCGAAATTCGGTCAGTGCTTTAATCATTGAAGTAAAAGCGAAAGCTTCCGTTGCCTGCATTGATGTTGTCGTTGGACATGTACACACACACACAAATACGCTAACACAATTACACACACACACATACTCATACACTCATACACTAAAGAAGTAATTGAATGGCGCCTGTGTGTAGGCAACGCTTTTTTGCACACTGCATACAAGTGCACTTAAAGTACTTTGACACTATTTTTCGAACGGTTGCTCATTGTTGTTTGGCCATTGTTGCTGTTGTTGCTGTTGTTGCTGTTGTTGCTATTGTCGCCATTGTGCTGGCCGCTTGGCTTTTAATCTAGTTTCGTAATTGCATTGACTGAGTGACGGATGACTAACGCTGCCCGCCCGCCCGCCTCCCCTCTGTGGACCGTTCAATGGACGGAAATCAGTTGCATTGTGCTCGAAAAAGCCAAAGGAAATAAGCAAAATGGGATCAAATAAGAATATTGAACAAGTGAAACTTGAACACACACAAATACACAAAAGCACACACACACACACATACACTTATATAGCCATAAATAATTACAGCAACAAACTGACCCTAAAAAGCTGTTGTCATTTGCTTTCAAATTTAAGCTTTCAAATCGTTGCAGACACACACACAGACACACGGAGGCTCACATACACATTTAGATAAACAACAGCAGCAATAACAACAACAACAATGTCAACAGTTTAACTTAAGAAATCAACAAACAAACGAACGAACGAACAAACAAACACAGCAAACAAACCAAAAGAAACAACACAAACGAATGGGAATGCTGAAAATGAAATGAAACGGAAACGGTAATACATTCATAAATATGTATGTGTGTACGTATGTATGTATATATTTTAATATGCACACATTCATGTATGCATGCGTATGCGGGCAGATATGCTTGAAGCTATGTCTGTGTGCGTGGGCTTCAGGACGTACCAGCTCTACTATATTATTGATAAGCAGACTTTTTCCTAAATATTTGATGAAATGTTGGGATTTAGGTCGTTCATACCCATAAGCACAGCCTCAACGTCAGACGCTCGCACACGCATACCAAATGCATGCACACAGACACACACACATACGCAAAATGCCAAAACATACCAAATATACCATAAATACGTACATACATACAAGCACGTGTATACACTTGTATGCGATACGTAACGGAGCGCCACATAACGTAACGTAATGTCATGCACATGTATGTATACAATAAGCAACGCAACGAAACGCAGCGTAACGCAACGAAACGTACCGCCATGTAACGTAATATAAAAATAATACAATACATAAATCCATACATGCACATGTACACTCATGTATACGTAACGCAACGCAACGTAACGCAACGTAATATAATGTAACAATTATACGTTTAATTAACAACAATTATCAAAGAAATACAAGAGAATAATTATACATATATATGTATATATAATTGCATACCGTTGATCGTTGGTAAATGTTCCGAAGGCTCCAGGACCGCTAACTCGGCGCTGTGTGTGTTTAACGTGCATTTTCTGTTACAAAAGCCCAGCGAACGCAGCTCCTCTGCATGGAAACGGTGAAATTGCGTATTCTTACTTTCGCTCTTCGTTAGTTTGTGATGCCGTTATGCCACGGCTGTTACTCCTTGTTGCTGCCTTCTGCTCAGATTAAATCGCGCGCGCTCGCACTCGCACTCACACACACACCAACCGCTCACACACCAGCCGCGCGCACACACACACACTCTGTTGCTGTTGAGTTTTTTATGCTGCTGCTCCTGCTGCTGATGTTGCTGTTGTTGCTCTTGTTGCTGTAGTTGTTGTGATTGTTGTTCTTGTTATTATTGCCATAGAGCACAACCCGTTAGGCCTGTCGCAATGCTCGACTTTGTCATGGTGTATTTGCTGCATATGGTAATCGAGGTTGTGTCTCTGTGACTATGTTAGTGTGTGTCTTTGTATGTGTGTGTGAATTTTGTTTAGGTGTATAGTCTGTCTCTCTCTCTCTTTCTGTCTATCTCTCACTGCCGTTTGTGTCAGTGTGTGTGTGGGCGCAAGTTGCGTTTCGATTTTTGAGAATTAACTAATACGAGAATACAAGTACACGACATATACGAACACATAAACAAAAATAATTGCTTTTCGTTGTTGCTTAGATAACTTCTTGTAGCTCTCTAACTCCCTCACTCTCACTCTCTCTCTCTCTCTGTCTCTGTCTTTCTCACTCACAGAGGCCGCATGCTGAACGTTTTTAGCGGCTTTTTATTTGCTCTTATTATTTTACTATTTCACTTGCTAAACTCTGTCGGTTTGGTGTCTGTGTACGTGTGTGTGTTTGAGTGTATGCGTGTCTGACTTTGGTGGGTTATAGTTGGAGGTGTTAAGTAACGTAGGTTGACTGTCTAAAATGTAGTTACTAAAATAGTTAACAGCACTAGTTATATTGCTTATGGATCTGGTTGGGTTTGGTTTCGCTTTCGCTTTCGAATTGGAATTGAAATTAGAATTGGAGTTTCAGTTGGGCGCTAATGCTGAGTTTTGAGGTTATGTTTAACGTATTTGTCTACTGAGTATATATGTATATTAATACCATATGTTGCTATTTTTATTTGACTTGTATCTATATATCTATGTATACATATGCCTACAATATAATATATTATATGTAGATTTTTCGTGTTTTGTTGTGTTCTTTTGTACTTTGGATTATAGACGTCGTTTTATATACTCTAAGGGATACCGTTATTATAGTTATTTGTTTGTCGTTTTAGGTGGAGTTGTTAGTGGCGATGATAGGCGGGGCGGGCGAAACTGAAGGATGGTGGGCAGCAGGCGGAGAGCACACACGGTTATTTATTTGTGTTTATCGTTTATCGTTTAAGATCGTTAAATATACATATGTTTAGAATATCACAAAGAACGGCTATAATAAATGTACTATTTAGCATCACTTTTTTCTAGGCCACGGCAAAAGAATATAAATTGAATTTCTATCTGCTTCGATTCGGCTCCTTTTTCTTTTTCTTTTAGTTTTTGGTTTTTGGTCTTGTCTTCCTCTTACTCTTCCGTCTTCCTCTTTGTCTTCGTGCTCAAAGTTCAATGAACGCAACGAATTATCTGCGATGACTTTTCGCTACTTCGCTAATGGCTTGTTGGAAATTGTTGTGAGTTAAGTTAAGGCGTTATGGTGTTACCGTTATATATATAAATCTATATATATATTGTGGCTATATTGTGGTCCGGGTTTTTCTTCTTCTTTCTTTTTTAATTTTGGGGTAACCGGGCCGCTTGTGGTTGGCCGGGCGACCGTGGGGCGTGGCGCGGCGTGGCTTGTGCTGAAGTTACGTCAAGGCGCGTAATGCAAGAAACCCAAACACAGGTATATATATATATATATCTATACGTATATGTATTTAGATATATCTCTAAATGTAAGCTATAAAAGTTGCACAAGCAGCACGCGAGGCGAATTTGTAGGCGTCCTTGTCGTCCTGCACGTCCTTAATTAGTGCGTTTATTTCGTAATTCTTGGAGTTTGTAGTTTCGTTTTTGCGGCTTTATAAAAATAAATCCATTTACACATACATATACATATACAGATATATAATTAGTTATATTCTATGCAATTTGTATATATATATGTAGAGAGAGAGGCAACTACTTGGTAGTTTTAGTTTAGTCGTTAAGTGCGATTAATACTACATATATATAATTGTATATATATGTATATATAATTAATTTGATTTTGCTACATGAAGAAGACGCTTGTTCTACAAACTACGAGGTTTCCTTTAGCTATAGCTCTAGTTATATCAGTTATTTCATTCACTGCTGAACGAATCGCATAACGTTTTTATATAAGTAACATATATATATATATATATATATATATATATATATATATATATATATATATATATATATATGCGTGTGTGTGTGTGTTTTTATATAGGTAATAGTTATGTCAGTATATAACGCCTCTATAGATAATTGTATTGTATATATGTTATAGCACTTTTCCTTTATATATAAGTATGTATGTATGTATGTAGCGAGTGTTTTTGTAATTTTCTGTTTTTCTTTTTTTGTTGTTGTATATTTTTAAAAGTAATTTGTTCTTGCTAAATTTTGTTAAGTACTTATAATTGCTGCGCTTTGCTGTAGGTGTGTGTGTGTGTCAGAGTGTTTTTATGTATTTGTGTATTTGCTCAATTTCTTTGTTGCAGGTACATAGGTTTTTGGTTATTTTGTTTTTAAGGTGTTTTGTGGTTTTTTCTTAGTTTGCTTTTAGGCGTTTCCGGGGTCGTTGATTAAGTAATGCTGCACTTGAAGTTTGATCTAGTTGTAGCTTATATCGTTTGTTTTCGTTTCGTTTCGTTTTTTTTTTCTATTTTTTTTTACTATTTGATTATGTAATTATGCTTGGTCTTTACTGTTATATTGAACTGTGTTATATGCCACTTGCGCTCAGTTTAGCTGCTTCGTTTAAAATTTTGGCAAAAAAGAAGGAAATATGTAATTCAGAGGTAATTCGTCATCCACACACACACACGCACATAGAATCACGCATATATACATGCACACATATATTTCCATATATATGTATGCATATAACTAACAACACACACCCATAGATTCACCGTGTGCGTGTGTGCTTTTATTGAATGAACCGTTTAGCGTTCGTTAAATGTTAAACAAATTCTTTACGCAACACAATTAGACTCTTTCACACACTCACATACACACGCACAGAAACCGCAAGCGAATCATATAAAGAAAATGGAACACAAGAATAAAGTGCACGTTAAATCAATGCTTCTTTTGACCTCTATTACATTTTCGTTCGTCTTCGCTTGCGCCTTCGCTTTTCATGTCTCCTTCGCCTGCTACCTGGAACGTTTTTTTTCGTTCGCTTCTGCTTCTTCTTCGTATTTTCAATGTCCCGTGTTACGGCACAGTTGGGCACAGCGTGTTTCGATTAGCTTTTTTTTTAAGTATTGTGAAGTAGATTTCTTAGCGCGTTTTTCTTGCACGTTCGCTGCGTTTATCACAATGCTGCTTGAATCAATTGATTTATAACAAATTATGGAATGTGGGTGTGCGTGAGAGTGGCGCTTAGCTTAGTTTAGTTTTGCTCACAGCAGCGTTTCACTTATTGTATGTGTACTTTCAACTGAAAATCGCTTTACATAACGGTACTCTGGTACTCTGTTACTCGCTGCTGCTGTGCTGTGCGAAACACGACACGAACGAACTCAGCGCGACAAGTGAATCTTCGCTTGGCACTGACGTGCGCCGTGAGCCTGTGAAATTTCGCTGAAAATCGATAAGGACACACACGGACCAGACACACACAAACAAACACGCACACACACACACGCACATACACACCCGCATAGAGCTAGCGCAAATGCAAAAGCAGCGCAAAGTCACCAAAACTAAAAAGCACAATACACCGAAAACGAGAGCGCTCACTGCCAGTGAAAGTGCACATGTCCTGAACGTGCTGCTACACTGGTGGCCAACAATAGTGAGCGCGGTGCGATAAAGCGTGCGGCATTTAGATTGTGTTCGTTATTAGATAAATTTCTTAAAAGCACCAGCAATATAGTTAGATTAAATACCTCTTTTCTTGATTTCTTTTACGATATGGATTAAATGTTAAAAATCAAATATTATATGAATTTTTATTCGTTATTATTATTACAATATTATATTTTATATGGTTTCGAATGTAAAGAATTCACTTACTCATATTCCAAGCGAAGATTGCGTATACGCAATTTTTCTACAACAGTATTATTATTACTAATATTAATAAATAAGCAATTTTTCATTAAATTATGTTAAATTTACGTGCGTATCATAGCTACATGTATTACATCAAATATAAATAAATTTTTATACACCGCTCCTTAGAAGCAAATTACGTATACGCACGAACCCAACCATTTTCTGAATAGAATAGAACAGTAATAGCAGCAGAGCACTCAATTGCTGGCCACCAGTGTACACGCACTTATAAGCGTCATCTAAGTTAAAGCTGAGAACGTGAGCATGCGAGTGCGCATTTGTTTGGCAAGCTTTGCTTTTGCTCAAAGTCCTTGCGCTCACACTGGCTGCCAGCGGCGTCGTCGTCATTCTGTGACGTTTGCTCGTGCAAAAACAACATAAATAACTGAATGCCGAATGGAGAGCCGAGCGCTAGGCCCGAACACGCACGAACTGGCGGCGCTTGGCTGCCCGCTGCTTGCTGATTGTGCTTTGCTTTTGTGTTTTCGCTGTGAATGAAAGTTCGAAAGCATCAGCTGGTTGGGCTTTAACATATTCTCAATTGTGCTCAACGGGAACCCCTGTTTGTTCTACACCCAAACACCCACACTCTCTCTCTCTCTCGCGCGCTTCGGCAACAACGGCAACGGCCAAGTAAACAAATACATGTGCACAGCGCGCGGCGCGCACATGTTCAGCTGTAGCTGTAAGGTCAGAGCAGAGCGCGTCCTTACAGTGCATGCTGGCAGTATGCATACGCGAGTGCATTTATTATTGCTGTATATATTGTATATGGATAACAAACAATGTTAAAGCTATGTACAATAGGCAGGTATTCGGTGACTTTGTGGCGCTGCCCGAGCCTCGCACATTAAAGTTGCCAAAGAAGAAGGTCCTCGGCAGCTTGAGTGAGGGCAGCGCCTGACATTGGCCGGCAAACCAGCGGCGAGTGTTACCATCGCTGTCGCGGGCCACAATGCAAATCTCGGCGCCACCCAGTTTCGCCTCGCCGTGGGACAACAGCTCGGCGACGGGTATTTCGGCTGTGCGCTGATTGTAGGCATAGTCCGTCTGGTGCAAAATCTCGTTGCTGCTGCTGCGTATGTAAACATTAAAGTCCGCCACGTCTGCAATGGCTGAGACAAACCAGCGCATGGTCAGATTGCCCGCCTTATTGCTAAACATAAAACAAAAGAAAATTTAGCTACAGCTGATTTAGAATATTTGAATAAATATTTATAACCTACGTTTGCACCTCGCGAAAGCGGACATCCGTCAGCTGTTTGTACTCGTTGCCCGCATAGAGCTCCAGCTCATCCTCCCTGCAATTTAGGTATTCATCTTCGATGTTCAGCAGGTGCTGATCCTTGACAATGCTGGGCGTCTGGCAACTGACGCTGCTTAGGTCTTCGCTAGGCGCTGTCTGCTGCAGCATAAAATGCTTCAACGGTCGCACGTTACAGCCGCAATACAGCGGATTCTCGGCCAACAGGACTTGGCTACCATTGTGCATGGTGGCCACCAGCGAGGCTGGTATATCCTCCAGGCTATTATTCCGCAAGTCAATGTATTTCAGCGACTTCGTCTTGACCAGATTTCCAAAGGGCAAATGATAGATTTGATTGTGCGAAATATCCAAGCTGCTCAGATTCTTGGGCAGATCGAAGATATGCTCCTCGGACATCAGATTCGTCAACTCATTGTGGGACAAATCCAACGATTGCAGCGAGGTAAAGTTCGATAAGACGCCACGACGCAGTTCGTTAATTTGATTATGGGACACATTCAACTTGAGTAACTTCTTCGTACCGAAGGTTATGTCATAGGTGAGCACGGGCATTTGATTGTAGCTCAAATCCAAGTACTTCAGATTGTAGGGTATATACTGATGGGATGGGAAGGTCTTCTTGGTCACGAAACTGATGCGATTGTGGCTCAAGTTAAGTGTCTTCAGGCTGAGCAAATCGTCCAGCACACCGTGCGTCTTATTGTCCAGCTTCGAGAGGGCATTGTGCGACAGGTCGAGCGTGCGCAGCGATGGCAATCCAATGAATATATCATTTGGCAGCTGTCTCAGCCCGTTGCTTGACAGATTGAGTGTGAGCAGCTGCAGCAGCCCCTCGAATGCCCGTTTGCTGTGCAACCGAATTATTCATTTAAATGCATCTGTTTGACTGCAGTGTCAGGTCGCAGCACTTACCTAATATCCGAGACCTGATTCCCATAAAGATTGAGCTCAAACAGAACTGGCAGCTTGCCAAAGGCGCTTCGCTCCAACACACTAATGTTGTTATTCTGCAAATAAATTATTTGGAATTATTAGACACTGTTCAACTGAGGACATAAATGGCAAATTAAGTTTAGAATTTGCTAATTAAATGTTTGGAAACGACAAATTAAAAACTTGAAGTTGCTAAGTCAATAGAAATCTTGCATAAGTAATTATCATCACATGAATCATGCTGGAAACCAGTTCGAGACCAATAAAAAAAGTCTCCCTAATGACACAGAGAATATTTAAGAATAAATTAGAATCTAACCATAACAGAGAATCATTGTTAAGGTACACTCACCTCCAGGTAGAGATATTGCAGCGTTGACATCACAGCCACCGCCTCCAATGGCGGCTTGCTGATGCCGTTCGACTGCAGCAGGAGACGTTGGACAACCAGCAGCCCCGTAAAGCTTTGTCCATCCAAATTATCGGCAAGCTGATTGTGACTGAGATCCAAATATATCAAGGAGTTCATAACCGGCCAGGTACCCGCTGGTATGGAGCTGATGTTGTTGTGGCTCAAATGCAACTCATTCAACGAGATGGGCAATTGGAAGAGCTTCTCCAATCGATTATTATTCAAAAAGAGCTGCCGCAAGCTTGTCAGCTTGGCCAGCGAACCGCGCATAACATTAACCAGTTTGTTGTGGCTCAAGTTCATCTCCAGCAATGTGGGTAATGTGCCAAATGTCGAGGATTTAATCTCCCGCATGCTATTGTAACTCAAGTCGATGGAGCGCAAAGAGAATAACGTTTGAAAGACGCCATTGAATATTTGAGATATGTTGTTGTGCGAAACATCGATTGTGTGCAGCTCATAGAGTTTGGGAAAACAGTTCTTGGGTATTTCCGTAATGTTGTTGTGCGAGACATTCAAGATGCGCAGGCCAGACATATTTTGAATGGGTATCTAAAAATGTAAATGTAGTTAGACATATCGATGCAGTTTATCATTAAAAGCCAACGTACCTGTGCCAAGTTGGTAAAGACATTGAAGCTCAGCTGAAACTCCGTAGCGAAGGTCGTTTCATCGAAACTACGACGCGAGAAGTTAGCAAGTCGATTGTGTGAGAGATCCAATTTGGTTATATTAATGCAGTTCTCAAAGGCAGCCGTTTCAATCAGCTCCAGGGCATTGTGCGAGATATTGATGACAGCCTGGTAAATGTCCTTGAACGAGTTCTTCTCGATTTTTGTTATATTGTTCTCTGCCAGGTCCACCAGCTAGAAACATATTAGTTAATAATAAAATATCGAATATTTATTCCATTTCACCTACCTCCACATAATTCATTTGCGTAAACATTTGATACTCAATCTTCTTCAGCTTGTTGCGCGCCAGATCAATTGTGCCAATGCGTGCCACAGAGCCGAACGTGCCACGTCCCACATCTGTGATGGCATTGTCGCTCAAGAAGAGACGACGCAGAAAACGCATTCCTCGAAAGCTGTTCGCGTCCAGCTTGCCAATCTTGTTGTGTGACAAATTGAGAACTTTGAGCACCGAGTTGCGGGCAAAGGTGCCACGGCTCAGTTCGGTCAAGGCATTGTGCGAGACATTGCACCAGCCCAGCTTTGTTAGATCCGAGATGTGTTGCGCCTCCAGTTTCTTGATCGTATTATGACTTATGTCCAGCAATTCCAGTTCACGCAGATTCTTAAATTGATTGCGCTTCAGATTCTCCAGCTGATTTCCATGCAGATCCAGAGTTTTTAGTTTTCGCAGCGGCTGAAATGTCTCCACGGGCAGATCACTCAACAGGCCATTCGTAAATCGTATAATTTCGAGCTTGTTGGTAATTTCTTGACCCAAAAACAGATCCTTGGGCAGTTTCTCAAATGCATGCCCGTCGATTACCAACTCACGGGTTTTTCCCAAGATCTGCGGCATACATTTATAATATTATTTTCTGGGAAAATTTAAATTCTTTGAATTCACTTACGCCAAATCCCAGCTGACCAACATGACTTAGATTCGTTCGCAGCAACTTGACCTGCTCTAATGTATTGTTCATGCCATAAAATACATAATCCTCAATGGTGGCAAGGGGCGTCTCCTCAATGGTCAAAACGCGCGCCTTAATATGCGCAAAAAGCGGTCCAAAGAGGCGTACTGAAAGTAGCAGATAAATCAATATCTTCTAATATAATACGTATGACCGGAACGCACCAAAATGTCCCTTGTATATGGTCAACTCCTCCACTGGCAACTCCAGAGAAGCCAAGTTCTGAAGGGCCACCGAGAGTGTGGCCAAGTTTGTATTTTCGCAGCGAACAAAAATGCCAACATCGCTGCCATTTACACATAGACAGGGGTACAAAACTTGTGGTCTATAAATTTAAAAAATGTAATTTTTAAAAACTCAGTTCAACTTTTGTTAAACATATAATAGTACAAGAACTTACTTTCTGGGGCATTTGAACTTGGGTTCGCCATAAATATATTCGCTGCTGACTAAGACAAATAACTGCAGCAGTAACAAGGCGATGGGGCGCAAGCGTAACTGAATCATGTTCAAAGTATAACTTGTTTATTTACGTTTTATGTAGGTGTATGCGTGTCTTTGTCGCTGTCGTCATTGGTTCATTTTGGCCATGGCAAGAGAAAAGAGTTTGTTGCTTAAGTCTATTGTTTCTTCGTCAGCAAAAAAATTGTCATTTCCAACCATTCAACTATTTGTCATATGGGTAAACCTAAAGCAAATTATATTAGTTACAACTCATTTCTATTTCGTATGAATATATTTCCACTTTTACTTTTAAGCTGCGCTCGCGCAACAGGTTCCGCTTGTCTTTCTCTCAGTTTTGTTACTGATTTGCTATTGGTTAACAACTACCGTTGTTGTTAATTTGCGTGGAGGCCACTTGCCACTAAGGCAATGCCAGCACTGCACATGAGACATGACTTATAATTAGAAAAGTAAGAGTAGTAATTACATTACTCTTTGTTTCATTTTAACTTATTCATTTTATTGTCAACCAATTCTATTTGCCTTTTCGACGCGCCACCATATTTGAAACAAGTTGGCAGCGCTGTGCCTGCCACTGTGTGGCCGAAGCTATCGATATACCAAACATGCAACTGTATTCAGACAGCGACAGCAGTGCAAAAGCAAAATCAACGCGCTAAATAAAAAATTATTGTCCGGTTTTTGAGTAATTTACTGTATATTTTGACGCGAAATCGTAAGTACATATTGCTCTTGGTGTATTCGGTAATATATCCGTTCGAAAAGCGGGCAAGAATTAGGCTTTTGTGAATTGAAGAAAGTGGACATTGTTCACGTTTTGTTCTTTGACGACAGGGAGAAATACTGACTTCGCCCGATACAGCCGCCATCGAGCAAACAGCCAATCACAGAGCGCGCTACTCACACACACATAGAAGCGCACTGAAAATCCGTATATGTACACGTCTATTTGCGTGTGTATTCGTGCCCAGGGAGAACGCGAGTTATTTGTTGCCACCCGTTTTATTGGCGGCAAAAAGTGCGTAATTCTAGTTGGAAGACATATACTAATGCAATCATTACATTTATTTAATTAGATTATTTTGATCACAAAATGAGCTACGCTGCGGACGTTCTAAATGCTGCTCATCTCGAGCTACACGGCGGTGGCGACGCTGAGTTGCGCCGGCCTTTCGACCCAACTGCTCACGACTTGGATGCATCTTTCCGTCTGACACGTTTCGCGGACCTGAAAGGTCGTGGTTGCAAGGTGCCACAAGAGGTCCTCTCAAAGCTCGTCTCAGCACTGCAGCAAGACTACTCCGCTCAGGATCAGGAACCGCAATTCCTCAACGTGGCCATACCCCGTATTGGCATTGGTCTTGATTGTGCCGTCATACCACTGCGCCACGGAGGTCTTTGCCTGGTGCAGACCACGGATTTCTTCTATCCGATTGTGGACGATCCCTACATGATGGGGAAGATAGCTTGCGCGAACGTACTCAGCGACTTGTATGCCATGGGCGTAACTGATTGTGACAATATGCTTATGCTGTTGGCCGTAAGCACCAAGATGACGGAGAAGGAACGCGATGTGGTCATCCCACTAATTATGCGGGGCTTCAAGGACTCAGCCCTGGAGGCGGGCACCACCGTGACCGGCGGCCAGAGCGTTGTGAATCCATGGTGCACCATTGGTGGCGTCGCTTCAACCATATGCCAGCCAAACGAGTACATTGTGCCGGACAATGCTGTTGTGGGAGATGTTTTGGTGCTAACGAAACCATTGGGCACTCAAGTGGCTGTGAATGCGCATCAGTGGATCGATCAGCCCGAACGCTGGAACCGCATCAAGTTGGTTGTGTCTGAGGAGGATGTGCGCAAGGCTTATCATCGTGCCATGAACTCTATGTCGCGCCTGAACCGAGTCGCTGCTCGTCTCATGCACAAGTACAACGCCCATGGAGCCACCGATATAACCGGTTTTGGTCTGCTGGGCCATGCACAAACTCTGGCCGCTCACCAGAAGAAGGATGTTTCCTTTGTTATCCATAATCTTCCAGTGATTGCGAAAATGGCAGCTGTGGCCAAGGCCTGTGGCAATATGTTCCAGCTACTGCAGGGACACTCGGCGGAAACTTCGGGCGGCTTGCTCATATGCTTGCCCAGGGAACAGGCGGCTGCCTATTGCAAAGATATTGAGAAACAGGAGGGCTACCAGGCCTGGATCATTGGCATCGTGGAGAAGGGCAACAAGACCGCACGCATCATTGACAAGCCGCGCGTCATCGAGGTGCCCGCCAAGGACTAAATGTTTTCCTTTATCCTAATTACAGTAATTTTTTAAATGCAAACACATGATGAGTTGTAACGCTAATATGAGTGAACTAAGTTACCGTTTTTGTAAATGATAATGAAGAAGGAGAAGCTTGACTAATTACATTAACTATAATTTTGATTTTTTGTAAAATCAATTGACACTGCTAAGAATGAAACGAATAAATAAAACAAACACCTGACTTTGTGTTGATTGAATATTAAGCACCTGCATTCCATTAACAAAATTAGCCGCCAAAGCCAAAAAGCTCTGCCGCAGAGCTTTGCGTCGTGCGACCAACAGGCCTACGGGCGACAGCGTCAATTGGGATGCTCACGCGCTCTGCGAGCACTTGCTGAGCATTCCATAACAGGTTGAGTTCATGGTTCATTACATGAGCAGCGATGACGTCGCAGTTTCCAAGCGTATATTTATTTGGCGTATATTATTTTGGGACATAATAATAATTAAAACACAAAAATATGTGAAGCTTGAAATATTTTGCAATTAAAACGCTTCATTAATATGAATTCACATCAAGACAGATAATAATAATAATTAAAAAATGTCTATTCGTATTCAAATAGCTTGTTTGAATATGAGAAGAAAAAGCTTTACGAACAAGAGAGCGCGAGCCTGAGTCTGAGAGAGAGAGCAGTGCTTGGCGAGCACAACCTATAGATCAAGTCAATTGGGGGTCTGATCTGTTTCGATCGTGCTCTGTTCATGGCAAGTGCAAAATTGTGAAGCCTCAGTACTGCACAAACCAGCGAGGCGCGTACGCGTATTGAAAGCAAAGCTGTTCCCCGTTACCGTTACGTTTTGTAGTAGACACACGACACAGACACGAACACACACTAACAAATCACAAAACACTTACACATACATACAAACGAATTTCTAAGACTAACGCGCCCGCGCATTGTAGCAATTTTCTTTTGGCTGAACACTGAACCCGCCGTCGTCGCTGCAACAACAAATACAACAAAAGCAACAGAAATACAATTACAACAAATACAACGGGTCAAATAGTCTGCACCAATAATTTTGGGTTTTGGAAAAGTGCATAGTGAGTGCTTAATGAATGATATTGTAAATGAATAAATCTATTTACCGTATGTATGTATGTACATACGTATATATGTATATGTGTGTGTATCTATGGAATCTAGCTATCTCTTGAACTGGCAGACAAGCTCAAAATACAAACTGATGACGGCGACAAACTCACATAGAAACGAGTTTCAATTTGTTTTTTTCTCTACGCTATCCGTTGATACTCTCATTTGCTCATGCGAGTATCTATTATCTATGTGTGTGTGTGTGTGTGTGTGTACAGACTCGCAAAGAGAAATTCAAATGGTGTTCAATAAAAATACGCATTCAATTGCATCCGCATCCTATGGCTAACTGTATATATCTGAGGATGATTCATTTCTGGGGCGCACTCGATATTTTGTTGTTGTTTTTGCCTTCTGTTTGAATCAAGAACAACAAAAACAGTTTTCGGAATCGAAAGCCAAAAAGAAACGGTGGCAGTGAACTATTTATAGAATTATTTGTTTTCATACATCAATATGTGTGTACGTACACCAGCAATAGCAACAACAAGAGCAAAAGGCGAAAGTCTCGCTGACAATGAAGGCAACGACAACCGTTGCCTATTCTTTTGCTTCATTGTGCGCCGCCGTTCAAAGCGTAAATTCGGCTAAATACAAAAAAAGAACAGCAAAAGTCAAATGGAAGCAGCGAAATAAAGAGCACATCAATACTTTTTTATTTTTTGTCTTTTTGAAGATTTGCGTATTCATACATAAAATTTTCAATTTAAATTAGCCAAGTTCAAACGTTACCCAAAGCAAATGTATAAGGTATATGCATGTACATACATATACATATACATATGTATTTGTGTGTGTGTGTTTATGTGTTAACTAGATTGAACTGTGCGCTGATGCTGTTGCGTAGGTGGGCAATAATAACATCAACGGCGGCAGCATCGTCACCAGCCACACAAATTGGCAATCTAACTCAGGCGCTAGAATACAGCGCTCACACAAACAAATACATATGAATACATGCAAACACATACGCATACATACAAATGCATGTTCTACGCCTTTTCGCCTACGTTTTCAATTTGATTTTCGGAAATTTGAACAAAAACAACAACAACAACACCTTCGCTTTGCTCTTTTCGGCCATTTCAAGCTTGTTCGTTTGCTATTTTGTTTATTTTATGTTTGCTTATATGCATACACACACTCGTGCCTCTACAACATATTTATGTATCTGTATGTATTTGTGTTCACATGTATGTAGATCGTTGGCATTTTTGCGAGTTGCTGTTTACCCCTGCCAGTCCCGCCTTTACGTCACGCCCACTCCAATGGCAGACAACAGCAACAGCAGCAGCAGCAGCAGCAACATGTTCCCACTTTTTGTCTCTCGTTCCGATTATATGAGATCATTTTGAATTGTACAAAAAGCGTATGCAAAAGCAAACATACGCATTACACGCTTCGCTCTCTATCTCTCTTACTCGATCTGTTTTTTTTTAAATATAAATCAATTTGCCTCGAAGCGCCACTGTAGAAAAAAAACGTGCTCTGTATGATCCAGGCGTCAATTACATTTAGCCTTTTATTTATATTATGAACTTTTTATTGTTGTCTTGGCTTACGTGAGCTTCTTTATTAGCTAAAAAAAAAAGTCTTGACCATATGGCGGCAAACGAAAGATCATTTTGTAAGAATCTTGATGTTCATTTGATTGAATCTGATGTGATTTGATTAGGGGCCTAGACGCTGTGATTTATTTAACTTACGTGAGCTAAGATGTATGTGTCTGTGTGAGCCTATGTTTCTATTTGCATATGTCTTTGCAGTCAGTCGAATATTATTTGTTTATGACTGGGATGACATCATCTTTGGTCATCCTTGTGTTTGCATCTGCTATTCTCTCACATGCGCCTTATACAAAGTCATTCATTGAAATCTCTTACTCAAGGTTATCGCTAAATCACATAAAAAAAAGCTCATCAACTCTGTAGTCAGACGAATATATGTACATATATATACAGGTTTTATTTTACTTTTTTCGAATTGTTTCATTCGACGAAAAAGGAACTAAGGACACGCTAAAAAGTGAAAACCAGTTTGACATTGACTTTGCCAGCAGCTCGTTCATATCTTTTGTTTTGTATGTTTTCTGTGTCGTCAGTTCCGAAAATCAATGCCAAATTTTGGGGCACATAAATATATGCATATAGGCTTTTTTTTAAGGCATATTTATGTCATCAATTAACTTGAAAACGTTTTTTATTTTTCGTTATTTCTCAGAAATTGTTGAAAATATTTTAATTAATTTCAGAACTTTTTATTATGCTGGGTATCTGCTAGTCTAGGCGCCTTTCGCGCCGTTTCAGATGTTTATTTTGTTAATTTAGATCGTTTTTTTTTTTTTTTTTTGGCTGGTGCTATTGACAGATCATCTGGTCAAGTGATACCCATCTTTAAATTGACTCGAGCTCCATTAATGCGCCAGAAATATCACCTCAGAATGTGAGCTGGCACCATGTTTGTACAGATTGAAATATCCAGTGGGTGTAATTTATACAAGAATGCTTGAAATTCTCATGAACTGCGAATCAACCTGTCAGTCCGAAGCCGTTTACGTTTACAGTTACACCCACACGCGCACATAGCCTAGAATTTATGACTAAAATATCACTTACTCATACACATCTACATATAAAATAAATTTAAATATTTCGTGTATGTTTTTATTGATGCTTGATGTCATTCCTGCAGAAAAAAAAACAATAATTGGAAATGCAGTACTCGAGCAGCTCGGAAAATTACTCATCCTCAATAAGAGATTCGCCCTCCAAATGGAACGGACGTGTAAGTCAAAATTCTTATTATTTTTGTAGATCTCATTTAAATCATATAAATTTATTTAAATCTACAGAACGACAAGAATTATGCGTACAAGAAGTCATCGTACCAATATTCAAGCTCTGGCGATAATAATGTATCATATCAGAGCAAGGGCGCCGATCAAAACATCGATCAGTTGGATGCCCTGCTGGAGGACCTGAAACAGGAACGCCAGCACACAACAAGAGAACGCGAGATTCTACCGGTTGGAACTACTTATAGGACACTGTAAGTTGGTTGAGATTATAATAGAGATATAATATAATATAATACTATTTAAAAAAAAAAAATTGTATATTTAATATTATATTGATTAAATATTATGCATAAATAAATATATTTAGAATTTTTGTAATTTATTTAGAGAAAATCTTTCACATTTGATTATTTATTTTCCTCTTGCAGTGAACGCACTGATCCAGCAGGCACTATCACGAAGACAACGCGTGTTATCAAGACCACGAAACATTCGGGTGGCCAGCAGCCCATCAATGATGATGTCGAAACCTTTAATCCAACCGACTACAGCACACTGCAGTCCACGGCCAAGTACTCCAGCTTTCAGGATAACTTAAAGCGTGACGAGTTCCAGACCAGCGAGAAGCCCTACACGCTAGGTAAGACCCATGAGAAATCCTTTTTATATCAGTTGAGTAACTTCTTATCCTCTTTCAGCCCACTCACCCGGTGGTCAGTATGCGAGCAAGACCAAAATCTATGAGAGCAATCGCACGATCAACAACAATGTGGAGCTGGTGCCGAGCACCGTGAGCACCACTCAGACGCTGACCAGCAATGTTGACATAGACAAAGAGCTGCAGGACATTGCATTGGGCGATGGCATCTTGCCGGTGCCTGGCACCAAGGTGACCACCACGGTGCGCACCTACACCTATGAGATACCGTCGACTGGTCCCGGCAGCGCCACAAGCACCATCAATCGCACCAGCAACAACAACACGCTGAGCAGCAGCTACAAACACCACGAAACACTCAACAGCAGCCAGAACTATACGCAGCTATCGCCGTCTCATGTGCCCCAGACGGTCGTCTATAACACGGAGAGCTACTCCACGCTCAACAGGCCCAACGATCGGCCGCTGGTGAGCAATCAGTCGTATGAGATTCGCGAGCACAAGGAGACGACCACGCGCGGCTTGAGCCCGCAGCCTCGCCAGCTGCCGCTGGGACCAGCGGTCAGCCCGAGTGGTGTGCCGCCCAACTCCAGCCGCACCGTCATCTACAATATACACAAGACGGATAATGTGAATACGGTGAACGACCTGCGCTATCCGCACAGCCCGGCCCATAGCCCCAACTACGGCTCGCCCCACAGTCCCGGTCAGCCTGGCCAGCTGCCGCCGGGTGGCACCAATCGCTACTATTTCAAGGAGACCGAGACCTCAAATACCGTCAATACCATACACGGCCCGCCCAACGGTGGCGTACCATACCCAGCGGAGCCAGCACATCCGGCACCACTCAAGCAGCTGCCCAGCTCCAACTATCCGCAGCCACAGACCGGCAATGGCTATCCACCGAATAATACCACCTATTCATATAAATACTCTTCCACAACGAACACAAACACACGCCGAGGACCGGGCCCAGACTATGGCTCGCCCTCGCCCTTCCCCGTGGACGGCGTCGAGTATCCCGTGGGCAATGGCAATCCGCCACAGCGTGTGGACGATCTAATGCAATCCTTCGGCACTGTGAGTAAACAATGGCAAAGATTTTAGCCAAATGCTCATATCTTTGTTTTCCGTAGACGGATCACGTGGACCGCGTGGATATTGAGACGCCGGTTCGCAAGCGCGAGATTGAGACAGCCGTCGCATCGCCACAGCAGCAACACGTGCCCTCTGTCAACAAGGCTGGCAAGGAGGTCTACTATCCGCCTGGTCATGACACAATCATAACCAGGCGCGAAGAGATGCACGCAGGCTCTGCGGGTGGTGTAAGTCTTTGCATTTGTTAAAGAATTCGGTTTAGTTCCGGGTTACCTAAATTCCATTCTCCTTAACAGGGTCGCTGGGCCAAGGGATCTGGCATGTACGAGTACGAATCGGGCTCGAAGTCAAAGACGAAAACCAAGTCTGGTGGCGCTGTTGTGCCCCTCTGCCTGCCCCTCTGCTGTGCCATGCCCTGCTCCATAATGTGAACAGCGCAGCGGATCGCAGCGCTTACAATTGTATATAGGATTCTCTAATATTGCCGTTAATAAGTCTAACGCTAATTCCTGCCCTCCCCCCGCGTACAGCTTGTCGTTGTTTATATATATATGTTCGTTTACCTAACCACTTATTGGGTTTTGCCTCTCATCTGGATGCTCTAATTGTTGTAATTTTGTTGACCAAATTGATATCTATTATATTGACTATTTGTATATATTTATATATATATATTATACGTGTCCAGGCCAATTGACTACCATTTGATAGTAGTTACCCCTAACCTAGTTTGCTCCGAAAAATATGGAAAATTATTTGCTCACTATCCAAAAGAGAAACCCAAAAAGCATTTATATTTTACAACGTGACCAGTGAAAACCCCGGTCAGACCTCAAAAGGTCTGCATAATTTTAAGTTTTTATTTGAAAGCCAATTGTTTTAACTGTATTTTGCATACCAAACTAATAAATGAGCCACGGAATTGAATTCCCCACTCGCCATACTTATATACGTGTTTTCCCGCCCTCGCCCCGCCCCCGCCATCGAATATTATCTACTAATCATTAGCGGCCACTTAGCCGTGCCACAAAGTAATAAACATAACCCAGACTTAAATGGTAACATAGTCGTTACGAAGCCATAAATATTTTTTAATACACGTACGCACACAAAATGAAACAACAAAGTAACCTAAATAAAAACGAAATCTAACCAACGAAGCGATTAGTTGAAATTTGTAATTGGACTAATGGGTTTATATAGTATTTTATAAATGACGGATTATTATATGCCCGCATTATTATACATAGATAATTCGTCTAAAGGTAAAACAAACTCTGGATTGATAATATAGTAAAAGTTTTATTCTGGTATAGTAAAATGTATTTTATAATAAGTTTTACATTTGGTATTGTATATTAAAGTATGGTAGATAATAATAAACACCCTTGCAGAGTTTGATATAATTTAAGAGTCATTTCAAACCGAGCAGCAACACGCGCTGCTGGCTGCTGCTGCTAGTTGGATCGGATTACTAAATAGCTGTTCTTGGATCATTAGTCAGTCAGAAAAGTTGATATTGAATACCTAAATATAGAGTATATCGGACAAACTCTAAGGGCCGTCTGCAAGGGTATAAGTCCGATTCGGTTTACCGAAGATACGAGAATTTTCATTTTTCATTTAATTATCATTTTTTGATCAAATAACAATTTGTATATCACAAAAGTAATATCTACATTTCACCTTGTAGGAATTGGTGTAGAATTTTTTTTGTCTTTTTTTTTTTGCTTTAAAGAGAGATTTGTAGTAAAAAATTATGAGGAAGAAACAAAAATCAACAAAATCTACATATCCATTAGAATATATAGAATATATTAAATGGGGCTAGCTGCACTACTGAAGTACATATGGTATTTCTATATTGACTGGACATGCTACGTACACAATATTTGTGTGTCTATTATTCGAGATAATTTAGGGCTACTTCGAAAAAGTAATTCTGTCATTTGTACATACATAAGTAAATATTGTACGAAATTGAGATTCCCATTCTGCAAATTTTTGCCTTTCTTTTAGTTGTTTTCCTTTCATAAACAGACTTTTACTGTATTTGGCTAACTCTTTCGCTCGGAGTTCTTTAGCTCAGCTAAGTACCAAGTGAAAGTAGGGAAATCCTTGATGCTGTAAATCTCATATTTGATCGAGTTGATGCCATCCATTTCAATCTTACTGATGCCATTCTGTAGATTTTCGTAACTGCAAAGAATATAAAAAAGCTAATAAGGTCAAGGGTTTAATGAGTTGCAAGGAGAGTGCAAACCGTTTTGGATTGGCTTTTTCCTTCTGATGTTTCAACATCTTATAGCGAGCTATATTTATTGGATAACGTGATATGAATAAGTTGGCATGTTTCAATCTGAAACGAAAATGAAGTTAATAACATAGTCTATTGATGATCAATATGAATCGCACTACCTGTTAGACATATCGTCGTCCTCGCCACCCCAGCCAAAGAAGGAGTTCGAAAAGCCATTTACAGCCAGGAAATGCTGGCGTGTCATGGCAGAAACTCCGCCAAATATTGAACGATAAGGCAACCTGCTCAAGTGCAATAAATCAGCCAATCAATCAATTAATAAATAAATCAATGGCTGCAACCTACTTGAAGTTCAGCGTGTCAATTGCAACGGACATGTGCCGCGGCTGACGTGGACAATTGTACAGATTGCGTTCATCCAAAGGTAAAAGATCGACGTCGTGGAATATAAAACAGTCCCACTTATAAAGCTTTAAGGCCTCCAAGTAACCAATATTCATCATGGCAGCACGATTAAAAGGCTTCCCATTGGTTTGCTCTATTATAAATATTCGATAAGCAATGCGCTGTTTCATTAGGAACGGATGTATGTTGCGTAGGAAGACCGAGAGGTGTGCGTATCGGTCGCGGAAGGGCACGACAATGGCGACATGATGTTGAGCAGTGCAATCAGTTGGCTGATAAGCGCCGCCAGGACGCAGCAAAGGTCCCAGCTCTGCCTCAATAACATCAAGAGATTCAAGGGTTGTGTTGGGTGTGATGGGTCCACCTAAATAAGAGATTCATTTACTGGTGTTACACTTGCATATATATATGTATATATATATATATATATATATATATATATATATATATATATATATATATATATATATATATATATATATATATATATATATATATATATATATATATATATATATATATATACATTTGACTTCACTTACCATCTCTGGGATCGGGATCAGTGCAGTTTTGTGTAAGGTGCAAATACGGCTTGAGTGTGCTGTTTGTATAATCTTGCGGATGCGCGTGCGATAAGTCTTGTGGAATGGAAGTAAAGTTTGCAATCGCAATCACAGTCGTTGAGGTTGAGTTGCGACCGATGTGCTGGTCGCGCTCTTTAGATAGCGCCAATGGAGCGGCAGGCAACTTTTGCCCCGAAATATTCGTGTTGACCCCCTTATCGCTGGCAAAGCCACTTACGTTGTTGCTTCGGCTGTGGATGTGTGCATACTTGTGCACACGCCGTATGCTATAATGAGAGCATAGTTATATATGTATACATGCGTACATATGTATGTATGTACAAAAAGTGTTAAGTGAATGCATTTCTCGCACTTACCTCAGTTTGCTCAGCGACGAACCGCTGACTACGTCCGACTCTGAGGTCCACAAGAAGTTCAGCACCAGCAGTAGACATATTGAGCCGACCACGAAGCGTATGAGATTCGCTTTTGTAAATATGGTCATGGTCCATTGATTGCATCATTCCTTAATCAAGTTGATTGCTATTTTGAATGCCATTATTATGCTACTGCATCTTTTTCAACTTAAAATTACAAATATTGTTGTTCGATTCCATATGGACCACTCTTACAACAGCTGATTGTGAATTGCGAAAAACAACAGGGTGACTCGTGCGCATATGCCCATTGGCGGCACATTTAAATTAAATTGTAAATCAAACTACCCTAATGTATTACAAGTTTTGCGTATACGATGGTAGTATGTATAAAATAAAACAAGGATTTTTAGGAAATTACAAGCATTTTGCTGAAACTGATGCCAATTTAGAAAAACTAGCCAGTTCATTGACTATCATATATTTTCTTTTTTACGGCTACTATTAATTATAAAAACAATTTTAAACAAAAACTGAAGATTTTTACAAATTGCAATGCGTTCTATCCTGGCAGTCGTAATGGTTCATTATCCTTTAGATTGACGGTTTTTAATACATCCTCAAATGTATACTCAATGCGCAATATTTTTTCGTCTCCCAAGCTGGGATCAAAAAAGCCAGGTAAATCGCACTGCAATGGAAATATTAGTAGATAAATATCATAAAAATTACTTTGCAATTAATTTAAATTCGATTAAATATACCTTAGACGATTCATACAACTGCAATGTACCATCCCTGACTAGACACTGAATGGGCACGGTGACATCATGCGATGCCTCCGGCTTGAACTGTGAGGTGCCCTCGTTGATGCATCCATAGATCGCTCTCTTGATGATCAGACCTCGACGGTCCTGCTCCTCTTTGAGGATGCGATTGTAGGTGCTCTGCATCAAGTGTATTGCTGCCATTGCCTCTGTTTTCTTGGCAGCCAAACGCTGCTCATTTTGCCGCTTCGTCCGCTCCACTTCGATGCTCTTACGATCCGCCTCCATGGGATCCATAATGGTCTTTTTGACGAAAAACCACGCAACTATCGGCGTCACTGTTGCATAGAAAACAGCAGCGGGCACAATTTCGTCACTCAGATGGATTGGAAACACATACGACTGGTTAGAACGTATTATTCTGGAATCATTAATGATTTGTTTTGTTCAATACTCTTTGCACAGACGGGTGGGTCACTCACTTCAATTTGAGTATGACTCCGGAAGGCACGCCTATGGAAACGGTTGCTATCAGCGAACTGTATTTCGAAACTTTTTTCTCCACGCCGTATTCGCCCAGGAATCCAAATGTGCCCACTCTGAAAATGTCAGCCAGAGATGAATTAATGCAAATTATTAATTAGCCTAATCCAGTTCATGCTCACTTGGTGGCCAATTTCAGCTTCATCTCGTTCTCAAGCATTTTTCGGGTATAGGAGACGCCAAAGTACATGTGTGGGGTGCCTATCACAAAGGACGTGCTTATGGCATGCTGATCATTGGAGTGATCGACCTGCGTGGTCATGGATGACTGCGGTCCGGCATTAAGCGTCAGGCTGCCTACGGTGTGCTTGTCCAGTTGGACGGCTAATGTGGAAAACACAACGGGTATTACACCATTTTCCTGGAAATTCATATTGGTGCCGCCATTCAGCGTTAGCTTCGATGTCAGCGTGCGCCCACCTGTTGACATTACGCATATACTATTTAAGGTTGCACAATAATCCCAATCGCTTACCCTTGAGACCCAACAGGAAGCCATTGCCGGCACCAAGGCAAACCTCCAACCAACCTTTGTTGAGCAGTCGCCGGCCGGCAACCATAAAGCCCCCTGTGCCGGTGCCATTGGACGAGTACAGATTGCCACTCATGATGATCATGTCCTTGCGTGTTATCGGCGCTTCAATGGATTGGGCAATGCTCATTGAGCCGATCTCCACACGTGGCATCTCTGTATCATCGTAGGGCGTAAATATTTCGGTAGCATTCACATTGACAGTGATGTTGCCACGTGGATTGGTGCGCTGTTGCAGCCGGCGCTCGGCAGCGGCCTGAGCTAAACGCTCGTACTCCTCCCGTATCTCTGCCGGTGTCTTTGTCCGGTGTACGATTTCCCAGCCCTCTGTTTTTAGACCCTTTTCGCCTACTGAATCGTAAATCGCACGCTGGTGTGGATCGGAAAGAACCTCATAGGCACGTTTCGTTCGGTTAAACATGATTTCTGCCTTCTTTTTGCTCTCCGGGTCCATATGCTTGTCCGGATGGTAAATGCGACTTTGCTTCCGGTACGCGGTATTAATTTGCTCCGGCGTGGCCTGGTGAAAGGTGATGTATTAGAAGTACCAATAGATATATTTAATTAGAATGCACTTACATCTCGCGGCAAATTGAGAAATGTGTAGTAGTTTTCATCGAGTTCGGCGTCGGATTCGTTGTCCGATGCCATAACGCCGAATTTGAAAGTTAGACAATCGACAGATTACGCTCAGAGTGTCTAAAGTACCGGCTGTACAATAACGGCATAAGCAGCATCGGTCGAACCGACGATTTATTATTCAATTTTGGTGAAAATTTTGAAACGATTTTTTTTTATACTACTTTACGCAATAATAACAACACGTGTGATGGAACACGAAACGCTGGGAAATCCTCACATACACAGGGTGCCTCGGACAGATCTATTGGAGATGCCGAGCAACTAATGTCATAAACAAGTCTATTCACATATCAGCTAATACAGTTTGTATAGCCGAATTATTAAATACACAAATTTCAAATCAATTCTGAAAAGCTTTGTAAATAATTTGAAGAAATCACACGTACACTTGCCACTCAAAAGCGTTGGCAGCACCGTAGCCGAACACTTAATGCAACTCTGCGTATTTTGTTTCAGTTCCACCACAAACCGATTATTTTGTGGGCTGCTCACATCTTTGACTGTCGTCTTTATCCAGCCCTCGTAAGGGAAACGTGCTCGTGGTTCGCTCTGACGAAATTTTCGACTCAATAGCGGTGCATTTTGCAGCTGTTTTATTTGATAATTAGTGCAAGTGTAAAATAAAAAAAAAGTAAAATACGAAAATGTTGCGCGTACCCAAGCTCATACCACGCCTATCGCGCCAGGTCAGCCTTGCAGCCCCAGCGCATATGTCGGCAGCTTCTAGCATATTCCGCGTAAGTACAAATCAGCTTTACATAATAGTCAGTGCGGCATGTTCTAGCAATTGATGTACCGCCTAATGTTTTTACATTTCAATCACTTTAAATACATACTTTTGATTATTTACAGAATCTTCCTGGCGTTTTCAATGGATTGTCGGGTCAGATGCGTTACAAGTAAGTGAACTTTGATACTATAACATTTATTACACATGTTGATTTGCCGCATTGCAGGGCAAGACACTCAAATAAAACAATATGCCGCTACTTATGTAATACACATTTTCGAAAGTAGTAATATATTGAAATATATTATATTTTGCTATTGGGCAATGTAGATTTGTCTTTAAAATATTTTGTTAATATATGCGGCATATATATAAGCAATGTCTGTTACATGACATGCATACATATATACACAAACATGCAGTTATTGTCAGTGCTGAACAGAGTGGTTCAATTCTAATTAGTAGTTCAGTTCCGCGGGTTGATAAACCAATTTCATATATAATTTGTAGTTACATAACACTTCTATAGCTGTTTTCCACAATTTAATGAATAATTACATCAGCTTAACTTATTGTTGATGAATGGAACTGAGCATCTCCATTATAGACTTATCTCATGTTTCTTTGTATTTCGCTTAGCGTACCCAATCTTATCAGAATTACAAACATCCACTAACACGCTTTTTTTTCTGTTACTCTCAGATCTGGCGAAGTTAAGGGAGCTGTTATTGGTATCGATTTGGGTACCACCAACTCCTGCGTGGCCGTGATGGAGGGCAAGCAGGCGAAGGTGATTGAGAATGCGGAGGGTGCACGCACAACGCCCTCCCACGTTGCGTTTACCAAGGATGGCGAACGTTTGGTTGGTATGCCGGCCAAGCGTCAGGCAGTCACGAATTCAGCCAACACTTTCTATGCCACAAAACGTCTGATTGGACGCCGCTTTGATGATCCTGAGGTTAAGAAAGATATTACCAATTTGTCCTACAAAGTGGTTAAGGCTTCCAATGGCGATGCCTGGGTATCGGCGACAGATGGCAAAGTTTACTCGCCCTCCCAAATTGGTGCCTTTATTCTGATGAAGATGAAGGAGACTGCCGAGGCGTACCTCAACACACCAGTCAAGAACGCTGTGGTCACGGTGCCCGCTTACTTCAACGACTCACAGCGTCAGGCTACAAAGGATGCTGGTCAAATCGCTGGCTTGAATGTTCTGCGTGTGATTAACGAGCCAACAGCAGCGGCGCTGGCTTACGGTATGGATAAAACCGAGGATAAAATGTGAGTGAAGGAAATCACTGAGCTTTGGCTACATTAATACTAATGTATATAATATTAATATCTTCTAGTATTGCTGTATATGATTTGGGCGGCGGTACCTTTGATATTTCCATTTTGGAAATCCAGAAGGGCGTCTTCGAAGTAAAGTCCACTAATGGTGACACTCTGCTGGGCGGAGAGGATTTCGATAATGCCATTGTCAACTTCCTAGTGGCCGAATTCAAGAAGGATAGCGGCATTGATATCCGCAAGGACAATATTGCCATGCAGCGCCTGAAGGAGGCTGCAGAGAAAGCCAAGTGCGAGCTGTCGTCCTCCCAACAGACCGACATCAATTTGCCATATCTGACCATGGATGCTGCGGGACCCCAACACATGAACCTGAAAATGACTCGCTCCAAGCTGGAGAGTCTGGTCGGAGATCTGATCAAGCGCACCATTCAGCCTTGCCAGAAGGCATTGTCTGATGCTGAGGTATCCAAGTCTGAAATCGGCGAAGTTTTGCTGGTCGGTGGCATGACGCGCATGCCCAAGGTACAGTCCACAGTGCAGGAACTATTCGGACGCCAGCCCTCGCGTTCGGTTAATCCCGATGAGGCTGTTGCCGTCGGTGCCGCTGTCCAGGGCGGTGTCTTGGCTGGCGATGTCACTGATGTGCTCTTGCTCGATGTCACTCCCCTGTCGCTGGGTATTGAGACATTGGGAGGTGTGTTCACACGTCTGATCTCTCGCAATACGACCATTCCCACCAAGAAGTCGCAGGTATTCTCAACGGCCAGCGATGGCCAGACTCAGGTGGAGATTAAGGTGCACCAGGGCGAGCGTGAGATGGCCAACGACAACAAATTGCTGGGATCCTTCACACTGGTCGGCATTCCACCAGCGCCCCGCGGCGTGCCCCAAATTGAGGTGGTCTTCGATATTGACGCCAACGGAATTGTCCATGTGTCGGCCAAGGACAAGGGTACCGGCAAGGAGCAACAGATTGTGATCCAGTCGAGCGGTGGTCTGAGCAAGGATGAGATCGAGAACATGATTAAGAAGGCTGAGGAATACGCATCTGCTGACAAGAAGAAGCGTGAACTGATTGAAATTGTTAACCAGGGCGAGAGTATTGTGCACGACACAGAGACCAAAATGGAAGAATTCAAGAGCCAACTGCCCGCTGAAGAAGTACGTAAATCGAATTAATATATTTGTGTGTAAATACTATCATTTTATTTGATTTATTATAGTGCGAAAAAATGAAGAAGGAAATTGCTGATCTGCGCACTCTGCTGGCCAACAAGGAGACCGCTGATCCAGAGGAGGTGAGGAAAGCCACCAACCAACTGCAGCAGTCCTCATTGAAGCTCTTCGAGATGGCATACAAGAAGGTAGGCTAATTAGCAAAACTAATACATATTTAGTATATTTTATTAATTGAAATTAATGAATTGTATAACAGATGTCCGCCGAACGCGAGAGCAGCTCAGGCGGCGCCGCCTCCGGCAGCAGCAGCAGTTCGGCCGATTCTTCCGGCGACGCCAAGAAGGAGGAGAAGAACTAAATTAGGCAACCATAGTCGTAGTTGTTGTTCTCTTATTTCATAATAATCACACTTGGATTCGGATTAAGTTGTACGTTAAACAAAACAAAGCCCATCATATTCCTGATTCTTCTAAATCATATAAAATGATCCCGATCATTCATAAGCAAAAAGCATTTACCCAAATTGTGTAGTAATATGTGTGGACATTAACAACCTACGAGATGCAAACATCAACGACATACGATCACAACTCAGTCAAAATCAGTTGCATTAAGTTTTTATTGTTTATAATGCACTACTCAATGTCTGGATCGAAATCTATTGTAAATCTGTGGCGTGACGGAGAGTTGTGTTGTTTGTGTGCCTACTGTAAGATTTTCCTTACTTTTACCTTACGTTTATTTTAAACTAGTTGTAGTTGTACAATAACGAGCACAGCAGCACAAGCCCAAATCCTACAGAGTCCACATGAGATAAGATGTCACCCGTTGGCAGATCGAAAGTTATAATTTAAGCAAAATTTGTCTTTGGTTTCCAGTGGAAAACCAAAAATAAAAAGAATTGACTGGGTAAAATGCAATTACATAGTCTCTTTACATTTGTAAACTTTAAATATACGTGAACAATAATATATTATTTACAAACTGAAGCATTTTGAGATCTTTTTATTTATTTATGTATGAGATTGCTAAGTGTGTGCATAGATTTCTTAAATTGCAAATTGTGTATTAGATTATTATTATTATTATATTATTTTAAGCACGCATGACATCTGCTATAAATAATTGCTTTGTGTTTGATTGTAAAATGAAAAAGAATTTGTGACATTCTTTATCAGCTTTAGCTTACGCCGGCGGAATACTCGGATAAGGCTTTTATATATTCATATCTATCGATTGACTTATCAAATTATACCAATATAATATACATATTTGTATACATGTAGCTGCGAGCATTTACGTAAGGAAGTGTAATCGAATGATTGATATGGTTGATATTGCTTCCTATAATGCTATTGGTCATTTAACAAGCTAGACTATTTTAATGACGAAATTAGAGTTATCATTGATTATAGGTAAGGGATCACATGTTTAATAATCTTTCAACTTTGCTAAACATAGGGAGGGTATGTTAGCACCTGGAACTGAGAATGAGTCTGCTTGTTTAAAGTTTAATTTCGCATTCTGTTTGATATCATTTTTATTTTATTTTAGGCGATCACATGCTTCACGCGCTTGATAATCGTAAAATATTGCTTGGAGAAAGGTGTTATGTTTGTAGCACCTGAAACACGAGTGACTCACTCTCTGTTTGTTTTTATTTTATATTAATATTTTATATTTTAGCACCTGGAACTCTAGAAATCGATAATTGTTATATTTAGTTTTCTTTATTTATTTGTTTTTCTTAATTTTTTTAATTTTTTTATTATTTTTTTTTTTTTTATTATATACATAATTCCAACAAAGTCGGTAAATTCATAAATACTTTCTTAACAGCTAAAATATTACTATCTACATTAAATGTGTCTGGCTTTTCTTTCGTTTTTCTTTGTGCAGCCTAATACTAATCGCTCCTAAGCAAGTAATTCTCATTGATCGCTATTTGTTATTCTGTGATCCGTGATTGATCCGTGTGTCAATATTTACATGGAACCAGTTTGCAGTTTGTACAATGTAGAGTAGAGGCCGCGGGCCTCCAGCAGCTCCTTGTGGGTGCCGCTCTCGCAGACGACGCCGTTCTCGAACACATAGATCACGTCCGAGTCGACGACGGTGGACAGTCTGTGGGCTATGCTGATTGTGGTGCGACCCTCGGCTGCAGCATCCAATGCTTCTTGAACGATCTGCAGAAATAAGTGATAAATATTAATAATAATCAAAACTAAAACTAGATTTTCCTTTTCGACTTTACCTTCTCACTTTCGGCATCCAGAGCGGATGTAGCTTCATCCAATAAGAGGATCTTCGGGTTTCTGATCAGAGCACGAGCAATAGCTATGCGTTGTTTCTGACCCCCCGACAATTGTGTGCCCTTCTCTCCCATGCGCGTTTCGTAGCCCTATAGAGCATAGATGAAATGTTATTACCCAGCCTAGAGCATATCTGAGCTCCTACTCACCAGTGGCAAATTGGCAATGAACTGATGTATATTGGACTTCTTTGCTGCCGCAATAATCTCCTGATCCGTGACTAATCTGGTGTTGTCGCCGTACGCGATGTTCTCACGTATGGAGCGATCGAATAGAGTGGGCTCCTGGGACACGATGCCCAGCTGCATGCGCAGATTGCTCAAGGCCAACTGACGAACGTCCCGGTCATCGATCAGCACAGCTCCAGCGTCCACATCGTAGAAGCGCTGCAGCAGCTGAATGCACGTGGATTTGCCACAGCCTGAGGGACCGACTAGCGCCACTTTCTGGCCAGCTTGCACACGCATAATAAGCTCGCGCAGCACCTGCACCTCGCGACGCGTCGGATAGGTGAACTCCACCTTGTCGAACATGACGTTGCCATTGGAATGCCAGGGCTCCAGAGAGACGCCCGGACTGTCGGCAATCAGTGGCTTTCGCTCCAGGAATTTCAAAATACTCTGCGCCGCTGTAATGCCCTTCTGCATATTGGGCGCAAATGCCAAGGCGCTGGCAATGGAAGCAGTGCCCATGATCAAGGCCTGTGATACCCTGTAAACGAAAAAAGAATCGTTAATTGACTCGACTTTGTTTTAGACTTTAGCTTTGCTTACTTGAATACATTGCCCATTTGTAGACCGCGATTGACCACGCACCAGGCGCCGTAGTACATGCAGGCGGCATAGGCGAAGAACATCATTGATCTGGCCAGACCATAGACTAAGCCACGATAGTGCGTATTCCTTTTCGATTTCTAAAAGAATAACGAGGGAAAACTGGTAAGAAAACGCTATCCGACTAGGAGATACCCTGAACTCAGAACGTGGTCAAATTAAGAGCTGATTTCATTTGGGGATATCTAGGATCATAGTTAATCTTAGGCTGCTTACCACAACGGCTGGTGTGAGTAACTCAATGTAGGTCCGATGGAACATGTCCTCGCGCGCCAGAGACACGACGGTGCGAATATTGGAGACCACCTCAGCGGCCAGCTTTGTTGTGTTCTCCATGATCTTGGCATTGCCCATATTCTCCTGCTCCATGACAATGCGTTGCAAATACATGGAAATCAGTATGAAGGGCATAAACGCTATGGCTACCAGACCCAGGCTCCACTCATAGTACATGGCCAGGGCGATGCCCAATACCACAGTGGCAACCGATTGAATAATGCTGCCAATACGCTGACCAGTTGCCTACATATATAAATAGAGGTATAGAGATAGATGAAATTAAAAGAGTTACACAAATTCCACAGTATTTGTAGTACTTACACCCTGTACGGCGGCTGCATCGCCGGATAGACGGGCGCAGAGACTGCCCGTGCCATTGGAACGATCATCGAACCAGGACACCTCCTGCTTGAGCATTGCACTGAAGACCAGGCCACGCAGACGCTCCGTCAGATTCTCGCCGGCCACACCAAAGAGATAGATTTGCATGAAGGTGGAGATGCCGACGACAATGCCGCAGATCAGGAAGAACAGACTGTACTGGTTGGTGTTCTCCCGTACGTAATCATCGTCCTCGGAACGCATCACGTCGAGTATGCTGCCGAAGAGTACAGCGAAAATGGGCATGGCACAGCCCATGATGATGGAGCACACGCAACCGATTCCAAGATGAAGCCATTCGGGTTTATTTAGCTGCAAGACGCCTCGCATGGGCGAGGGTTCTTTATCTCCCTTGTTCTTCTTCTTCTTTTTCTTTTTATCTGTTTTATCTACTGCGTCGTCGATGTCCTCCTCCTCTTCAAGTACCTTAATTTCCTGTTCGTCCTCATCCTTAACATCGAAGTTCTTGAGTATATTGCCAGTGGGACTGAGCATGCCGTCATCTTCCTCGCCCATCTGTGTGGTCACCAGATTGAAGTAGTGATTCTTTATGGCCATCAGCTCCTGATGGGTGCCGGCCTCGACAACCACGCCCTTGTTGATCACCACAATCTTGTCGGCACGGCGTACGGTGGACAGACGATGGGCCACAATGATGGTGGTGCGCCCCTGGCTCACCTTCTCCAGGGCGGCCTGCACCTTAGCCTCGCTGGCAGTGTCGAGAGCCGAGGTCGCCTCGTCCAGTAACAGAATCTCCGGGTCACGAATCAGAGCGCGAGCAATGGCAATGCGTTGCTTCTGTCCGCCAGACAGCTGGGCTCCACGCTCACCCACCAACGTATCGTAGCCCTTGGGCAGCTTCTTGATGAATATGGCCGCATTGGCTGCTGCGGCAGCAGCCTCAATATCCTCCTTGGTGGCATCCTCGCGACCATAGCGTATATTCTCGTATATGGACTGGCCAAAGAGCACAGGCTCCTGTCCCACGACTCCGATGCGCTCGCGCAGCCACTTGATATTGATATCCTTGATGTTTATGCCATTGAAGAGCACGTCGCCGGCCTTAGGATCATAGAAGCGCTGTATCAGCTGTATGCAAGTAGATTTGCCACAGCCCGACGGCCCGACTAGGGCCACCGTCTGGCCGCGATGAATCTTCAGGTTGAGCTTCTGCAGAATGGGAATCTCTTTGCGCGTGGGATACTGGAACTCGACGTCGCGGAACTCGATGGTGTTCAGCGGTTCATTGAGATTCTTGCCGCGCGGCTCTATCGGATTGATGGTTGGGATCTGCTCAATGATTTTGAAGACCTTGGCACAGGCGCCCTTGGCAATGCCAAATGCTTCAATATACGGCGCGGCCATGCCAATGTTCATGGAGCCCATCATGATCGAGAAGAAGATGGTGATCATGGTGCCTGGCGAGTAGTTCTCGTAGTATTCATCGTGGCGGCCCTTGATGACGAGACCGACGCCGTACCAGAATGCTAGAGCATAAGAGGCATAGATGAAGAACCACAGAAGGCCAAAGCCGGTGCCGGAGAACATGTTTCGCTTAATGTTCAGTAATTTGGCGGCAACGACCTTCTCCTTGTAGGCGGAAACCTCTTTGTTTTCGCCCTCAAAGGCCTTGACGGTGCGGATGCCGGATAAAGCCTCCTCGGCAACAACGGCGGCGCTGGCATAGACGTTGACCTCCTGTTTGGCCAGCTTGGATGTGGCGATGGATACGAAGCCCATGGCAATGAAGGTGACGGGCAAACTGGTCAGGCAGACAAGCGAGAGCTGCCAGCCCTTGTAAAATGCCAGCACCACGGACCCAACGAAGCCCACGATGAAGTTCACAAAGATCACAACCTTCTCGCCCAGGCCGTCCTCCATTTTCGATAAATCTCTGCGGGATTGAAGAGGATTAAAAAGAATCTGAATGACTGAAATGATTTGCTCTACTTACTCATTCATGCGACTGGCCACCTCGCCGCTGGGATTCATGTCGTACCAGGTCATATCCTGATGCAGCACAGACTGAAAGAACTTGGAGCGAATGGCCAAAATCTGGGAGTGGGCAGCATAGTTGAAGGACGTGACGGATATGTAACTGCAGACCAGCATTACAATTCCGATATACGTGTTGTTCAGCGAAAAATCCTGCACCGCATCCAGCAGCATGTCCGATGCGGCATCCTTTACATAGACATTCCTCTCCAGGGTACCACTCATGCTAATCATGTCCTAAGAGCCCAAAGTGTATGAAAAGATATATCGGTTTAGTGGGTAAGGACTGGCAAGATAGAGCTATGTATGTGGCTACTTTCAATTGGTAAACACTTCAAAGCACTTTCTGTTGTGCTTATACCCTGAACTTGAAATTGAAAATTTAAATTTCGGGTATATTGCTTTGGCTAAGATGTATGATTAAATAATATTCATTAGAAATATTAGGCATGGGACTTCAGGACTTCAATTGTTTTCTAAAAATGGACTGGCGGAAGGAAGAAGGCAGAGAACATAAAGTATATATACTCGTAATGACAAGACAGATTTCGAGTATATATATGAAAGTTCGTAGGAACAAATTGCGAAAATTCGCTAGGGTATTTGCTGGTCAAGCACTCCAGACTACTGCTATCAGACTTGTTTTCTTATCTAACCATCAATCGGGTGTAGACAAAGTAAACAAGTTTCAGTCAGCCAATCGGAAGAGCTCTGACTCAATCGCAAATAAAACATATAAATATGGAAGCTTTTTAGATATATAAATATACTCACATCAGCGAGATTTCCAAAGATCAAACTGTTCGCTGGTGTTGTCAGGCCCGTGGCTACAGCGCCGAGCAGTCCGAGAATGTACAGTATGCGATCCTTCTTCGTTGCATAGCGAAACATTGTAAAGAACCCGACTGGCTTGACATCATCCTTCGGTTTGTCCTCTTTCTCATCTTTATCCTGCTTCTTCGATTTCTTTTTCGTTTTATTTGGCTCACTGCAATCATACGCAAAGCACGTGCCATTTCATAAGTAAACTTAAATAAAACAATCCGAGTTATAAATGGGGAGCGTAACAGCCGTTCGCATGCCACCTTCTATCTTAGACGAATCGCACATTCCTTATCGCTAACCCTAGCACCAGTCAAGGCTGTCGAAGTGGTCGCGTTGATTCCCACTATTAGCCCGAGTCTAACACTTTGTATCATTCATTCAAATCGAATTCGTCATCATAGTTCGTACCACAAGATTCCCAGGCAGCACTTGGTTCCTACAATAGCTCAAATATATATACATATACGTTCTCTTTGTTGTTTTAACTGCCATTAGAGTACTAAAATTTATGGCGCTCGAGCGCGAAATATTGCGCACGCTTCGTTGTTAAAAAACTGCACGATCATGGTTACCGAAATTTTCATAGACCTATCAAAGGAGGATAAATTGCGTATACACAGAATATGTGATTATAGATACTAGATTGATTTATATTGATATGCATTAATATATAATTAATATATGTATGCATTATAGTATAAATAGAAAATTAAATTAAAAAGGAAAAGAAAATATTTAAATAATCAAATAAATATGCTATTCACTATTACAACTAGTTAAAATAAATGATTTGTTTTTTTTTTTCTGAGAACAGAAAACTAGAAACAAACTTTTTAAAGCAAAAATTATCAAGTATTGACTAAAAGAAAGTGGAGGAAAATTAAAATCTTTAAGCAAATTTTCTATGAAAATTAAATATATAGATAGATACATAGGTTTATAAAGTAAAAATACATCAAGTAATTATTATATAAATATACATATATATTTTTATTTTTTTATGAATATATTTACTTTTTTTATGAATATATTCTTAAATTCACAAATTGATAAATTGAATTTTTATAATTATGTCCCTTTGGTATAGTCTCATTGGAATTTATTATTTTCCCATAACTATTTTAGACAATAAATATTATTTGAGTCACAGAGTCACAATCAACTAAGAACTTTGCCTTTGTTTTTATTTTTTTATCCTAATTTGCAGAAAATTGTAGCAGGGCTCTTCGCTTAAAAGCTTTAACTTATTTGTTCCTTTTATATGAAGTTCAAAGTACATTTCATTCAACTCACAAGCTTTTGCGTTCCTTCTCTTTCTCAGCAAAGGAGTCAGCCAAAACAATATTCGTTTTATACACATTGCCGTTAGACTCAGTCATTTTGATGGGCTATTGAACACTTTCTTTTCAGTTTGGTTAAATTTCTGTTATTCTCGAAAACACGAACTAAATAGGACAACTGTTAGAAAGAGACTAATGAAATTGGTTAAAGCATATGGGCTTATATTTGAAGCGCAGACCTGCGAAATAAAACATTAGTTGATATCGGTTCATTTTTGATAGAGCTTATCAATTTATTGGGCTATGAATAAGGTAAGAGTACGCAAAGGAAAGAGTAATGCCATGAATATGAATAGATCAAATGAAGAGTAGATTTTAAATGCCAGTGGCTTAAAATCTGCCATTATTTTGATTAATCGATTTTTATAGCCAATTCATAAAAATTAGAATTACTCCAATGGTTTTTCAAATTGAATGGAGCTTATGACGACTCGCACAATTTAATCATTATTAGCCATGTCATCATTCGTTTTTGAATTAACAATATAGGGAGCGCGATTTCTCTATCTCTATCTCTCTGAATACCACTCGCTCACTCTCTCTTTCTGTCTGCCGTATTAATTGCTAACACAATCGATTACATATTAAATAACCTTATCATTTGCAAATTACTCAAGGCGGGTAAGGTGTATTTTCTAGCAGATATCGCCGGTTTATGAGGCACTTAAAACATACATGCATAAAATATATAAACAAATTATAACAATCAATTGTGCTTATTATATAATTGTACTAGGCACTTACTATCTGTTTCTAATCAGACATGTTACATATATATACATCCTGATCTGGACACGAGTTTTTGAATTAACAATATTTATTCCATAACTATATTTATTCCATATTATTCCATTCCATTGGTATTCCATTCTTGTTAAGAGAACTGAAATTGAAAATATATATTGTATGCTATATGACTAATTGATAAGTAGAGTATACATATTTGTCAGATTTTATTTTTATTTATTTTATATTTATATTTATTTATTATTATTATTTTTTTTTTTATACAAAATAAGTCTCTTTCAATTTTAATTATTATTTTAATTTTTATTGAACAATTATAGATATTGCTGTCTCATATTATTATTCTCAATGAAAATATACAAAATATTAAGATTAAAAATAATATTATTAAATTAATATTATTAAATATTTTATATTATACAAAATATTAAAATACAATTTACAAAATATATACAAAATTAAAAAAAATGATTAAATTAAATTAATACTATTTATAAATCAAGTTGAATACAAATTAAATGTAAACAGATGAGGAGTAAAAAAAGAGAAAAGAAGCACGTGGTTAAAGATAAAGAAACATAAATAAACCAATCATCGTTGTCAACACAATATCAACAGTAAAGTTACATGAGTCTATTATTTATTTTTAATCAAACACTCAAAGGCAGCATAACACGTTTACTTTCTTAGACAATGAAGGCATATCAATGGGAAATGCATGGGCATGCGTTCTGGCACTCTCTTGCGCTGATAAATGGCATTAGCGCTGCGTATTCATGATATCAGCACTTTAAATGTAAGAGAGCGTTAAGTCTGGTAGCGATAAGAAGTTGACGGCAAATATTTAATATGCGTAATCGTTGGCTCATGCGATTCTATTAATATGCAAGTATTTGTTTACTGTTGGTCAAAATTTAAACCAAATAGATGATAAATAAGTCATGTTTATATTATGAAGTGATTTTATTATGATCAGCATGTCGATAAAACTAATACAATAATTTTTTTCTAAGTAAATAAATTTCAATTCTTTAATTGTTAAAATAAATATTGGTTTTCAAACTTTTCGGATTCGTAATGTTTTTAAACTTACTGTCAATTGCAAACATTTTTGGAGCCTCATTTAATGATAATCCTGACATTTCAAGTATTCCAATGTTATCATCAATATACAGGTAAAACTAAAAGCTTAAGCTTAATTTATTTTTATTCATTAAGTATATAATAACATTATCAGTAGACAAAATATGTTTATATTAACGTATGAAATATCTTCTTAAACTCGTCCCGCGCTAACCTGATAATTATTAACAGCAGCGAAGAAGTTCAAATTCTGAGATAGAGTAAATTAAAAATCGATTTATCGAATATAAACTACTCATAATGGCTCTGTTAGGGCTATGTTAAAATGTCGTGAATTAGTGCTAGCAGACCGTTGAGTTACTTTACAAACTGTTAATGCTTAAAAGTTATATTGATAAAATAATTTTCTACACGAAAAAATGCTTAAAAGATAATTTAAATGATTGTTGAGATACATTTAAATGTATAGCTCGCTAAAATTCTGAAAATAAATGGCTTACTGTTATTAACACTTTAGGCAAATGTTAAGTTTTTGCTTTTTATAACAGAGTCATTAACGAGCTCGATGAACGACAATCAGTGAGTTGGTTCGCTCATTCAGTTTCAGCGAGTCGTTCGATCGAACTTATTCCATACTCTATTAGTAATAGAAAAGCAATTCAACAAGTCATCGACATGTCCGGTGAAGGAGAAAAAACTTATACGCGTGCCGAAGTTGCCCAACACAATACCAACAAGGATACATGGCTGCTAATTCACAATACTGTTTACGATGTCACAGCATTCCTGAACGAGGTAAGCATAGTCTAGCAATTAACAAACAGCAACAGCACCTCCATTGTACACGTCGGAATGAGGGCGCGGGCGATGGAATTTGATTTCCCCTGGTGTGAATAGTTGCTGTGGGAGGGGGGACAAGTTGTCTTATCATCATTACTTGGGTTTTATAACTCGTCTTAGCAGTGTTATTAGTCCGTATATATGTATATGTTTCCACTTATTGCGTTTGAGAATATGAGAATGTTACCCGTAAAACACGAGTAGCCACTTGCCCCTGTACTTTGACCTACGATCTATGAATGAATGAATGACCTACTCATGTTCACAGCTACATTGAACTTGTGAAGATATTGTGTTTGTTGTTTTTTCGAAACGTTTATGTTTGTATTCATATTTATTGCATTTTTTTTTTCGTGCCAGCGCGCAGTTTCAAATCTTATTCTTATTCATTATCAATGGAAATGGGGCAAAAGTTAAGCAAAATCTGTTCAAACGAAAATTTACATTTCATTTTATTTACGAAACAGAGACACTAGTTTGTATTTAAGTACTCAGCCGTATATGGAAGGAAATTAGAAAACCAATGTGAAGCGAAAGTCACAAAAATGTGTGTATATATACATATATACATATATATAATGAACAATTCAGATCAGCTTTGAATTTCTAAAGTCAATCAACTAGAAAAACCTAAATTAGTGTAAAAATCGACATATATGATTCAGTTAGTGTAACAAAAAAAAAATAAATGTACATATATACTTGCATAGATTTGTAATATTCAATATATATATAATATTTAAATAAATAAATTCTTTGTTGCTGATATATACATTATATAATAATATATAATAATTGGTAGATTTCCATTTGAAAAATATCAACAATAATCAATCGTAATTTTTCTTATATATATCAGATAGGACTATATAAATTAAATACATATATTCATTATTATATATTAGTATCCGTTTAAAATCCTTATACAAGTGAGTAGATGCTAGTCACTATGACCGTTTGGTTTTCTGTTCTGCTGGTGATAAGAAGACCCAGCACTTAAATCATTTCTGTGTTATAATGATTACGCTGCAGTTTGTGCTGTGAGGTAATTAAAGTTTGTGAATGATGAAAGTAGAACCTTGCCTTGCATTAAAAACCTTTCGACGTTTATTCACACTGTTTAAAAATAAACACGCTGTATCCGACTGCCGTGGGTCGAGCGCATTTGATGCGGGCGCTTGATGTTTTAAACATTGAGCAGGGATTCACGGTCAGCGTAGAAGACGACAGCAAATCATTTGCATAGTTTGGCATATGAAAAGAGCGTGCTTAATATTCGTTATTCGTTTGCTTTCTTTCAGCATCCCGGCGGTGAAGAGGTGCTGATCGAGCAGGCGGGCAAAGATGCCACCGAGAACTTTGAGGATGTTGGCCACAGCCACGACGCGCGCGACATGATGAAGAAGTACAAAATCGGCGAACTGGTTGCCCACGAGCGCACGAAAGTTGCCCAGAAATCGGAACCCACCTGGAGCACAGACACACAGAACGAGGAGAGTTCGTTGAAATCGTGGATAGTGCCACTGGTTCTCTGTCTGGTTGCTACGTTCTTTTACAAATTCTACTTTGGCAATGCTAAGCAGCAATAAAGTCAATAAATAATTCCCACTCGCCTCAATGCTGCACCACTTGACGCCTCCACACAGTGAGAGAGAGAGAGGGAGAGGGGAAGAGAGAGACACACATGTAAAGAGTTGATTTCCAGATACCCTGCCTTTAAATACTAATACTGATGTGTCTCATACACTTGCCGGAGGCGTTTCGCTGCGCGCTTGCCATTGTCGCTGGCGGAATTAGTAGAGAGAATTTGTGCTAAGTTTAAAAGTTAAAAAAATGTGCATGTTTTGGCATCTTGTTTTTGTACTAATTGCTATAGTAAGTGGGTTTGAGTTTTCTTATGAGCTAGATAATTGTTTAACTTTCCAACACGCAACAGAAATATACACAAACATATATTTAAATAGACTATTAAATATGAATGTATTCGAAATTGCTTTGTTTGTTCTTTTGTCAAAACAAAATTAATTTTCGAACTCTTTCTTTTTTTGTATCACAACTAATGTTACCATGTCGAAATTTATTCACGTAGCTGTCCTGGCCGGCAGCTCAATGTTTGCACTCTCTGCTGCCGGAGCTACTCAGGATCGAAGCAAGGCGCCCCAGATGAAACGTGAGCTGCCCACACGCAGCATGAATTTAGATGCGTTGCGTCGCACCGAGTACGATGTTCTGATCATTGGCGGTGGAGCGGTAGGCGCTGGATGTGCTCTAGATGCAGCTACACGTGGATTGAAGACTGCCCTGGTTGAGGCCGATGATTTCGGTAGTGGCACCTCGTCGAAATCCAGTAAATTACTGCACGGCGGCCTGCGAGATTTGGACCATGCAATCACACATCTCGACTTGGCCGCCTTTCGGCGTGTTCACTCATCACTGCAGGAGCGCAGAAACATTACCAATCTGGCGCCGCACCTCAATCAGTCGGTGCCAATTATGCTGCCCGTACACAATTGGTGGCAGCTGCCCGTGTATTGGATGAAACTGCGTCTCTATCACTTAATGGCACCGGGCACATCGAAAGGATTCACATACATCAATAGCCGGAAGGCCCTCGAAATGTTTCCGATGATGCGCCGTGACATGGTTGGCGCCTTCGTCTTTTACGAGGGCCAGCACGACGACGCTCGGATGTGTCTCGCAATCATTTTGACCGCCTCCCGCTATGGCGCCGACGTCTGCAACCACATGAAGGTGGTCGATCTGCTGCGGGACAAGAACAAAACTGTAATTGGAGCCAAAGCTATCGATCAGCTGACCGGCAGAGCTTACAAGATTCGCGCCAAAATGGTCATCAATGCAACTGGCCCCATGAGTGATTCTATTATCCGCCTGGAGGATGCTAGTGCGTCGCAGCAGTGTACGCCCACCTGGGCCTCGCACATTGTGCTGCCGCCCTTTTACTGTCCCGAAGAGGTAGGGCTCTTCGATCCGTACACGGACAACGGTTCGACAATATTCTTTTTACCCTGGTTGGGGCATACGCTAATGGGCACCTCGGATGACACACGCGAGGCCGCCCAGGGGCAACAGCCAACAGAGATGGAGGTTCAGTATCTCTTGGATAGCATCAGAAACTACATCAATCCAAATTTTGATGTACGCCGCTGCGACGTGCTCGCAGCTTGGGGCGGTTATAAGCCGCTTCCCACTCAGTCGACAGAGCTGGCCCATTCGGCGCTCAAGAACCATGTGATTTCCATAGGGCCCGGTAACATGGTGTCAATCGTAGGCGGCACATGGACATCGTTCCGGCTGATAGCAGAGAAGGCCATAGACGCTGCCATTATCAATGGTGGACTGCAGCCGTTGCGCAAACATTCGATTACGGCGACCTCATGCAAGTTGGACGGCGCCATTGGCTGGTCACCAAACATGTTTATACGACTGGTGCAGGATTTCGGTCTGGAGCGGGATGTGGCCAAGCACTTGTCCGACACATACGGCTCGAATGCGTTCAAGGTGGCCGTTGGCGCCAACGCCAGTGGCAGCGTGTGGCCCATTATAGGTAAACGATTGCACTCCGAATTTCCGTATATTGAGGCGGAGGTGCGACAGGGGGTTAGGGACTATGCCTGCACCCTGGTCGACATGGTGGCACGTCGGCTGCGTGTCGCGTTTCTTAATGTCCAGGCGGCCGAGGATATTTTGCCGCGCGTGGCCAGCGAAATGGCGCGCGAGCTGAAATGGAGCCGAGCAAGACGATTGAGAGAAATCAAAGAAGCGCAAGAATTTCTAAATACACAAATGGGAAATACAACCGAATTCGATCCAATTCATATGAATATACCCATTAAGCTGTCTGTGGATCAGGTGCAAAAGTATGCCGAGCATTTCAGAAATCTCGACGAGGCTAATACGGGCTTCGTGTCGATAAACAAATGCTGTGCGGCCATGAAGTCGTTCGGTGTTAAAGAGGTGCCGGTGGACCTGATGCACGACGTGCTGCGGGACATTGACTGTCACTCCCAGGGCAAGGTGAATCTCTACGAATTCCTGATGCTCATGTCGGCCATTGTGCACGGAGACACGGCATATTTACGTTATGCCAAGATGCATTTAGACCAGAAAATTTCGGCAATAAGCCGCCGGCGGCGCAAGCAAAGCGAATGTACGGTCGAGCGATCCGGAGGCGGCTTGTGAAGATCGAATTAATCAATCTCGTACAAAACTCTTAGTGTATTTAAATTATTCTGTACTGTCTCATACTATTTATATTTATTTGGTAGTGCTACCATATCGTAGCAAACAGAACTCAGTAGTGTTGCCACACTTTAGCTAGGCAACTCAGCTCATTCGAGTCGTTCGCGTTCAAAAGTATAACGGAAATTAACGAGCAGTAACAGTAGAATATAATGCGAAAGTAATTAAATATGGAAATGCATTTTTTAAATTTGTATTTGAGTTGTAAAGTTGAATATCGACGTTGTTTAGACAAAACTCGTATATGCCCTATGGAGCTTGTGTGTATATATATAATAGTTATATGTATTTGTAACATTTGTATATATATTTGTATTTTTGCAACAATGACGATAGCATACTAATAGTGTGTTTCAATACATTTAATTTGTGTGAGTAAATGTTGCCAGGTAAAACATTTAACGGGTATTTGTTGATGCTGTTATTGATGTATTTATGTAATACACATGCAAAGGTGAAAGCAATAGTAAACAATTTTATGTATAGATTATGTATGTGCTATAAATATATATTCAAAGTGAGAAAAAACGAAACATAAACTAAAATAAATAAGAAATAAGTGAATAAGGAAAATTTTACAAAGTAGAGTTATGAAGAAAATTATAAATAATTATTGTGGTGGCATATTTGATACGGATATATGTATATATATAGATAGGTATATACATGTGCGTATGTATGTATACATTAGAAATAAACTTAGTTGACATGGATTTTTTCGGAGTGCACACTTTCACTCTAGGGTATGGTTAGTTTGGCTAAATATCAGTAAATATTAGCTGTTTAAACTTTGACCTGAGCTGAGAGACATGTTTATCGTATAAATATGTCAAAAATGTTTACTATATAAATGAAACAATAATAGAAAACCCAAAATTTACAACGTTCAAGTTTGTTGCAACTGTCAGAATAGAAATAAACATTAAGATTGATTCTACGATGTTTTCTATGTGCACTGGGCATGATAAGTGTTTGTTGTTTTCTTCTTCAGCTGTCTAAGCGACGGCATCTGTGGCGCACTCCTCCTCGACGGTGATGTACATGCCCTCCTCCTCGTAGGCCGAGTCGTGCTTAGCCAGAATTCTCAGCAATGGACGCAGGCGCAGCCACCACTGCTTCTTCGGTATGCGTTGACTGTGGAGGATGAGGAAAATAATCAGATCAATTCTGTATAGAGATTACTATTGTGGCACTCACTCAAAGTTGGTGTCGGCAATGAGATCGACCAGGGGCGTGAATCGATACTGCCGCGAGACGATGCCCAGCAGTGTTGCTGTGTCGGTCGATTTGCAGTTGACGACGCCATTGCTGTCGATGTTGTTCTTGATCTGTGTGGCCAGCCAGTCGACGCACTTGGCGGCCATTTTGGTGCCCATGTTGCGATCGAATGGACTGGGAGAGCCACCCTGTTGCATGTGGCCCAAGATGTTCATGCGGCAGGTGAACAGACCCTTGCCCTCCTCTGAATACAGGCGATAGATGAAGTCAGTGGTGTAGTTCTCACTGGCCTTCTCATTGCGCAAGATGAGGCCGCGAGACACGCCCTCGGCCATTTTGGATGCCATGTGATAGACATCCTGTTGCAGATCCTTAATGGAGAACTTCTCCTCATATATATACGCGGCATCCGCACCACCAGCCAGGCCAGCCAACGTGGCCAAATAGCCGCTATAGCCACCCATGGTCTCAATGACAAACACACGACGCTTGGTGCCCTGGGCCGACTGGCGAATGCGATCGCAGATTTCGGTGATCTCATTCAAGCCGGTATCGCAGCCGAGCGAGAATTCGGTGCCTGGCACATTGTTCGAAATGGTAGCCGGCACAACCACAATGGGTATGCAAAACTCTGGATAGTTGTCGCGCTGATCGGAGATTTGGCCAGCGGCGTGGTAGCTCTCAAAGCCACCGATGATCAGCAGACCTTGGATCTTGAACTCCTTGAGGCGAGCGGCGATCTCCTTGAACTTGCCCTCGGGCAGAGTACGCTTGGTGCCGAGGTAAGCACCACCCTGACCCACCCAGCCAGAGACATCAGACCTGTGCAGTGGAGTCAATTATTGAATATTTTTAACTACATCTTTACTTCTCTTACTCACCAGCCCAGCTCGCGCACATTGCCAGCAATGAGGCCCTCAACGCCATCGTTGATGCCATAGACAACATCGCCACGATAAATGGCATTGCGCACAAAGCTGCGCACGGCCGCATTCATGCCGCAGGCCGGCGCACCAATGTGCATCACAGCCAGCCTGTAGCCCTCGATGCCCTTGCCCTGCTCGTCGAAGTTCTCTTTGGGCGGCTTCAAGCGCGTCAACATCTTGTAGGTCTCCAGGTTGCGTTCAAAGGAACGACCGCGCAGCTTCACAGCATCGGCCCAGCGACGCTCCGCCATGGCCTTAGCTACAGCCTGGGTGCGCTCCACACACTCCATAAGAGGCACACGAACCGTCTGGTTGCCGTCCAGCGAGATGACCACCGGCACTGACTCCGGCGTGGCTTCCATCAGAGCCAATGTGGCCTCGGCGCCCATGCGACAAGCCTATTTACATGATGAACATTTAAAATTCAATTATCGATCATTTCTATGGGAGTTATTTAAAATATAAATAATGAACAAGTAAAAGTAAATTATGGATGGGCCCCAGCACCCATACGTCCAAATGTAAATATAAATAATCGATCGAAAGAAGTCAAAAATAAATTATCGATAACTTATATCGATTTTTTAATATGGCCTCGAATACAGAGTATTTCTGTCTGGCATTTTAAAACACTTTCTAGCTATCTACTCTACACTTAAGTCTCAGTTTAATTATAGACAACTGCAATTGCTTACCAAGACACGATCGAAGGCGCTGGGATTGCCACCGCGCTGCACGTGACCCAAGACAGTGATACGAGCGTCGTGTTTGAGACGCTCGTCGATCACCTTGCGCACCTGCTCGGCGGTAATTGGATTGCCCTCCCGATCACTGGCTCCCTCGGCCACAATGACGATGTTCAGACGCTGACCAGCCGAACGCTCCTGTTTGAGAACGAAAGCAAGAGACGTTAGACATTGCACCGTTCTAAGCGATTCTCAAAAAATGAGCGGGTTAGTAACTTGAGTGTGTACATAGAAGCAATGAAGAACTTCAAAATATATACAAAGTGCTACGTAAATATGATAATGATAATGATAATGATCTAAGAAATAATGTATGTACATGTATATATGTTGCTATGTAAATAAGTGACGACAACTGTGAGGTTATAAACAAAATTAAACTATGATAAATACAGGTGAGACAGAGAAAGAGAGAGAGAGAGAGAGAATGTTTGTGTTTTTTTGTTTGTTTGTATATGTGTAGCTTAAACAATGAATTTGAAAGGAAACACAATAAAAGTAAATCAACAAATAATCCATAAATATATACATAGATATTTACTAATCAAGCTAAGATACAGTAAAAATAAACGTAAGCGAAGGCGTAATAGAAGCCAATTAAATTGTCCAGCAAAAAGAAAATAAGTGTATTTGTTTATGTATGTGTGTGTGGCTACACTTTAACCCAATAAAAATCAATTAAATAGCCAATCAATTAGTAGTTTCTAGAATCAGTTTTTGACAAAAAGCTGCTTGCTCTTTGAAACGTCTGTTAGAAATGTTAGAAAGAGTTGTAGTTAAATTAAAGTTTCTTTTAATATCTATGTATGTATATACAATTTGAATAATTTAGTAGTAAACCGAAAAACAAAACACCATCGCATAGACTTATATTGAATTTGACTGGAAAAGGTAAACCCTTTCGCAGTGGGCTGACCTGAGCTAACTTTTTGCACAGATCATCCTGCCAGTTAGTTGGTGCGGGCTCTTCGGGTATGAACATAAAATCAGCCTCTGTGGCAATGGCGGCTGAAATTGCCAAATAGCTAAAAACGAAAATAAATCAAACACACCGAAGAAAGACACGATGCGCACAGGTGAATGAATTGTTAATTGATTGTTCATTAATTACAATATGCTTAGGATACGGATAGACAAGGATTGGGTGGGTGGGTAGCTTGGTTTAACTCGGGCTTATCATATATCCAGTTTTGGAATCGAATATTTATATAAAATAAAGGAATAAATATATATACAACAGAATTTATAACTTGATGCATGATATATGTATATATATAATATCTGAATAATTCCTGCTCGCAAGTGTGTGTGTCTGTGTCTATGTGTCTGTGTTTGTGTGTGTGGGTGGGTGAAATGCAATGTTTCTATGTTTTGCTGCTGTTGTCTATTGCAACAACGAAAAGCAGATGAGGCGCGAGAGATAGAGAAATAGAGAAAGAGCAAACACATTGTGAGAAATATTGTGTTTGGTAGCTTTTGTTTTTTTTTTTTTTTTTTTTTTTTTTTTTTTTTTTTTAATAAAATATCACTTCTTGCCTGGGCCAACTGAGTGCAAAGCCTATCTGGCCAATCGACTTTCGGCGGCATTTCGGGTATAAATATGAAATCGGCCTCGCAGGCCAGGCCACCAACGAGCGCTAAATAACTGTAAAAATATATGTGTGTTTGTATTATTTGGTTATACATATATGCCATACAAATATACATATATATACTATATAGTATATATATTGGGAAAATCAAAAGGAGAGAGTCAACAAAGGGCTGGGAGAAAGAGAGCGACAAATTAGGAAACATTACGAAATGAGTATCAATTCAATGTAAGATAAAAGAGCTGAGGAGAAGAGGAATAATAATTATAACTTCATATAGTTTCAAAAGATTTCATCATCACTATCTACTATCATACATAATAAATAAATAAGACATATTCATTTTAATTAGCCCTAAAATCTGCCTAAATTAATATAATAATTATTATCAATAATATCGTTCATATATATAACTAGAACTATTGTCATATCTGATATATATACAAGCTCATTCTAGTTATTCCACCATTCCCTTAATTATTAACCTAACACTTAGACTTATCCATCTCATTACACAAAATTTGAACAAGTAAACGAAAGAGAACACAGAACGATTTGGGTCTGATAGAGATATATATATTGTATATATGGAGAGAAAGAGAGTTTTCGTATGCGGGACATTCAACAATCGAGAGCTGATGGCTGATGGCTGATTGCTTGCCTGGTCCAGTTTGAGGGTCAGTCTATCGGGCCAATCTTGTGGCGGCGGGTACTCGGGCAGAAAGACGTAGTCTGCCTCGGATATAACGCCGGCGACAACTGGTAAATAACTATAAGTAGTGAAGGCATTTAGCATTTGGAATTTGACACTTGGCAGAGCTAACACTTTATACGTAACTAGTTACACATCACAGACAGGCTAACTAACTCAATTTAGATTCATTGATAACAAATGGCTTACCCGCAATGACGACCCATGACCTCCATGATGAAGGTGCGCTGATGCGAGTAGGCAGTGCTAGCAATGGCATCGATGGCCTCAATGATGCGGTGCAAGGCCGTATCCGTGCCAATGGTCATGTCCGTGCCGCAGAAATCGTTATCAATCGAACCCACCTGGAAGGGTAAATAAATAGTGAGTAAGAGTGAGAGAGAGAGAGAGAGAGACAGAGAGGAAGACTTACCAATCCAACAATATGCAGAACATTGTACTTGTTCTTCTGCTCAGGGGTAATGCTCTTATTCTTCTCCAGCTCATCCAGCAGGCTGGACCACTCCTGACGGAACAGGTTGGCGCCAGTCAGCGAGCCATCACCGCCAATTACCACCAGATTGGTAATGCCGCGTTGCACCAAGTTATTGGCAGCCTTTAGACGGCCAGCACGCTCACGGAAGTCCTTGCAACGAGCGGAGCCAATGATGGTACCGCCACGATGTATGATTGATGACACCGACGACCAAGATGCTTCCTGGATGCAATCGCCGCCATCCACCATGCCCTGATAGCCTTCACGAATGAAGTACACCTGAAGTCACAAATTATTGAAAAATGGTATTAAATTCTGCTTCAATAAATTTCTTTTGAAGTAAATATGAATCATTTATAAATCATAAAATATGAAATTCCAAGAATTTTTACTATTGTATTTCAAAATATTGATTTTTTTTTGCGTCATTCTTGATTTGACTAGACTTTCCAAAATCTTTATAATATATATAATAATATATATAGTTAATATATAAATAAATATATATTTTTTTAATATGCTAGTAGTCTAGCGAATGCTCGGCTATTAAAAATATATATATATATATATGTTATGTATATATTACAAATTTGTTTAATTAGAATTTAATTCATTGAAGTTCAATAAATGCTTTGTAAGGCTTCCGTTTTATTGTCATAAACTCGAACTATAAAAATATCATCATATATCAATGATATAAAATGTATATTATATTAATATGAGTATTTTTCTATATATATATTATTGCATATAACTCAGTACTTATCGGGCTTAATAGGCGATAAAGCTCTTTATAAATAATTGAATGAGCTAAACGAGATTATTAATCTATATGTTGTCAAATAAAACCAGAAGTTAAGATTTAATACAAAGTAAAAAAGAAAAAACAAAAAATGAATTGAAAAACCCATGGACTCAGAATTTTGAACTCGTTTTCGCTTTTAACTCCTTGTCTAAAATAAGAAATTTATATCGCTGATTGACTTTGTTTTTATATAATAAACATATATACATACATATAAGCATAATTTAATGTTACCCAGAATAATTTAGCATATAAATCAAAAGTGAATAAAAGAAAATGAAAGTGACTTTGAAAAAAAAAAGTAAAATAGAAACATCAGCCTTGCGACAATTTATTCATTGCAAAAATCATCATCATCATCGTAAAATTTTGAATAATTTATTTCAATTGCAATTATTTAAAATTTCAACTCTTTGCCCTCTCACAGAGTGTGATAAAAATTTGGCATATTGGACGCTCAAACACCGAATTCACTTGCTCGAGTCGATCAATAAAACCAATAATAGGCAAATAGTAATTCACTTTTCAAACAATAACCGCATTTTCTCAGATATATCTGCGTGATCGTCTGTAAGTTGCCCGAAAATAAACTCAATGTCAAACGCACACGGACACAAGATTCGCCTGTGTGTAGTGGTATTGTCAATGTATTGGTGTTCTCTATGAACGTAGTGTGAGGCGCTTTTATTTGAATATTTTTTCTTTTTCTTTTTTTGCTACCCCCTGGGTTATCTAACGGCAATTCACACCGCCAGCAGAACAAGCTAATTTGTTTTATTTCTTTTCTTTCATTATAATTTAATTGCAAGTTCAGCTGATATATATAAATTTGCTATATATAAATATATGCATAACAGAGTCTGCTCTAGACCATAAAGTTCAATGGCTGAACTTGTTCCGGTAACCGATAAGAACATTTTTGTGAATAATATGTATGCATGTGTGTGTGTGTATATATGTGTCAATGTGTATTTCCAAATTATATATACCAATGCAAAAGCACTTGGCAGAGGTCAAAACTCACCTTGCATCCCAAGTAGATGGCCATACGCACACATGCCCTCACAGCAGCATTCATGCCCTGGGAGTCGCCACCGCTGGTGAAGACGGCCAGGCCCTTGTCGCGCTGGGAGCCGCGTGCCAGGAAACGTTGATTAGTATCACTATTCATTTTTTGGCCAAGCACCTCTTTCGATTTAAAAATTATTCAAATACAAGTTAATCGATTCAAAAAACAACGGCAACGCACACACACGCACGCACGCAGAGGGAGAGAGTTAGGTGAGGTGAGAGTGAGAGACGGACGCACGTATCGAAGTTCAAGTTGGATGCACCCAAAGGCAAATATTTTGTGAATGATTCACAGCGCAACTGGAGGAGCTTCGAGGAAGCCGAGTTGTCCAAATGAACTGCGCAAATCTTATGCTGGCCACAGATGCCGTGGCTATGTGCCTGCGAGACGATTTTCACAAACTGGGCGCGAGAGCGGCGGTCGAGCGCAGAAGTTTCGGTTTTGACGTTTCAAGGTGACCTTTAAACGCAGCAAACGCTTTGCGTTAAGCGCAACTACACGGCACACTGATGCAATGAACTGGTTGGCTGGCGTTTTTATCGCGTCGCGCCGTCACGTTTTATGCGTAATGGCACTATGCGCGATTTTTGGTAATATGTTTCATTAATGCAACCAATTTTAACGGTAATGCGGCCAAGTTTCTGCTATCAATTTGTCCCTATTGTGGGTGAAAATGGGCGATTACTCTATTGGACTTTTTTTGTTTACCCCACACACACACACAGTGAGTGTCGAATTGACAGCTGTGCAACAGCTGTGCGCGCATTGCCAGACAAAAGCTCTGTTACGCCAGCCAGCTTCTGCATGGCACGTCGGAAGCTTTTCACCACACTTATATGCGTCTAGCCGTTAGTATCTTAAACTTTAACCGATTGCATTTAATTGGCATTATGTTACTTACATATTTGTTTTTAAATTTAGTATAGTTGATAAGCCGTACGCCTTCTGGCTGGCCAAGAGATGATTCGTCAAACATTAACGACTCATTGTCATCATATCCCATAAAATTTACACCGCTTATCATTGGGAGTAATTGATTGCTTAAAAGGACTAATTCATTTAAACTCTGTGGGTGACATTTAAAAGCATTCAGTTGCGGCACATTTGCCCAGTAAGCTTTATCCAATTGCCGCTTCCTCAAGAAATAATATTCTAGCTTAGGACTTGAAAGGGTTTACCTACAGATATTTTGGCTGTAATCTCTGCAATCTCACTTACTTATTAAGAAACATGGAATTAATTTTTGCATTAATTTCCATTGTCAAAGTATTTAATCTATCGGAGCAGCCATGCCACAGATTGTTTTTATACTGCAAAGATTATACTATAATATATTCAAAATTCTATATATATTCAACTCACTTCAATGACTTGAGCGCTTTCCAATTGTGAATCCGATTGTGATGCCTCGGACAACTGCGGTTTACTGGGACAGTGTTGGGTCGTAGGCAAAAGCTCCTGTGTTTCGACTAGGCTATGGGCGATGGCTTTCGATCAGTTTTGGGTACTACGCATTAGCTCGTACATACCGGGCTGATAATTTAGAAAATACTCGAAATTTTAATGCATGCATATCAATTACCAAAGGGACAAATCACTACAAATCACTATTATCTATAAAATACATACTCAATTTTGACTACGTGTAAGATAAATTATAATTTACATTATATGTCAAGTCTCCGATCAATTAAGGACTGGCATACTCTGTTTAAACAAATATTTTAATTTAAAATTAAAAATTCACTATTCGCTGTTGGGCAAATAGCCAAAGAAATGGAATTTTGGTTCCAGTTTCCTAACATTAATAGGAAATAAAAACATATATAGAGTTTTTTTTTAGGAATAGTTCGAACAGTATATGTATGTATATAAAACAGCTCGGAGGTATCAACCAGTCGAGCAGTGCCGCTAAGAATCGATATGATCAATTGACTTGAATAAATAAAAAATAAAATTACAAATTAAAAATTTCAGTGACCAACAAAGTAAATCCCACTCCAGTAGTCCAATAGGTAATCCAGATGCAATAATTCGATAATATCCGATGATTGCTAGTTAATAATACATACTACATATATGTATACTTATCATATTTTTAGCTATTACATCGAATTGGTTGTCTACATAGAAGGCACGGATTAGATGGCATGAAAATCGCCGAGAAAGGCCCATTGCGAAACTTACTTTCAATTTGTAATTGCAGTTGTTATGAATTATTCAGTTGGCATACTTTTCACCAATTGGCTTCACCTATATCTTTTTAGATAAATTACATATTTTCGCTTCGGTGTTTTCATTACGTTTTTCTTCAAACGACGTGGGAGTTTTACACGCACAGGCTTCTCATGCTTATCCTTCTCCTTGAGCCTCTCCTTCTGCCTGTCCTTCTGTTTCCCCGTTTTCTGCTCCTTTTGTTTCTTCTTCAAGGCAAAGCCAAAGCGTGTTTGAGCTTTCTTCTTGTTCTCGGCATCTATATATTGTCTTATATGGTTCACAGTACGATCGAAATCCAAACTTCGAGTTACGTGCACAAGTCGTTGCATATTCGGACTTTAGGCATAAGAAATGATTATGATGTAAACGTCCAATTATAGAAAACAGGCTTACCTCTTGGTAACACTCAATCCCAGATTACTGATATTATCGAGCGCGCTGTCCACCGCATTCACTACGGTCAACACCTCAGCTGTATTGTCGCAGAGGTAGCGATAATACAAGTTGATATTCTCCTTCATCAAGTCCATGAGGTAATCGTACTTCCTGGCAACATCCGCACAGCTGGTCATTCTGTTCTTGAAAGCTAGCAATTTTTCGTTATCGCTGCGCCGACTGAAAAGGATACAACGATAGTCCTGTGAATAACCGTTCCGCAGCATCATAGACACGGCTATTCTCCCAACACAAGCATTACCTCGGCCAGAATAACAGCATGCGGGCAGAATTTTCAGGAAGTGAAAAGCATTGTCGAGGTTGCTGTTAAAGATATTTGGGATATAGATTTGTATAGGTCGACTGGACCGACTCTTCGGCACATACCGAGCTATGCACTTCGTCAAAACTTGAAATTTACAGTTATGCATTCCTAAAAAAATTCTACTTAATTTTGAGAAAGGTCCGAAAAGAAATGACCTACTTTGTTCGTTTTCATTTCCATTTTTTTTTTCATATTGAAGTTGTACGTGGATGAATAGATTGTATACATAAACCAGTCTATAAGACTAATTCAATGTAGTTTATGAATTAATAAGAATGAATCCAGCTGAACTCTCAAACTTTTTTTATAAAATCTTTACTTTTTACCCATAATTCTAAGAAATTAGAATAGAATAAAATATTTATATATATATATATATATATATATATATATATATATATATATATATATATATATATATATATATATTTTTTTTTTTTTTTTTTTTTTTTTTTTTCTTACCCATAATCCAAAGCTACAATTAGACTGGAATATAATAAACACAGCATAATTTTTTTTGTATTTTTATTTTTTTGTTCTTTTTTTTTTTTTTGGTAATTAAGAAACTGTAATTTCAATAAACTTAAATTTTCACATCAATCTTTGCCTCCACACACACATACAATTTATGTGTGCTCAATGTTGTGTTGTTGTTGTTTTTCAACACATTTTGAATGTTTTTCTTTTTTTGTTTTTTTATGTCTGTGTATTATGTATTTGCAGTTTCCATTTGGGTTATTCGACTCGTTTTTTTATTTTGTATATTGTAAGCGTAAATTCAATTGCGAAAATATACAGTTATACAGTTTTTATACACATTTGCATAGATCATATTTAAATTCTCGGTTTGGCGTTTGCTCTTGTTGTTGTTGCCAACTCGAATTATAATTGGATCTACTTAGCTGTCAATATAAGTAATTTCTGTTGTATTTGTATTTTGATTAGTTATCAATTTCCTGTTCTTTTGCAATTAAATGCCCTGATAAACCAAACTTAATATCAACAATAAAGCAGAATGTTGAATTAGTTGAGTTTAGCAACAATTGGCATCATTCGAAAAATAAAATTAGCTTTTTCTTTTTACTTTTTTATATAGTTGCTTCACACACCTGTTTTTTTTTTTTTTTTTTTTTAATTTTCTTCTCTTTTTTGGGCTTGGGATTTTACATTTAAACATATAGATGATAATAAAAATATAAAAAGTAAACACTGAGACATTTAGTTATAACAATTGCACATTGATACTGTTATTGCTGTTGCATTTGCATAATTGCATATAGTAAATATATTTGTATATGTAAGTACGTTATAAATAGTTATCGCATCGATCGTACGATTAATTTTGATACTAGTTCCAGGATGGCAACATCACTGGTTCATTTACTCTTTGAATCCGAATAACCGATTGATTTACATACAAGGAGAAAGAAAAAACAAAGATTTGTTCAAACGGGCACAATAGAACTCATGCCCTTTAAGCTATCCGCGCAATGGAACAAGTTGCTTGCATTGATTTAGTGTGAATATCTACATATATTAATATATATAGCGCTTGTGTATGTTAACCACAACTAGCTTGACTGCAAGACTATATAACCATTTATTTAGTTTACAACAATTTAACACACTGTTTACTCTTCTCTTTTTTTAATCGATAACGGCATTGTAAATGCATCACTGTGTGTGTGTGTGGGAGACAGAGAAAGCAAATGAGGAAATCGAGAACATAAATTGGTTGAAAATAAAAGTTTAGGTTTATGTTGTTTTTATTTGTTGTATTTTAGAAAAAAAGATAATTACAAATAATACATAATTTGTTTCTTTTGGTTCGTATAGGCTTCTTCTTTGACGACGAAAAATAGAGGGCATTATTTGTAATTACATTATTTATATTGTATAAACCAATTAGCCTTTCTTTATTATTGTTGTTTTTTATTAAGGAAAGCGGCGCAGCGCATTAAACAAAAATAAAAGACAATAAATTTCTTGTTGACTGTGTCTTGTGTTCTGTTTGTTTGTTGTTTGCTGTTTGTATGTTAATGTAAAACAGTATGATAATTATTTATTAAAACATAATTAAAATAAATAATAATATTTTAGGCATATGTATAGTGTACGCAGTTGGCCAAAACAGCGGAATAGTAATTAACTACACAAAACAAAATTCACATCTTTGCCATACAATACACTCTTCCTGTTCCTGTTCTTATTCTTGTTCTGGATAGCTGATAGAAGTTTTTTGTTTTTTTCTTCATTTTTATATATTTATTTATATATATTTATATTTTGTATTTATAAGTGTTGACTCAGATAGTTCCATTTGTGAATATTTGCAAGAGCATTTTACTAACAAAGACAACTTGAACGGCATGTGAAGCAAATTAAGACATTTGATTTCATATTAAATTTCCTTCTCTTCATAGACTTTTTATCGACTTTACATTTATTGATTTGACGCGGCGAACGACATTTGTTCGTCTGTATACAATATATAAACTGTCTATAAACCAGATTCATTTTTTCTTCTTTCTCAAACAGTTGCATGACAATAGTCTTCTCACCTAAACTCATCTCAGCCTCTAAACTATCATCACACAGCCACGAGCTGAATCATTATTCTGCTGAATTGTTAATGTTGTAGTATTTTGTTGTTTTGTATAATATTGTTGTGTATTGTTTGTTTGTTTGTTTGTTTAGATTTGTGTCGATGCTGATGCTGATTTTGATGTTGCTTTTATTATTACATTACTGCTCTGCTGCTTTCGACTTCAAAGATTTCTTTTTATATTTCTTTTGTTTTGTTTGTTTTTGTTTGTATTACTGAATAATATTTGCATAGTCAAAAAGGAAACATTTTAGTTGTTTGGTTAGTTGTCACCGCCCTCCTGTGGCTCGTCGCCATCACCCTGGGTATCGGAGGTCCAAAGGGTCAGGTTATCCCTCAACAATTGCATGATGAGTGTTGAGTCTTTGTATGAGTCCTCGTTGAGTGTGTCCAGCTCGGCTATCGCGTCATCGAACGCCTATATTGTGGGGCAATAAGAATATATATATTTAGTATTCGATCAAATGTAATTACAACAATAACAATGCAAAATGCCGGCAAGGTAAATATGCAAGTACAAGTTCTTGTTCAGGTGCAAAACCAAAGCATTTCAGTTCCATAAAAAAATGTTTTAGTATTTACAATTATACCTTTAAATGTTTTTGTTTCATTCAGCAACTAAGCAAAATAATCAAAAATCATAAATTCATCTAGCAAAAATAAGAACTATTAAACTATTATACGATATTGAACTCTGTGACCTAACGGTTAATGCACTTTCTCTAAGAATCATTAATAATTTCACCAGCAAGATACGGACTGCATTATAAAGGGTTAAAAGCCATACATGTAACGGGGTACATAAGCCAGGCTCTCATCAATGAATTAATTAAGCCAATTTATAATTTACGTAACATGCGATGACCGTAGGCGTATGCTTATATCGTACGTGCCACGGACTTGTGTGGGTGTATGTGTGTGTCTGTCTGTATCTGTATTTGCATTAGTTAGTTTGTTAGCCACTTAACAACAATATTTAAATAATTAATATGAAACAAAGAAAACGAGATTTGTGTAGAAAGAGATTGAACCTGTTTAGCTAAATGACAAGCCCTCGCTGGTGAATTAATAATTTCGTAATAGAAGACGGAAAAGTTGAGTGCAAGACCTAATCTGATTGGATGTGTTGGCTGCATTTTAGTTTTTGCAATATCGAATGCCTCTTGATAAGCTTTTTTCGAGTCCTCAACGACGTCTTAAATTATGTACGTTAATATGGGGTACCAAAATAAATGAAACAAAAAGAAAAAAAGAACCAAAGTTCACAATTAGTTTTCAATATGATATAGATACTGAATAATGAACAATCAACTTAAATGTAGAACTAAAAATTAAAGTCTTTTTTATGATTTGAAATGGTTTTCGTTGCACTTGTTGCTTGTTGCTCGCTTGCCAGACATTTGCTTGTTTACTGTTTTTTTTTTCAAATTTATTTTTTTATTAACCTGTTTAGCCAATTGGCAAGCCTTATCTGGAGAATTCAAAATCTCATAATAGAAGACTGAGAAGTTAAGTGCAAGACCCAAGCGGATGGGATGTGTTGGCTGCATTTTGCCCTTGCTAATGTCAAATGCATCCTGGTAAGCGGTTTGGGAATCGTCAACAACGGCTGCATCATCACACAAAGAGATAGAGTTTACATTTACGTTGTTGTTTTATTTGTTTGTTTTATAATTTAAATAGGTATATATACTTAAAGAGCTTATAGCTTATGGAATTTAGATACTTACTGTTGCGTGCGTCTCCTGTAGCGACCTCAGCTAAATACCTGTAATAATCTCCCTTCATCTTCAAATAGAAAACCTTGCTCTCTGGATTGCTGGCTTTTGGAATAAGGTATTTGTCCAGAAGTCCCTGTTGATTAAACACAGAACAAGATGTCAAAATGTAAATAAGAGATCAACAGAGACTTGTGTTTATAAATAAACATTCCTAATTGCTTCGCGCGCACAATAAGCCGCTATTAAACCAATATTATGCGAGCAAAAGCTGCTTGGCTAATATACTATTACGCTGCCCAACTTGAAATAGCTACACGCGTATATATATATGTGTATGTGTCTGCTGTAGATGTATAGATGTATATATATGCCAATTTTACAGCCGACTGAGGCACTTCAAAGTATTATCGATTTTCTGTCACCAAAGAAAGAAAAGCTAACAGCCAGTCGCCTCAGTCGCCCAGCCCCGCAGTCCCAACCCCCAGCGATAGCTGTTTTTCTATATATACGTATAATATGTATACATTGGCTACATATGTAGGTTGTACCTTTTAATTTATTTTTAAGCCCAGTGGGTCTGCTGACTAAAGGTAGTTTACTTAATAGGTCAACAGTGTGTCAAATGAGCACTGCTTTAAAATATATGACTGGCTGGCTGTGCTGCTCAATAGAAAACTCTAATTAAATTGACATTAATCAAGACAAGTTGGGCCATTGTTGGTTACTGTTGCTATCTAATCTGTATGTTTATTTATATATATACATTGCACGACTGTGTGTGTGTGTGTAAGAGAGTGTGTTGCTGTGTGCAGCAGCAACATGTCTGGAAAATTTCTTTTTAAAAATAGATTTATTGATTGTAATACAATTTGCTGCACACCAACACCCACACACACATACGTAGATGCCTGTACTGTGGGCCCTCCGTTAAGGCGATTGTAATTTCAAACTAACGCAGCAATTGGTTTATATAGATGCATGCTAGAGTTATATTTTTACATAAAAGAAAATAAAATAAAACTCGGATGCCCAGCCACATTGAGATACAGCTACCACCGCCCCACTCGCATTTGGGAGCAGGACTTGCGCAGTGAACAAGGAGAACTCATCATAATTTGCTTACTCTATGGTGGATTTTGGGAGGGGGCGGATTGCGGGACCCTAACAATATTCATGGTCATGGGCAGATGATGGGAGAGCACAGTGGAATGGAGTAGAGTTGAGCAGCTGTACATACCAGAACTTCATAGCAAATTTCTCTAAGCTCCTTCTCCACACGCTCTCTGTACTCGCGGGCGAGCTGTTGTTTTCTGGCGGATGCTTCGGTTTTTTGCTCAATGGAGGAAATAACACGCCACGATGACCTGTTGTTGTATAAATGTATGCACAGAAGAAGAAATATACATAAGTATATGTAGAAACTCTATATTTCCCATTTGCAATTTACCTGCGCGCTCCAACCACATTTTTGTAGGCAACGGAGAGCAGATTTCTTTCCTCATTTGACAGCTCGACGCCCGTCTCTGTGACTGATTTCATGGCCTGGGCCATGTCATCGTAGCTACATATAAAAGTAAATCAAATTAATTATGTATTCCTTTGATCTGTGCGAATAAATGTATACACTTACCGTTCTGATTGCTCGGCCAATTTTGCCTTTTGGACCAGTTCTTCCTTATCGACTGTCGACATGTTTGTGGTTTTTTGTTTTAGTTACTTGACCAAACTAAGAATATGAATAATTTGTATAATTGTGTTCGTGTGTGTGTATTGGCCCACGCACGATCTCTGTTGCAATTGATAGACAGCAGAAAAATTAATTAAAGTAGGAGGAATCCACAGCTCAAAGCGTCGCTCACAGTGTGTGAATGGTTATCTGCAATAGAAAGAAGGAACGAAATAAAGATATAAATATATATATTTAATGATTGTCACTGTAATGCAATTGAATTTCCCACGCGGCACATTCACTTTATTAATTGGCAACCTGTTCAAACAGCCAACAAACAATAGCGTCTGTGCTGTATGTATGTATGTATGTATGTGTATAAGTACACTTTCTTATATTGTGAGGCACCACCCACGTCTAATTGAAAGCTACGATTAATTCATTTATTTCCCTCGCCAACTTTCGACACGAATATCCTTTAACTAACACCCACACTCACACACACGTACACACCCACACATACAGCTGCAAACCCGAATAATTATCTGCCGCTGTCGCTGTGTGTTGCTCTTTCGACCAGGCCCGAAACTCGACTAAAACGAGAACTTGCCGCTGTCTCTGGCTAAAAACGTTGAGCTGAGGTGCGAAGGAGCAAGGATTGCCGCCGGTGGCAGAGCTCGTCGCATGCGAATAGCAGCTGCGCGTTGCAAACTTCTGCTGATATTGAGATATGCTGGCGGTGTCAATGGGCGGGCAACAGGATATTAAAGGATATTATATTGCGCTCATCAATATATGTATATATACATGAGACATTCAAAACTGGTTTCGCAACATGCACATATATACGTTTATGTATTTGTAGTTGTAGAATTCAATTTGCAATTAGCAGCAAAGAGTCGAGTTTTAGCATCTTTGCTTCACATGCTGCAATTAGCATTAATACCGAACTGAATCATCGAGACGCTCGCCATATCAGTATCTCATTTCATTTCATTTCATCGACTTTGAATATAAAGTGTTGAGAAAATAAAGTACAGGGTCGAGCAGTTACTTAAACTCGCAATGATGATAACTAATAATAAAATAAAACAAAAGGTTTGCCTCGTCTTAATGTCAATAAATTGCGTTTTATGTTAAGCAACTGTGAGTCAGTCACGTCACATGCTAACACTTAACTTCTATCATGTATATATGTATGTATGTGTATGCACATGCTCGCTACAAAACATATTATGATGCAAACGGGGGTTAACCTGTTGCCTTTTAGCCAACGGCTGAGTGCTTCCCTCGACAACATGACTGAATTTGCAGGTATTACATAAATATTGATTGATTATTATTTATAAATAAACGCAAGGTGAGGCTGATTGATACATTTTCCATTATCCTTGGGGACAAACATAGAAACATAATAATAACGACAAAATTATTATCCCCCAAGGCAGCCTTGTTAGTCCGCTGCACATAAGGACCCATAGCCCATCATAATGTGCTTTTGACAGGCAACAGAAAAGGTGGGTGAGTGTGCGTGTGGTATTTGAGTTTTGCTAGCGTGTGGGCGTGCTCCAAATTATGTTTGCACATTGTTAATACAAATTTGTGCTTGTGATTTACTCTGCTGTTTGCCAATGCTATAAGACATGACATTCGACTTCTTTGGGGCGCCCCAACTGCCAGATGCACATTGGATACGTAAAAAATTGAGATGGGAATGGGAATGGGAATGGAAATGTTAAAAAAGCAACAGCAGCAACAACCGACACGACAAGCGAATGGAATGAACGAAACAAAAAACAACAAGCAATGAAAAAATAAACCAACATACATGCACAGAGAGAAAAGTTATAAATAAACTATGAATAAAATTGAAAATGAAATAAAAGAGAGAAATCTGTGGCTTGATGGGTGTGTGAGTCTGTATGTGTGTGTGTGCGAGTGTGTATATCTGTGTCTTTGTGGTACGTGAGTAAGCATATGTATAAATATGTACTAACGTATTACTTGTGTGTATTCAGATGTTAAAATGAATGCACAATAACCCCAAATGCAGAAATAAGAAAATGGTAACAATACTTAAGCGAAAATGGTAAAAATGTTGAGTAAAGGTGATCATAAATAATCTATGTATGTACGTATGTATGCTAAATATATATGCATAGTCACAATGACCCAACCACCCACTTGTTATCTGAATTTCTAAACGATCGCATCCGACCGTCAAATTGTAAAAACATTGAACCTTAGTCTGCACACAAGTACAGATAAGTTCTCATACACACTCACACACACACACACACAGATTATAGATGCTTGTAAGAATAGCAACTTTTGTGCGTTGCTCGTTTTTAGGTCAATTGCCAGGTTTTCGTAGTTATTGACAAAAAAAAAATAAATAAATAAATAAAAGAGATGAAAACACTAACGAAACAGAGCGAAACGGCGGAGTATACTCAATAGTATAATTTTCATTTCTAAATTCCAACAAATTTTATTTGTGTATGCATGTATATCCATGTGTACGCATAGATATATGGGTGCGCATTTATAGCTACAATCCAATCAGCCACTCCCTCCCGTTTCAATGGTGGAGCCAACAAAATCAGCTCTTAGCAATGAAGCGAATTGTATGCGTCATGGACTGCGTCATTTTTTGGGCATGCCTCACAATGAGGAAGTAGTGCGACTGCAAGAGTCACAGCCACAAACTATTTTTCTTTATATAGAAGTATGCGTGTGCACACATGCATTCTTTCGCTTTTATGTGCAATTGTGTATGTTATAAAATAGAAGAAGAACCAGCTAATAGCGAAATGTCAGTGCGACAACGACGACGGCATCGGCTTCGGTCACTGGTACAGATGGAAGATAACGGCGAATAAATTTGAAACCGTTTGTTAAGTTCTGCGATGACGGCAACTTTGACTGTTGCAAACGGCGCTATCCCATGCGAATACAGACGTGTGTGTGTGTGTGTTGTCGGTGCGAGCGTGTGAGTGCGCGAGAGTATTGAAAATACACCACACCGGGCGGCAAACTGTAAATTCACCACACCGGCCCCATGAGGTCGCGACGACAGAGATTCGGCTACACGGCGTTACGGCTACATGCGCAGTACAGAGGGAAAAAATACGACTGTAGAGAAATGCAGATAAGCAGAAAATTCCAATACACAGGGTTTTGAAAACTAGACACAAGTAATGGAAGCTTTCAATAGTTTCATTCACTTTTCTTCGATTTGATGTTCGATTGAACCGCTTAAAAAGAAACAAATCAAATTACATACATACTTGTATGTATGTACATCTTATCCAATGAAATTACGCATACATACGTCTATGAACGTACATCAGCTAACAAGAAACAAGTGTGTGTGCCTCACAGTGAGGGGGAGGGTTGTGAAGAGCACGCAACAAAAAGTATAAAAATAATCCCACCGGAGAGCGAGAGAGCAACATAAAGAGAACACACACTTCCAAACGGCCAAAGGCAGCAGCGATAGCGAGAGCAGTACGGTATAAAAGAACACGTAACCGCGTGTGTCGTCCACTTACATACACACATATATATATATATATATATATATATATATATTATATATATGTACATTCATAAGTATATCTATTTCGATATATATTTATAAGTAATATATATTTTTATATCTGTAGAAACATATATGTATGTATATCTATGCATGTGGTGAATTCTTTAAGTAAATCCAATAAGAATTAAGTTAACAACGTACGTGCATTTATGCACAAGTCTGTGAAAATAGCCCCAATGAATTAATTTTACAAAATTTACAATGCATAAGGTACAAATTCATTTTTTTTTAAAAGCGAATATCGCCGCAGCACACTTTTAAATGTGCATATGCGTAATACATTCGGACTGGCTTACATATTTACACACACATACACACAGTCATTCGCTCCGACGTTCGTATGCAAGTATTTTAGCTATTGACGACTAAAACGCCTAGCGACCAGAACACACTTAAGCACCACAATTCGCCTTCGCATTAGCCAAGTCAGTTGTTGCCACGGCCGCCAACAATCAACCAAAAGCACTGAAAATATACGAAGCTACGAAGCAAACGAATCTCACGTCTACATATATATATGTATAAATATACATATATACACACACATAGAGACACACACTAATACAAAATATTCCAATACTAATGCACAGCAGGCATTTGTACATACACATGTACGTATTTTTGCACAAATTCACAGTTCTGAACATTTTCGTCTTTTTGCGTAGTATTTTTATCGATCGTTCCATAGAAGCATGTAGAAAATTTTTTTATTCATGCGGCGTTTGCACAAGTTCTTGGCGAATTGAAAAATTTATTCAAATGCATAAACTACCGAAATGCACATGTTTATCGCCTTAACTCGCTTTAGATTTTATAATTAATATATACATATGTGGGTACATATACATATTTCGCCCCATATTACTAATGCAAATTGGTTGGTTACCTTACATTCGATTCACTCGAAACGACAACGACGACTACCAACGAACGGCGAACGACTAAAAGTGATGGCAAATGTTGCACACAGTAAGCGCTGTATCTGTGTGTACGCCTATTTGGTATACATGCATGTATTGGTAGATTTCACACACTCATAAACGCACACATAGACGGCAGCGCATGCCGCTACAGCAATTGAGAGAGCACAAAGTAAAAAGAGAAAGAGAACAAAGAGAACAGTAGGTAAAAATGAGTGTTGCCAACCTGGCTACAAAAAACTGAGTTGCCAGGTGTAAAACAAGTGAACTGGATTCGTTGAGTTTTAAATGACCTGTTGTTGTCATGCCTAATCCATCAATTCGAATTCAAAGAAGCTTGCTGATTAATTTTGGTTATTACAGCTGAGCAAATTACTTCTTAATTATACACATGATGTACTGCAGCTTTTTACGTTAAGTGCAGTAAGCATAAACAAATTTGTTGTTGGCCATTACAAGCTGCAGTTTTATACATTGTATGACGCATGCCACAATAATGTTGGGGAGGAGCTTGACCGAATGCTGCTGCCGCTGCCGTTGTTGCTGCTGTTGCTGTCGTCAATTGTGCGCAATTGTCGTTTAATTGAGTAATTTGAATGAGACGAACGTCCGTATGTTAAATTTTTAGATTCGAGTGTTACGCGAGTTGTATTTGCGGCCTTGTACGTGTCTCTTTGTGCGTTGTAAAATTGACCAACAATTACTAACTATTCTGAAAAATCTAATTAAAATGGAAATCCATTGTACATTGCGCCTTTGGTTAAGCCCTTGAATTGCGATTAACGCACAAACCTATTTTTGTACCTGTTAAAGCCTTCCAGCTCTTATCTCTGGCGCACTGATTAAATTTTATTTTTTCAACTTCACGGGCTGTGACGACGCCTTATCAGCAATTATGTGCTTTTGATAAGCTTCAGTAAATTATTGCCTTAATTCTAATGTTGATTTTCATTGAATTGCGCTAAGTATATCCGAGTCGGAGCAGACACCACACTACCAACAAACGCTTTTTGAAATTTAACTGATTAAAAAAATTCTTGTTGTTGGCAATGCTGTGTCGCTTGACTCGTCTATCACAAAATTACGTCATCAGCGTCCTACTTGAAGCAGTAATTTTATCCAGACGCAGTTACAAATGTATTTTCTTCGATCTTACAATACTAATATCAGATATGGGGGCTCTTATATTTTTTACAATATGAAGAATTATGAATCAATTCATTTAGCGTATTAAATCGATACAAGTGAAAAATGCGGTCTCTCAATCTCTCGCCGACAACATGGCGCTCCGAGTAACACAATTGTGTAGAGACGAAATATGTTACTCACTGCGCCCTTACAACAAACAAAAGTTTCGAATGTTAATAGACAACACAATTACACAGTTTAACACAATTTTTTAAATTAATTATATCTTTTAAGATTTCTTAATAAAATTACTACGTAAACACACCTTTCGTCGGCTATTGCTGCAGTGTGACCGGTCTAGACAAACGTAATAAATGTTGTTTAGCATTAGTGTGGCTGAATTTTATTATTTAGACACGTTGGCAGCTCAATAATAAACGATATAATGAGAATCGATATAACATTCACCGATACAGCATTCATCGTAGCGGTCGCACGTGTTTACTTCGGTTTTTAAACTTGGAGAAGACTCAAGCCGAAATATACATATATAAGTCAAAATGCCGCGCTCCAAACGTGATAAGAAAGGTAAGGGTTACATCAGGTACTCCTGACAGAATGGAATACATTCATTTTCTTTTGATTTTACTTGCAGTTTCCTTGACCAAAACCGACCGCAAGGGTCTTGCATGGAAGCAACGCATCATCGACGACATCCGATTTTGTGTGGAGAAGTATCCAAATATATTTGTTTTCCAGGTGCAGAATATGCGCAACAATTTGTTGAAAGATCTACGGCAAGAATGGAAACAAAATTCTCGCTTCATTTTTGGCAAAAACCGCATAATGCAAATCGGCTTGGGTCGCACAAAGGCCGAGGAAGTTGAGAAAGGAATACATAAGGTACAATATTTTATATGGATAAAAAATAAATGCTTTATTAAACATCTCTTGCAGCTTTCAAAACGCCTGACTGGTCAGGTGGGTCTGCTATTCACGGAGAAGAGCAAAGAAGAAGTACTAAAGTGGGCAGATAAATATTGGGCTGTGGAATATGCTCGCAGCGGGTTCACAGCAACGGAGACCGTTACCCTGCCAGCTGGACCTCTGGAGGAGTTTGCACACTCAATGGAGCCGCATTTGCGATCACTGGGTTTGCCCACTAAACTGGAGAAGGGCATTGTGACCTTATACAGCGATTATACGGTCTGTGAAAAGGGCAAAGTGCTGACTCCGGAGCAAGCGCGAATCCTAAAATTGCTGGGCAAGCCCATGGCCAAGTTTCGCTTGACCATGAAGTGCTCATGGACGAAGGCTGACGGCTTCCAACTGCATGTTAAAGATGATGAGCAAGAGTCAAATAAAGAAACAGATACCCCCATGGAAGAGGACGAGGATGAGGAGGAGGACGAGGAGGATGACGAGAATGCAGATGATGATATTGATGAAGAGTAATTAGCTAAGATTTCAATTAGAAACTAAGTTTTATGAATATGTATATAATAATTATATATATAGCTATTACAATTTCACTGTTCCTTACTTAGGCAGATGAGAGATTGCCGCTGCCACTGCCCGCGCTTTTCTTGGTAGTGCGATAGGCAATTACATAGCGCTGCGCCACCGGCAGCGGCTCTGCGTAGCCATTCAAATAGGATGAATCCTCGAATAGCACTTCGTAATCTTCCGTTGCAGTTTGTGGCAGGCGATGCACAATGGCCTTATAGAAGCATGTTGTTTGTGGATACAGAGCCATGACTAGAGATTTCAAGACGGAGAATTTGGCATTAGTTAAATTTTTGTTAAAGGGAAGGGTCCCACTACGCACCGACTGTATCCTTAGGGAAAAGCGCATGCCCGTCTGTCTCTGGATTGGCACGCATTAGTGGCAATGGAATAACTTTGCGTTTGCTCAGCACATGTCGGTCCTTCTGCTCTTCGTCTATGTCAATGACATCGTATTTGTTTTGACGGTGTAGGAACTGCACCACCTCAGCCAGGATCCAGTTCTCCTCTTCGTCGATGCCCTTGGCCAGCGCAGCCACATTGTCGCCCACCTTGGCCACATAGTTGCTCTCGGCAGGAATTGCTCCGCACAAAGGCGGTGCGCGCTCGCCAGGCTTGCCAACAAACAGAGGCAATGTCTGAGCCGAGAGCTGCACCATTTTCATGAGAGCACCACGACGAATGGCTTCCTTGTTGCCGGCATTGCGAGCCTGTGAATATGCAAATGTATTAAAATTGTGCATTATATATTTTTTAGCTATTCCCTTACCTGAATGCGTCTTTCATTTCGTATATTTCGTATCTCATGTATTTTGGCGAGGGCTGCTCGAATTGTTGCTTCCTCTTGACTTGCCTCTGCAATTTTTGACTGAAGCAGCGTCTTTAATTTCGGATTCGGATTTTGTTGTGCACGCACAAGGCTGGCTATTGAATTTTCAGCACGGCGTCTTTCACTATCCACTTTGTGAATAAGTTGTTGGATGTCTTTCAGGCGATCCTGTGAATAAAACAAATTGTAAATGAGTTTCAGGATGTGATAAGCAGTTTATGCTCTGATTACTTACCTGTATTTGTTGTGCAGCACTCTCCGCAGTAAGTGGCATTTTAATTCTTCCTGTTTTATTATTTGTTTATATTATTTCTATACCTACACCAAATAATGCACTTTTTTGTTTTGAGTATGCTGGAATGACAGGTCAACCTTGTTGTTGGTATTTTTATGTATGCAGTATCAAATATACTAAATAATGCAGAAAGCAACAAAGGAAATGATTAACAAATGATATATTTCTATATAAAATCAGATTGAATTATAGATACTTGATTTAATATAGCGAGCAAATAAATGAGAAAATTTAACTAGCAAAAATACTAGATTTACATTAATATATCGAAAATAGCTACTTCGAGTGCCATAGACTTTTCGATAAGTTGATAAAACGCTTATCGGTTGACTACCGCACTTTACGGTGAAAGCTGGGGAAAGTCGTTTTCAAACTGAATGTAAGAATATTAATATTTATATTAGTGTTAAAGCATAATGTTTACGGCAACGTGTATCGCTCCTGTTAATATGGCCCTAGTTAAATACTGGGGCAAACGAAACGAGGAACTAATACTGCCAATCAATGACTCCGTCAGCATGACTTTAGATGCTAACGAGATGTGTGCAAAGACCACAATAAGCGCATCGGAGAGCTTTAAACAGAATCGAATGTGGTTGAATGGCGAAGTAGTGCCCTTCGAGGAGAATGCCCGATTGATGCGTTGTGTGGAAGGCATACACCGTCTGGCCCTGGCCAATGGTGCGCACAAATTTCCATTATCGTGGAAGGTGCACATCGCATCTTACAATAATTTCCCCACTGCCGCTGGTCTGGCATCGAGTGCAGCGGGCTATGCGTGTCTCGTCTATACGCTGGCACGTCTCTACGATTTACCCATGAACGAGGAGCTAACGACAATCGCTCGCCAGGGCAGCGGCTCGGCGTGTCGCAGTTTATACGGCGGCTTCGTGCACTGGCAACGGGGCTTATCCGCTGACGGCAGCGACTCCATTGCCGTGCAGTTGGCGCCCGCTGAGCACTGGCCCAATATGCACATGCTGATCCTAGTCGTGAACGATGCACGCAAGAAGACCGGCTCGACCAAAGGCATGCAGCTGGGCGTTCAGACATCCGCATTGATACAGCATCGCGCAAAAGAGGTTGTGCCCCAGCGTGTCAAGGATCTGATGGCGGCGATTGATGCGCGTGACTTTGAGTCTTTTGCCGAGATCACCATGAAGGAGTCGAATCAATTGCATGCCATCTGTCTGGATACCTATCCGCCGTGTGTCTACATGAACGACGTGTCGCATGCAATTGCGAATTTCGTGCACGATTACAATGAGACGGTGGGCTCCGTGCAAGCTGCTTACACCTTCGATGCGGGCCCAAATGCCTGCCTCTATGTGCTGGCCGAGAACGTGCCGCGTCTGTTGGCTGCCATCCAACTGGCGTTTCCCAATGATGCCTCGCAAAGTGTTGAGTATCTGAAAGGGATTCCAGTGCCGCCAGTTGAAGTGAAGAACGGTCTTCGGGATGTCTCGATTGGGCATGTGAATGCCAAGAATATGCTCAAATATATAATCCATACGAAAATAGGCGAAGGTCCCAAACAGCTAAGCGACGAGAAGAGCCTGCTAATCGATGGCTATCCGCTGACCAAATAGTCTAGGCTTTATAGACTCCATAAATCTCTAGATTCCGGGCTCAAATTAGTTAATTTGATTAAGTGTGTTAATATGTAGAAGAATTCTAGATAGGTCTCGGGGAACTTTTCATGCAACTCATAAGATATACATCACTTATTTATCTCTACCGTTTTTTTATTGTTGGTTTTTTGTATATATTTATTTATTATTGTTTCTTTTATAAATAAATATTATTTTTTCTTTAGCTCATTTTTTTTGTTTGAAGATGCATAATTTAGATACACTTATTTGCTTATTCATCTATATTGTATGATTTCTTTTCTTTAAAAAATATTTATCATAAATAAATAAACATTGCTTCACTGTGCATGCAAATTGGAGATGGGAGCGTGATTAGCTCCGCTATGTGCCTTAAAACAGTCTCGAATCGAAACGTGACAAAGAAAGAAAACAAAACAATAACAAATGGCAAAAGGTGACAATAAACGTCTTTCGAATTTTAAGCAAACTAAACGTAGATCAAAATAGCAAACAAATACAAATCATAATTAGAATTTTGTATGCTAGGCAAATGTAATAAAACTAGAGTTTCTATAAGCAATTCATAACAAAATATATTTATATGTGGAAATATAAAAATAAATGTTTTTTATTATAAAACTGAATTCAAAAAGTTACTTTTATTCTATGCTGAACATCGACTTTCGATTGCCTGCTAGAAAACCATAAATCTATCAGAGTGAATACCCGAAGTTTATAATCAATAGAAACATTCCACAGATTTCAGTTAATTTATAGAGTATATATATTTATATATGTATTTTTTTCTTACAAACAATATATATAAAATACTTGTTCATCTTATAAATAACCATATGTACATCTAGAACTAAATAAAAAAGTACTTTTCAAAAGCAATAAAATAGGGTTGCAGCAAATAAGGCATTGCACGTTAGTATAATTAAAGTTAAAGCAGAAATTAAATGTCTCTGTATGTATTTATATAAAAATAGGCACTCCAAGTTAAATGTTTTCCATTAATCAGCCGGTAGACTCACTGCAGTCAGTCAAATGGTCGATTGTCTCGATTACGACATGATTGCTTGGAAGTGTATCTAAGTCGAAAGTATTCGATGATGCATTAAGTAAAAGCTCTAAAGAAATCTCTTGTTCCAAGGGCACTGTCGACAGCAGAACGACACCGCTTTCCGCATCCACAGCCGTTTCGATGGCATCCTCAATTTCCTGATCTTGTTGCCCATCTACCTCCTCCGGCTCGCCTTCTGTATCATTGTCGTCCGATATTAAACTTGACATATACTGCTGCACAGTCTCCTCGGTATTATCCTTATGTTATTTGCCCGCAAGCAGGCCGTCGCATCCCGCTTCCACATGCTCCATAACCTGTTGCTTCAGCTGGGCCACGTGATCTTTCAGGGTTTTCACAATACCCGCTAGGTCCGCGTTCTCGCCCTTAAGTACTTTAACACGATCCTCCAGCTTTGAGATGCGCTCCAGCTTACGTTTGCGGCACTTCGAGGCTGCCACGCGATTCCGTTGACGTTTCCGCTCCAATTTAATCTTTTCTTGATCTGCCATATCGATAGGGCTGACTGTTGGGGAAGCTACGGCATTCTGTGGCTCGTCCTTAATGACGGGAAAGCCATCTATGATTAAGAAATATGGATTAGACTCTGCTAGATTCTGTAATATACAACTAAATGGTACTCACCCACGCTGGTGTAGGTAAATCCTCCACTGATGCCATTATTCACGGCGGTCATTGTAGCGGGGGCAACAGGAGCTGGATTGCTGGCAGCTGTTGGAGCGTTGGTATTGTTGCCCAGAAACGCCTGCGAGTTTTTGCTGGTGTGAAGATTCTGGAGGGCTTCTTCAAAGCCCTTGCCAAAGGCCTCCTGTTCCGAAGTGATGGGCCCCACCTTAGTGGGGAATACTGTGCCCGGCTGTGGCGTTTGCAGCAATCCGCCAGAGAGTAATATTTTTTCAAGGTCAGGCGTGTTGAGTGTCTTTAAAGGTACATCGGGTGAGTCAATGAGCAGAGGTGCCATGGCGCGCTTATTCTTCTTGTTGAGGTCCAGGAAGGCTGGACGTTTGCTGACGTTGGGAGTTGAAGTGCTATTGGGCGTTGGAAATTCCATTGACTCCTCGGTGCCAATTGGATCTGGCTCCGTTTTAGGTACTATCGGTGCGGCGGCTACGTTACTACTGTTTGCATTGCTGGCGAGCGCAGCAGCGGAAGCGACAGACATTTTCATTTTTTTCCTTTGAATATGACGTCAGACTGATTACAAAAAACGAAAGAGGAAAAAACAAAGCAAATAGTAGTGGGTCGCTGTTGTGATAACTTGTTTTAGATGATGACTCATCGCTCCCCTTACCAACCCGCCCGTATTCTACGTATGTATATAATCACAAGTACAAAAGTCGTGTATGACGAGCAAGTGATTTGACCTTACTTACCAATTTCTAACACAGTGTACTTTTACCGGAAAAGTTGTTTAATTTTTGCAACTAATATATGAATAAAATTGTACTTTATAAAAAGAGTTTAAATTTTATAACAATTTAAACGTAAAGGCAATTGCGTTGTATTTGGTTGGTTTTGCTATTCACAGTGAAGTACTCTTGATGTTGCCACATGTATATAAAACGGGAAACAGCTGTTTTCCCAAAATATCGAGTGCAATTGTCGATATAACTGTGACTATCGATATTGTCGCTTCTTCTTCCTCTTCTTTTCCGCTGTGCTGTCAAAAACGTAGGTCGCAAATAAACTAAATAACAATTTTAATTCTGCTCAAAAGTGTATTTTCGGATGCCATCGGCAGCTATTTTATTGAATAATGAAGAAAATAATCTATAAATTGTGTTCTCTAATGGAAATTTTTTGTTTTCATGCTGTACCACTCATTGACTGGTGGCCGACTTCTGCCGCAAAAACAGTTTGATAACCCGCAATGGCCAAGTCCAAGAATCACACAAATCACAACCAGAACAAGAAGGCTCATCGCAATGGCATCAAGCGCCCCATGCGCAAACGCCACGAGTCCACCCTGGGCGTAAGTAGAAATCAGAAAAATGAGAGGATAGATTACCATCCTCTAACATACTCCATATTCTGACATATTCCAAATTGTTCCACAGATGGATGTCAAGTTCTTGATCAACCAGCGATATGCACGCAAGGGTAACCTTTCCCGCGAGGAGGCAGTCAAGCGTTACAAGGAGCGCATTGCTGCCCAGCAAGGCAAACCCAAGCCCGTTAAATTGTAAATTCCAGGCAGCATTCGATATTGTTTTGAGTGCAAATTGTGTCTTAGAATAAAGGAAAAATACATTTAACGAATGTACATAAATTTTATTTATGATTCTGTGTTCGATTCGACTAGTGATGGGAAAGTGGTATTAATTTCTTATGTTGGATATCTATTGCTTTGCAAAGTAAATAAAACATTTGTTAAATTTGTTAAAGCAACTTGAGTCAAATCGAATTGGATTAGATGATTTTATACCCGATTGCCTTTTAAATTACAATTATAATCAATAGAAACCAGAGTGAATATGTATTCAAACTATAAAAAAAAAACCTTCCCTTTCAGAGATAATAATTTAAAAATCGTTAATTTTGCAACAATAGCTTACATTTCTTTAGTATATCGATAATTCTGCGCGCTTTTGTAGTTGCGCTTGGCTATATTGTGAACGTTTTGGCATTTGTCAATCTGGCAACATTCTTTTCGTACCAGACATAGCCAAGCAAACAATTCGGCGACTAGCCAATTGTATGAAAATTCGTAAGCGCCTTGCCCATTGTTTGTTGGGTAGCAAACGGCAGCGAACGTAGAACTGTTGTTCGGTCGCCATATATGTAACTTAATTTAATAATAGTACAATTTATAATAGAGTGTGAAGATATTGTTTCATAATTCTATTTAATATACAAATTGCTAATTATGTAAAGAGTGAATATCTAATGCTTAAATTCAAATGCAAATAGTGAAAGAATCATTTTTCGCACAGTGTGCTGCTGCGAATGCTTGGTGCTCATCTATATGTACGTGAACATGTACATATATAATTTTTATTGTGTGTTCGTGACAGTTTATTTCAATTATTTATAACCGACATATTCAATTTTAACTGTTAAAGTGCTGATGTTATTGAAACTAGTGTAAGAGCTAATGCGGGCGTAATTGTAATCAGTTTTTATCGACGTTTCATTGTCGGGCATACAAACTCGCATACAGCGACACACGTGCGTGTATACATACAGACAAAGCTACATACATACATACAAGTAGACACACATACACACACAGAGCAGCGCTCAGCTGTGCTCAGCTGTCGTTTGTTGTCAATGTGTCTGATCCTGCCAGAGTGTTTTGTTTTTGCGCGGCAAATTTGTATAACTGACTATCGTTCCTATAACAACAATAACAATAACAACAACAATTGATTGATTTAACCGGTGAGTGTCATTGATATAGATATATCGGTAGATACATATATAAATCAACTTCTGTTCTTACAGTATTGATGCAAACAATCCAAATTTGAGCTAATTTCAAATTTGTTATTTAATTTGTTTCAGTAATGCTTAGTAAGACATTAAATCCAAACAACAATCCATAGCAAATATTCCACAGGCACGATTAGTCTATTTTCCATGACTTTTGTAGAATTTCGCATTAACTAAAGAGGTGCTAATTAATTTAATAATAATGTCATTTGTGTGACCAATCATTTTAAATATTCTCTGTAGAGGCAAGTTAACAAAATTTCACAATATATTTATTTTTAAATGCCAAGTACAGTAGTGCAAAGTCATTAAACTATATGTAGGAATGTGGAAATATGAAATGTATTTATTCTTATTTTATATTTTACACAAACAAAAAGAAAACTGGCTTTCTTTATTTTTTGTTTTATTTATTTTACGTTTTAAATAATTCCATTTACCCTTGGCTTATTTCTGTCAAACGAATCTTTTCTTTTCTTTTCTGCTCAACTTGGTATTTGCCAGTCATTTGTGGCTAACGAGTATTTAATAGACGGAATTGAAAATGAATTACTTCCCATTTGAGGTGTGGGGCACTCCACAAAGTCCCCAGAGTATACCTTTGTCGTCATTCGTCATAATTGAAATGAATACGTCTTAATGCCTGCGCACTCGAAACTAAGCGCACTTTATCTTTGTTTCTGTGCCAGTTTCTATTTGCCAACTGGGCTTATCTACAAACAAATGGGCCGATAAGAAAGCTAGTTGTGTAGATATACACTCTGCTATTATCAATCTGCCGGCGTTTCGTCTTGTCAACGGACTATTAAGATTGCAATTTCTTCATTTGATTAATTGGCCTTATATTTTAGGCATTTAGGCATTGAAGGTAGCTTTATCTAAAATCTAAGCAAGTAAAAAGTATGTTTAGAATATATGTGGGACTGTTAATATTCAGTAAAATTTATTTGTAATTATTTAATATATACATATTGCCTCTTCACAATAATGAATAATGTATTTGCATATAAGAGTGTAAATTAGTCGTCTTTTAAATAAGTTTACTTAAACCGCTTAACTTTTCAAACCACCCTCTGTGTCGGCATACTCAAACTTATATTAAAATAGTTATTGGGAGTGCCAACAGTTGTATTTTCAGCTTATTTATCATTATGAGAATCGCCTAGGAGAGCTATGTTTAGGAATGTGTTTATATGTACTAAAAAAATATTTGCTTTCGGAGAACATTTACAATTTCAATCACATAAATCAATTGTAATGAGAATGAGAATAGAGTTACATTAACATTATTTTTTTATATGCGACTCAACGAAGGAAGTTATGAGAGTTATTCAAGCAGTATATTTTGAGCTCTGCAAACAAAATATCTAGTTATGCCAAGTCAATTTATAGAGTATATTTGATACTCTCGAAATACATGTCTCTTAAATATCCGATCAGATTAATACGATCAATAACAGTACACAAATTGATGTTAATTTGTTGAAATTAATAAATCAAATCAACTGGAGATAGGCATTGAGCGAAAACTTTGGCAGTTGCTTTCGAGCCTTTGAGAGTGTCAGAGATACATTAGATGTACGCGGCTTAGTGATATTGAAATATATTACTAGTGATTAATCAAAATCGAAAATGATGGACAATCTGCCAGTTTATTCCATATCTCATTTCATGGAATCCCAAGCACTAAGCGAAACGGGCGTCACGTATACTACGCAAGTAAGTTTCGCCGATGTCAGCTATCGAATTTTAAGAATGACTCATCAGTTGCTCAGAAAAAGAAAACTTGCGCTTGATACTTGATGCTTACATTTATATATGGTATATATATCTTTATATATTCGCTTTTATATATTATATTTTTGTAAGCAACAAAGTTTGGGAACTGGAAACCCCGGCATTGTGCGATTTTGCAGTAATATCTATAGAATTTATACGCTAAGCTAGGTTGGGTCGTAAATGTTTTGATACATCAGCCATAACAATATCTAAGGAACATTTAGTATTAACAATTGCAGAGTTTCCTAAAGACTCGCACTTTGAGTTCAGATGCTTTTGAAATATATCTGTACTATAGAAGATAGCGGATTGATATGATAATAAACAAAGTATTTAATCAGTTCACGGCTTTTTTTTGTATATACATATATAAAAGCAGAGGTATTCCATAGCCTGCTATCTAAATTTGTTAAGTCTATGCCTTTGGGTTTCCCCGACGACTAGCTTTCTATAGTGATAAGCAGAAAAGCTGAAAACAATGATTGTTTTCCTTCCACTGGCAGTCAACGTTCTCAACGTTTGTTGTAAGCAACAAAATTCTGAAGTTTAATGAATTAAGTTTAATGACTGTCTATGATACTACATCATTGTCTCGACTTTGTTCGGTATTGTTGTTTTTGTCTTTGATTTGGCTATTCTGGGAATTGTTGATAGACCGATGGCAGACAGGCGCAAAATTTCACCCACAAATTGCTTGGCAAGTTGTATAAAAATAATTATATATTTGTGCACTTACATATATATATAGAATATATATACACAGGCACACAGGAAAATCAAAATATACATATATGTGTATATATATTTCTGTTAATAAGCATTGTTTCTCTTATTTAGAATTGTTGTGTTTTACATTAAGTCGATTTTTTTAATCCAGCAATAAATAAACTTGTTGGCGATTGAAATTGGGCGGAGTATCTTAAAGATTTTTAATTAAATCTATTTTTTTTTATATATTATGATACATGCAGGCTGAGTTGTTGAGTCGAAATGATTGTATACATAGATTTTATTTTATATATATTTACAATGTACATATACAACAATTATTGTTTATATTCATATATCAGTTAAGAAAGATCCAAGCTTGTCTCCTTACTATCTCTCCACATCTTTAAAATTAAAGCGCCCTAAAGTATGCTCTGCATTCTCTATTTCAATTTGAATTAAAGCAAGGCCGTTATAAAGTCTACATGTTAAAAAGAACTGCCTAGATTTGTTAGTCTTATAGCTGTCTTCGTACGGCTTAACGTAAAGTCCTCATGTCCTATCTTCATGATTGATATAGCAATTTTTTAAAAACTGCTGCTTTGGTATTTCACCCATAGAATACATAGTTGATATGTGCTTGCTGTATTATATTATATTTTACGTTTTATACATTTGTATATACTATACCTCAATTATAGTATTATCTACATTTTAGATATTTTCTGGTCGAGTGATTTCGTGTAGATTATTATTTTTTGATATTTAGTACACATTAAAGTGCGCGGTCCCATGGCAACTATAATAATAATAATAATAATAGGGCTATGCCCAACGCCTAGTTGCTTACATATTGTAGTATGTGGATTGAGAAAGGGGCTTATAGATACGGCAAACAGGAATACAAAGCAAAGCCCCGGTATTTAACTGTAAACAGAACTGGTATTAAAATACTAAATAATAAAAATTAATTTTCATACATCAGGTAATTAAACAGAGTAGTTATATGAATATTCTGCTGCGCATATTTAGTATATGTAGTTAACATGATGTTATTATTAAGTAAACTATATATACTAATTACTCTATTTTAGTTGTCTTACATCAATTAAATACGTGTGAATGTGCAGTCAAAATCTCTTCAGTTTCTCTCGTAGGCTCAAACATAACTGGGTACATATTTGGGGAACGCTATGTCAACATGAAATGCCGTTCCGCTCTCTGTGTGCTTTGGGCTGGGAGTAGACAGTCAACGGGCGGCGTTATCAGTCAACGAGATCTGACTTAACTTAACGAATACTACTATATGTCAGACAATGAGCAAGTGTGTGAGAGCAAGAGGGAGAGGGACAGAGAGTGTGAGTCTGCTCACTCACTGTTTACTGTCTGCGAGAGCTGCTGTGCGTAATTTGAACGTTCCTTTCCGTCGTTCCACAAGCAGACAACAGTTATTACGATAACTTAATACAGGCGCAACAGTAATTAGTAGCCGATGTGATTGCTCATTTTGGGCGCCAGTAATTGGAGTGTGTGTGGGAGTATATGTGCGTATGTGTGTGTGTATGTGTGTGTGCGTATGTTTGTGGGTGGGTTTCTGCACAAGTTTAGCTGTACGAAAGCGCCGTTAATGTTTCGCTAAACTCTAGTGTTTCTTTATCAAAATGAATAGGTAAAGATCAGCTAGAAGGGAATGCGTGACTAACAGATTATCTGTAATTATAGTTTGGTGAGGAGAAGCTATTAATATTTTAATTGACTTGGGGAAAAAATAGAAAAATATAGTTCAAGAATATGCATATGGGTAATATATAAAATCAATTACAATATTTTTAGTGTTTAGAGTGGAAGATTTCCCCATACAAAATTGTATGAACTGGGTATATAAATTATTCAGTTAGAGGATATAAAAAAATACGAAAATGTAAGCAAATATCATTGCTTATTATGGCAAGCTACAAAAAGTTCGTTACACCCACTCTGCCGCTTAGTTCACTTACGGGGTATACGAACTGAAGAGAATGCTAGGCGCACATGTTGTGAGCTAGCTGCATTATTTGCTGTCGCTGCCTGTCCAGAACCCGGGCATTGCCTGCGGTTAGTTTTCCAGCAGTGCGCGTTGCGTGTGCTCGACAGCTCGAATACGGCGCGCCGAGCTAAAAAAAAATAAAAATGATAATAAATAAAAAACGGAATTAGAAATAATATTTAAATCCGTTGAATCTGTGTGTGCTGACGAAAATAAAAAACCTTAATTAGTATCAAAAAGGTTATCAGCGGTAAATATTTGATCGGCGCATGCAAATAATTGGCACGAGCTGAATAAGTTGCGTTAAACGGAAACAATTCCCCATTCAATGTTTCGCAATTTAACTGTTTGTTGTGTATTAAATGTACGCTTTAGTGTATAAATAAAAGAATAGCTTAAAAAAAATCCAGCGAAAAAACTGTGCAAAATGGTTCGCACCCCCAAGTTGGATCAATTGGGGCGCGCCTACTCGGAGATGTCGCCCCTAAATCCCTCATCGCCACCGACCTCCGCCGCAACGACGAGCTCCGGCCGCGAGCGTCACGATTCCGGTGGCTATGGCAGCATATTCCCGTTTGGCTTCTTTCGCAGCTCCTTTGGGCGCAGCAACAACTCTGTCCAGGTGGGTAATTTCGATTCCACGTCTGCAGCAGCGCCGGCTCGACCATATGTTTTGGCTAGCTTATCTGATAAGCAGAGATATTTTAGGTAAATGTGGGTAAATTAAACCAGCCAGCCAGACAGGCAGCAGTCAAATTAAACATGTGTTTAAGTATATATATATATATATATATATATATTATGTCTATATATATATTCCATCTGTATTTAATTTATATATATGTATGTGTGATGTACACAATCGTATGCTGATTTGAATTCTACAAACTGTAAGTCGATAGCGACAGACCTTCGGCATAGACATTTGTATTTTTTTGCTCATATATAATTAGGTCTGTAAAAAGTCTGTTGTTAATGTCTTAGCTCATTAGCCAAAAAGTTTAAGTATAATAATAAAATTTATAAGCACGTTCAATATAAATGTAGGCATATAGAGCTAAGAATGTTTGCCAGCCCTGCTGGTAAGGTACTCTTTGGCAGCCTAAAAGTATGCGACAGTTAATATAATTTATAGGTCTATGTTCACCTTAAATTCAAAATGAAAATGCAAGATGAAAAGCGTTATTTATAATAATAATATATTTAAATTTTCTCAATATGTTTTATCTATAGATCTTTATCTTTAAATAGTATCTTTAGATGGAGTCTTTAGATAGTATCTCTCAATAGTATTTTTAGACAATATCTATAAATAAAATTTTTAGATGGGATCTTTAGATAGTATCTTTAGAAAGTATCTTTAGATAGTATCTTTAGATAGTATCTTTAGATAGTATCTTTAGAAAGTATCTTTAGATAGTATCTTTAGATAGTATCTTTAGATAGTATCTTTAGATAGTACCTTTAAATAGTATCTTTAGATAGTATCTTTAGATAGTATCTTTAGATAGTATCTTTAGATATTATCTTTAGATAGTATCTTTAGATAGTATCTTTAGATAGTATCTTTAGATAGTATCTTTAGATAGTATCTTTAGATAGTAACTTTAGATAGTATCTTTAGATAGTATCTTTAGATAGTACCTTTAGATAGTATCTTTAGATAGTATCTTTAGATAGTATCTTTAGATAGTACCTTTAGATAGTATCTTTAGATAGTATCTTTAGATAGTATCTTTAGATAGTATCTTTAGATATTATCTTTAGATATTATCTTTAGATAGTATCTTTAGATAGTATCTTTAGATAGTATCTTTAGATAGTAACTTTAGATAGTATCTTTAGATAGTATCTTTAGATAGTATCTTTAGAAAGTATCTTTAGATAGTATCTTTAGATAGTATCTTTAGATAGTATCTTTAAATAGTATCTTTAAATAGTATCTTTAGATAGTATCTTTAGATAGTATCTTTAGATATTATCTTTAGATAGTATCTTTAGATAGTATCTTTAGATAGTATCCTTAGATAGTATTTTTAGATAATATCCTCAGATAGATACTATAAGTAGTACGTTTGGGTATTATATTTATTTAACAGCTATGGCAACTGTATACAGGACTTACTACGAAAAGCATATTATGTGTACAGTCAATCGCCGAATGGTGACGTAGAATACTTTTCCGATTTTTTTTTTTTTTTTGGAAACTTGACGTTGATTTGACGATCAGAGATATAAACAATAACATAAGTAATGAATCTCCGTTAATTTATCGGCCTGAATCTCTAAAGCTCGCTGTGGCTGTAAATTACTATTGACACACACTGTTAGCAGTTATAAAGTTTATGATGGACTGTCATAATGGAGGCAACATTCAAAGCAATCGCCCTCCACGGGCCGCTTCACTTGAAGTCGCTGTCTTTGATTCAGTTTTGTTTGCTACGCAGTCTGGAATGGTTCGTCGCGATGATTCCCGAAGTGTGAAAATAATTACCTAAAACAAGAAGTTATTTCAATAGAAAAGTTTTCCCAGTTGCAAATAGGAAGTTGAAGTTGCTCCAACACTCTGTTTTAATATCCGGCGCTTATCTGCGCGCTTATCGAGCGTGTGTGTGATAAATTCAATTGTTTGTTCTATTAATTAAAAGTCAAATGTAAACTGTGTGGCGCCATGCATTTCATCCATATATGGAACATGCATGCAGCTTCCAGCAGCCAGTTCATTTAGAACATTAAAGGCAAGCGGTCGAGTTTAAGTTATTAATTGTTGTTTATTTTGGGTATTTTTTCTTCAATATCTTCTCTATTACCTGGAAGCTGTAAAATACCTTCAAAACGGAACTAAGCGGCGAGAGTTTAACCAAAATGTTTAAAGCCCGTTTGAAAACGCATCCGGGCGAATCCGAGGTGTGTGACATAATTAATTTAAGTGTAATTTAACTACAAATTTAATGCAGTTAAGCTGTGCGAAGGCTAAGAGCTTTTTCAGCTATAATCTGTGTTTAATATATACGAGATAAGCTAATGATAACAAAATGATGAGTGCATTTGGTGGATGTGTATATACATATAGAGTTATATATATTCTTTGCTTAAGATAAACTATAAGATAAGCAGACTAGATACACTAGTTATGGGATATAGTATAGATGAATGCAGTTTTAGTCTGATTGGCAAGAGAAATGTGTTTTTTTTTTTCGACAAGTTTGAGATTGAGTACTCAATCTATCAAATATGAAGAGATTTTAATTAAAATCTAGCTGCAAAGCAGATCGAAAATTTGAAAGTCCTAAAACAAAAGCAAATAATATTAATATTATAAAAATTAAAATTATAGTATACAATTTTTGAAGCCACCTTTGATAATTCTTTCACCTCAGGTTGTTAAAGATACTGTCTCCCATTTTACATCTTATCCCCATCAAAATCTGTCCCAAAGACTTCATTATTTGAAGTTCTCAAGTCTTTTATACGCATATGAACAGACTTATATGCAATATGGAACTATTTCACTCTCCACGATTCGATTCCCTTTTTGAATGTCATTTCACTTGATTGTGTTGAATCAACAATTGGCTGTGACTTGGTCAATTGAGTATGCAGTCAATTAGACAAGGCAAAGCATCAAACGTTCAATTGTTGTTCAATCAGAATTAAAAAACAAAACAAACTGCTGCAAATGCAGAATAAACTAAAGAAAGAACATTAATAAATGTATTAAACATGTCATATGTGAGCATACTTAATAACTAATCAGTTGGCCCAGGCGGCAGCTGCTGCAGCTCTCAATCCATAGTCCGCGTCATTTACTGTGCCGACTCATAAAGAAGCGATAAAAAGAAAAGCAAAGAAAGAAAGAACTCGAAACTCGCAAAGTGTCAGCAGCGCATGTGCATACAGAAGTGAACAGCGACCATGCAGCCGAATGATAAAGCGCCAAAGCTTAAACAAAAAGCAGCAGCAAAGCCATCAACGACAGCAGCTGACCCAAAGGCGACTGCGACTGCGACTGTGACAGCAGCAGCAGCAACAACAACAACGAAAGCTACAGCAGCATCAGCAGCATCATCCGTAACCAGTTCAAGCGACGTCAAGGCGTGCAAGCAGCGCACAATTGGGGCTTTGGTGCGTGGCCTGCACGATACGGGCACACATGATCTGCAGTCGCTGCAGCGACCGCTGCTCGAATGGGACGAGCATCGTGACTTTCGCAGCGCCAAATCCGCCACGCCCAGCACAACCAATCGCACTCTGCAGCGACAGCGCGGCACAGAGATTGCGCCGCATGGTTCGCTGCCTCGTCTCGTGATCAACATTGAGAGTTCCGAGTCGATGCCAGCGGATGCCATGGGCAGCAGCAATCCTAATACGTTGTCGCCCTCGCCCACGCCGACGCGCTCACCTACACCGGACAGCCATGGCCAGGAGCAGAATGGAGATGCGTGCAGCGGCAGCTGCAGCGATCATCAGGAGCACAGCATAACGCCCCATACGACGCGACGATTCAGTCACTTTAATATGGCGCTGCGTCGCTTCTCCCACATCCATGTGAATGTACTTAGTTTTTTTTCTTTTTCTCTCTCTTTCTATCTCGTTCTCTGTTTCCCTCTCATTGTTTGGCTGGCTTTATCTTCTAATGCCCTACTCCTCTCTATACCTATATAACCCGTCCTGGTTCTATAAATGCAACATCTAAAAATAAACATGCTATGCAACTTTTTCTGCTTCTTTTTCATGTTGTTGATGTTGTTGTTGTTCATTGCTGTTCATTGTTGTTTGTTGCATTGCTCTTCTGCTCCCCCTGCTCCTCCTATTCTTATGCTGTCGCTTATGAACCCAAACAAGTTGAATGCTCTTCTGTTAATTATTTGCCTTGCCGTTCAACTTCTTGTCTAACCACAACAAACATCAATCAAAAATAACTTTTCGCGATTCATTAAACAATTAATCTATATTTAACAGCTGCTTAAACTGGCAAGCAAGCATTGCAGTTTGGCAACTAACGTATCTATTTTTGGTATTTTTACAACTTGGCTCAGCTTTGCTATCCATTAGCGATTATGCAATTTAATGTCTGAGGTGCGTGCTGGCTGAAATAACCTTTAACATATTAAATATACTTACGAGCGTCATGCGATAAACAAACATTAGTTAGGGCTGACTTACTGTCAGTTCTGTGGCTAATTCAGCCACTTGATATAGCTAAAAATTAACTCTAATTGGTAATCGGTTATGAAATGTCTTCAACCTATCGAAAACTGTCCATCAATGGTTTATTTTTGACGCATTGACTTCTGGGACTATAATGTATTAGCTTAAAGTAAATATGGCTAAAAATTTGTGGGAAATCCGCAGTATTACAATTTTTATAAATATAAGTAGAATTAATCTTGAGTATCTTTATATTTATTAAAATAAATTATATTATTATTATTATTAATATTACTATTACTATTATTACTATTTTTATTATTATATTATAATTATATTAATTTTATTATTATTGGTATTATAATTAATAATTTCAATTCACACTTTAATTACTACACTTGTTAATACTTTTCATGAAACAAGTCGGGCATTACCGACTGCATAATACTCATTGAATCACTTTACACAAAACTCAAAAGGAACTACCTACACTATAAAATTGTTAGGGTCTAGATGTATTGCAATGTGCCACGCCTAAAATGGGCGTATTGTTGTCTATATGAGACTCTAACAACTTAAATAATAACAGATATCGTGTATCTCTATTTGATACGTTACTAGCAAAAATATTTTAGAATTCTTAGTCTCTGTTTTCAATATTGAAATTTGCACTGCATGCAAACCAATATACCCTTTATACCCTTTTCAAATCGTTAACCAGTATAAATACCCAAATGTAACTCCCATTATATTGCTTAAAGATACTACTTTCACTTCATGAACATGTAAAAACCCCAAAATGAACTCTTCTGATATTGCACCAATATACCCGTTTTACTTCTTGAGCAAGTATAAAAACGTAACAGTAGAGTTAACTACTATACATCGCACTGCTTGCAGTGACCTTCAGCATAGACTAGAATCTATTAGCTTTAAACTAGTCCGAAACTCGAGTCTCGTTCGAGTTGTCACTACGCAACTCACTCATCTGTCGATCACTGCCAAGGAGCGAACTGAAGTCTCTTAAAGCGCATTATCAGCAGCAATAATCAATGATCAGTGTGGCTTTCACATGTGTAAAGATTTTACACTTAATTGGAATCGGATATTTTCAAAAACATTAATCAAGCTGCATTTATATGCAGTTGACCCAAATTTGCGGTGATTTTTTTCTTGACCAAAGCCAAAGCCAACGTCAAAGCCAAAGCAAAAAAAAAAAAAAAAAAAACAAAATCCCCATTTTCATGCGAACAACAATAACAATATCAATAACTTATGCAGTTTCTTGGTTCAGCACAAAGAATTTATTGTCTACGTTTATTCAATTTGGCTGAAATGCTTTGTTCAATTAACTAATGGAGTAAGCCAACTGGGCGAGAACCAGCAGAAATTGAAAATGTATATTTAATTGATTAACAATTAACGAGTGCAATGGAATAATACCTAAACAACGAGACTCAACTAAGGTTGGTCGGCCAAGTTGTGCGGTTGCAGTTGGCCTTTGCAATGCCAAAGTCGTAAAGTAAAGAGAAACTTTTTCTTATGTCCGACAGTGTTGAGGCAGTGTGCGCTTAAGCTGAGGCTTAAGAGCAGAATTCCAGCTAAACAGCATTGGTCATTGGTCACCTGGTCATTGGTCACATCTCCCGCACAGCATTTTAGCCAAATCAGCCAGCCAGCCAGCCAGTCGGCCAGCTAGCCAGTTAGCCAGTTGGCCATTTGGGCAGTTAGCCAGTTAGTTGGTGGCAGTGCGTGCTTGTGGCAAGAGCGTGCGCGGCAAATGTGCAACAGCTTTTGATTGCTCTAGCCAAATTGGCAAACAAGTTTAAGTGGCAGGCAACAACAACAACGAAAACAAAAACAAAAACTTACTAAATTGCAGCATTTCATAGTGCGCGCGCGCGCTTTTGAGCATCCGCAGATACAGATCTCTAACTGTAGGCCCAGACAGTATCTGCTTACATGTGCTGCTGTTATTTGTAATCAGTGACGGGTTTTTGGGCAAGCGGACGGAGCGGGGCGCGGGTCGGGTCGGGTCGGCTTGGCTTGATAAGCGAGAGACAACAACGTCATGCGACGATACCACCCGACACCAGACACCCGACTAACCAAGCAGCACGACCAAACGACAGACCGCCCGACCATCCAATAACAGCAGCAGCTTGCACATGGCTCGCATTCAAAGCCAATTCGTCGTGCCGTGCAGAAGCATTCTTTGCGAGATAGTACAAATTAAAAAATACACAAATAAATTATTATTAAAAGAATAAGAAACCGCTTAAATATATATTCATATAACAATAAAAATATACAATGCAATTTATTACAGTTAATTAAAAAAACTGTCGCTTGCTTTGGTTACTGAATTACGTGTATCTAGTCTTAATTGCGGCCCATTGCACTGTAAATCATGAGCTGATAAAATAATAAGAAGAAACTGTAGTGAAGAGAACTTGTCTTAAATAAATAAAAAACATTTCGTTTACAAATATTTGAGATCAACTCAAGCTAAGTTCGTGCGCGCGTTGCAGTGTCGGCAAAATGAAATTATCAAAAAGTTTCGATGAGTTAATTTTAAGCGCATCGCGTTTAAGCTTAAACAACTTACGTTCTCCCACAAAGAAAAAAGCCAAAAATGTTCGTATTTATTCAAATATAACTGAAAACACAGCTAAGCTAATAAACACACAATTTAATATAAATATTTAAGCGTGCAATATTTAACTGATTTTCAGCAAGTGACGTAAATCTAGGTTTACTTTTTAAAAAGAGAGAAAAAAAAATATATTAAATAATAAATAGGGATTCAAATTAAATATAAATATAAGTAAAATATAATATTTTAAAGATTACCAAAAATAATTTTTAATTCAAAAAGAAAACAAATAGAAATCTAAAGTGAATATATTGGTTCATATTTATTGAAAGTTGATTGAATAATACAAAAAGTATTTATTAATTACATTTTTGTATATCATAAATATTATTTTGGTCTGCTTTAAAACTTTTTTTTTTAGTTAATTATGATTATTATTTTTTTAAATATATATATTTTTTTTCAGTTCATTTTTATTAATAATAACAATAACAATAACAAATTTTTATGTACAATTTGAATATGAACAAAAATTATTTACATAAATTTTTAGATTTTTATTATTATTATTTAAGCGTTTTATTTATTTGAAACTCTATCATATAAATTAAAAAATTATTTCCATTTATACAGTATATATATATTTTTTTCAAATTTAATCATAACCTTATAAAAAATTAAAATACTAAAAATGAAAATACTAAAAATATGTTTGTTGTGCGAATTAATATGTGACGCTTTAATGCGTATTAGCACTTAGCGCTATTTAATAGCTATGTCTATATATGTACTTACACACAAACTTTCCTAGTTAATAATAATGCAAATAATCTTACACATTTACTAAGATGAAACCTTAACGCTTCACTGTTTACAAAATATTTATTTATAAAGTATATTTTCACGCTTCAAAAAAGTGAAGCAAAACAAAAATAAATTCTGATTAGTATCGCGAGTAATTCCTTTAACTAGATTCACTCCCATTTTTTATTTGGTCTTAGCTGTCAGTTTAATATAGCTGATTTATACAATATTTAGATACGTCTTTGGCAGTAAAGCTACTGCAAAAACGTGAGTGGATATCTATTTTAGAGTGGTAAATACTCGTAATCTCGTTTTTTTTTTGGCGCAATCATAAAACACGAAGGCAAATAGAGAATCTAATTTCTGTGAAAATTAAATAAAAGAGAAGGAACAAGTAAGAAAACTCTAGTCGAGAGTGCTCGACTAGATACTACCCTGAACCCAACAAATAAAAATGCTCATTTAGTATGGCTGAAATTTCAATTTCGATGTATTTAAAAATATAAATAAAATACCAAACTCATTTAATAAAATATAAAAATATTTTGAAACAATTAAAAAAAATTAACATCAGTTGCATCGATCGGGATTCGAACCGCAACTCCTCGATCGAGCGTCATGCTGCTAACACACTAGGCCACCTCACTCCTGCTAGTGGCGCTGGCAAAACTCAAATAGATTCACTGCTGCAGCGCCATCTACCAAAACTAAACGAAACTAACTGCTGATGTGATTCTAAGAATCTGCTAGAATAACCAAACTATTAAAAACGCACATAAAATATAGTTAAAATTTTAATTTCGGTGTATTTAAAAATATAAATTAAATAGAAAAAGTATATATGAAAATATAAAAATATTTTGAAACAATTAAAAAAAATTAACATCAGTGTTGCACCGATCGGGATTCGAACCGCGACTTTTTGATCGAGCGTCATGCATCTAACACACTAGGCCGCCCCACTCCTGCTGGTGGCGCTGGCAAAACTCAAATAGATTCACTGCTGCTGCGCCATCTACCAAAACTAAACGAAACTAACAGCTGATGTGATTAAACGAATGTTTTTGTTGTAGCTGCTGCACGTGCGTTTGTTAATTGGCGAAATATTTGATTATTTTTTATTAATTTTTGACTGAACGGAATTTAATGAAACTTTCAGCATATGATCTACATATTATATTAAATATTTGAGAAATTTAAAAAAAAGAAAAATCATTCACAATTAGCTATAGAGGCATCTGATTTGAACTTGAATGTTTTTACTCGATAAAAACATAACGGGATGATTTATCGAATTTTAAAAGCAAACTCGACGTCCGCGCTGTATATACGGTCATTTTAAAAAAAAATTCAAGTCTCTAGCTCTTATATCTTCGGAAATCGACGCGTTCAAACATACGGACAGACGGACAGACGGACAGACGGACGGACGGACAGACGGACAGACGGACAGACGGACAGACGGACAGACAGACAGACGGACAGGGCCAAATCGACTCAGCTCGTCGCCCTGATCAAGAATATATATACTTTGTGGGGTCTGCCACGCCTCCTTCTGCCTGTTACATACATTTCAACAAAACCATTATACCCTGATTTCCCATTTTCAATGGGTTCAGGGTATAAAAATACTTCAATTTTCAGGAGGAGGCATTTTAATACGATAGTGCGATATGTAAATCTATAAATAGATGAAATAGTTTGAATAGGAATTTCGTTAGATTAATGATTGATCAAAATCAAGATCTACATGGAGTGTATTCATGAAAATAGTAGTGAAACTAAATGTATTGAATGTTCCCATAGGTAGAGTCGGACTATATCTTTCGGAACGTAAGAAGTTTATCATAAAGCTGTCAGAGGATTGTTCGCTTCAAAAATAAGACCCCTGGAGTAGACGTGGTCACCTGCCTAGATTTACTTAAACAAAATCTTATCGACAATGGAATAATTTGATATATAAGGATTCTATATAGATAATTATTCCTTATTTAAAATATAATTATCATTGTTAACTAGGCTTTTTAAAAAGGGCATTTTAGCTTCGGTAATTCGTCCTCCTTTTAGGTCTTTGTAGGCGCCATTATCAATATCTTTTTTTTTTAGCAAAGACCACACCTCAATAATTTTGACAGCTCGTTGTCGTCAATCGTTCGAAATGGACTTGACATGTTTCAGTTAAGTTGACAGTCGCAAGGTATTCGCACGCGCAGGGCTAGTTTATCAATTAAATTTGCTGATCTTAAATATACGATACGCGCTTCTTATCAGAGATTTTATCTCTGACATTCAAGTAATCGATCTTTATGTATATTTACTTATTTGCTAATGATTGCTATGATTCCAGCTATAAATTCAGCTTGAAACACTTGAATCTTACAGTTTAGTATAAGCGATTGGGTGGAATAAACATACATATAAGGAAAATTAGGAATTTTAAAAATTGTTTCAAAGTTTTTCTCGCTAACTCATCTACAGATGTGAATGCCTCATATACTTTAACATCATTCAGTTATTGTATTCAGTGTTGTTTAAGTCGAAAATATGTCATATCCTTTTGATATACCCTATAGGCACTCCCTTACACTAATTGCACTTAAATTTCTTTGAGTGTAGTTCTGTTGGTTCGTGTTCTATTTATCAAACAAGACTTTGTTCCTCCTCTAATTTGAGCATGTGACTTGTGTGTTCACATCTTGTATGTTGATTTATATTTAATTAAAATATGTTTTGCTTTAACGTAACGCAATTAAAACACAAGAGCCGCCGCCCAAAGCCCCACCAGACCTCCCCTTAATTGAGTTATACAAATAATAATAAAAGGAAACTAAGAAAACTGCATGAAGTTTGATTAATCAACATTTAAAACATTCTGCAATTGCCAATAGATAATTAACTCTACCCTATTTGTCGTCTTCGTCTAGAATATAAATCGATACGGAGATTCCATGGGTTCGCTCGGACATCGCGCGGTGCTGCAATACATTGACAATAATGATATATCCGGTCTTCGCGCTATACTCGATAGTCGCCATCTATCCATCGATGATCGCGATGAGGTAAGCGATATATGATAATCCACATAATATCTATCAGCTGTACCTAAACTCCAACTTCATTTACAGAATGGAACTACGCTGCTTATGGTCGTGGCGGGTCGTGGTCTGACCTCGTTCGTGCGTGAGTTTTTGGCTCGTGGTGCCGATGTGCAGGCGGAGGATCTGGACAACTGGACGGCGCTGCTGTGTGCCACGCGCAATGGTCACCTGGATGTGGTGCAACTGCTGCTGGATCATGGCGCTGAAATAGAGCATCGCGATATGGTAAGCGAATGCAGTCTCTCAAGTATTTATGGTATTCATGATGAGACTTGCAGGGCGGTTGGACTGCTCTGATGTGGGCTGCATATCGGGGACACACGGATCTGGTGCGCCTGCTGCTAGACAAGGGAGCCGATGGCAATGCCCACGGCAATTACCATTTGGGTGCGCTGCTCTGGGCGGCTGGCCGCGGCTTCAAGGACATTGTGGAGCTGCTGGTGCAACGCGGCGCCAAGGTGAATGTAGGGGACAAGTATGGCACCACGGCTCTGGTGTGGGCTTGCCGTCGTGGCAATGTTGAGATCGTGGACACGCTGGTGAAGGCTGGCGCCAACGTGGACACCGCCGGCATGTACTCATGGACGCCCCTGCTGGTGGCTGCCGCCGGCGGACACACGGACTGCGTCACCTCATTGCTGGAGAAGAAGCCAAATGTGAATGCCCTCGACAAGGATGGCATGACAGCGCTGTGCATAGCCAGCCGCGAAGGCTTTCAGGATATCGCCGCCTCTCTGATAGCTGCTGGCGCCTACATCAATATCCAGGATCGCGGTGGAGATACGCCGCTGATACATGCCGTCAAGGGCGGACACCGTACGGTGGTCGAAGCGTTGCTCAAGAAACACGCCGATGTGGATATCCAAGGCAAGGATCGCAAGACGGCGATCTACACGGCCGTGGAGAAGGGCCACACACAAATTGTGAAACTGCTGCTGCTCACCAATCCCGACCTGGAGTCGTCTACCAAAGATGGCGATACGCCGCTATTGCGTGCCGTTCGCAACCGCAATCTGGAGATTGTTCACATGCTGCTCGATCGCAAGGCCAAGGTGACGGCCAGCGATAAGCGTGGCGACACCTGCCTGCACATAGCGATGCGTGCTCGCTCCAAGGCCATTGTCGAGGCGCTGCTGCGCAATCCCAAGCACAGCCAGCTGCTGTACCGCGCCAACAAGGCGGGCGAGACGCCCTACAACATTGACTCGCTGCATCAGAAGACCATCTTGGGTCAAGTGTTTGGTGCGCGACGCCTCAATACCAACGAAGACTCGGAGGGCATGCTGGGCTATGAGCTGTACTCGTCGGCGCTCGCCGATGTGCTCAGCGAGCCCACTCTAACCACGCCCATCACCGTTGGCCTCTACGCCAAGTGGGGCAGCGGCAAGAGTTTCCTGCTGAACAAACTGCGCGACGAAATGAACAACTTTGCCAAGCAGTGGGCGGAGCCACCGACCAAGACTGGCAGCCTCCTGTTTATGGTTTGCCTACACATTTCGCTGCTGATTGGAACAATTGTGGGCCTGAGCACGTGGTCTGTGCTGTGGGGCGCTCTGGCTGCAGTTGTCTTCTTGGTATTGGCTTATCTCCTGCTCGCGGCTACGAAGTACTTTAACTACCAAATGGACATGTTTTGGGCCTACTCTGTGCTGCATGCGCTGGAGAAGCGCATGACACGGCTGCGCCTCATACTGCAGGTCACATTCTGCCATCCGCCCGGTCCGCAGGCCGACTCCCAGCCCAAGCCCGTGCGCTTTCACTTTGCGGAAGCGAGCAGTGCCTCGCCCACGGGCGACGGCGCCGTGGCGCACATGCTGGCCTCCCTGCTGGATGCCATTGGTGCGTAGTTACTTAGCTAATGATGCGTATATTGTGATATATATAAATAAATATTAACTGAATTCTTTTTGCCTTTGCAGAGTCACATTATGGCTGGCTGTCGACGCGTCTGTATCGTGCCTTTCGTCCCAAGTGCCTGAAAATGGATGTGGGCTGGCGCTGGCGTCGCATGTGCTGCCTGCCCATTGTGCTGCTCTTCGAGCTCGGCCTGATCACCCTTGTGGCGGGCATAGCACTGATAGTTGCCTACTTCACGCACGCCAATGACGTTGAGCGTGAGCAGATTCTGGTGGCCGTCTATGTGATAGCTGCGGTGCTAGTGACGCTCATCTGCACGCACCTGCATGTGCTGGCCAAGGTCTGTGGCTCGCTGTTCATCTCGCACAAGCGCCAGCTGAAGCGGGCCGTGCGCTCCAACGAGAATGCGCCCCTGACTCTGCTGGGCGCCGAGGTGGCTGTGCTGACGGATATGGTCAAGTGTTTGGATGCGTTTACCAATCAGCAGAGTCGCTTGGTGGGCGTCATCGATGCTCTGGACTCGTGTGATACGGAACGCATTTTGACGCTCTTGAATGCTGTGCAAACGCTGCTCTCCTCGCCCAATCGTCCCTTCGTGCTGCTCATCTCCGTGGATCCGCATGTGATTGCCAAGGCCGCTGAGGCCAATAGCCGCAGGCTGTTCACCGAGGGCGGCATTGGTGGTCACGACTTCCTGCGTAACTTGGTCCATCTGCCGGTTTATCTGCAAAACTCTGGACTGCGCAAGGTGCAGCGGGCCCAAATGACGGCGCTGCTGTTCAAACGTAGCGGCGCAGACTACCAAGTCGACGACGGACCCTCGCTGGGCCACTCGGTTTCCGCGCGCCGTCTGTCCAATGCCTCGGAGATAATGTCTAGCCAGGAGAAGCTACGTGCGCCGCACAATACTCAACGCGGTGGCGGTGGTGGTAAAAAGTTGCGTCTGTCCGAATCCGTGGCCAGCTCGATCGGCTCCAATCTGCATAGACTGGGCCAGAATCCTCAAGGGGTGCTTGACTTGTCACGCATTGTGCTCACCGATGACTACTTCAGCGATGTGAATCCGCGCAGCATGCGCCGCCTGATGAACGTCATCTACATCACAGTGCGTCTACTCAAAGCATTCCAGATCGACTTCAGCTGGTATCGGCTCAGTTCCTGGATAAATCTCACCGAGCAATGGCCACTGCGCGCCAGCATGATTGTGCTCCATCACGATCAGTTTATGGACACCAATGCCGATGAGAACATCTCGCTGCAGAGTGTCTATGAAAAGTAAGTGAGACAAGCTTGAAATTAATTCATTGCTCAATAACCTAACTTGAACTCTTTCAGAGTTCGCCCGAAGCTCGCCTGTCTGCGTGAGGCGGCACCTCTGCTCGAGCTGGATCGCGATGAGCGCAAGCTGGACGCATTTCTGCAGCTGCATAAATCAGATTTATTGGTCGCGGATTTGCGCATATTCTTGCCCTTCACAATCAATCTGGATCCGTATCTCAGAAAGGTGCTCAAAGGTAAGTGATTGCTGAATGAATTCGTAATGAACATTAATCATCAATTTCCCGCTGTCACAGAGGATCAACAAATCATCGAAGACGAAGGCTCGCTGGTGCTGCAAACACGTCCCAGCATCACGCACAGCATGCGCCCACATCCGCCGCCAACAACCTATGTGCCTTCCCCTCAGGTCTATCCGCCTTACCAAATGCTGCAGAACGACTTTGTGCCCAATGAGATGCGTTCGCGCCATCTGAGCGTGATGGAGCCAACAACACCGCTGATACCATCGCCCAGCGAGTCCTTTGGCGTAAGATAGAGATTTTATTGGGGGAGAAAACATCTACTATAACTTTTCAATTGCTTTACACAGGATGATATACTACAAACAAAGCTCACGGACCTCACCGTCGAGGGCGTCATCAGCCTGCTGGAACGCATTGAGGATCTCAAGCCAGCGCTACCGAAACTGGCGCCTGTGCTGCGTGAAAATGCCATCAACGGCCGCGTGCTGAAGCACTGTGAACTGACGGACCTCAAAGCGGTATATATATAGCTGGGAATATATTTTATGTGCAGATATATCTAATTTCCTATTCAATTATTTACTCCGTGCAGGTGCTTGGCCTGAGCTTCGGCCATTGGGAACTGTTTCGACTGCTTATTACCACCCTGCGCGATGTGGAACGACTGCCACGCAAGATTCGGCCTCAGCCCTCTATAGCAGAGCCCCCAGCCGCTGTGCCCGTGATGCGAGAGGTGCCCGAGGCAATACCAGCGCCATCGCTGTCACGGCGAAACTCTGTCAGTCACATGGAGAAACAGGTTAGTTAATGAATGGGTTAGCTTTACATATAAAGCTGAAAGCAGACAGGATTTTCATCCATGTACATAATTGTGTTTATCTTTGTCTCTGTCTAACGCTTACCGAAATAGTCAAAAATCCATGACTATGAGTATCTGCAGGTAAAAGAGCTCACAGAACCAAACTTTATTCGAGTCCTCTTCAAAATGATTGTATGTATATGATTAAAATATGAAATCTTGTCTTGTGCAGGTTACGCTTGAGGAGCAAATGATTTGCGGCGCATTGCAAACATTGAACGAGGAGGCTTTCGAGGATGTGGCCAGCAGTGAGAGACCCAGTCCGTCTGGTTTGCCCACAGGTGAGATGTTAGCTGCTGCCGCACAGCTGCAATTAGCACCCATTCGCGAGTCTTCCGAGTTTGGTTCGCCATCCGACGAGCAGAAGATTCACAATCTGCTGCAGTACAACATCAACAACAACAACAACAATAACAACAACGAATACAATCGCAGTGCCAGCTCGCACTCGCTGCAAAGTCTGAGCGCTGGCGGAGCTGCCGGCGGCGGCCTCCAGATGCGTATGGGTAATGGCAATAGTAGCGGCAGTAACGCCGATTTGATAAACGTGGGTGGTGGCGGTGGAGGTGGTGTTGGTGGTGTTGGCAGTATGTTCTATAATCAGCATGGCTTGGCGCACGGTGCGCGTCCAAGGTCGATTGCCGATGAGCTGCTGATCGAACCCATGACGCCCTACACCCAGGTGCCAACGGTGGTGGTGATGCCCAACTCTGATAAGATTTACGATGATACCAAATTATAAAATTCCTCTACTCTATGTTTACCATATACTAACAAACATATCTGTATTACAAAAGAGCTTCCTAACCAACGAACCTGTAAAAGACAACTGAAAACGATTCGAAAGCTGAACAATTGAAATAATTATACATATGCATGTACTTACATATGTATGTACATTCATGTGTCTACTATATAGGAGTAAGATTAATTATAGCATATATATTAAAATAGGTATTAAGGAACACACTTGTATTTGGTGTACATTTAGGTCTGGCATAGTTCTTAAGAAACATTTACTAAACAATTAGTTGTCTAACCATATATACACTTACCTATATATTATATATATATACTATATATATGTGCCATTATCAAACCTTGTTGACAAGTTAAAAACGCTTTTGCAATTTTATTTAAACGATTCTTCCATAGACATGGCTTTTATACACTATTTAACGTACTTTAATATAATTCTTTCTTCTTTTTTATTTATATTGATGTTTTTCTTAAATTGGCAATAGTTCATAAACAACCTAATCCAAACTCTAAAACCTTGTGTTCAGGTTTTTAGCTATATACAGTATTTTGATTTATAGTATTTGCATAATTTACAAAATGTATTCCAAAAACGACTGCACGATTATTTAAAATTAGTTTTAAGTTGCCATAAAAAAAAAAACAATCGTAATTAAAATGAACAACTAACCAAAGCTGCTTCCACGAGCGAGTTTTTAACTTGATAATATGAAAGATTAAATAAATAATCATATGAAAACTTTTTACAATCGCATTTTTCTATGTTCGACAAAACAAAGTAAAAGTGGCTTTTATTGCTTTCTATTGAGTTTCGTTGATTAATGCATGCAAACTTTAGCTTAGCTTGTAAATATTTATTAATCAATGGTGTTGGGTAAAATAAAACAAAATACTTATATTTAAGATCTACATAGATATATATACATCGTGGAAAAGGAGTTCTGCACTGCCATCAAGTCGTCCATCAAACAGAATAAATCTGTCACAAGCATCATCTGGTTGCTAATTGTGTTCGCTTTGTGTACTTTCCACTAGCTGTAATCCCCCTTCTCCTACATTTCTAATTTTACATTTATCAAATTTGTAGACCTCGATTTGTCCAGTGCCGGTGCCTTGTTTGCTCCGACGCTGCTCACGTCCGGCTCGCCAATGCAGCAGCGGCGCGACTCCATATTGAAGCAGCAGGGCAGCGTGAAGTCGGAGAAGCGCGTATCGATCAAACAAACGCCCAGCAGCAGTAATTTGGCTAACATCAACAATAATAATAACAATAATGCCTCAAAGGTGGAATACGTTTCGGAGCGTCAAGTGGAACTGGCGAGTGGGCCGGGCAGCAGCAAGGGGCGCTTAACCACCAAGCCGCCAGCAGGTAATGCTAATTATATGAAATATTTACATATTCCTTTATTAATTACATTTTCTTTCCTTCTCTTAGGTCCCCGGCCTGCCTCGCTGATCATAACCAAAAATGACTCAAATGCGCAATTTCAGCTGCTGCGCTCCTCGTCCATCGAATACGAGGATATCGAGGCACAACAGCGTGCTTCGATACGTGCTATTAGGACCACACTGCTCGACCAGCAGGAGGATGAGTCGGCGCCTTTGGTGTTTACGGTGCGCAAATGATAGGACTGCAATGGCTGCGACCAGCAGCAAGAACAACGACAAAAACTACAACAGAAGATTCAATATGTGCTTTTTACTTAGTGCCACTTAAATTAAGTTACAAATAGGCTGTAGTTCGTGTAACGCGTGTCACTGTTTAACGTTGTAATAATTTAATATTGCTAGAAAATGAATTGATTGAATATATACACTTATTATTATGAATTTAATATGCGCTCTACATGAATATATGCATACGACAATTAAGACAAGTAAATTTAATAAAAAAAATCTTTACAACCAAATGAAATTTTTGTACTATTAATTTCATTTAAAATTGAACATTTGTACGATAATAAAACGTATTTTGTTACGTTTTGGCGGCTTACCGCACAATCATTACCGTTATGAGTATCGACGCAAGTGCGAGTCAAATTATTCAACTAGTTCAGTTCCGATAACTGACCATTTATCGATATTAGATGCCACACTTTAGTGTGCTTAGCCAATTCTTGTTTACTTGTCAAAATGCTGCAGTCTGTTTTGTATCTAATCTGTGTATTAGAAAATATTAGGCAATGCACTTGTAAAATAAACTGTAGTGCTAAAAAATGCGTGATATATTACTAATTTATTGATGCTTGCTGGATAACACAGTGTTGGCTAATAGAGGTAAGTAATTGCATATTCATATATGCAAATAGAAATAGCGAATGAAGAGTGTGAGTGTAAAGCTAACTGTAAATGTGTTTACACTGAAGTAAGCATTCGTTGCAGCTTACTCACATTGCATACATGCATAACAACAAACAGTAAACATACGCGTGTGTGTGCATTGAGTAACCACTTGGGGGAAAATGCTACAAAAACAAAACGATTGCGAACAGCTGATTTTTGTTTACCAGCAACAGAGGGTGCGAACGTTCTCAAGCCGCAGCAGCTGATGCGCGCACGAAAACTTGAAAGGTCACCTTGAGCTCAATAAAAAAAGAATTGAGGAATTTATTGTCTGGTAAAGTGTTATTCGGCCGCAGATCACAGTTATTGGTGGAAAAAATCATAAGAAAATAGTTGGTGACTCATATATTATTTATTTATTAAAATAATTAAAAATTAATTTCAATTTCATCAAGTGTTCGTACAAATTCAGCGAAGCACTAACCGAATTTTCTGCAAACAAATATTATCTAAGTGTTTATAATGAATGATGAATCATATGCTGAGCATTAGTAGCATAAATGGGCTTAGAATTTGTTTTGTTTTCTTAATTCAAATAGTTGATAACGAAAAGAGACGTTAGTTACTCAAAAAGACAATTTTAACGTTTCTGAAAAGTGCTCTCAAGTCTACATAGAAATATATGTATATACTATATACATACATATATAGATAAGTGCTTAAGTATGTATGTAGGTCAATGAACGCAGATAACTAGATCTATTTATAAAAAATTTACACAAATTGTTTATCAAGAATTTAGCTAAAAAGAAATGACAAAAATCAACATGCGAAATCGGGAATTAAAATAGATGAAGAAGGAAATAAAGTCGAACTTTTCTGAAAGGTTTTATTTTTATCAGCATGATATGTGAATTATAAAAAAAATTAAAAAGTGGCCTTCAGATAATCATTAACTATATAAATATATGAAAAAATAAACTTCTAGTTCTTATTTCCCAAAATCTTCTATTCTAGACATATTTTCTAAAAATATAAGTGCAGTATTAGCAATTGATTTTAATTGCTAAAACAAACTAAAAACTAATTACAATACTTAAAGTTTAAAGTTTCATGAGTGTTAAAAATAGTGTTTTTCTTCTTGACAACCCACTGTATTTCGCTGTGCTTTGACTCAGGTCTAATAAAATGATTTAATGCTTTTAAGAATTCGAATCGATAACGAGCATTAACAGTTATCATGTAAGCTTTGCGTGCTAAGAAATGCACCAAAGGCAATGGATGAAAAGCTCCTGCGCAATCTGCTAATCATTCCAAAGCTTGCGCCTGTCTCAATATGAGTGTATGTGTGCGAGTGTGTGTGTGCATAATTAGTATTCGCACTTGTTAATTATTTTTTCGTTTTTTACTTAGTATGTAATCTTTAGAATGGTTTATTTAAGATTGCAAGTGGCTTGGCCAACGCCAGCGTTCAGTAGCATTAAGTCAGCAGTCGACAGCGAAACTCGCAAAAGAAGAAGAAACAAACAACACAAAAAAAGGAATATAAAACTTAAGAAACGCTTCACAATTGCAGTTCGTGCTAACGTGATAACACAATGCTAGTCGAGGGCTTGAGATGGCTCTACATGAGCACCCGTCGCAATTTCTATGCACTGATCCAGATCCTAATGGGCTATCAGTTCTTTCGCTGGCTCGTCGAGTACTATGCACAAGTAACTACCACGCCGCACACTAATGCACCGATGCAAATGCATGCAGTGCAGGGTTTTGATAAGGTAACGGCGCCGGCGAATGCTGAAGATGAAGAAGAAGAAGAAGAGGCAGACATAGCAGCAGCAATAGTTGTGCCGGCGATTAAGATTAGTGCGAATAAGCTTAGTGCCACGAGAGTTATGGGGAATGCAGGCAGCAGTAGCATCAGCGGCTCCGGCGTCATACGCAGCGAATCTATACGAAAGCGCCACAGTGAGGTATTTACACAATCTCTGATTGTAATTATGTAGTAAATAATATTTACTAAATATGCACAAGCACACAAACACACACAGCCATACACAAACACAACTGTATACATATGTGTCTATTGTGTATGCCCGAGTGTTTGTGTCTCTGTGTGTGTGTGTGTGTGCCTGTGCATATTTAATAAATAGAATTTATGTAAGTGCTGCGGGCAAAAAGCATAGCCCAGACTTAATAAAGCAGCCGCCCAGCGACAGTTTCAGTCTGTGCCGTGTGCTCCTCGTGTTTCTAGTTACAAAAAAAAAGTCCAATATATATATATCAATATATATATTCTTTGAAAGTCGCTTCCACTGTGGTGTTGTAACTGATTGCCTGTGTGTGAGTGTCTAGGTAATTCTAATCTAATATATCGCCGTAATCAATCTATTTTCTATAAATAGCCAGAACAGGCGCCTGCCTCAAGTTCAATCAGAGCTGCAATTTGTAGTCCTATATGTATATAGTTTATGGGAGTAAATTTCTTAGAATGTCCTTAAAGTATTTGTGGTATTTAAAACTAACTATCTAGTATTTTTATATATTTCTATCTTCATTAAATATCCATTATTCAATTGTATTTAATGAAGCTTGTATTTCAACTCGATCATCATGTTTTATTGGGGTGACATTGAAAACGAATTGAATTGAATCGAGTCGAATCAAATTGATTGCCCAATGCACAGTTCTCTATAGTGAGTGGGGCATATCTCTGTGATCATCTATGTACAAACACGAACACGAATACTCACACATCCATACACAACCATCCACACACACACATTTACATACATACCCATTTATTATATTGGAACAACCTTTAAAACTCTTTTCAGGTTTTAATCATGACTAAGGACACGGACTCGCACAGCATACCCATTACGGAGGGCACAAATGCTGAGCATGTGCTTTACCGCTTGAAACGCGGCTCCAAGCTGCGCGTCCATCCGGATGTCGCTCTGCTGGGTCGCAAGATCCTGCTCCACACCAACTTTCCGGCCGAGGGCAAGAAGTTCGTGCGCACGGAATATCGTGTGCTCGGCTGGCAGCTGAAGGATGGCCAGCAAATCACCAGTGACGCGCATCCGGATGTGCATGTCGTGGACACAGACATCTTTAGTGAGCTAACCCTGAACATGTCGGGCACATTCCGATTCTACTTCAGCTTTGCGGATGTGTGAGTACTCTATATATAGGGAATACCATATAAATTTTGGCTAATTTCTCTCGTTGCTCACAGGGAACGCAAGGCGGACTCTCCGCCGGATGGCGCTTTGTATGTACAGGTGGAGCCCACGCTGCATGTGGGTCCCGTGGGTGCCCAGAAGATAATACCCCTCAATTCGGTGCGCTGTCAGACGGTGATGGCCAAGCTGTTGGGCCCGCTGAACACGTGGGAGGCCAAGCTGCGCGTGGCCAAGGAGTCTGGCTACAATGTCATTCATTTTACGCCCATTCAGGAGCTGGGCGGCTCGCGCTCCGGCTACTCGCTGCGCGATCAGCTCAGCGTCAATTCCCAATTTGCGGCGAAGAAGGGTGAAAAGGTCACGTTTGAGGATGTGGAGAAAATCATCAAGAAGTGCCGCCAGGAGTGGGGCGTAAGTGCTTGAGTTAATCCAGTTTCTCGCTTCCAATTATAATGCCTCTATCTAATCCTTAGGTGGCTTCGATTTGTGACATCGTCTTGAATCACACCGCCAATGAGTCAGAGTGGCTGATCAAGCATCCGGATGCGACATACTCGTGCGCAACATGTCCCTATCTGCGTCCAGCTTTCCTGCTGGATGCCATGTTGGCGCAGTGTGGCGCGGACATTGCCGCGGGCAGCTTGGAGCATGTGGGCGTGCCGGCTATCATCGATCAGGAGTGCCATTTGGAAGCTTTAAAGTACCAATTGCATAATGTCTACCTGCCCAAGGTCAATATACACGAACTGTATCAGTGCGATGTGATGAAATATGTGACCGAGTTCATGGCCCAGGTGCGCACTCGAGAGCCACCAAAGAACGTGGCGAATAAGTCGCGATTCCAGGAGATTCAACTGATACAGGACCCGGCATATCGACGCTTGGGTAGCACAATCAATATTGAGCTGGCATTGGAGATCTTTAATGCTTTTCATGGCGACTGTTTCGATGAGGAGTCGCGATTCCGCAAATGCGCCGAGACGCTGCGCCACCATCTCGACGAGCTGAACGAGCGCGTTCGAGCCGAGATCCAAGGCTACCTCACATATGCCATCGACAACTGCCTGGCGGGCGTGCGCTATGAGCGCGTCCAGCACGACGGACCGCGTGTGCGTGAGATCTCGATTAAGCATTCAGTCTTCATGACCTACTTCACGCACACCAACACGGAGGGCAAGACGCTGACGGAGGTGGAGGCGGACATGTACGGCAAGGCGGGCGAGTTCTTCATGGCCCACAATGGCTGGGTCATGGGCTCTTCGGATCCGCTGCTGGACTTTGCCGAGGAGCAGCCAGGTCGTGGAAACGTGTATCTCAAACGTGAGCTCATCTCCTGGGGCGACAGCGTGAAGCTGCGCTTCGGCAAGCGACCCGAGGACAGTCCCTACCTCTGGAAGCACATGACGGACTACGTGGAGACAACAGCGCGCATTTTCGACGGTGTCCGCCTGGACAACTGTCACTCGACGCCTCTGCATGTGGCCGAGTATCTGCTGGATGCAGCCCGCAAAATCAATCCGGAGCTGTATGTCGTCGCCGAGCTATTCACCAACTCCGATGCCACCGACAATGTGTTCGTCAATCGGCTGGGCATTACCTCGCTGATACGCGAAGCTTTGTCGGCCTGGGACTCGCACGAGCAGGGTCGCTTGGTCTATCGCTATGGCGGCGCGCCTGTGGGCGGCTTCTATGCGAATCCCAATCGTGATGTGGCGCCCAGTGTGGCGCATGCTCTGTTCATGGACCTAACACACGACAATCCTTCGCCCGTTGAGAAGCGAAGCGTGTACGATTTGCTGCCCTCCTCGGCGCTGGTGGCGATGGCTTGCTGTGCCACAGGCAGCAACCGCGGCTACGACGAGCTGGTGCCGCATCACGTGAGTTCCAATATGATTGCCACTTAATGAAATGCAATGCCTAAAGCTTGTCAATTGCTTCCCAGATTCATGTGGTCGATGAGGAGCGTCCCTATCAGGAGTGGGGCAAAGCCGTTGACTTCAAGACGGGTATTATTGCTGCCAAGCGCGCTCTGAATCTACTGCACGGCCAGCTGGCAGAGGAGGGCTTCAGCCAGGTGTATGTGGATCAAATGGATCCCAATGTGGTCGCCGTGACGCGTCATTCGCCCATCACACATCAGACGGTCATCCTGGTGGCTCACACAGCCTTCAGCTATCCCCATCCCAATGCTGGACCTACTAATGTACGGCCGCTGCGCTTTGAAGGTGTCCTGGATGAGATCATACTCGAAGCCAACTTGACATTGAAGAGCGACAAGCCGTTCGATCGTCCAGCGCCCTTCAAAAAGGCAGACAACGTGCTCAACGGCTTCACCCAGTTTGAGCTGTCGCTGCAGGAGCACATACCGCTCAGCAAGTCGCAGGTGTTCGAGACGAACCAGTACACCGATGGCTCCAATACGCAGCTCAACTTTGCCAATCTGCGTCCGGGCACTGTGGTGGCCATTCGCGTCTCCATGCGTCCCGATGCGCGCCTCAGCTTCGATCGCCTGCAGCAGGTCACAAATGCGCTGCGCCTCGTGTCGGGTGAGCCGTGCGAGCAGCTCAAGGCGATTGTCTCCAAATTGGACTTGACTGCATTGAGTCGCGCGCTGTTCAGCTGCGACCAGGAGGAACGCGACATGGGCCTGGGCTGCAGCGCTTACGACATACCCAACTTTGGACCCATTGTCTATTGCGGTCTGCAGGGCTTTGTCTCCCTGCTGACGGAGATTTCGCCACGCGACGACCTCGGCCATCCGCTGTGCAACAATTTGCGTGACGGCAACTGGATGATGGGTGAGCTAGAATTCGGGAGTTCAGATTGGTTAACTTAAGTAATATTTATTACTGTTTTTATATGCAGATTACATTGCTGATCGCCTGAACAACTTTAATGATCTAAAGCCTTTGTCCACCTGGTTTAAGGCAACCTTTGAGCCATTGAAGAATGTGCCACGCTACCTCATACCTTGCTACTTTGATGCTATTGTGAGCGGTGTCTACAATATTCTGGTCAATCAGGTGAATCAATTGATGCCCAGGTGAGTGCGGAATAGGAATAAAATATAAATATGTATATATTCATATCCAATTCGATTGCAGTTTTATTCGCGATGGTCACAACTTTACTCAATCCTTGGCCGTGTCCACGCTGCAGTTCCTCGCTGTCTGCAATTCGGCTAATCTGCCAGGCTTTAGCCTTGCTTTGGCGCCGCCAAAGCCGCCCAAGCAGTGCGTTACACTGTCCGCGGGTCTACCTCACTTCTCCACAGGTGAGCGCAAATGATTTCCCTGTTATTTACTTTACTTAAGTACTCCAATTTTCCTTGTAGGTTATATGCGCTGCTGGGGTCGGGACACGTTCATCGCCCTGCGTGGCACAATGCTGCTCACCGGTCGCTTCACAGAGGCGCGTTTTATCATCATTGGCTTTGCGTCGGCCATGCGCCATGGCTTGATCCCGAATCTGTTGGATAATGGCGTGAAGCCGCGCTTCAACTGCCGCGACGCCGTCTGGTGGTGGCTCTACAGCATTGCCCAGTACGTGGAGGAGGCACCGCAGGGCGCTAATATACTCAAGGACCAGGTGTCACGTATTTTCCCGTACGACGATTCTGAGCCGCATCCGCCAGGCGCCTTCGATCAACTGCTGCAGGACGTCATGCAGGAGGCGCTGCAGGTACACTTCCAGGGCCTGCAGTACCGTGAGCGCAATGCCGGCCATGAAATAGACGCTCATATGACGGATCAGGGCTTCAACAATCACATCGGCGTGCATCCAGAGACGGGCTTTGTGTTTGGCGGCAACAGCGCCAATTGCGGCACCTGGATGGACAAGATGGGCTCGTCCGAGAAGGCGGGCAATCGTGGACGACCCAGCACGCCTCGCGATGGCTCGGCCGTGGAGCTGATTGGGCTGCAGTACGCCTCACTGCGTTTCATGCAGAGCCTGAGCGAGCGGAAGATTATTCCGCACAGCGGCGTGGAGCGCAAGGGGCCGTCGGGTGAGGTGACCAAGTGGAGCTACAAGGAGTGGGCCGATCGCATACAGAAGAACTTCGATGCGTATTTCTATGTCAAGGAGACGGACACCACATCGGTGGCCAACAAGAAGTGCATCTACAAGGATAGCTACGGCGCCACACAGGACTGGACCGACTTCCAGCTGCGCTGCAATTTCCCCATCACGCTGACAGTGGCGCCAGAGCTGTGTAATCCGAAGAACGCCTGGAAGGCCCTGGAGCAGGCGCGAAAGCATCTGCTGGGCCCCTTGGGCATGAAGACCCTGGATCCAGATGACTGGAACTACAGAGCCAATTATGACAACTCGAACGACTCCACAGACTGCACGGTGGCGCATGGCGCCAACTATCATCAGGGACCCGAGTGGGTGTGGCCCATCGGTTTCTATCTGCGCGCCCGGCTCATCTTTGCGAAGAAGTGCGGCTACCTGGACGAGACCATTGCCGAGACGTGGGCCATATTGCGGGCGCATTTGCGCGAGATTCAGACATCGCACTGGCGCGGCCTGCCCGAGCTGACCAACGACAATGGCAGCTACTGCCGCGACTCCTGCCGCACGCAGGCCTGGAGCGTGGGCACCGTGCTGGAGGTGCTGCACGATCTGCACAGCCTCGGCGCCGATTGCTAGGCAAATGATCTTAATGCGAACTCAACGAATCTCTCGTTAGCTGAGAAACTATTATTCTAATTGATACACAAAGAAAAAAAAGAAAAAGGAAAGAAAAAAGTAATCCAATTACACACTTAAATGGTAGCTGCTACAAAGGATGGAGTTACGAGTTGTTCAATTTGTTATCCAAGTTGTGGATCATCCATACTCTCTATTAAAGTTATTTTATCTATGCGATCAGTTGCCTTTTGTTTCGATGTGCGAGTCTACGAGAAGTAGCTGTCCCTGGCTATGCGCATCATGGAAGTCTTTGGCTGGCAAATGGGCCCACAATTCTTGAATGCAAAGTCGATATACTCTGAGTCCAGCTGCTGGCTGCTGGGCTTGGGCTCCACATTGAAGCCATCTAAGGTTGCGGGCGGATCTCGATCCTCAATGGACATTCGCCGATTATCCGTTGCTTTTGCGATCTTAAATTTTTGTTTGAATTTCCACGCTTTTATCTAGCAATCAATAGGAATCGAATTAATTATGCTCCAAAGCAATTTATGTTACACTTACGATGCGGCATTTATATAAAACTTGTGCGGCGGCGGCACAGGTCAGCTCGTAGGCGCTATATAAAACTATCTTTTGAACAACATCCAAAACTATCGACATGCTGCTACCTCTATTTCCAATAGAAACTGTTCAATTTTGATCAGAAATTTGGGTTGGTGCTTAACATTTGGAATAAACAATCACTAATTATTAAACAAGTTTGCGCACAGCACATTGTATGGCAAATTCATTTAAAAATTATACTTGATCAGGTATGTAGATTTAGTATTGATTTAGCCCAAATGTTAAACTAATTCAGCGCATATTTCCAAAAGTCTAACAAATAGCCAAGAAAATTCCAATTAATGTGTTGAAACAAATTCGAATGAATGGAAAATCAAAGCCTGCCTAGAATTTGAATTACATAACGAAAGGCAATCTTTCGTTCAGTTCTTAATATATATATATATTAATACTTAAAACAATATTAGTTTTTTCAATTGAAACAATCGATTCATATAAATAGTTTTCTATATAACTATGTATATATATATATTGCTAGGCATATGGGCGCATCTTCTGCTAGATACTAAATTAATACATTATCTTTCAATATAAATAAGTTAATAATAAAGCTTGTTGGCCCTGTGAACATTAGACTGGAGCTGTACATCTGTCTATACATCTTGTTACATCATCTTCTGATGCACGTAGTGCTTGCAGTTCAGTTCAGCGCACTAGTTAGCCTTTTATCATCTCTATCTCTATCTGTGTGTGTGTCTGTGTGTCTGTGTTTGTGTTGGGTGTCGAGCTCGTTCTCTCGAGATCATCGTCATTAACGGACTTCAGTTCACGTCCCATATTCTCCACTTGCAGGGTGAGTCCGATCAAGCCGCCGCTCTTCACTTCGTTCAGTTTTGGTTCGGGAAGACAATTTTCATTGCCATCGGCGTCACGTTTGACGCGTATCGCCGGCTGTGCCGTCGTCGTCATCTGTTGCTCCTTCAGCTGCAGCAGCTCTCGCCGGATGGCCTCCACGTTGTCAGCATCGATTGATTTGTTGGCCGTCAGCTGAGCAGCTAAGACACTACTGTTGGCTCGTGCCTTGGTTGAATTGGCCAGCAGCGCCAAAGGCAGTGGCAGCCGTTGGGCCAGTGGCGGTGCATCGGCACTCGCATTCCGCAGCAGCTCGCCCGTTTTGTAAGAGAGCGGCTCAAAGACGCCAGCGTGCGCTTCCTGTTCCTCTCGCGCGTGAGCGTTCTCCGTCAGAATTTCCAGCAGTGAAGCGGGCTTCCGTTCCCTTAGCGTGTTGTTGACCTCTTGTTGTGGTTGCAGTTGCAGTTGTGGCTGCTGTTGAGGCTGTAGTTGAGGTTGTGGCTGCTGTTGAGGCTCTGGTTGCGGTTGTGGTTGAGGTTGTGGTTGTGGTTGTGGTTGCTGCTGTGGTTGAGCTGGAGGCTGTGCCTGTTGTTGTGGTTGAGCTGGAGGCAGTGCCTGTTGTTGTGGTTGCATTTGCTGCTCTAGCGGTGCCATCTGTGGCTTCTCTTCTCTTTTGATTTTGTCATCTTGCAGACGATTGGTTTCTTTGACCTGATTTAGGGCTTCAGCCAGTTCATTCAGAGCCAGAGGTTTCGGATTATTGGGGCTTTGATTGGCCAATTGATCGTTGAGCTTGTCGACGCTGCGCTCCAAAAGTTTCATTGTGTCTGCACTCTGTGGCTTTTGTTTGGCCAACTCCTCGTTTAGCTTGTCTACAGTGCGACCCAATCTCTCCATTTTCTCTCTCAGTTCTTTTTCTTGTTTTAGCAAATCGACTACCATTACTTTATCCTTTTGCTCTTCGGCCGTTATTTCTTCCTCCTTTTTGATGGCTGCTCCATCTATGGTCTGCTGTGCAGCTATGTTCATGGGGTGTGAAGCTTCCTCCTTCACGGGAGCCACACTCACTGGAACCACATCCTCTGCTCTTGTCGAGTTTTTCTTGAGAACTATTTTTGCATCTTTTGCAACTGCAACTGGTTGGGGCTCTTCTTTGGGCAGACTTTCAGACTTTTCTGGTGGGGCTTCGTTTTTCGAATCCATGCCATGGGATTCGTCAACAGGCAGTGGTGGCATCGGTGGATTATCGGAAACAGCGATCACAACGTTGGGCTTTTCGACAAGATTTATGTTATCTGCTGCCCGTACACGTTTGTTCTCTTCCAGTTTTCCTAATACTTCTTTGACTTCAGCCTCGTTGGTTTTCACTAAGCGTTTGATTACTTCGGAGTTTTGTATATTGGGAACCTCGACGGGTGGTGGGATATCGTTGGTTAACAATGGTGTAACCACTTGCACTGCATCGAACTGGGGACCAGAGCTCTGGGCATCGATGGCGTGCAGGTTGGCATACGTGCCCAGAATCATCAGGCAAAACCCGCTGACGAACACAAACTGTGCCAAGGTTCGTTCCGTGGAGTCCTTTCTAATGATCTGGCGAAAGCTCGACGCGGGGAACATTATGCATATGGCAACGCCTATTGTGGAGCCGACTAAGCCAATAATGAGCTCAACAGAGGGAATAATGAGCGCTACACAAAGCGAGAAGAAGACGATGAAGAGTGTTATCACTCGGAAGCGCTGCTCTGGTATATAATTGCTGCTCTCCATGTGACCCTGTTGGGATAGTATAGTAAGTATTTGGGGTATTCATATATATGCATTCACCTCACCTTTTTATACAGCAAGGAGTAAATGCTGGCTCTGCATGGAAATATGACCAGTGGAAAGCTGAATGCAATAGAAAGCACGAATCCAATTTTGATAATATCGCTGCCGAATGAAGGTGACAGATTTACCAAGATGTTACCTGCAATCGATAAGGTGTATAGTATATAGCCTTTAGAGGATCGTAAATATAAAGAATTTACCTGAGAAGCTATGCGTGCAGAAAGCCACATAGCCAAAGAAGCCGACAGCTATGTACACCAGTGTGCAAATCCACGTCGCATTGCGCACAATGCCATTCAATTTGTCCAGACTTTGGTTATTGATACTGCCGAAGACCTCAAAAAGTTGCCTGCAATTAAAGTGAGTTTAATTAAAAATAGAATTCAAGCTGATATCAAAATATAATTACATTTGGCAGGCCAAGGCCATGCTAAAGATAGGCAGGCATTGGAGCACACCTGCTGGCTCCCAGTAGACGACTTTCTCTGTCCAATCGTTGGCCACAATATGCGACTCGGACTCGAGCACAATCTTGAGCATGAGGCACACATAGAATCCAATGGAGGCAGTACAGACAGCCGACAAGCTGTCCACATTGCGCAGCATGCCCAGCGGCACAATGCAAAGGGCGGTGATAGCGAACATGACCAAGGTGCGTAAATGTTGGTACTCTGTGATCTCCAATCCTAAGAGCTTGGCCACAATCTGTGGTCCCAGATCGCCAACGACGACAAAGTACGTTATGCACGTGCCAATCAGATAACCGATGATGCAGAGTTCCGCCAGAAGTTTGCCGGATGTGCCGAAAGCGTGAAGACCAAGCATTTCGAAGCTTTTGCGACGTGTCAGCAATGAAGTTTTAATCAGATAGTGACAACAAATGCGTGTTATCCAATTGCTGAGTATGAGCAATACAATCGACAAGATAATTCCGCATTTCTGGAAGCAGAAAGGCATCGCCAAGATGCCGACACCTATTATGCTATTCGCAAGCGTCATAACATGGCCCGAATGCGAGAACATGATGCAATTCGCTTTCACCTCGGTTGGTTTGCTAATGAACAGAGCGAAGTTGCTAAATAAGTAGAAGAGCTAATTTTTTTTTGTTAGCTGCGAAACCAGGTATCTGTGTGCGTAGGCAAAACAATAGAAACAAAGAGATAGCTTCACACAACGCAGCGCTGGGGCAAACACACTTACATACCTGGGGGCCGATTGTTATCACAAGCAAAAGAAGGCGCCAGTTGTTCAAGCAGAAACAAATTATTGAAATCGAAGGCAGCTGGTGTTTGAATTTGGCTGGTTGACGAATAGTGTGACGAAACGCATTTAATACTATTTCATTTGAAAATTTCGCTGCGCAATTGTGCACATTTTACGTTTGTGGTACTCGGCTGTCTTTTAAAACATAATATTGGTAACGTCAGCATTGTTTGGGTTTCTGCTCGTCCAATTCTGCACAGCTGATACTGTTGTGGATGTGAGCGTGACGATATGATGTTATACGAGTAACGTTAATAGTGAAACCAATTTAAAAAGTATTTGTTACTTTGTTACCACATATTTATAATTCTATTAATTAAACTTAAGTTGAAATACTATAGTGAGGTATTTGATTATTGTAAATAATTTGTTAAGAGATTTCAAATATTTTACACGCTTAATTCTACAATTTTAGTTATAATAGAATAAGAATAATTGAACGCATCTCTGGTGTATGGCAATGTGACCAGACGGAATGGTAAAACAAAACTCTGGCATCTCCAATATTTTGAGTCCGGTGGCAACGCTGCTCGTCATGTTTCTTTCCGTTCCGTAGACTGCAATCGTCAAGATGGCCGATGTAATTTTTGTGCAAAAATCTAAAAAAATATTAAACATCCGTGTGCAGAATAGCAAAAGTTTATAATATTTACAATATCTGACGCGCTGCGCATGGTTGACAATATTATTTTAGAGTTTTGAGTAATACATTGTACGCAAAATTGACAGCAAAAAACTGTGCTAATAAATGCCAATTGTTTTTCTTTTTATTTTGACACAAACAGCAAGTTGATGAAACTCTTAAGAAGAAGCGTACCTTCAAGAAGTTCACCTACCGTGGTGTGGACTTGGACCAGCTGTTGGATATGCCCAAGTAAGTAACAGTATTCGGCATAAAGCGGCGTCTCAAAACTAACCTAACTGTTTATTCTGTCCCGTTCGTGTGCAGCAACCAGCTGGTGGAGCTGATGCACAGCCGCGCCCGCAGGCGTTTCTCCCGCGGTCTGAAGCGCAAGCCAATGGCCCTGATCAAGAAGCTGCGCAAGGCCAAGAAGGAGGCTCCCCCAAATGAGAAACCAGAGATCGTGAAGACTCATCTGAGGAACATGATCATTGTGCCCGAGATGACCGGCTCCATCATTGGCGTTTACAACGGCAAAGACTTCGGCCAGGTGAGCGACTGTTTTGAGGTTTACAACTGAATGAGATATCTAATTCTTTTTGTTCGAAACAGGTCGAAGTTAAGCCAGAAATGATTGGCCACTACTTGGGTGAATTCGCGTTGACCTACAAGCCTGTTAAGCACGGTCGTCCCGGTATTGGTGCCACCCACAGCTCACGTTTTATTCCCCTCAAGTAAGCGGCGATTCGTCTGCAGCAGAGTCTTCGGCTGCTTGTGTGGCCTGGGGCTGGTTTTTGGATTTTTACGCGTAATAAAGGAAACGTAATTTTTTAAGAACGTAATGTCGCCTTTCAATTACCATTGCCATTACCTATGCCCCAGATAGAGAGAGAGAGAGAGAGAGAGAGAGTAAACAGGAGTGTGTTAACAAATTTACGTTTAATATTTATTGGAACTTGCAAATTGTATATATAATGTATGGATTTATGTGTGGCTGAAGCTATCTTCGCTTTCGCGCGCTGTTGCTGTTGGTAACCACCACACGGTCGTAGGCCGTGTCCTTCATATTCGAGTTCGATTCACGTGCCCCATTGTATACCATCTGCCGTTGCGGATTACTGCTGGCCTGTAGATAACTTGGTTTCAGAGTGTCGTTCACGTCGGCCGATCCGTATGCGCTGTCTTTGACTTGAGAATCATTGTGGAAGTGATTAAAATAATTCGATTGCATTGCAGGAGGCACCGCTGCAGGTGCTACTGGATTAGACAGCACTGGGAGTTGCGCAAGCGATTGGAAGGCATTAGTCAAACCCGTAAAGGTCACCGTCTTGCTCTGATTAGTTTTGTTACCCATATTGCTACTGCCCCCCATGAAGAAGGCGCTGCCATTGGGCACCTGGCTGCTCTGCAGCGGCTGCAGGGGCGGCAGGCTCTGGTTATTGTTGTTAAAAGCGGTGTAGGAGTTGGCGTTGTCAATGGCCGGCATGCTGGCATACATGGCCGTTTGCAGCGAGTCGGATTTGGAGCGCTGGAGAATACTCTTGGTGGACGCCCGGGTGCCGACGCCAATGGAGTTCTTAGCAGGAGTGGAGGCGTGCACAACGTGCGGCTCATCGAGCGAGGTTAGTAGGTTGCTGCTCTGTGACTGGTTTAGAAAGCCGTCGACTTGGAGAAGTGCTGGCTGACCCTTACCTAGGCGGTTCAGCTCCATTTCCATAGAGTTGTAAATGGTCAGATTGCTGGCCAGCATGTCCTGCCTGGAGCCCAGGGTCAGCATGCTGTCCGCATTGTTGAGCGTCGATGTCGAGGCCAGGTTAACGGACTTGGACGAGTGCATGGCCATGCCCATTTCGCTGGGTCCCTGCTGCAGTGCGCCCGTGCGTGGATCGAAGTGCTTCTGTGTGGCATCTTTCAGTGTGCTCTTGATTTCCTTGGGCTTGTCCGGCTGCTGGGGCTGGCGTATGGAGGAGATGTGACCGGGCACTGGCTCACGCGAAACTGACGAAGATGGCGATGCCGAATTGGTCTCCTCGTTCTCCTCCTGCCATAGAGAAGACAATCATTGCGTGCAGGCGAGGATCATCGATGGTGGGCACTTACCTCATCCTCCTCTGTGATAATGGACGACTCTATCCAGTCTTTTATGCGATTCTTTTTCTGCATTCGATCGACATTGGTCTCGATGCCACAGTCAGCCAGTGTGTAGAGCAGGCGATTCTTCTCGTCGGGGCTGCTGTGAAAGGAATACATTGAGGGGCATAGCTCGTCTGTCTCGTACTCGGCCATCTCCTTCTCCGCCGTCTTGGCCAGCCAGCGATCGTCCATGAACTTGGTCAAATCGCCCAAGCTCTTTGGTCTGTTCGCGCTGCGTGGCTCCAGGAAACGTTTAAACATGCGCTGCGCACGTGATGTCAGCAGCTAGACAAAGAGAAAGGATAAACAAATGTTAACAGAGTTATTAGTAATCTCAAATGCCTGTGGATTACCTTAAAAAGTTTGGGTGTTCGCCGCAGCGGCATCATCATTATGCTGCCCTGCCACACCAGATAGCGCACATAGCGTGGATCCTCTGAGGATGCCTTTTGCCAGGGCAGACAGCCCGTCAGGCAGACGAATATAACGATGCCGAACTGCCAGACATCGTGACTGGGATCGGCCCTAGAATGCAAATATAAATATGATTAATTAGTATAGCCTATAAAATTTTCTTTCTGATTTAACTGACTTGTAGGTGCCTTCGGGCTTGACTTCTAATACTTCTGGGGGACTGTAGGGCAGCCATTCGTTGCGCCTTTCCACTACGGTACCAGTTTGATAGGACTCCCCGAAATCACAGAGCTTCACGCGTTGAAAGTCCGAGCGATATATGAGTACATTATCAAGTTTAATGTCGCGATGCACAATGTCTCTGTAAAAAGAGAGAGAGGGAGAGAGAGAGAGGATTTTCATTGGTATAATAAAAACAAGGAGCAAAGAAATACATGAGGACGAATAGCGAGAGTCACTCGAGCAGAGGAATACGTGAGGAGCGAGGAGTCTGGGAATACGTGCGGAGCATACGCAGAGTGACCAGCACAGAGGAGCGAGGAGTACAAGATAGAGCGTAGAGCACAAGAGAGTGAGCAACTCGGGAGCGAGGTGCAGAAAGAGTGAAGATCACAGGAATACCCGAGAGGCACAAGAAGAGTGATGAGTACCATAGGAGCGAACTGGAAGAGCGCCTACTAATCCAACTTCGCATGACGCTCTTATCCCCTATAAATACTTAGCACTACATAGTTCTCTCAAATGATTTAACATTAGTTATGATTAAATTAAAAGCAAATCAATTTTAAACATCGTAAATATAACTAGTAACAATAGCCTAAAGCTATAACTAATTAATACACTTCTGCTTATTATAGTATTAATAACTAATATTAACATCAAAGAAATATACACCATCCACCGAAGAAGAAGAAGAAGCGGAGCAATGCTGTGAAGAACCGACCTCCAAGCGATCCAGAATGCCACTGAAGAAATGCTGCAGCTGACTCCCTTTATATATATCAGAGAGTAGCCAAGATCAGACTTGGAGCCTGCTGTGAGTTCGTTTTTACACCCGAGCCCGAACACTCAATCAGGTGACCAATCAGAGCAGCTCTTACTGCTACGAGCATTCGAGTGTACTCTATACTAACTCTATACTAGCATGAAATGCTGCCTCACAGACACATGCATACTCTACCTGGTCAGCTCTCGTGCTCTTCTCATTTTCTCTATGGGAGTGCATGTTTGATACGTGATGATGTTAAATACTCAATCAATATTAATTGCTCGATCACATAGACAGACATAGAAACATACAGAGGGACAGACAAAAAGGCAGCCATACAGACAGGCATACAGACAGACATACAGAACGACAGACAGACATACGAACATGCAGACAGAAATACAAACATACAGACAGTCAGAATATATATAAATATGTTTTTACTAATACAATAAGTATTATATTTTTATATTAATATTATTTTAGAATATGTATATAAAACATATACATATGTATATAAAAACCTTAAAGTTTGTTATTCAATATTATTATACATAAAAATAAAATAATTATTAAGTTAATAAAAAGATGGCTTTATATCATAAATTTAATTATTATAAGCATTTAGCTCGCAATAGAATTTTTTTTTTTAACAATACGCACAACACACAATATTTAATTCCATATAATAATTTAAATATGCATATACAACTATAGTTTAAAAGGAATTCATACATCGGGATATATACTTACTTTGAATGCATGTAATCTATGGCGGAGGCCAATTGTTTAGCAATGCGCTTGCTGTACACCTCGCCCACACCTGTCTCGGTCACATTTGAAGTCAGGTCACCTGCAGAACAAATTCAAAATACCCTGTAAATACAGCTTAGCAAGCGGGCTAGTTGCATGCATACCCAGTGGTGCATATTCCTGGGTGAAGACGTAGAAGCCAGCCGTCTCAAAGGCCACGTCGTACGTGGTCACAATGTGCCGATGGACGCCCAGATGGAGTCCGTAATGAAACTCGCGATAGAAGTCGCGCAAGGTGACATACGGTTTGGGAACTGCCTTGAGCACCATTTCAGTCTGAGATCCGCGATGTTCCACCAGCAGTATTTTGCCAAACCAGCCCTCGCCCACAATTTGAATGATATCGAATTCATCCACCAGTTGGATCTGAGCGCAGCCAAAAATATTAAGAAATTAGTTTAGTTTGCCTTGCTTTGCTGCTTTGTTTGCATGTGCTTTGGGTTATAACAGATGTTTAGTACCTGCCCCAAATACTACAATAACTGCACCTCCATGACACGGTTCGATAATTGCCCAATACATACATATATATGGTATATACATATATATATATATATAAACATACATACATATATCGCAGTCGTGAGACCAGACATATTTAATGTTACTCTATTTTTGACATTCGCCGTTTGCTGCCCAATAAAATGAGTTCGTTTTCCTCTACTTTGCCTTCTGGCTCGGGCCGCGTTAACTATTAGCTGAGCGAAGAGATTTCTGGCCGTCTGCCAATCGAAACAAAATTCACAATTTATAGCCTAACCGAAGCTCGAATGCCCTATATAGGACAATTCAATTTGTGTGGAAATAAATCTTTCAATAAAAATAAATATAGAACTAAAAAAAAAAAAAAACTATGTCAAAATGCAAATCATAAATGAAAACAAATAAAAATCTAATATAAGTTTAATTATTTGCAATTTCAAATAATTATCAACAATTGTGTGCAAAGAAAATAAAACATAAGCCAAAACACGTGTCCTACATAATAAAGAGAAATTCTATTATATTTTGGTTTTCATTCGTTTTCAAATCCCATTCAAGCGTATTCAAAATATTTTGTATTATTTGAATTACTGCGAATGCAAAATGTTTCTCTTCGGCCAATGGATTGAGTCAATACATTTATATGTTGCCCTGTCTGATTATTCATTTATCAATCTTTCCGTCTGATTATTACGCTTCTCATACTTTGTTTTACGCAATTTTATTGCAGACTAATGAAAGCATAAGGAAGCTCAGACGCACAATGGTAGACAATATGTATAGAATAGATTTTATTGCATATATGCTGTATGTGTATAGGTATGTATATATAAATATATTGAAATTCTATATGTATGTGCTTAGTTGCTGTGATATCAATCAGTCATAAATTAAATTATGAACGAGATATTTTTTAATGTTTATTATGTATTATTATATTTAACAGATTGATAACCAGCAGGAATGTTGTCTTTAAACATTTTGTAAGCATTTCTGTTTTTTTTTTTTTTTAAGATTTCATATACATATACACACATATATAAATTTATATATATATTTTTTTTATATTTATATATATTATATATATTATTTATATATAAATTTTAGTTTTTTTTTTTTTTTTTTTTTTTTTTTTTTTCTAGGGATTATAGCAATTTCTAAAATGAATCAAGCTGTTCATGCTAAATCTCTTAAGTTAAACAATTCTATAATTAACAAAGCTGAACGATTCTCCTAAGCAAATCGATGCTGTAGATATGAAACATTAATCAGACTTTACTTAATATGTTTATATATAAATAAAATATAAATAATATATCCTCTTATAGCTGAGAAACTCTTGGATATGGGATAGCTATGTAATACATATGTATCATAACAATCTGAGCTAACTAATCTATCTATGAAAACTATCATGAAGTTGGGTTCAGCTCTTAAGCTTTGCGTTGAAAGTAAGTAAATGGTTGATAGATGATGAGAAACATATAGATAATAATTATTATATTAATCTAAGCTACACTATTATATAGTGATAGAGTTTTGATTAATAACTATTTATTTATTATTTATTCAATATCCAGCATAATTTTTCCAAAATCTTAAATTAATATATAGAAGGTATTATTTACAGAATTCAGAATATAATATATAGTAATATAGTGTACTATACGATTATCTTTTTAAGCTTGTATGTATGTAAAAATAAAATAAGCATTTAATTAGAATTTTAGCACAAAGGCATTCCACTGTCATTTAATATATTATTTAATACATATACTTATAAGAAAAAATACTAAAAAATCAGACATTAAAAAAATCGCATTTCGATGACTCTCCAGCTGCTTTTAACTACCTCATAAATATATTTGCCTTTGTGGGGGGCTTGTTTCTGCATAATTTCATTTGGAAATATTGGGCGAGCACATTTTAAACATTTACAACGAATTTGGCAATAGATTGTGATAGTCTAGTCTGTTCGTACATTACCTTTTCCAGTTCGAATTCACGAATTTTGTGTATATGCCCTCGTGGTCTCTTCGACATTGTGACTGCAGTTCGTTCACATGGGTTGTATTGGTTATTGTATTGCGAATGTTTTTGGAGTGTCCCGGTCGGATATATGTAGTTAGTGGACCATTAGTTTTTGCTGAGACTTGTATAGTAGACATACACTAGACAACAAAATAGAGAAACGATGCTCGAGTTAAATTTGCTTTTATTTGTTTGGTGCGCTTTTGGTTTTCCGTATTAACAGCCGCAGCAGCGCGTTGTAAATATTTATAGCGGCTGCACAAAGGCAATCAGAGTACATATAGACCAGCCCAAATATACATATATACACATATATATGTACATAAATTCATATACATATATGTATCTTTGTCGGCCTATTTGTATCTTTGTGCATGGGCTGAGCGTGTTTAAAAAAATGCAGAAGATAAATTTCTGGCGATGCTTTGGTTGTTCGGCACTTCCTGGAAAATCGGCGCCAAATTGCATTTTTTTATTAATTAATTACACTTAACAATATATTTACTTAAAGCTATGTATACTATATATAGTACACTTGTAGCTCACATTAGCTGCCAATCGGCTTAAGTTCAATGTTATTTCGTTGCTGATATATATAGTTTTAGCTGTTGTGCTATTGTTGTTGTAGTTGTTGTCAAACAAATATTTAATTGAACCGTCTACACGAACACACACGCACACATGCACTCACACACACTCGGCTCGGTCTCTTACAGTTGCAAATAGAAATGTATTTTGTTTAGTTGCCTAGGATTTTGGTTTTTGTGAAATTCGTCTCGTTTCTTTTCTATTCTTTTGCCTACACATTTGCATATTATCAACAGCGAAATTAAAAATAATGCTCGTTGCCTCTTATATAAAATAACATAAACCGACAGTTCAGCAAAACACACATACATATGCATAAATATACATGAATCTATATCATTTGTTAAGCATTTCATTCACTAGATCATCATTGATTAACTGTTATTGGGAACTTCATTTGAAATTGATGAAGTTTTCTTCTCTCTTGATCTTTTTATTGAGTAAGTTCGTTGCACGGATCACAATGCGTTTTCTTTTGCTTTCTTTGGTAGTCTTTCTTTTCAGTTCTGCATTTTCCGTGGCCGCATTCGATGAAAACCCGTTGCCAACTGCTCTCCGAGTCGCGACTCTCGCGGCTTTTGTCGCTGGCCAGCAAAATGTATTGAAAATGTTTAAAAAAAGACATTTTGTTTATGCCGTTTTCACTTGAATTCTAGGCGTGCGAGCATTTTCGAAATAATTTTCAGTTTTTTCGAAACATTCTTGAGCTTTGCGAGAGCAAAGCATTAATAGTAGTTCTCATGCCGCATTTATTGCTGCTCATGTATATATGTATGTGTTGATCGCTGATCGTTGATCTTTCACGACTTTTGATCAAATCGTAAATTGCACATACATAGGTAGACAAATATTTGTGTTTGCTTTTGTCAATATTTATAATCTGTTTATTTATTTACATTATTTCTCTGTAAAAACAGAAAAGCCTTTATAGTCATGCCGAGCCATTAAAATAATGCTAATTAATTCAAAACATCTCATTCTAATACAATTTCTGTTAGTTAACAGTGGCAGAGCACTGCAAAAGAGCTGCTTAACAGAGCACTGTTAAAAAGCTCAGCATCTGGCGGGCACAAGCTTCACGGCTAACATATAGCATGTTAAGCTCACAGTATATGTACACTAGCACATGCAAGCTTCATATACACACTCACACACACATATATACATATAACTGCGTACATACGCACAAAGGCAACTCTAATTGGTCACTTCCGTTTTGAAGACGTTTCCTTGGCGCATGCGACGTTCAACTTCAGCAGTTGCTGCGTTTGACACGCACACACACACATACACATACACTTGTAGCTCTATGTGTGTGTGGCTGTGTCAGTGTGGGGAGGGTGCAGGTGCAGCCAACCACTTGTCGCAGGCTATAAAAGTCACTGGCATAGAGCACTTGCCTGCATACGTTTGAATGTTACCGTTAGCGCAACAACTGATTCAGCTGCTGTTGCCCAATTCCTAGTTCAGTGAGCTACATACATTAAATAGGTTAGCAGTTCTACGGACAGTGCAAAAATATGTGTGGTTGTTAAAGAGTCAAAAGTAGAGAGTTCGGTATTTTGTGGCGCTTTTCATTAGCATTTTCTGCATAGTTTCTTTGTGAATTTGAGAATTGTTGAAAAATATGGATTGGCAAAAGTGTGTGATTTAAGCATTTGGAAACTAGCAGGTATGTATGAATTTGACGTGCTTAAGTTAATAACTGTAATCAATTTTGATAGATAAATTTTGTTGGAATTAAGTTTATGACAAAGGAAATAATAACTCTCAAAAAAAATATACTGAACATTAGCGAATTTATGAATATATATTAAACAAAGCGAATGACCTAAAACATTTAAGATTTATGTATTTACACCCTCACAATTTTTTTCCTATGCTCAAATCTAATAATTTATAAATACTTGTATAGGTTTAAATATTTATGATTATTATATTATGATTATTATATTCAAATTTAAATTTATTTTCTTAATGATCATTTTATATACTCATTCTCCACTGTTAATTTATTTTCTAGCAACATTTTTGCAGTTTTGTATGGATGGCAATTAAATTTGCAAAAGAAACAAACATATTTTATTAAAAATTTTATATTACCTTAAAATAAAAAACAATATAGTGCTATTTACCGATTCCTTTCAGAATGATTTATTAACAGCAGCAAAAAATATATTTACTAAAATATCACCATTACCAAGCGTTAATTCAGTGCTTAAAATTATTTGCAAATGAAACGCATATTTATGAACAAAAATTGTTAAACAGAAAAAGAAAAATGCAATTAATTAAATATACTTTGTGCAGTCATGCATTGACGTGTCAGAAAACTTGTAAGACTTATAAAAGTGCCAACAACTTATAATTCATTTTATTAAATTAATGAAGAAACCTATTACATATTTATCAAACATCATTATTATCTGTTAATATTATGTGCGATGAATGATTTTAATGGCTGGGTTATACAATGTAGATTTAAACCAGGAAATTGGAGAAATCTTATAATTTTTGCATTTATTTTTAGAATGGAAAATAATATTTATTTTAATTTATATTTTTTGCTATTCTATTTAACATAGTTCATAATAAGTCTCACATATCTAAGCGGGTCAAGAATTACATTGAAGTAAATCAAGTCCTCAACTCTTATAATGAAACAGCAGCAACTGAGATTTGGAGATCTTCAAAGCTCCAGCCGAGCTAATTCTTTTAATTGAATCGTGCGACTTGCTCGCTTTCAATTGAGCCCAGCTCTCGGTATTAAATTAAGCTAATGCGCGAACATTTAATTGGAGCAATTAATTATGCTAAGAGTTGAAAGAGAACAAACACACACAAGCACACATGTATGCTATGTATATGTGCATGTGTTTATATATAGATCAAATATGGTGTGTAACATGCTTGAGCACAATGAGAGTAAACTGAGATTTGTCGATGGGCCAAGCGATGCTTTATGTGCGAATCGTTTGGTTTTGTGCTGTAATTGTCAAGTGTTTGTGTGTGCGGCGGCCACACGTCGTATGCGTAATATACGAACAAGCACTTGAAGCTCGGGCTAGAGAGCATGTCGTGGCCAAACAGAATTCAAGTGCTATGGACATTTCACCAACACACACACACACACACACACACACACATACAGAGAGACACTCTGAGCTCAATTGAGCATCAAGTGTCGGCTTAAACACTCAAGCAGCGCATCGAAATTGTCGTATGCCACAAACATGCGAAACATATTTTCAATATGTGGCAAAAGGTGAAAGCCATGATTGAGGTTTAATCTAGCATTTGCAATTAATGTGTAATCCAGCTAATTTTACCAAATGCATTTATTATTCTCTCTCTCTCTCTCTCTCTCTGTCTCTATCTCTCTTTGTGATTTAGAGCTGGCGGGCGACGGCGACGGCGAGGGCTAAACTAAAACGACGACGACGTTTTGGCCAGGGATTAGGACATCGTCGCAACGGCGATGTCACCGACCGGACAAATAGCAAAGACGCCCACGCCACACGACAACGATAACAATAGCAATAACGATCAGCGTGAAACATGGAGCGGCAAGGTGGATTTTTTATTATCGGTTATTGGATTCGCCGTCGATTTAGCAAACGTCTGGAGATTTCCCTATTTGTGCTACAAAAATGGCGGTGGTAAGTGCTGGACGACTAGCTCAAATCATTTTATCTGGGCGAGAGTTCACTTAAACCCAACAACTGCCAACGGTTGTCCCTTTGGCCAATTAGCGACACACTCACACACACACACACATACAGTTTAACGGCTGAACAATGCCACAAAATCATTTATAAGGCTTTACACATCATTGAGCGGCAAGGAACTCACTCGAGCTGCTCAGCTGCCGCATAACAAGTGACTTGGCCTTGTTAACACTTTGACAAGTGCTGGGAAAATGCGTGCGAAGTGCTGCCATTAAATGTGGGCTACTCTCGGCTTGGGCGTGTGCTTGGTGGTTGGGGTGCTAAGTGCGTACTTCCTAGACGAAATTACCCAGAGTCCAAGGCATATAGAAGTAGAAGGAGAAGGGGCAAGAGAGAGGGAGAGGGAGAGGCAGAGTCGGAGCGAGAGCGAGGGCATAAGTTGATACATATGCTTAGACTTGTGATCTTCGCTGGCAACGCCATCATTCAAAACAATTTCAAAGCTAAGTGCTTTTGTATGACAACTAAATCTGGCAGTCATAATCGCATTTGGGCTCCTTCACCTCCTTTGCCGCAATCTGACAGCGAGTGACTAAGCATGGGGCAGGACATGCTTTCCAGGGCTTTTATTGTTGCCGACACACACACACGCACATACACATACATGTATGTATCAAGCACATCAAAATCAAGTCATATATATGTATATATGTATGTGTATATATCATAATACGCATTGTTGGAAATTCATGTGCGGCACACGTTTTGACGGCGGCACTTAGGCGTTGAAATGAATTTTCCATTCGTAAATCAGGATATATGTGGTCTGTATGAGTGTGTGCGTGTGTGTGTGTGTGTGCGAATGCCTTTGCTGGTTGCCTTTTCCTTTATAGTTTTATGACTATTTCATATAGTATTTTGTTGTCGTTGCTGCTGCGCTGGCCTTTGCCACAAGCTTTTTTCTCAGCTCTTAAAAAATAAATTGTTATTTCATACGCTTCATTGCACTCAATCAGTGACAGCTTAGTTTTCATTTTCATTTTATATCATTTTTGTTGCCTTTGCCGTTGCCAGGCTTAACTTGCCATCGCCGCCGTCGTCGTCGACGTTGCAGCAGCAGCAGCAGCAGCAGCAGCAGCAGCGACAGCATCGACGTCCACAGGTTGCGATTATTAGCTTTTAATGCCCTACCAGCTTAGTGGGCATTTAATTTTTCCTCTCCTTTTTCAGCTGAGCAACAGATGAAATACCTCCACTCTATGTAGTTGGCCCTGTGCTGACATACATACATTAAATATACATACAGACAGTGTCATATAATCTTTGTGGAGCAGAAGAACTTGTGGTTTGTTAAATACGTTTCTTAGTTTGAGTTGTTTTTGCAAGAGAATTAAATCAAGAATTTTAATAAATTTTTTATGATTTTCTTAGTTTGCTGTTGTTTTACTATACTTCATCAATATCATGATAATTTTTACGCTAATTATTATTAATTAATATGAATATTATTTAATATATGTGTAGGTACTACATATAGTAAAACACACATAAAAAAAAAATCCTTATATAAAGTAACTATTCAATCACGAATCCACTCTAAAAGAAATTTTAGTAGAGTCAAAATTAAATTACTTATAAGAGCGCCTCAATCTGGGACACAGGTTTATTTATAAGATTCTCATATAAAATTCAAGTAAGTAGGTATTGACAGCCATCTCAGACATTCCTTCAAGAGGGACTACGAACATGGAGCACTCTATGCTCAACGTCAACATGATCTGGTATTGAGACATACGATAAACACTTGTACTTGTGCTTGGCAACTTACATACATTATAATATACGAATTTTATATTGAAAGTGTCGCTCTTCGAAACGAAAAATAGTTCAGCACAGACCGAGTCATCTTATTCTCTCTGTCTCTTAGTTCAGTTCACCATATTGTAGGTCAACTATTTGGGCTTTCCTGCCGCTCTGAGCATATTAGTTAAAGAGAGCAGCTCAGCGCAAACTCTTCTAAATAAATATTTTTAATAGTAGTATTACTATAAATTATTATTAGTATTTATCAATTATTATTAGTATTTATTAATTTGTTACATTTTTGTATTGTTCGAAAAAGAGTCGTGTTGATTCGTTAATTATTTCATTTCTTACACTCAATCCGAAATTTATTTAAATTTGTTGTTCTATTTGGATTCGATCTTTTTCTAATCGTATAAATATTTAAAAACCTGAATTTATTAAAATGAAGTAAATATTTCAATTATAAATAATGCAATAATATTGAAAATATATAGTTATAATAATACAAAACAAATTTACCCAAACCATTTGCTGTTATGACTGTGAATTTTGCATTTTAAAAAAATATTTATAAATCAAATCAATTTACTCATATTTTTAAATGCAAAAATCATAAAAAAGTCACTCAATAATTGTAATTGTGAGTCAATAATGTGAAGTCATAATGTTTGCTCTTTTCAACTTCAATAGATTGATATTTCTATTTAGCAAACGCTCTTTAATTGTAAGTTTATTAGGGTAATCAATTTAGTACGCTTCTTTGTGCTAAAAATAGCCATGGGAAAACCGGAAGTGGTGGGCGAGGCGACGGAAATTACAGCTTCAACAGCAGAGCAATAGAGCAACAGAGCAGCAGAGCTGCATTTGATTTTAAGATCCTTATCTTGTGAGGTATTATTTTACGTTTTGTTTTACATTTTCTACATAATTGACAGCACAGTGTTCAAGCGACTTTCGTTTATTTTTTTTGTTTTAGCTATACAGACATAGATGTATGTGTGTGTGTGTGTGGGTGTGGGTGTGTGCGAATATGCATAATGGCCGTTGTTGGCGTAGCCGTCGTAGTTGTCGACGACTTTGTCGCCCACTTTGCCTGCTAATAGACATAATCAAATCATAAAACGCCCCGCTGTCACTCAACAAAGTATCGATGGCACTTTAGCAATTGCCCGGGCAGGCGGAGCAGGCAGAGCAGGCGGAGCAGGAAGCCAACCGACCACGTCGACTGCATGAGACAGCCAAGCCGAGCCGTAGCCGGAGCAGACCAGACCAGGCCAGAACAGAATACAGCAAAGTGGAGTGGTGTCGAAAGGAGAGACATCTCTCTCTTTGTATGTGTGTGTGTGTATGTGTGTGACCATGTCCTTATGTACGTACGTGTGTATGCTTGTCCCATTGCCAGCCGGGATGCTGTTAATGTTTTTAAAATGTCCTTAGAGTGGCACTTGTGAAACAATTTGATTTTGTGTGTATCTGTGTGCTGGTGTGTGTGTGTGTAGAGCGACAGAAACAGACACTGACACGGGTCAATCACACACTCATACTCTTTCCCACACACACACACATAGACACACCCATCATACACATTGTTATTCATAATATTTATAGTGCCTCGGGTGTTGTTAAATATTATAAAACTCGATTGCGCTTTAATCAATGCGGCGCTGCCCAATCGAACTTGGTTGCTGGCAAATTCAGTTTGCTAGCTAATGATTGTTGAATAATTGAACTTGAGAGAGGTCGGATATGTGAAATATGATATTATAATGGAATTATTATTATGGATGTTAAGTGTGGAATTATCTGTTATATATTACAGATAGATAATAATATATATAATAGATAAACGATTTATGATTTATATAAGGTATTAATATTCTTAATGTGGACAATCGGCTGTATGTATGCTGATGTATGTTTGTTTGTCCATCTGTCTGTCTCTTTATTGGCCTTTCTGATTATTTTTGAGCTCCCATAGCCAATATTGATCGTGCATCTCAAAGGCAAGAGGATAAAGTGCAGTTAAGGCTAAGAAGACGAGCAGAGGTAGATTAGTTGAGGTGTGAAAAAAGTAAACTAGAAAAGAGTTAATTAGAGTGCTTGAAGCAGCTAGAGCTATTCCCTAAAAATCGAATCTGAAAACTAACTCAGAGCGAGGCTCTAGAGCAGAGCTCGGTTTTGACTCTCGCCCTATATAGAGGCTGCCTACTAAGCTACAGTCGGTAAGTTCTCAGTGCTGAAGTATGTGATAGTAATATTTAATGATAGTTAGTAGCGAGCTAATGATGATGAGTTTTAGTATTATAATATACACAATAATTATTATTATCATATTAATTAGCATTGAGTAGAATCTTATTAATTATATTCATATATTCAATGTGATAGGTGTTATATAATACCGATAATCATCATGGTGGCATCATCATCATGACAATCACGAGAATCATAAATAAATTAAGTGTTTGTCTGCCACCTCAAAACATATTGCAGCTCTTCAATGCGACGAGGTATCTCATAGCTGGGCATGCCTGCAAGCTGCACTCTGCATATTGCAATGACAATAAAGACTCTACATTAATTAAATATATTGGAATCAACTAGGAAGCATAATTGCATTAGCACCAGATTTATGCCTAGATGGGCATAACGAGAAGTTACACAAAAAGAATATTTGTTTAATACAATATTATTATATGTATATATCCTGTCTTAATCTTATATATACACTGTTTTAATCTATTAAATATATTTATATATTATAATATTCAGTTTATAATTATTTTGCATAAATTTGACAGGCGCCTTTCTAGTGCCCTACTGCATTATGCTGATTGTGGGTGGAATACCGCTCTTCTACATGGAGCTCGCCCTGGGACAGCACAATCGTAAGGGCGCCATCACATGCTGGGGCCGTTTGGTGCCGCTGTTCAAGGGTAATTATACAGGACTCAGTATATACCAAAGATCTTCTCGTGCTACATCATAGACTCCATATTCCTCAGGCATTGGCTATGCAGTGGTGCTGATTGCCTTCTATGTGGACTTCTACTACAACGTGATCATCGCGTGGTCGCTGCGCTTCTTCTTCGCCTCGTTCACCAACGTGCTGCCCTGGACATCGTGCAACAACATATGGAACACGCCCAACTGCAAGCCGGTAAAGTCCCTTGAATAGAGCTTCATTTCACCTTATTCACCTTGATGCGTGTATCACAGTTCGAGGGCCAGAATACGCGCCCTTTGGTTGGCAATCTGAGCGATTTCTATGCCTTCAACAATCAGAGTTTGTTCTTTGCCAACGAGTCGTATACGAATGTTACCTTTGCCAGCCTGGCACCCGTTCTGCCCGTCGAGCGATTCCAATCGGCTGCCTCCGAGTACTTTAAGTGAGTGGCACACACACACACGCGCGCACACACACACACACACACACATCTGCACACACTTATTCTGCACTTTCATTCTCAGCCGCTACATACTCGAGCTGAATCAGAGCGAGGGCATTCACGATCTGGGCAAGATACGCTGGGACATGGCCCTGTGCCTGCTCATCGTCTATCTCATCTGCTACTTCTCTCTGTGGAAGGGCATCAGCACCTCCGGCAAGGTGGTCTGGTTCACGGCGCTCTTTCCGTATGTGGTGCTACTCATACTGCTGATACGCGGCATCACCTTGCCGGGCTCTGCCAAGGGCATTCAGTATTACCTGAGCCCCAACTTTGATGCCATCTACAAGGCGGAGGTGTGGGTGGATGCTGCCACCCAGGTGTTCTTCTCCTTGGGTCCTGGATTCGGTGTGCTGCTCGCCTATGCATCCTATAATAAATATCACAATAATGTGTACAAGTAAGTGCTACGCTTCTGCTTCTTCCCCTTCTTCCTCTCATTTCTTATCGGATCTTCGTCTGTCGCAGGGATGCACTGCTCACCAGTTTCATCAACTCTGCAACGAGCTTCGTCGCCGGCTTCGTGATATTCTCCGTGCTGGGCTACATGGCGCACACGTCGGGCGTGCGAATCGAGGATGTGGCCACGGAGGGGCCAGGCCTGGTCTTTGTCGTCTATCCGGCTGCAATTGCCACCATGCCGGGCAGCATCTTTTGGGCGCTCATCTTCTTCATGATGCTGCTCACGCTGGGACTGGACAGCTCGGTGAGTGCTCAACTTCCCTCAAAGATTTAACAGAGAAATGTTGACTAAGTTTTCTCCCTTGCCAACAGTTTGGCGGCTCGGAGGCCATTATCACCGCCTTGAGCGACGAGTTCCCCAAGATCAGGAAGAACCGGGAGCTCTTTGTGGCCGCACTGTTCTCGCTGTACTTTGTGGTGGGTCTGGCCAGCTGCACTCAGGGCGGCTTCTATTTCTTCCACTTGCTGGATCGCTATGCCGCCGGCTACTCCATACTCGTGGCGGTGTTCTTCGAGGCGATTGCCGTCTCCTGGATCTATGGCACGAAACGCTTCAGCGATGACATACGTGACATGATCGGCTTTCCGCCGGGCATGTATTGGCAGGTGTGCTGGCGCTTTGTGGCGCCCATTTTCCTGCTCTTCATAACGGTGTACGGCCTGCTGGGCTACGAGCCGCTGACCTACGGCGACTACGTCTACCCGGACTGGGCCAATGCACTCGGCTGGAGCATAGCCGGCTCCTCGGTCACAATGATACCGGCCGTGGCCATCTACAAGCTGATTGTAACACCGGGCAGCTTCAGGCAGCGACTGCGCACCCTCACCACCCCGTGGCGGGATCAGCAGCTGGCGGTGAATGGCGTTGCCACCGAGGTGACAGTGACCCTGGTCCGCCTGGCCGACACCGAGGCGAACGATGCGGCCGACGTCTGAGCTCGACCCACGGCACGTTTTCAGATATACTACGTGTAGAGCATTTGGAAATTTACCAACAACTTCAAGATTAGTATTAACCCTAGCCTGAATGTGTGTGAATCAATGTATGTGTGTTATTGCAGTAGCGGCAGCTAGAATTGATTTAATTTACACTTTCGGCTTAGCTCTTAGGCAGTCTAATGCACTAGGAATCTAATGCAAATTTCGCATACAACGTACTTACTTAGGTTTCGACACCAAACAATGTTGTAGCTCAAAACCATAAGCCTACAGTTAAGACTAGCCAGTAGTTTCGTATTGCGCTGTATTCACAGTGGCGCCAATAAATACACACACACTACTCACGCATACACCTGTACACACATATATATTATGCATACTGTATGAAAGTATGTTTGTATATTCACCAAAACGCTGTGTAGATAATACAGAAGAAATATTTAAGTAGACAGTTGTAATGTTGTTCGAATGTATGTATGTATGTAATGGTGTGCACATGCCACAGGGAATTAAAGGTACGATTAGCAGCTCACAGGACCCTTAACTGGATGTCAGAGTTCGTATACACACATAAATAGCTTTATTATATAGTCTGTGTCTGTGTAGCCGAAGCAGGCAAAGCAATCAATAGCTTATGCCACATAATTGATACAAATATATATATACATATACATATATATACACATATATGAGTCCCTGCCAAATAATTTATACGCTTAACGGTCGAGCAAAGTCCTTTTCACACAGCCATAAAAGGATTTTGCTCAACTCCTAGTATTTACATATAAAAATATACTGAATCTGTTTGTTGTTGCGTTGAGTCACTCTCTGTTTGACTTCGTCAACCTCGTCTAATCCCTAAGTGTTACCTTTGATAATGTTTACACAAAAGCAAAGTCGCCAGCCATCGACCTTGCTTTGACTCTTTACCGCTTAAGTTGGATCCAGGTGATTCGCATTGCATTTCCACGCAGCCATGTGGGAGTGCAATGGGTTGCACTAGTATCGCATTACCAAACTAATTTTACTCAGTTCACTTCAATTAAATAAATATGTATTTTAAGTTGATATTTAAATACTAAGCTGTGTTTGTGTGTTGGAATGGAAATGAAGAAAGGTGGGTACTACATTTATTAAATTTCTCTTGAATAGAATTGTCGGAATAAGAAGAGATTTATTGCTGTGCGATTTCTTGTTTTTATCTATGTGGAGCTGTGGAGCATGGACTTCGAACTTTATCCAAGCTAGCTACAAAATGTTTATAGCATTTACTAACATCAAGTAAGATTGCTCTATTCCCATTATTTTGGTCTAAACATTAACAGCAGTAACTAATTCACAAGAAGACTCTGTAAACTGTGACTGTAATATTATATTTTCTTCGATTATTTTTATTATAATTATTTTTTATTGTTGTTTAATTTTCTTGGCTTTGCTTACTGTTTAAGTGATTTGCAATGTATCCCTTATGAGGTGGGTTTGCATAATACAATTTTTCTCCAATTGTACAGTAGCTTAACAGTGAACCGCCTGTTAAACTTGTCGATGTTAACTTTCTAACTCTGGAAAAGCTATGAAAACAGACCTAACATGATTGAATTCAACATACTCTGTTCACTATGTGTATGAGTATGGAAGATTGGCTTATCAACATATTCAGCTTCCAGGCTACTCTACTATGCAATCTTCTCTGCCATCTAGGCTACTCTTCTATGGTGTCTACTCCATACAGTGTACTTCTCTGTTCAGTCTACTCTGCTACTTAGTCTAATTGGCTGTACAGCCTACTGTTCCTTCTATCTATCTAGTGTACTCATCAATGCAGCTCACTTATATATTCATTCTGTTATGCTACTCCATTCCATTCATTCCATTTCAATCCAGCTTACTCTTTAGCTCTGGCATAGACTGTCTCTTATCATTCAGCATTCCCTGATTTTTAGCATTTTAATGAGAACTTTAATAATGTTTGTTTAAATATAAAAATAAAATATATAAAATTTAGCAATTATATGATATATTCATCGCATCATCTGTTGCTTACAATTTTTACTACTAAAATTTCATTGCATTTTCCCAAAATCCAGAGGAAATTATTTATTTGCATAATTAAGGGCATTTTATTATTGTTATTATTATTTCATAATTTATTTACGCTTAATTTTCTTTTACATATATAAAGTTATATAATATTTGTTTGTTTCTTTTCTTTAAATATAAAATTGCAAATCAATTAGAAAATTTATATAAATAACAAAATGTTAATGGGTTGAACATGAGATTAATCATTTAAACGAAATGCGAACGTTATGTAATATGAGAATTAATGGGTTTTATTTTTATAATATTTCTTTTCTTTTTTTTTTTTTGTGGTAAAGCTAATTGGCTTGAATTAATGGAAATGTTTCTGTTTGAATAAGCTGCGTAATTTAGTATTTTCTATTTTTTGTGCATTTTTTTTGCCAATGGACTTGCATTTAATTAAGTGTGCATCCGATAATACTTATGCATGTGTGGGGTGTAAGTGTGTGTGTGAGTTATATGTATGTGTGTATGCTATGTATGTATGTCATGTCAATGTGTGTATGTATATTGTATACAATATATTCCAGGTATAATTTTGTATTTGTTGAGTATTTATTTGGAATTTGTCTTATGCCCTTGCAGAGTATTTGGTATTTTTTTGATATTTAATTTAAACATATATTTATAAAAATTTACCTTAAATTCTTAATATAAATTAAAATAAAATTTAAAAAATTCTAAATCCAATCCCTCTGCAAGGGCATTTAATATTCGGTATGCCGAACATCAATTTCTGCTTTTAAAAAATATTTTGCATTTATTTTCTGCATTAAACGGCAAATGATTTAATGTCAGGACAATTATTTATTAATAAATTTATTTTTATGTTTGTTTTTGTGCATTTTGTATTCATATTTTATTTGTAGTGCATTTTACGTATTTTTGGTCTGTTTTAGGTGCCTTGAGGGGGGAAATTAGGTACACATTCCACAGGAGTGAACAACGAACGAACGAGAATTTTAGCTTCTTCTTTATGTATGTATGTATATATATTTTGGTATATATATATACATATATGTTATAGAAACTATGAATTGGAAATGCCTGAATGTGCTCGATTTAATATACATTTGTATATATTAATATATGTATATATATTTAATTTGTAATATGGTATACTGTAGTATATTTTGTGTTCAGTTTATTTATTTTTTCTTGTAAATATGCTTGAAGCTTGCTATAATATCTGATCGTTCAGTTAGCATTTTTGTTTTTCGTTGGTTTTTCCTTAATTCTTGCTTGTAAATTTGCCATCTACTTAAATAAGTTTGTTGGTTGTTTAACTGCGTGTTATTTGATTATTCAAATACCAATGCGAAATTATAGTAGCTTAACACGGACTATTTTTACTGTGAATCAACTAAAAAAGGCAGCAAAGGACGGACAATGATGTTGGATCTTGGAGATGAACTTGAGGTATGCCACAGCGAGATACCCTATAAAGCTGAACATTTAATTATCTTGAAATCTATGATGAACGCTTAGGAAAGTTTTTAATATTAGCAAAATTCATTGTGACGTAATTTTTGTACATATATGAGTACATTTTATGTCATATATCGTATACATTTTACATTTACATTCTATGTCATGTATCCTCCATTGAGAAATCTGTATAGAATTTTGATAGGTCTCAATCTTCTAGCTAAAAACCAAATCCCATCAATTGTAAATCATTTTGTGCATCAAGGTTGTCCTTTTATAGGGTACCACTCCACTCGACACTCCCGTTCATCTCTAAGAGCATAAAGTATATAGAATCTATGCACTGGTATAATACGCCTCGGCAAGCCGAAGTTGCTCGGTTTGGATCCTGTTATAATACTATGAGTACTCTAATCTGGGTATTCCTTTAATATTCTGTCACATTGAGAGTTTTGTTCTGGTTCGCTATGTTTCTAACTGTGTGCGCATGTATGTGTGCACAGCTACGTGGGCTTGATAATTGATATTGTTGATATGATTGCGTTGTATGAGTTCAAGTACGAATATATATAATATAATATATATATAATATGGTATATGGATTATACTATATCTAATGTAAGTAAGCTGCTGTCTGCTGTCTGAGTACATTTTGTGCTGGGCTAAGTATTTTCGTAAAACTGATTTGTGTACAGTAAATCAACCATTTGTTCCATTGGAAAAGCTTAATTCATATGATAGCAACAAATTTTGTTGTTGTTCTGTGTGTACAGTGATCGCTCGCTTGAAAGACACATTTGAATTGACATGACATATGCTGATGAGTCGTCATACTATAACTCGAGCACGAGTCTATATATATTTACAATCGAATTACTTAAATATATGTATGTATATAATGAGTATTGTGTGAGCTTGACTATATGTATATATATGTATGTATATGACTCGATTAAAAAATCTATTAAAATATGAATCGCGAATTTCGGTGGCTGTTATTCATGTCGATTAAAATTAAATGAAATTTGAACTCTTCTTTTTTGTTTGTATTTTGTTATGCTTATGAAATACTGAACAACATAAAAATATAATCAAATAATTTGATTCGATTAAAAAGCGCAACATTTATTAAATAATTATCTAGTTCTAACAATAGCATTTTCATTAAAATTGAAAATTATATTTTCACTATAATGCACATCGTTTCCATTCATTTAAAATGTTGTAGTTGACCAAAAATGAGATTTACTCAATTCGATTTCGATTTCGAGTTCGAGTTCGATTTCGATTTCAGATGATTTGTGAATTAGTTTTTAGCTGAAGCCTAAGTTTGTTAAATCAAATAACGTATCTAAATGTAATTTCTAATTGTTCAATGTATATATAGATTTATATATATACGTATATATATATATAGTATATAGATAATGTATTCAATCATATTGACAACTTTAACTGATTATAGGAAAGAAGCCTAGAGCACGCTTAAATTTACATGTGTTGCACCAAGAGATTTCACATTAAGTTTCGTTCTACAATTTCTTTTAATAATTTATTATGTGTGTGTATGTGTATGTGTGTGTTTACATTTAAGTAACTATATATCAGTATATCAAATCTAACTCAATATTTAAGCTAATTTAACTAATTCCACTTACGTTCGCATACAAGATATATATAGTTATATATATATATACTTACAACTGTATAATTATAGCTTGCATATATTATATATTCCCGTTATTTACTTATGCTCTCATATAATTGATGTGTATTTTTGAAATACGACTTTCAGTTTAGCTTAGCCTAAACAAAGATTACTTTTGATTCTGCCAATGAGAGAGTGTGTGTGTGTTTGTGTGTATGTGGGGCTCTAGCCAAGCTTAGGTCTGCTGTATGGAGCTGAGGAATGCCGGATCCACAGATGCCACCTTGGCGGTGAGGAATGCGTGCATGCAAAAGAGCAAGCTCTGCAGTACCTGGCACTCTAGTTCCTAGATGCGATAATATGGCAAAGAATGAGATTTAGATTATACACATGTACATATAAGGTAAAGTTCTACAATGATTTGGGTTTGGCTAATTGAAGCGCTGTGTATTTATTTATAGCACTTGCCTTCGTTTCGATGGCCCGCGTCTCGTTGTCCTGGAAATGTAGCTTCAACTTGGATTTGCCATCGTCGCTGGAGCCGCGCAGTTGCGAAAACTTGTACTGCCACACCATGGTGGCATCGGCGCCCTCTGTCAGTGAGAAGCCCGCCTGCCAGTCAAGTGTCAGTCCGCCGCTCTTGCCGTGATGGGAAACGGCAAAAGTCTTGCGCTGCAGGTATGAGTGATAGACATAGTATATAGAAATAAATGTGAGATTTATTTATTAGCAGTATGTGGTTATGCGAGAGAAAGAGAGGGGAAGAGGAAGAGATAGAGAGAAAGAGAGAGAGAGAGAGTGACATTCCGACAGCTGCTTAGATTGAGTCTTCTAATAATATTAAGCATACGCCCCATCTCACACTCTCTCTCTGTGTGTGTGTGTGCGTGTGTGTGTGTGCTGACGCACTCCTAAGACCCATAATAGCCTCTGGCTATATCTGTAATAGCCACGGCAAAACAACGGCATACATAGGTTCAATAATCCCTTTATGTCCTGTCTGTGTGCTCGACTAAACGCTCAAAATTGCGAACCAAATTCGTATCGATTCGGACGTTGGCCAAAATCTACGTTTTTTGTCGCCCTCTTTTCTTTTTTTTTTGTTTTACTTCCAACTTTGTGCGTCGCTTATGTCGGTCATTGGCTTTGCGCTGACTTTTCGGAAAGCTAACAAGTGTTGCGTAGACACACACACACACAGACAGAAGCGAGTGTGTGGGTGTGTGTGTGTGTACTCGGGCAAAGTTACATTAAACAAAATATCACAAAACTTTTTGGCAAATGTTTGTTTGGGAGCGCACAGAAATTTGTTTTGTTCATTCCTTGGAAAATCAATACGACATCCTTTATAATTTCTGCTTAGCAAAAAGCAATTACAAAGCATTCATTATGAATGAGAATTTTTATGCTTGTAATTAAGAAAACTACCCGGCGTTGCCTCACTCAAAAGTCATAAGCTAAAATGCTTAGGGATAGCGTTAATTAATTATTAATTATGGAAAGGCTGGGGATTTCTATTAATTATAATGAAATATGAATATAAAATTAAGTAAAAATAATAATCAAATATAATATATTTAATAGAATAATAAATAAAATAAAATTATATTAAATATATTAAGAAATTAACATAATAGTAAAACTAAAAATAACAATAAAATAATAATAATAAATAAATATGCACAATTATAAAATGAATATATTAAAAAAATATTATTAAAAAAAATATATATATTAAAAAATTTATATAAAAAAAAAATTAATATATAAATATATATAAATTAGTCAACTAGTCTAAAATTCCATTTCCAGTCAAAATGATTTGATTCCTACATAAGACTTCGAAATTTGAATGACGGCAAAAGTCCGTACATATGTCTGTCTATATTGATTATCCTTTGCCCTGACCTTTGGTTCAAGGTTGATCGGTGGGAGGCAAGTGCATAAATTAACAAGCAATTGGCAATCACGATAATCGCCCGTTTGCATTGTGCCTAGCCCGGCCTAGCCCGGCTAATTACAAACAAACATGCGAAATTATCAACAAGAAACGAACCCCAACTGTTTATATACACCAGGTACATACATATATGTAGAGAGCTCCATTAATGGAGGTCATGGGGACAGTCATGTGCCTGCATATAAGTATGTATGTGTGAGTGTCTGCGTGTGCATTTACTTACCCCTAATTTAATAACACTGGTCACTATGGCCGCATTCCAGCTGTTCTCGATGCGCAGCAGCTCCTGGCGCGTCTCGACGCTCAGATAGCGCGGCTCGTGTCCGGAGCTCTGCAGGAGGAAGCAATGCTGTCGACTGTCCACAGTCTCCGACTCCTTGACGATGCGAAACATGGTCTGATAGACCTTGTAGACCACCAGAGCCTTGCTAATGCCGGCCACATTCAACTGCAAATGAGGCGAACACAAACGAAATCAGTTATAGCAAATTGTTCATACCAATTCGCCAGCTTTGAGCCAAGTAATATAATTTTAAAGCGCATTAAGTGCTCATATCTCTGCTGGCAATCAGGGTGAGCCAAAATGCCGCCACCAAGAGCAGAGGGCGCCAGCACGAGCATCGCGTATGCCGTGGGCCAACATTTTTCTGAAACTTGCAACTGCAGTGAGTGCAAAGGCTGCTCATTAGAGCAAGCGTACAATTTGTATGCATGTGCTTTGTGTGAGTGACTGTGAATGTCAGTGTGTGTGTGTGTGTGTATGGGCGTGTGTTGGTATGCTATGTGGGGGACTTCCAACTTGACACATAAAATTAGCGCAGCATAGCGGAGCGCACAGTTGCTTTGAAGAACTTTGGGCAAACGAACACGGAACAAAGCTGACTGCAAATGCTTCCATATCCAATTACATATTCATAAAAGAGATGACAATTTCCACTAAACAAGTGAATAAATCTCATATCAGTTAATCAAAAGGGATGCGAGTACTAAATTAATTTTAATTAGATTTAAAATTAAATTAAATTTTAAATATCGTAATATTTGTTGGACGAATTTGTTACAAATTGTTTAAAAATTTAATGTATAATTATTTAATTTATATTATATGGTTATTATATTATTTTATATATATATAGAGCTACTCCAGAATCAATGTTTAGATTTTTCTCCAAATATAACTCTATAAATAATCCTTTAGTATTTGCTTCTTAAATAAGATCAAATTTTCCGACAACAAAAAATTGGTGATAATATCCATAAATAAATTTGGATGCTAAAACTTGATAGTTTTATTAATTAAATAAAAATAAAAATATATTTGCCGAATTAAAGCAGAACTGAATTTTGTTTTATTTGAAGAGCATTAAAACAAAGTTATTGAACAAAAATGAGACTCCTATAACTTGAATATTAAAGAAAATACCAATACGCATTACTAAAGCTCTTTACAGACTGCAGGGTATTATATATTCGTCTACTCTCATCTAGAGTTTTCCTAGCAGTTTTCTCTGCAACCGCAAATGTAATTGATAGTTTCTTCATTCTACTTACTGGAGGCGTTTCGAACAGCATTACTTCGGTGCCTTTGAGCAATAGAAATCGTGGCTTATAGCTCTGCCATGATATATTGTTATTGATAACGCCCTCGTTGACCCAGCCCATGTACTCGATGCGCTCGCCCACAGCAAAGTTGCGATTGTAGAGCTTCATCTGGCGAATGAGTGAATTTGAATATGCATTGAGCCAGTTTCTAGTGTTCCTGGTGGAAATGCTGCCGTATTACCTGCAGATGTGTTAGGCCAACGACATTGTCCGTTATCAGCTTGAGCCACTGGCTGAGTATCGCCAGCTCATCACAGTGTATGACCCCGGTGGTGACGCCGTTCAGGCCGCGCACCTCGAAGGCGTTGGGGCGCAGCTTGTCCGTGCCGTAGATGTAGCGCGTGACATAGGCCATCATTAGGGGCACTACAAATAGCCAGAGACAGAGACAAAGAGAGAGGGAGAGAGAGAGAGAGTGTGTGTGTGTGTGTCAGCGAGGCCAACTTGAAAGGTATCTTTAGCTCAGCTCCTTCATACCTGCCACCACGTCGGTCCAGCGCTTCTCTGGCTCCGAGCAGATTGACATTGGCCGACTGCAGCTGCGGCTGATGGTGCCGCTGTTCACGGATGACTTGTAGCCCTCGTCGGCCTTTAGCTCCGCACAGGTGACATCGTTGTCGGAATCAGGAGTATCCTTTGTTACTGCATTGATTGAATGGATGTTAATGGAATACGTTATTCATGCGGTGTCAGATGATGTTGTGTCTCGTGCTTATGCTCACATTGCTTCTGCAGGAACGGTGTTGCGGCGCGGTAGTGCTTCACAGTGAGTACAACAATGTCGCCGGCGTTGCGCAGTATGTTGACCGCATCGTCGTGCGGGCATGCCGTTATATATTCGCCATTCACCTTGATGATGGCGTCCCCCACAAAGAGTTGACCCGTTATGTCGGCCGCCTGATCCTTGTAGATGCGCGATATTAATATGGGCAATTTATGCTCGGCGCCCCCCTTTATGCTCAGTCCCAGGCCGCCCTGCTTCTGCCTCGTTATTTGCACCATTCGCTCCTGCAACAACGAACAAATACCAATACCAATATACATAAACAGGGGTAAACATACTCGAGGATTCGTTGAGCATCCTCAGCAGAGATTACAGCCCAACACTTTTGGGATAAGTGCTCTTAATGAAGCCAAAGTTTATTTACATACCTTGGATTCCATTGGCGGCCCATTGTGCTGCGAGCTCGTCGGCGTAACAATTTCCAACTTTTGCAAGGTCAACAATTCCATTGTTAGACTAAGTCGGAGGGGCTCTGGTCTGCTTTTGCCATCGCTGACATGAACCATCCCAGACCTCACCTGTTGCACGTAATTTCAATTTGTGTGTGTGTGTTTTTTTAGAGGCATGATTAATGCCATTTGTATTTGTTAGCATTTATTTTTAATTTTTTTTTTAATATTTATTTTTTTTTTTTGGCGTACCTTTAAGTTTTGATCGAGTTTTTCCTCAATCGGCGTCGCCATTGTGTCCGAGAGCTTCATATTTTTTTGTTTAACTTAAATTGCTGTAAAGTGAAAATGGAAATGAAATGGAAAACGTGATAAGAGAAATGGGCTCAGATATCAAATATGCTTAAAGTACGGGAAATATTATATAAATCAAATTTGTATAAGGAAATATTATAGCAGGAATTTATACATGGAAATCAATTAAGAAATGGATCAAGAAAAATATAGAATAAAGTAAAATTTCTTATTCGTAGGAAGCAATAATATGGAATAACAATTCACCTTTGCTAGCATAAGATTTATATAAACATATTACCCTAAGATAAGCTCTGAAATTGCTCTTTATAAAAATATGAATAGATATTTTAATATATACCAGAATATATATTTATATATATTAAATAACTTTGTTATGCTCCATAGAGTATATATTTAGATATTTAATTAGAAGATACGCATATATAATGAGGTCTCATGCTCCATATCGTTGATATAAAACTATAGACTATAAACTACATTTAACTTCTAGTTGCACTGAAGCTTCAGGCACAACTTAAATCAAAAGCTAAAAATACTTGAACGTCAATGAAAGCAAATCATGTTAGCAGTAATTGAGTTTTCTTGAAAGTCTTGCATGGCAATTGGCTAAGCATTGATTACAATTTTAATTAGTTGGGTTGCCCGCAGGGCGAGCTAGTTAATAAGATACATATAGAGACCTGATTGCTTTTATTTATTTATAATTAAAAGTCATGCGACATGCACTGGGCCATGACATCTGTGATTCAGTCATAGAGTTATGTGTGTGCAGCGCGGCTAAATATTTAATTTCATTTGATAGCAAATTTAATTGCTGTCTGCTTTATAGCTGGCACAAATCAGCGAAATGTCACGTAGTTTATTTTTACATTTTATTTTGCGCATTTAATTCACAAATATGTTTCAGCGCCACGACCACAAAATGCCAAACAATTGACAGGGAAATAGGGAAGAAATACGCGGAATATTTGCGGACATCTCCACTCACGCTATCTAATCACAAATTACATGAATATTTTATGAATAATTCAAATATATTTACTTAAATTTATATATAGATGTGTGCATATGTTTTCAATTAAAAACGAAAATAAATATGCAACCGGAAAACATCAAATTACAAATAACTGAAAACACACACACAGACACAGTTGAAGTGCTCTGCTTGAAGTGTGGCTGCATCTGTTGAAGGAATGAATAATACAAATAACAACAAGAAGAACACAAGTGCCGACATAAATACATAAATATATGTATAGGTGTTGATATGTATGACTGGCGTATGGCACAACACTTTCACTACCCCTTTCCAAACACACTCACACACACCCACACACTCATACTCGAATCGAGCATGAAAACAGATCTCCTCAATCTATTTGAGTGCTTGTGTTTAAAATTGTTTCTGAGTAAAACAGGTGTTATTCCATACGTTCCCCATTAAATGCGGAAATAAATAAATATAGAGAGAGTGTGTGAGAGAGAGAGAGGGGAGGACAGAGAGAGTGGGAGAAATGTGATTTTTCTGGATTGTTTTCAATTCCAGCGAATTATGTCTATAAACAAATGAATATATATCTAACTATAACTATGGTTACTCCACAATCAGCGCCTGGCAACCCACTTTAAACACAAATAAGCCAGCATTCAATGACAGATATGTATATGTTGTTGTTGTTTCTGTTCGTTTGTCAGGCGCGGGTCAGAGATGCTAACCCAAGCGACATAAATATTTCATTTGAGCCCGTTCGCTGGCCCCGTAAAAGCTGCCAAGTACCATCGAGATGATACAATTTATGCACTTACCACAGACACACACGTGCGTGCCAGTTGGAGCTGTTGACCTGGGCTATACGGCTACGGCAAACGGCAAACGGCAACGGCAACGGCTACGGCTACGGCTACCTTTGATTATGGCTGTATTACGTGTACTTTGTCGTGTGGCGTGCGTGTCTTGAAACTCGTTACGTTAGCCAGCAGGCAAAACTCACTCACTTACGGAGCGTGGGTTGGGGGTAGGAGTGGTGAGTGGTGGGTGGTGGTGGTGCTGCTGCTGCTGATGCTCTCTGGCTCAAACCAAACAAGCCAACATGTTCGCTGAAAGCAATGCTGCTCTCGCTTGACAATCAGCTGTGCTGGTTAAAAGAGCAGCCAGCTAGGGTAAGTTTTGGGGCTGCTGCTCGACACACACACACACAAACACACACAGTTGGTGTCGTTCGTATTTGTGTTCCACTGTAATTGTTGTAGTATGCACTAAACTGCGACAATTGCACACAACTTGAGCAATTCACATTTCACGTACAGCAATCAAAAATTGTACAATTTTATTGTTGCGACTGTCGCTCGTGTCGCATGTCGCCTGAGAGAATGCAAAGCAAAGGCTGAAAGGCTGAAGTGCTCAAAATGCATTTATGGCATTCTATTGCCAGTCAAATTTACTTTATATGCACGCCGTATAATCCCGCTCGGAACTGGGTCATATTTTCCGTTCAACTATTTGCGGCTGGGCATTGATTCGCTTTCGATATGCACCAATCAGCCGTTTGGTTTGGCGATTAACTAACGTTGTTCAGCACAGTAAGTACTCGAAAAAGTATGCTAACATTTTTTGGATTTTCCACTGTTTTCTTTTCTTTCTTGCGCTGCCCTCCTCTTGCCTCAGCGTTCACTGTGCCTTTGGCTCATGTAGTTCTCCGTCTGGCATCCGCTTCCGTTCATAGCACAACGTTTTGTAAGGCTGCTCGCGAACGCACTAAAATTCAATTCCAAGTGAAGTCAAATGCGTGCCAAGAGAGCAAGTCGGGCGCAACCTCTCTCACTCTGTCTCTCTTCCACTGCACACACACACACACGAACACACACTCGTCTATCGCATAAACAGAAACACAAACACATGTGGAGAGAGAGGCCATGCACATGATAGCTTTGCAGCCTTGCAGCGCACATGATTAAAAGCTGACGGCGTTGCCATACCTTCGAAATGTTCGAGATTCGCTTTCAAAATACTAAATTGAAAGTAATAGACTTTATTATTTATTATTATAATTTACCATACAGTAAATAAATTTGTATTGATTTTGTTATAAAAGTAGGTTTTTTCACATATCGTTTGTTTCTGTTGGTCGATAAAAGTCCCAGCTTTATTTTCGGTAACGCCTGTAAGCGCTGAGCTTAAAGCTCTACGCGAACTTGTCTCTAGAACTTTTATGTGTGAAGCCGCTTTGGAAGGATTTTTAAAAGCTGTGTAAAAGCAATAGCAATAGCTTTTAGCTCATGCTTTTAGATGAATAAAATATTGAAATCATCATTGTTTTTTTTTATAGGACCTATTCTTTTCATATGTCAAAATTAAGTAGCGGTAGCTTTTAGAATTAAAAAAAAGATATTTTGCCATAATAAGAATGCCATAATACAATATTTATATTAAAGTAATTTATATATCTATTATTATTATTTTAAGTACTTATATATCACTTTTATATATAATTAATAGCTATTTTTTAGTCTATATTTCCTTTAAGCCTTGCTGCCATTTGCTATTCATTTGAAATTCATAGAGCTTTTTATAACGACAAAAACATGAAAGCTTGGGTGTCCAAATAAAGCGCCTTGCCCTTGCTGAGCTCCTATAGTTCTCCCACGAGCACACAGATGGCGCTGTGAAGTGAATTATTGAGCGTGTTTGCTCAAGCATTGATCTAGAATGCTTATCAATGGCATTGTCTATTCGTATAGAAAAGTTTCGCAATTGATGTTTTTTGATGACTAGTCTAGTACTATAAGCCATATGTCTTAATGTGCCGAATCGAATTTTTCGTTAAATGTTAATTAAAAGGGCGAGCCGCGCCCACTTACCTGTGTGCCGTCAGCTCATTAAAACTTTGGGATTTCGAGACTCGGCCCAGCGTTCTTATTATTGTTTTCTCTTCGGTCCTTTTGCACAACGGGCACTCGGGCTCGGCTCAGTGATAAGCCGAGAATAAATAGCATTCGCAAACAATGGCAGCAAAGTTAATTAATGAGTTAGCACAAGTTGCAAAGATTTGGCATTACAGACACATTTCCATTCCCATTTACGTGTACGTATATATAGAGTCATTCGACTGGCAAATGGCAAAAGGACCGCCGCAGTGAGGGTGCGGGAGCACATGTGATGAAATGAGAAAAACTTTTTAATAAACACTCGATTGATGTCAATTGACAATTATGCAAATGGGCAGGCAATAAGAATAATAATATGCGCGAAGCTGCCGCACAAAACTTGAAATGATCAATTTTTTGATTCGCAATCGCCTTGGCACTTTTGCAGTTGCGACATCTATCTACCAATCATGGCCCAGAGCGAGCCAGGACCAGGGCCAGGGCAACGTGCTGATGAAGTGACAACAAAAACAAGACAGACAAACTTGCAAACACACAAAAATTGCCAGGGGCTAAGGGAATGTGCTGAGAAGTTCACAATGCCGGCAACGACAACACAGGAAAAGGTGACACCCAACTTAATAAACTCTGCCAGCAGAGGCAGCAGCAGCAGCAGCAGCAGCAGTCGGGGTAGCTGAAGCATCCGGAATAGCCGAAGCAAGGCCGCCAGGTGCATGGATCATTTCTAGCTTGTGCTCTTTGTGTTTGCGCCTTTGTCTTGACACCGGCACTCCGGTACTCCGGCACTCCCGGACTCTGGCAGGGCAAAGCAATCGGTTTTGGGTGTTTGGGTTTGGGTTTGGGTTTTTGGGTTTTGGGTTTAAGGCGTCGGCATTATTGACAAAAGTTTTGCGTGTGTTTTTCGAATTGGAGAGGGGAGGGCGATAGCGGTAGAGGCGTCGGGCGCTACACATTTTTGTTAGCTGATTGAAATTAGTTGAAGCATAAAAAAGTTTGTTTGCCAACAATTTTATACAAAAATATTTCGTTGCAAAGTAAAATTATGACTGCTTTGCATATTTTTCGGTTACCAATGTAAAACTTTAGCCTTTCAACTTATTGGCAAATGTTGGAATTTATGGGCCTGTGCGCCGGGTCCTGAGTTGAGTTGAGCCGAGCTGAACTGAGCTGAGCTGAGCCAATGTTGGTTTTATTTTGCCAGCAATGAGCTGCGGTTTAACAAGCCAACGTTTTGCCATTTCTCCATTTTGTTCTATTCCCCTTCGCTACCTCAGCTCCCTCTGTGCGCCTTTTCCAGGCGGTTTGAGGTCTTCTAATGGCATTAGCAGCCTGTCTGTTGACTTTGTTGAGTCTGTTATTGACTTTGCAAATGCGACGCCCTTAAAGCCAAAAATGATGCACGCTCGCCACGCTCTTCATCCTCTTCGCTCTCCACTCTCTGCCAGCTGCCGCCCTGCACTCTGCTCAGAGACGGTGCTACAATCTTTTCAGCGGTAACTCTCAGGCATCTAAATAAAATTACGTATACGCCACACACATAAACAAGCTGAAACTAAGGCGTCGTGGCGCAAATTGTAAGTGAATAATTATGTTATATTCTGTGGCCCTAATGAACTTAAGAGCGCTAGCTGGCAGCCTAGACATATCGTGTCCTGTCCCTCTATATCCATAGCCCAGCGACCCAGCAGAAACGGCGAGCATGAAAAAAGCCAGCGAAACAAACTGAATTTTCGCTATGAATTTCTTTTTATTCTCCTTGATGTTTGTCTATTAAAGTAAAGTGAATATTTCTAGACGTGTTAAACATCTAAATTCATTTACTCAACTCAGCTTTCTCTCTCTCTCTCTTTCTCTCTCTCTCTCTCTCTCTCTCTCTGCTTGCTAATTCGTTGAAATATTTTGTTAAGTATTCAGCTCAGTCTCTTCGACTGGCCAAAGTTCATGTTCTCTGCTCCAACGCAAATATTTTTCTTTTTATTATGGCTGACCACATGTGGAAGTCTCCTGTAGGGTGTCCAGTGCAGACATTGTGCACACACACACCGAGTAAGCGATGTCCTGCCCGCGGCTTTTTGGCATTTTCTACTACTAATTTGGAAGCACGACCCTTTAGAGAAAATATGCTTGAAGTAACTGGATAAGAATTTAATTAAGCCCGATTCAGTTTTTGCAGCACGCCTCAATGGCTCGCCATGAAAATTGAATTAGTTGAGAGACTAGAGCGAATAATTGTGATTTTCAATCGAGTGTGATTGGCATTGGTTTTGCGTTAAGCACTAAATAAATTCGACCCGAAATTATATAAACGATTCGAGTCGATGTTTTGAGGCCAAAGCAAGTGGCACCGCAAAACCACGAATGCATGCACATATTTTGATTGTACGACCGCAATTCAGAGCCGGCACGTCCTGTCCTGTCCAGTCCTGTGCAAATATTTGACCATGCATATGCAACAATCATCGGGCATTTGCCAATGGTGAAAAATGTGTAATGAGCGGCCGACGCATCAGCCTCGACTAAATGGTGTGGGAGGTGTTGTTCGACCAGACGACATAAATCACGTACAGCCACAAATATACTAAATATACATATATTGTTGATAAACATAAACATATATACATATATGCTCTATGCATTTGTGTATGAAAGCCACATAGATTTTGCAAAATGTTTTTGTTAATTCGATGTGGTGTCTTTGCAAATTGAATATAATCTGCAAAGTGAAATGGAGCACTCGCACACCTGTGCACACCTGTAGAGAATTAAGTGTGGCATAAACTGAAACATGCTGAGCATTTGTGAGATATGAGAAAAGTGCAAAACACGGCAACAAATCAAACGAGCGACAAGCAGAACAAACAACCCAAGCAATGGCTCCTCTATGTAGTCCAAGTCCAAGTTGAAGCTGCAACCGAGAACGGGCATGCATGTGGCAGCAGCAGCAGCAGTAGCGCCTGTGGCACACATGCAAAGCTGGTGACGGCTTTTTATCCGAATCTACGGCACGGAAAATGCATTCAATTTGGCGCGGAGCACGATTCGGGCGAATGCATAGCAATCAAATTGCGGTTAGTTGCGTGTGGCATTGCCGACAACAACAACAACAACAGGAGCAACAAGAGCGACAACAGACGCATGAGAAGCAGAAACAACAACCGCGGTAACAACACTGACAACACACAACAGCAACAACAACAACAGCAACAGCAACAGCAACAGCAACAGCAACAACAACAACAACAACAATAGGAGCAACGGCAACAGCAGCAAAAAATGACAATTGTCAACAATTTTAATTTTCATATACACGCCATGGGGAAAAAACAACAGCAGCAACAACAAGGATAACATTCGCGTTATAACAATGGTCGCCGGCCTTAGCACGCGCTACACACACACACACATATATATATAGACATATGTATATGTGCATGCGCATACATATGCAATATACAAATGGATTCCAGCCAGAGCCTTGGTAATGGAAGTTTATGAGCTCACGTTGGTCCAAATCGAACAATACGGCCTGCAACTGTAACGCTGTTGTCTACCCACTCTCTATCCCCCTCTCCCTCGCCCTCTCCCTCTTGACCACTCCCTCTTCGCCTGTCGTTTGCCATGTCCGGTCCAGCTGACCGCATTTTGCAGCTGACTGCGGGTAAATAATTTTGTAACTGATTTCTGCGCTGCATTTCAACTGCATTCATTATCGGTGTGGAAAAAGGCTCGACGTTTTCAGCGGAGATGGAAAACTGTCAATCCACAGTTGTGAGGGAAATAACTAGCTGTGTCTAATCATTGATTTTAATTAAATTTCGCCTTAACATTAGATCAGGACTTAGCTCGCTGTACTCTATTCTAAAAACTTTAATCTGGTGGAATAATTCAAATATAGATTTTTATTATATATTTCTATTATATATAAAGTTTACTATTTAACATTTTTTCATTCATTTCATTTATTTTTTAATTTATTTATTTTAATCAATTAATGTATTTTTGTTTATATTATTTTAAATGTAAAATAAATGAATAATTTATTAAAATCTATAAAGAACGCCTCTATAAAAAATAATTGCATAATTTCTCATATTAAAAAGAAATTAAATTATCAAATGAATATTTTAATAGCTTTTTGAGTTCTATCTGGCAAAGTCTCATTGATTTTCAATTAGCTCTATTAATATAAATTCATCATTATTATGCAAAAATGCAGTTAATTTCATTGAGCAGCTCAATCGACCAATTGTTAAATAATTTATAAACAAAAGCCATGCATACATTAAAAATAGATTAAACAAGGAAAAAAAGTCTTGAACAGGTTGAATGAATTTTAATTGCAGCTATTAGTATAAATCTAGCATTAAATTTAGCAATTCATTTGATTGTGCGTCTGGTCACACTGGCTGCATTTTAATCACATCCGCACAGCAAACGCCATAATTGCATTTTGGCGGTTTTGTTTCATTTCCCATTTCACATTTCGTTTTGTTACGTTACGTTGCGTTACGTTAGGTTTCATTTCGCTTACGTTTCGTATTGGCTGCGACTGCGGTTTGTTAATTATGAATAATGAAAATTTGTTGAGTATATTTTTGTGCTGCTGCTGCTGCTCCTGTGTGTGTGTGTGTGTGTGTGTGTGTGTGGCTGTTCCTTTTGGCCAACGGCGAATGTCCTTTATTGTCCATTTTATGAGCGTTTGTCGGACCGCAGATTTAGTTAATATTTAAAATGCATGCATATTTGAGTGGCTGCACTCAGAGTGTTATTTTATTTGATTTATTTTGGCATGGAAATGGCTATCAGTGCGCCTCTATGCCAGATTTATGGACTCTGCTGAAAATCAAATAAAATTCGCATTCAGAGCTCTTTGATTTATGCACTCGCATTTTTAATCCATGCGCAAAATTGCGCAGCTGGCGGCCTTTGCTGCTAAGCGTATTAATTAATTAAAAATGAGCATAAATAAGTACATAAATCAATTATCAGATTCAATAAGATGCTGCAGCGCTGCTGCCGCTGCGGGCAGCGCACAGGCAGGCAGCCAGGATAGAGGCAGCAGCAGGATACAGGCTGGCGCTAGCTTTGGCACCGGGCAATTACTTTGCTGAAAGCCCTGCAAGCGACGCGAACGATAAAAACGGCAACATGGCGTTCAAAGTGCACAAAATGGCGGTAATTCACGCTTTGTTGCTGCGCGGCCATAACGAATGAATGAATGAGCGGCCGCAAAAGATGGAAGAGAAAAAAAAAAGAAAAATGAAAATGAAAATGAAGCAAATAGAAAGCAAAAGAAGTGCAGCTCAACCAAAAAGGATGCCGCTAATAGAAGTGCGGGCGACGAGGCAAAACAGCAACAGCTACAGCGCATAGCGAATAGCGAATTGAGAGAATGGGAAAAACCAAGCTAAAGCTGCTATAAACTACCAATGTGATCGATTTAGTAAATACCGTGTAATTGGAAAATTGGGTATTAGAATATATTTATGATGGATGGACTATGATGTTTAACTGATGATGGATGCTCATTCGTATTGAAGAGGAATGAATGATAATAGATAACTGTATGATGTTGAATGAACGATGAGATGATGAGTATATATATGAGTATGATAGATGGCAAGATTTAGCTTAGCTCGCAAACATCCATCCACCGTGATTCAATGTCCACCAATAAGTGCCTTGTGTCGGCTCTCCAACGAATTCGTTCGTGATCGGGCAGAAGTTTTTAATTGGCTTTGTTTTTTTCGTTCTCTTCTCTCAAATATTTTAGTTGAGCTCCATGGATCACAGAGATCTTTATGTATTTGTGAGAGTATTAAGTGGGTGCATGTGTGTGAGTGTGAGGACCATTTGCGTTGACTTTTTGAGCTACTTCTTTGCTCACTTACTGAGCCGAACGCCATTCGTATTGCTCTCTCAGCGATCTTCGTTCAAAGAGCGTGACACGAACAGCAAAGCGCTTAATCGAAATCCAAAAATACGAAGGCTTTGCTGAGAGCGAGTGAATATTACTTTATCGGTTGATCTCGCCAATTATTATTAAAATTTACTAACTGGTCTCAGCAAACAGTATAATTTATATCAGACATCCTTTTGCCTTACCAAACACATAAGCATACCCTACTCTTTTCTATTCAATGGGTATCATGGCCAGAAAAAAATACGTGCAAGCAGGCTGCACTCTTAACTGTTCAGCGAAGAAAAGATATTGTTAGTTTTTTCTTCAGCTTTGTTCAGCTTCATTTCCCGCTGTCCGCCGTCCGTCGTCCGTCGTCCTCCGTCCGCTGTCCGCTGTTCGCTTTCAGCTGCGTGCTAAACTTTTCCTTTGCGATGCGCTTTTGCTAGCTGTGAAGCGTGAATTGTTCATAAAATGGACGATATTTCTGAGAGTCCTTCGGCACGGACTGAGGGCGGGTGGAGTGGCCGTGTCATTAATGATACTCTTTCGTGTGGGTAATGCAATTACTTTTCCCATTTACACATAATTATTAAAGAAATATGCAAGTGCTGGGCAAAGGGGGAGGGGACAACCTAGTCCTTTGCTCGAAATGATCTGCAATTTGTCGCACTTGAATCAAATACGAACTTGGTAATCAAATCAGGTGCAGGCCACAAGTTGCACAGGTAACAAACGGAAAGGAGAAAAACAAAACTGAAGACAAATTTTCGCATGAGAACTTTTTCGAGAGTCAGTCAAGCATATTTGACAAATTCACTTAACGTGTCTACGACCATAAATAATATTTGCAAGTGTGCGAGTGTCTCTCTGTGTGTGTGTGTGTGTTTGTGGTTAACATGTGAGTAAATTGGTTGTGCTTGACTTTCGTCAAATGAAAAACCAACAGCAGAACTTTCTGCAACTGCTGAGTGCATGTTGCATTTTGAATGAGCCAAGTGAAAGTTGACGAATAACCACAGACTCAATGTGTGTAGGTATTGGTGTGTCGGTGTGTGTGTGGGTGTTGGTATTTGATGATGCGACAAGCGCATATTTCAATTACACGCCAGCTGTACCAAAAACCAAATGCCAAAATGGCAGCTGGCACATTTTGCGCTTAATTTCATTTCCGTTTAAGTGCCGTTACAAATGGCCAGACAACCACCCAACCACCCAACCACCCACCGTACCGCCGGTCATCTTTGCTCAAAAGGCACAACAATGGAGCAGTTGCTGCCATTCGAGTATTGAGTTGAGCAGTAAATTTCATTTAAAAAGCATTTCATTTACATTTTGGCCATTTCTGTTGCCATTGGAAATTCGAGCTAACAACTTTTTGGCCAGCACGTTGCCCACTGTTGGCCGTTTTATTGTTTTACCATTATGCCAGGTGTGTGTTTGTGTGCGAGAGCGAGTTTTATGACCCGAACGTCGCGTGCCCAACAGCTCAGCTCAGCTCAGCTCCTGATCCTGTTGCCGCTCAGCCCACTAATCCGTCTGGAGTTTTAGTGCCGAAAATTTTAACGACGCGTCTTTGGAATTTGTTTAAGGAATCTATAAGCGAGCGTCGAGTGTGTGTATGGGTGTGTGTATGTGCCTGTGTGTGTGTGTGTGTTTTTCCTTCAGCGATTTTTCACTTTGTCTGGCTCCGGTTTCTTTTGTTGCAGCCTTTGTTTGTTTTTATGCGCGACCATTGGTTGAACGCTTCGCTGCTTTGATTTGCCAACTCCAGAGCCTCTGCCCTCTGCCCCCTGGCCAGCAGTGTCTTTGCCTTTGCCCTGACCCGGGACCTGGGCCATCAACGGACTCCGTTTCCAATTCCCGATTACTTGGACAGAGTCAAAGATAGAGTAAGAGAGACAAAAACTGAGTGTGTGTGTGAGAGGGAGAGAGAGAGAGAGAGAAAATGGGGGGAAGGCAGAGCTGAGAACGCAAGGCGCACTCGTGCGCTCTTCGGTCTACAAAGCAACAAATCGAGTTTGCGAATAAATGAAATTACTTTTCGGTCTAATGACCATCATCTGCTGATTTTATTAGATTTGTTTCCTTTGCTCTGTTTGTTTTCTGCTGCTGTTGCTGTTGCTATTGGCTGTTGCTGCTGCTGCTGCTGCTTCTGCTGTTGCAACTGCCAAGTTCTTGAGCCAGCGACTGTCTGTGGCTGCAGTGAGCGAACGTGAACGGTAACGTAAACCTGGCCAACTTTAAATGACTTTTGTGCCCAATCGCTGTAAGCAAATGGTTGATAAGGCAACCTCCTCCCCCCTCCATCTGACTTGGCGTCCCTCGGTTCAAGGGTCAAGCACAGTTGTTGACTACGTTTAGCATAATTTCCATTAAGATGGAGCAGACTGAATGACACGAGTTGAATTTCGATTTCTTATGTTTATTATTATAAAAATTATTGAATATTAAATAAAATAAATAAATAAATAAATGGCACAGTATTAAATAAAAAATATATAAAAATAACTTAAACTCAAAAAATTAAACAAATTGATATTTTATTAAAAAAAGTTTGTATTTATATATTATATAATCTATATATTAGAGAAAAATAAATTAATATAACAAAAACTATATTAAATATATAGCCAAGTCTGAATTTCTGTAATAATTAATGAAGACAAATAATACGTAAAATATCATAAATAAATAAATACTTGGATCATACTTTATATTGTATTAAATAAATATTATTATATTAAATACATTTCTCTCTATCTTTCTCTTTCACTCACTCTCTCTCTCTCTCTCCCACTATTTCTAGAGAAAGAAAGATGGGACAGAGATCTTTCTTTCTATATTTATATCTCCCTCTCTCACTCCTAATAATATTTAAATAAAAAGTTTTTATATTCTTCGTAAAAGACTTTAATTTTGGTACATTAAACGAAATGTAATTTTATGCCAAAATGCTTTTAATCGTACATTTCTGCTAATGTCATTTTATCATGTATTTATGTATTTTTTGCCTCTCCCAATTCTCAATTTCTCAATTGCTTTTGGCTGTTGGCTAATGCTGTTCAGTTTTAGGCCAACTAGCAATTTAAGCGCGCGCAACATTAAACCGAAAAATCCGTGTCGCCAGCTTGGTTTTACTTTATTTGAAATATTTCTGGCTACGGATCTGTTTGCTAATGGGGCGGAGCCCCCGCGGCTGCTGCTGCTGGCAGTCACCCTGCCAGGCTCACCTGTTGTGCCAGTTGTTGTTGCTGTTGTTGTTCGCCTTCCGCATTTGCCTCTGACATTTCATTTTTTATGAAACATCTTATTTTTCTAATTTGCAACAGCAGGTGTCGCCATTTTGTGCCATTTTGTTTATAACACGGTCTCTGGCATTGGCAATATGAGAGGCCAAAAGAGCTCGTACCGCCCCGCCACGCCCCCCACCACACCCCACACACTCTGGCAATTTTCATGCTGTTTAATAACGCGCTGTATTCCTGCTTCTACTGCTGCTTCTTCTTCTTCTTCTTGTTGCTGTTGGGTGTAAATTCAGTTTACTGTAAAATTTAATAGAAAGGAAATTTTTCGCACAACTGGCGCATGTGACTTTATATGGCAACATGTGTGTGTGTGTGCGTATTTGCTTGCAAATTGGTGTCCTTTGTTTATAGTGTTTCACATGTTTGCATATAAAGTGAAAATTCTTGTTAAGCGTGCTGTAAAAATGCGTTTAATAAGCTGAACGCACAATCAGACACCTTGCCCCTGCTGCTCCTGCTGCTCCTGCTGCTGCTGCACCTGCTGCTGCTGCCTTAGCTGTTGCTCTCCGAATTACCAAAAACCCATTCCAGCGCGCTGGCGTAGCACACATACATCTGCAAGATTTGGGGGCGTCTTTATTAATTCATAAAACGGCGTCGACAGGTGTCGCCGACGATTTGCTATATGTTGGCTGTTTTCCTGTTGCGTTTATGGTCCAGCCACTTCCTACAGCTAACGAAAAAAAAAACAAAAATAAATAAATAAAAAATAAAAACCAAAGAAAATTGAAAATTTCTGCCATAGCGAATGCACGTAGCAAGGAAGGGGTAGGGTGTGGGGTGTGCAGCCCAAGGAACACGTGAAACAAAGGCGACACGCCAAGCAAACAAAACAAGCAACAAGAAATGAAGAACAGGAATGAGGAAAAGGGGAACATGGAACAGGGAACAAGATACCAAGAACCAGGAACCAGGAACCGGGAGCAAGGCTCACAGAACCCACTCATACCAACAATAATTCGTTATCTCTGGGGCGTATCAAAATCACGCTTGATTAACTTTTTCAAGTCATTTAACAAATAAGCAATAAAATCCGTACGATTCTCGCTACGGCCTGAGCCCCGCCAGAGCCAAACAGCCAATTGCCTGTTACGATTTTAGCCAATTGCGAGCTGGCTGCGAGTATGTTTTTTAATTTGCCCCATTGATGTCCTTATGCACACCAAATGGCCAATAAAATCCTTCAGTTTCAGCCATTCCAAATAAGTATCTATATAAATTATATTAAATATTAACGGCGCATATAGTCGCCTGTTCTTGAGGGACTCGCAGTTCCTTAAAATTGAGAGCGAGACATTAGGAAATGTTAACAACAATAACAACATAAACAACGAGCACTTAATGAAATTGCTTTTTTATAAACTTTTTACATTTAAATTGAGCGCAACAATGGATTAAATCTTATAGTCATTTTTATTTTTCAATATTTGTATATATGTATGTATATGTATGTGTGCATCTGTCGGGATGATTTGATACATCTCTGTTAGGCATTTGAGGCTCTATTATATTTAATCACGCTCACGATTGAACCTCTCTAGCACCGTCTCTCAGCTCGTTTCACATATAAAAGCTGCGCTGTGAGAGTGAAAGAGTCAGGTATAGAATTCTCTCTATTCCGTATACGCTTCTTGCCCTCTCACTGAACTTCGGCTTGTTCATGCTGAGCCGACGATCGTAGTTCTGGGCTCGTGAATGCTTCACGACTGACCGCAATCTCTTGATAATATATAAATCTCTCGCAAATCGATTAGGCGAACTGCTGCCTAGAATATTTCCCTGAGTTTCTTGAGTGAGGCATTTTCAATTAGAGTATTTTATATATTTACAAGCCCGAGTCTGAGTCTCATCAAAGAGTTAATTTAATATATTTGATCTTTTTCTTTGTTCTAATTTAATACGCCGAAATATTAATGCCTCATTACATATATTCTTGAATAAATCAAGTTTCAGAGTCGATATAAAATGTTCTTTATTTACATTGGAGTCATCAACATAACGATCAATAAGGAGAACTAAAAAAACTATATATATAAATAAAAAAAAAAAAAATAAAAAAAATGTAATATGAAAATGTACTTAAAAGCAAGGTATAGAAAAAAATAAAAATTTAATATAAAAAAAATAATAATGTTCATTAAATATATGTTCATTAAGATATAGAAAAAAAAAAAAAAAATAAAAATTTAATATAAAAAAAATAATAATAATGTTCCTTAAATATGTGTTTATTAAGATATAGAAAAAATAAATTAATAAATAAAAATTTAATACAAAGAAAAAAAAAAAATAAATAAAAAAAAAAATAATGTTCATTAAATAGTAGTAGTAAAAGTACCTAACATAAGTTCTGAATAATTATAATGTTCCTTATTAAAATTTAAATTAAATATAAATCCAAATATATAAATAATTTTTTTTTAAATTTTTTTATTTTTTTTTATTTGCAATCTGTCTTGTATAAAACAAGCAGCAAATCTTTAAACTATAGCTATAAATAACTGGATGATTTGAACTCCAACGAGATCAATCCATACATATATGTATTTATATATATTTACATATTTATAGCTAATCTACTAATCAAATCAATCCCTAAACCACATCCTGTTGCTTGTGCCATGTTGGTGATTATCCTTTGCCAATGGCAATCGAAATAAAGTAACTGACATTGAGCAGATTCAAATGAGAAATGTTTATGTTTTTGCTGCGAGACAAATCCTGATTAGCTCAGAGGTCACACAACTAGCAAATTGAGTTATTCGGCAACAATAGTCGCATCTGAGTTGGGCATAAATTTGCGGGCGGCTGTTGCACAGCTAGAAGCATGTATCTATCTGTATGTGTGTGCGTGTGTGTGTGTGTTTGTGGCAGTAAATTAAACACACACAGTTGAGCAGGATACGCATGCCAAGACAGAGCCAAGTCGCTGCTGTCTGCGAGTTTGTGTTGTGGCTCTGGCTGCGGCTAATGGCCAAATGGAATTTTCGTAAATTAGCATTAATTAATCAATGTAGCAAATGAATTTGTAAGCCAGATTTGTCCAAGGTGAGCAGCAGCCAAGTCATTAAATAAATAAAAGCCTCTGTTTGTCTAGCCAGCCAGCCATCCAGCCAGCCAGGCAGCGTAGCCCTTCCCCATTCAAAGTGTAATCAAGCAATTTCTGATTTGACATTTGAAAGCGAGATTAAATTTGATTGTACACAGGCACACATACACACACACACACATTGATGCTTGGGCTGCTTGGAATTTTGGTGGCAAGGACAATGTTGGGCTCCAATTGCAGCTGCTTCGTTGACTCTGTAAACCTTTGCCAGGCTGCCAGTTGCCAGCTGCTTGCAGTCAAATACTATGCATCCGCATCTGCATTAGCAAATACGGCTAACAAACACACGCACACACATATATACGCATATGCATTTGGGCAAATTAAATATTGAGCCAGAGCATGTGGCATTTCGATGCTGCTGCTGCCTGTGCGCCTCGACTCTGATTAGCCCAAAATGTTGTGTGGATGCGCAAATAGCGCAGCAAAGGCTAAAGCCGG